>NC_133973.1:91381671-92048337 GCF_047716275.1 Strix uralensis
TCTGTGTTCTGAAAAATAAACTGGTAGAAAGTCAAAGAAATCCACCTGTAGACAATAACAGGGATGGTAATCCATGTCATAGATAGGATAAACTAGGGGTAAGTACATGTCATAGGCTTCTGATGCCAGATGCACAGAGAATGCAGGCTTAGCTGAAGTTCAGACCAGGAATCTTTTAAGCAGTCGTTCTTCTAATTTTAAAGATTTTTGGTTCACCAGTACTGTCCAGGAAAGTAGCCATCTCACAGTAAGGGCTTCCTGAGAATGTGAATAGCTATCATTTGGCATGAATTTCATCTGAAAATAAAAGAAACCAGAACTTATGCAGAATTTAGGCTCTGTAAATTCAACATTGCTGTTCTCTAGTCTCTATTTAGCTGCTACCTAGTCTTGGAAGTATCACTGCTTTCAAAATGAGAGTTGCTCAGCCATTGAGCTTTTCCCTGCCCATGTTTCACACTCCATGAGGTTTGGTAGATTATGTCCAGAATCACTCAGGGTCTACGAGTTAGTTGTTCCCCTACCTGTATTTAGTAATCATTTCAATTCAGTAAGCGTACACTGAAAACAAGAGATGGAGCACAAAGGCCATGAAGACTGTACTGCATCCCTTGCCTCACGGGCTGTTTAATGAGTCACTTCAATGTTGCTTACAAAAGAACAAGGTTTGTGTGTGTGAAGACATCTCAGGAGAAAATACATCAGCTCTAGTCTTGTCTCTTGCTTTGTTTTCCTCATTTGTCGCTTTTAGAGTCACCTACAGGGGGGTGTCCACTTTGATTCCTATTCTGATGCATCAGACTCTCCCCATGTACTATAGTGGGATCTGAAAGCACTCCTGTACATAAAGTCGCTTTTTGGAACCAGAATATAACTCACTGATGAATCAGATGTCTTACTTTCCATCTGTGGTCAGTCCATAGAGGAAGAGACCTTGTAAAGGACAGCTTATAGATGTTTCTGCTGAGAATTTGTCTGAAGACTCCGGGTTACTGCAGTTCAGTCTGATTCATTTCACAGGCAAAACATTCACTCCTCAGTAATATGTGTATGTGTCTTGATAATGTGATTAAGTAGAGTAGCCTAGAGATGAGCTGCAGGACTTTCTCCAGATCAGAAGCAAGGCCATCACTCTATCTTTGTCTTAGATCTGGTGGAAGAAATATAACAACACTCTTTAAGAGTCCCCTTCAGCAGATCACTAGCATTGAACATCACTAAATTGCAGTCATATGAAAAATTATGATCACCAAAATCAAAATGCTTAAAGACTACAATACATGCAATTTCTCTGTGTTCACCAAACATTTCCAAACACATACAATCCTTTTAGATTCCTTTGTCACCACTGACAAATAATTCTGAATCTTTTGCTCACAGCTGAGATACTGCTTGGTATATCATGAGACTCCTGAGGTGTTTTGTTTAAATAATTGAAGAAACACACGTTGGGAAATGTTGGGTTGGAGTTGGAGTTGTGAACAGCATAATTCAGACTTAGCTACAGTTTCAAGATTCATACAAGGATCCACCTTTCTAAAGAAATTTCACAAGATTTAAGTTTTGATTTCTCTATGATGCTTTTCACCAATTTGTTTCCAAGCTTGAGACATATTTGCTGTGATAATAAGTGTGCAGTCAGCGTCTCCCAGTATCGCAAATACCTGGCAAGTCACATGGAACTTTGGACAGTCAGTGTAGATTGTACAGGAATTTTCAGCATAGGAGAAAAAACAATGAAACCCAGGAAAAACTTCATATGTGTTAAAAACCTAGAAAAGAAAACAAAGTTTATGGCATGCTGGATACTCTCTTAGAACAAAGTTCGTACCTCCCTGTAAGACCTGGGGCACACTAGGAGGAATGATGCGTGTTGTCCTCCAAACAGTTCAGTGTGATCATTTAAGGGGTTCAGGATGCAGAAAGCAGCTACATATTGGACTGTTATTTCAGTACATCTTCAAGTGGAAGACCTGTATACAATGCATCCTACTGCTGTCCTGTTCAGAGCAAAACTTCTCTCAGGCTCTTGTCCTTTAAATATTGACTCTCTTATTGACTCAGCAATATTTACCCTTTCAGACCCAAGGTCAGCAAGCTATCAAACCCAGTTAGCCAGGAAGATCCATTTGCTTAAAGAAATTCTAACAATTAATGGACATTTAAATTGTGAGTTTGCAGTAGATTTTTAGTGTCGTTTCCCAAGAACTGAGTGAAAAAAAAATCCAGGGAATTTGTAATGGATTGGCTATTGAAGCTAAGGGCACTCTTTTAAATTGCTTTACAGCTTCAGTACCTGTTTCATTTCAGCCTTTGCTGATTTTTTTTACAGCTCAGCAAGAGAGGTTTATAGCTTATCGACAAAGATGGAAGGAGAAAGGAAAACAAAAAGGGGTCAGCTGGGGCTCTGATAGTCGTAAAAGAGCTTTCCATTTATCTGGTTCTATTTTGGATCATTGGATCAAATCCACCTTTCGTATGTCGAATTATTACAGTAGAGTTTTAAGCTTTTATGTGGGAGGCTCTTTACAGCTCCTACAATGTGAGAGAGGCAACTATTTTAGTGCTGTTTCAAGGGGAGGAAAATGGGTTAAAGCTCAGCAGGCCCTGGAAATGGCTCTCTTTCGTGGGAGCAGGATGCTGGCATTGTGAGAGGCAGAGAGACACCCAACCCTGTGAAAGTCAAGCAACCACCCAGGATGCACAGCCTTTCACCATGGGAGGGTACTGCTGATCAGGGATATCCAACAGACTTGGGGTCCTGGGAGCTGCAGCCAGGGAGGACCGCAGAGCTGTGTGACCCCTTCACACTGCCCAGGGATGCTGGATGTCCGACTCGGGGGACGTATTGCCTTCCTGAGCCAGCAGGTCACAGCATCTCATGGCTTCAGCTGGGTTCACTGGGCTCCTGCCTATTGCAGGGGCAGTGGTTTCCACATAGCTTCTGCATGTGCTTTAAATAAAATCCTCTTTCCCTAGAAATAGTGAGCATATCTTAGGAGAACAGGAAGAAACCTGAGGGCACAGCACACCTCTGTTGTCCCACTTTGAGGATTATTCTTACACCTATCTAAAAATAGGCAAACCACAAGTGCAGATAAGAGAGTAATTTACCTGCCTTAGCTCAGTGATTAAACTGCAAACAGAAGCCAGCCATCCTGATCTCCTGTCTGCTCTAAAGCTATCACCACAGTTATGAACAACTCAGACAGACTTGAAAATACAAGTGGTGTGGGTGACATCTTACAGTGAAAACAGGTGGTGTCAAATATGAGCAAAGACAAATTACTCCAGTGTAATACTAAAAAGAATTGGAGTAGATAATCAATCATAAATCAACAGCTAGTTGCATTTCATGGTGCTTTGTTCTCACACTACAGGAGACAGCAAACAGTCTTTTACCCTTCCTGTGCCACTCACAGGTCTGCAGACCTCTGCCAAGCTGTACTGGTACCTTCTATTCTTTAATTACTCACTTTTCTTCTCTCAACCTTTTCCAATAGCAACATATCATTTAAAAGGTGAAAGGACCAGAACTCCACTCAGTGTATCAGCTGTGGGAAAAAACACAGGGTTGTACAGCAGCAAGATGATGTTTTTTCCTTGTTTTTTATTTCCTTCTTAATGATTCCTAGCATTTGATCTGCTTTTTGACTGCTACTGAGATGATGTTTTCTACTCTCTATCATAACCCCAGGGTTTTTTTCTGCAGCAGTAATGACCACTTCACAGCTTATTATTTTATGGAATGATGGGATTGTTTTTTTCCCATGTACATTACTTTACATTTTTCTACGTCAAATTCCATTTGCCATTTTTTTGTCCAGTCATCCAGTTACATACATATTCAACTTTTTCCTGCCAAAAATAGAAGTACAACACTCCATCTAACCACTTGGTTTGCTTTTCACCCTCTATCAAATACTTTCTCATTAAAATCTTTGCAGAATTCATACATCTCCAATAGCTATTTCTGTTTTGCTGAAGCAACAGCTTTTCAACAAAGAGTTATATTCATCAAAAATATTGCATCCAGCTTTCCTTGGTAATATAATAGAGTCTTCTTTTGCTTTGTAGTTCTGTGACTTTATGCTTTTCCAATGTTTTGCATATAAATTAAGCTGAAAAAGACATAGACACAGCTGGTGTAACTCAACGTGGTTTTAATGAAAGTTTCTAATTTTCTTCCCTTATTTTCAGTTATTTGAATAATGTTTTTGTGCAGTTGAGGGAACTGTATATAGAACTACTAGTGGGATGTGTGAAGTAGCAATGCTGGAGATGATCAAAGTCCTTTAAGATTTTTAATTATTTTAGCCTTCCCTTCTTTCTCTTCTCCGCTTTCATTTTATCCACAATCCCTGCAGCCCACCTGCATTGAAATGACAAGACCCACAACTGACATGGACATGGAGGCATGCCAGTTTACACTGGCAGACTGTTTGCTGGGATACATGAATAAATCAGTGAATTCATAGCAGGATGCTTTTCAAAATATTGAGTTGGAATTTCTTTGCAGAACGCTAATTGCAAATATAAACCCAGAACATTGCACAATGCATGGGACATTGTTTACATTATGGTCCATATTAGAGGAACTACCAGATAAGACATATGATTATCACACCATGTGGTGATACAATCCTGTACAACAAAATAAATTGCTTTTGTTCCTATCTAATGATCCAAAACAAGGGAGCCCCAGTAAGCAATATTACATAAGCACTGGATCAACAGCTTATTCTGAACACACATGAACATCTGCCAAACAGTGTGATATTGTGGAAAAATATTGTTTTATTAAACATTTTAAGAGAATTTAATTAATGAACCAGTTTATAATGTATTCTATTTGTCAGTGGTTTTATTAGTTTGTAGAAAATATAATTGCTTTGGCAGCCCTCACTGTTATTTTCTACTTCAGCATTTTATTATACACCTATAAAAAACAAGATGGCAACTGCTTTGAAATGCTAAAAGCAGAGCTAGATGTTATTTTATCTATTAAATAGAAGAGATTACCTGACCTCTTTATGCTTTATCACCTACATTGCAAGATGCTTACTACATTTACTTGGACTGAGGATCTTAAAAGAAAAGATGGGTCAAAACCAGTGTAAGTACCAATGGCATTCCCAACTGCAGCTGGAGCTCTCCAAGACACTATAGGTGGTTTTATTATATTATGGTGATGCCACTCTTTTTTGTTATACTGTTTTCTATCATCCATGTGTTAAATTCGCAGATGACACCAAGTTAAGCGTGAGTGTTGATCTGCATGAAGATAGGGAGGCACTACAGAGGGACTTGGATAGGTTGGATTGGTGGGCCAATGTTAACAGGATGAGTTTCAACAAGGCCAAGTGCCAGGTCCTGCACTTGGGCCGCAACAACCCCATGCATCACTACAGGCTTGGGGAGGTGTGGCTGGAGAGCTGTGTGGAAGAAAAGGATTTGGGGAGTTCTAATTGACAAGCAGCTGAACATGAGCCAGCAGTGTGCCCAGGTGGCCAAGAAAGCCAACGACATCCTGGCTTGTATTAGAAATAGTGTGACCAGCAGAAGTAGGGAGGTGATAGTCCCCCTGTACGCTGCACTGGTGAGGCCACACCTGGAGTATTGTGTCCAGTTTTGGGCACCTCAATACAAGAGGGATATCGAGGTGCTGGAGTGAGTGCAGAGGAGGGCAACAAAGCTAATGAAGGGCCTGGAGAACAAATCCTATGAGGAGAGATTGAGGGAGCTGGGACTATTCAGTTTGAGGAAGAGAAGGCTAAGGGGAGACCTCATCACTCTCTACAGCTACCTGAAAGGACATTGTAGAGAGGTTGGTGCTGGTCTCTTCTCACAGAGTGAGAGCATAGTGACAGAACAAGAGGGAATGGTTTTAAACTGCAACAGGGGAGGTTTAGACTGGACATTAGGAAAAAATTTTTCACAGAAAGAGTGGTCAGACAGTGGAATAGGCTGCCCAGGGAGGTGTTGGAGTCACCATCCCTGGATGTGTTTAAGGGTCGTTTAGATGAGATGTTGGGGGATATGGTGTGGGGGAGAACTTTGTAGAGTAGGGCTGATGGTTGGACTCGATGATCCCAAGGGTCTTTTCCAACCTGAATGATTCTATGATTCTATGATTCTAAGACTCTAAATATATGGATTTCAGAGATGCATTTGTTATGAAGATTAACAGGAAATAATTTCATATAAAAATGTGTAGGACAAGGGTCATAAATGTATTCTGAGCCAAAATATGATAGCTATTTTGTAATCTTAACAGAGATATATAAAGTATCCAGTGCTCCAGTGTTAGATCTACCAAAATACCTTGTAGATTCTGGGATAGTTTGTGAATAGGATATTAGCATTTTCCTGGGACTAAGTTAAAATTCTGATTAATACTTTGAGCTCTGCAACAATTTCTTAAAAATGGAAAAATCTTCACAAAAAATAATGGTTGTGTTTGCATTGCAATAGGCCTGGGGGAACCAGGGCACCATCATTCCACTCTCAAAAAGAAGTGTCCTGTTGCAAAGACATTATAATCTCAATAAAAAGGAGACTCATCAAAAAAGATGTAAGCATTGTGTGTTCAGTGGTATCAACTATATGATTCATGTTAAGGCAAATAAAAATCAGAGGGTTCTTGCCCTACGTTTCTTATAGTCTCCTAGCAAACCAGTGGGTGACAAGATAAGGGGTAACAAAAATAGTTTCTTTGTTGTTTTATATTCATGTCAAACTAGCGATACAGCCTCCCTTTTTGCTATGATCAAATCAGTGTGCAGGGTAAAGATACTTAAGTGTGCAGTGTAACTGTATTGAACAGATGCTTTTTAAATAGAATAAAGTGTGTTTGGGATGCTGAGGAATGGTAACTGGGACAAGGAGACACAGAGGGCTAATAGAGATATTTGACATGAAGAAATGAAAGAAATGGGAGATCTCAAAGATGCTGAAAAGGAAATAGACACATCAGGCTAAGAAAGCCCTTGAAAGACAGAGAAGGGGCTTTCCAGGTAAGCTATGCTAACTTCAGCTTTTTGTGGTTTACCAAGGTGAAAATTTCCAAGACATCAGTTGAAATGGTTAGATGGATGGGGGGGAACATATCAGTTACTGGAATAAAGAGGCTGCCTGCAACCGTGCACTTAGCTGAGCTGCTGTAAAGTATATAAGTATAGGTATATAGTAAGGTATAAAGTAAGGTATATAGTAAGGGTCAAGGAGTTTTAAAGAAACTGGGAAAATGGAGAATGAATACTGCAAAAAGGTCAGAACTAAAGAGAATGATCCAAAGCATTCACTCACAGAAATTTTAACAGAAATAGTGATTGGTCTGAATGAAGAACTAATGGGAATATCTGTGTGTAAAAGCACCAGAGGACTCAATAGAGAACAAAGGTCAAAATAGTATGTATTGATAACCAAGGACATGACTGACAGCAATAGACTGGTTAAACTCAGGAACCTGTCTTTATTCACATCAAGACCAGCAGGTCTATGATCTGATAAAGCTGCTGCACAGATGACTTTTCAGCAGAAGACCTGTGTACTCATAACAGGAAGGCGGCAATAAAGTGACACCACAGTATGTATGTTATTCCTCTTCCTCATATCCCATCTGGAAGACTGAGTATAGCTGTGAAGAGACCCAAAATGAGGAAACACTGACAAAACTTCATTGTGTTTTAGGCAGGCTGAGGAAAGAAAGATTCTGAGGCAAAAGAATCACATCATGGCTTATAAAAAGAGTAAAAAAAAGTAGTTTATCATTGACAGAAAAGAACACGGTGACAAGATTATGACTCAAGTACTGGTGTCCCTTTTCCCTGTCATGCACAAGTCACCCTGGGCAGGCCTCTCAGACATGTCTTTGTGGTTGTTGGTGGGCCCGACAGTGAGTGTGGGAATGGCCATGAGTGTCTGACTGAATTACTTGGAAAAAAATATCTCCTTGTCCTTTTACAAGATCTCACAATGAGTTAGTTTCCTGTTTATCTCAGATAAACCAGGTCTGTGTATTTTGATCACAATTACAGGCTTAAGAAATACAAGAATTCCCTTTTTAAACAAAACAAATCTGTCTATCTAATGAGAGCATATGCACTGTAAAATTTTTTTTAACCTTTTTACATTACTATATTTTTAAATTGCCTGTAGCAATAACAGGTACTGAACTGTAAATTTGAAAAAAAATTGGCAAAGACCTCAGCATCAGTAGTACACATTTACTGGTGAATATTTTATAATAATTTTAAACTCAATTAGGAATTAAATTTTGCTAACAAGTTTGAGCTCTACCTATGACTTTTCAAAAATGGACAATTTCTTACAGAATGTTTTCATTTCTTTACACCCAAATTATACAGTAACAGACTATTTAAGGCACGTGATTGTAATCTTCCTACTAAAACCAAGAATATATTATTGGGAAGTGGGGTGTACAAATGGTGACAAGAGGAAACTTAATATTATGCAAGAAGGGCAATAATAAGTATAAGGCTTAACTTTGATATTTAAGCTTCAGAGTTTAGGGGGAAGGGAAATAACAGAATGTTATTAAACTTAAGCTCAGAAGATCTTGCCTCAAAAATTGTAATTGTATTTTCTCTGTATGAATGAAAATACAGCCCTCTACTAGTTAGCATGGGAATATTATAAAATGCCAAGTGATCCCTAAATATAGAAGTGCATTGAAAATGCTGAGGTAAAATTGCTGCTCATGATACATGCATGTACAAATGTTCATTATTCAAAATAATGCCTGGATTTTACAGACTATGTAAAAACTGCAGTGCTCATTCATTTTGGTACCAGAAACTGTGGACCAATTAAAAGCCACATGAACTCCTAGAGAGAGGAAACTCTGTATTCTGTATTGCGCGAGATTACTTCAAAATTCAGCATCTAAGAGGGATCCAGGTCAACACAGCAAGGAAAAGTAGATTGGCCACTAATAAAATTGGTCTTTGCAGACTTTGAAGAACCGCGTAAGTGACTCCGGCATCTCTGCTAACAGTATGTGATCCAAAGTGACAAAGGACAAAACCAAAAAAATATTTATAGATAGATATAGCCACATATATATGGCTATATAGAGATAGAGCGGTAACGAGATAGCGAGATAGAGCATTACTTTAAAACCATTTGACCAGACAACTGGCTGAGAGTAATGCAGGTAAAAGACAAACCTGAAAGAAAGGCAAAACAGAGCACTTCACCTCTCTTGAGGGCTTAGAGACCTGCTTCTCCCTGTTGACCTAGCGATTGCAAACATATTGGCTTTCAGAACTGTAAGTCAGACAACCTGGAGAAATGGACTTTGATGAAGCCCCTGTGTTACATCTATCTGTGCATATCTTTTCTGATACCCGTGACTGTGCTGAATACAGGGAACAATCAGTTCTGTAATTCTGAAACCTTCTGAACTCACCTAACTTCAGGCAAGACCCTGGAGGATCCAGACCCTTCTTACAGGAATTTGATGAAATAGTGTCAGATTTGGCTCCTTTAATAGAATAAACTCCTTCAACACTATCTCAGCAGTCTCTATCCATTTCAACTCTCCCTCATGTTCTCATGCCACATCTAATTTACTTATTTTTGTGCCAGAAAAATACAACTTTGGTAAGATATGCCACAGTGAACTGAAATTTCAGATGCTTTGAGTGGGAAAAAAAGCATGTAAAATACTAAATATGACTCAGATCTAGGAAAAAGCACATAAAATCGAAAATATGATGTAGAGCTACAGGGCATTCCATGGCATCTAGAAGAGACCAAAGGCCAAGTGTGATAAAGTGGGAACATAACCAGTTGTGAATTGGGAGAGGAGAGGAGAGGAGAGGAGAGGAGAGGAGAGGAGAGGAGAGGAGAGGAGAGGAGAGGAGAGGAGAGGAGAGGAGAGGAGAGGAGAGGAGAGGAGAGGAGAGGAGAGGAGAGGAGAGGAGAGGAGAGGGAGGGGAGGGGAGGGGAGGGGAGGGGAGGGGAGGGGAGGGGAGGGGAGGGGAGGGGAGGGGAGGGGAGGGGAGGGGAGGGGAGGGGAGGGGAGGGGAGGGGAGGGGAGGGGAGGGGAGGGGAGGGGAGGGGAGGGGAGGGGAGGGGAGGGAAGGGAAGGGAAGGGAAGGGAAGGGAAGGGAAGGGAAGGGAAGGGAAGGGAAGGGAAGGGAAGGGAAGGGAAGGGAAGGGAAGGGAAGGGAAGGGAAGGGAAGGGAAGGGAAGGGAAGGGAAGGGAAGGGAAGGGAAGGGAAGGGAAGGGAAGGGAAGGGAAGGGAAGGGAAGGGAAGGGAAGGGAAGGGAAGGGAAGGGAAGGGAAGGGAAGGGAAGGGAAGAAGAGAAGAGAAGAGAAGAGAAGAGAAGAGAAGAGAAGAGAAGAGAAGAGAAGAGAAGAGAAGAGAAGAGAAGAGAAGAGAAGAGAAGAGAAGAGAAGAGAAGAGAAGAGAAGAGAAGAGAAGAGAAGAGAAGAGAAGAGAAGAGAAGAGAAGAGAAGAGAAGAGAAGAGAAGAGAAGAGAAGAGAAGAGAAGAGAAGAGAAGAGAAGAGAAGAGAAGAGAGAAAAGCAGGATCCAGCAACAGGAAAAAAAAAAGAAAAAAGCCTGGCTGGTTCAGGTGACTAGGCAGCTAATCACTATTCTTGAAATCTTTTTATTGTGCTTTCTTCCCTGTCCCTCTCTCGTTCCTCTGCTGCACAGCCTAGTGTGCTACTGCCAAGAATGCCAAAATAAGACTAGTACTTCACTTTGCATGCCAACTGGGGAGAGAGAGAGATCATTACTGTGTACCATGTATTGCATGAGATCTCCCCATCCTCTGCCACTTTGCCTTTGAAAAGGGTATGGGCATTTCCAAAATTTTTTGTACATACATCCTGACCTCTCCCAAAACATTAAAGATGGAGGCTATGTGTTCTTGCAGATACCCTGTTACAGAAGCGAGTGGCAGATTATGGGTGTTCCATATTGAGCACCATTCTGCTATGTGATTGCTGAAGAAGATGATTGTTTAGGGATTATCATGATATAATTAGAAATAGAGGAGTTTGTCTTTTTATCAGTCAGCTTTCTGGAGGAGACTCTTGGCCTAAACAGTTGGCTTTGTCATAGCACAAGTGGTGGAAGCCAAATACATAGGGCATAGCTAGGGTAGGAGAAGACCACATGTCCTGTGCTGCCCATACTGAGTAACAGTTTCACTATCCCAGGACAGTTTAAATCCCTCCTGAACCACATTTCTGAGAGAAAACAGGCTGTTGAGTGCTCAGCTTGGAGTGAGAGAGTTCTGCATAAGGATATGTGCCATTGTGCCCTTCTGCAGCATGCTGTGACAGCAGGAGAGCCATTATCAGGGCCCAGACAAAATGGTGTGTATGTTTTCAAATAATGGCTGATCTGTTTATCTTTCTTATACATTTACTCACCCTGACTGCACGTAGGATTGGTGTCTGCTGGAAAATAACAGGCCTCAACAAGCACCACCTGAAGGCAAGTACAGGCAAGTGACAAAATAACAATGACAAATTAGATAGGTTGTCATCTTGACTCCACCAGCAGAAGGACTAGAGGGCAGCTTGTAGAACATCTATGCATATACAGTCATTCTACTCCTCCTACCATTTCCAAGGTCATCTCTGATAATTTTATCTTTTCTTTTATTGTTTTCTGTACATATTTTCTTTACACATACACGCATACAGAGCTGTATAAGACAATGGTGAAACTCTGTTTCTTGACACAACTTCATGTACATCTTTTCTTGTTCTGATACTTTGAAGATTCACAAGAGTTTTCACTAATGTTAGCTTGAAACTTCTCAGAAAATCTTCAGCTTCTTCCCCTGAACACTCCCACCCACCAGCCTGCACGTCAACAGAGAAAACCTTACAGCAAATATTAAACAGCTGTTTCTTCCATCCATAGTATCATATTATGCTCCCTTAGAGAAGGCTCCTCCTTCCCAAAGAACACAATCAGCTTCTGTGGCATTGGCAATAACTGAGCTTGAAACAGACGTGTCAGCTAATAATGTATCAGCTAATAATAAAGCAGTTTTCTTCATGCAGTACACATATACAGCAAACTTACATCCATGAACTTACATTCAGCAAAATCTCTACATAAAACTTCTAGGTTCTCCAACCTTAGTTTGAGGATTATCTTCAAGAAATCCATGCTACACAGTGTCTATATGTGGGTCAGGTATCTGGAACTGCAGTGGAAAAGCTTCCTGGTTTCTCCCACACCTGCTCATTTTTTGTTTCATAAATAGGTGATCTCATGGAAACAACAGAGTTCAAAACAATGAGAGATGGGAAATGCCTTTGTTTTGTCCATGTTTTATCAAAAAGCAAATTGCACTGTTCTCCCTTTTTCTCTTTGTTTAATTCTTCATCCATGAATAATTTCATACTGACGCATCTCATTAAAATAAACCTTTAAATATTATTTTGGAAGAAGTCTCCTTTTGAATTTTCCCAATTGTTTTTTTTCTGCGCACGCTGCAAAGAACACTGTAGTGTGCAAAAACTCTTTTGGTAATCTCATTCTGACTTTAGAATTTCTTTCAATCTCATTTTAATTCCTCAGCATGGGCTTTGTTTTGCATAATAGTCAAGCCTGTGAATCTAAATTTGATTGATGCATATTTGTATTCTTCCATAGATTCTACAGCTGTCAACATTTTTTTCCAGCTAATGCAGCACATTCTCATAGTCACTCACCAATGAAATAAAATTCCCTACAGCTACATGGTTAATGAGAATACATTAACAATATTTGATTGTGCAGCACAACTTCAATTATTACTTAAAGACACAGCTATGTTATAATAGTTAATGCATACAAATAACTATTGGAATTACTGTTGTTTGTGTATTCCTACTGTTTGAGGCAAACTGATTCAGTCCCAAAGAAAAATCTTGTTCTTCAAAAGTATTTTTATGAATCACAGATCATATCTGGCCTGGAAAAATGCAGAGTTTTACCAGATGAATGGGAATTAATTGCTTCAATCTATTAAAAGAGTTTCAATAAAGGACTCCCAGGAGATTGTGTGAGCAAGTTCCAGCACAACAATGGAAATACTTATTGCAGCAGTTGCACCCTCTCTGAACTTATTCTGTAGTAATATCTGGGAAAAAAAATGTGTAGGAGAATGACCATCATCCCATTGTTCATGTTTCCTTACTGCTAAAAATATCACCAGTGTTCCAGTGCAGTCTGAAATGACAGCACACACACACCAAAAAAAAAAAAAAAAAAAAAAAAGGAAAGGAAATATTTTTTAAATGACTTAACGAATGAATGCCTTGCTTAAACTGAAACGTTTAGGTCCAGGTTTGTTCTTGTGATTTGTGGATGATGATTCCTAGCTGAAAAAGCTACCGCTCAGCCCCTTATTTTACACTGTATCTTTATACTGTTGAGTAAACAAAATTTAGAAGTGTTCATACATGCTGACACAGAGATTTTTTCACTCAAATATCTGAAAGAATAGTTTTTATATTGTCACCCTCTGTAGTTTATGGAGAAAAACAAGACCTCTTCCAGATCTCTTTCTTGGGATGACATGGAATGTCTTCTGGGAATATTTAACACAGGTCTTATGAACTGGCCTCTTAAAAAAATCTGTTTCCCTCCATAGAAAGTAAAAGGAGCTGGCAGGATATGTGACTCACAGTTGGGTGTTCAATTATGAGTTCTCTGCACCCAGGGGATGAATCCCAGTCACAAAAGCCAATGTTTATCAGAGGGTTCAATACCAGTACCACTTAACTAGGGCCTACAGAACAAGAGGAGTCCTCTAAGTTCCATGAAGTTCTGTGGATCTGTAACTAAAAAAGTGTGTTAAGTGGGAGTTTACTGAGAAGACACAATTCTTTCCTGAAAATATATTACATGTTGGCAGTACAGGCCAGAAATGTCCTATTAGTATAAAAGGAGGAAGGAAAAGGACACCAGTACATAGCTAAATTATATACAATTAGTACACGAAATATATGCCAGAATCCTCTTTATCTTCACCTATGTCTAGTTCACAGGAGTCTCTCAAGGCAAGCAGGATTTAACCAGTATGTGCACTTGTTAACAAATCCAGTGACAATCCTTCAAGGGAAAACAGGCAGGAACGTGCCCAGGTACAATCTTTGGATCTGGATTGGAGTCTTAACCATATGATTTCTGGCCTCCTAGCAAAAACTATTTTTTACTGCATACTTGCACAGAATAACATTGGAGCAAAGCTCAGGAGAAGAACACACTTGTCTTGTTCATGACATAGAACTCCTAAATGGGGATTTTTTTTTACACTGATGTGGTGCAGAATAATAAAAGAGCTGAAGAAAATTATTTTACAGGCATAGATATACACATGCATATATTTCTTAGCTACCCTTAAATTGCTGAGAGCCACTCATACCCTAAAAGTTGTTGCTCAATAGTTTGGAGTAGGATCCTTCACAAAGTTAATCTAGGTCAGGGATCTGTGTCTGGTTCGACTGTCTCCCATTGGGCAGTGGCTCTGCATTAACAGGGACCCTTTTGGTCTTCACCAGCTGCTAATCCTCCCCACCAAGCAATTCAAGAGTGGGTACAGAGGGCAGCAGAAGGCTGTTTGACCAGCCCAGAGGTCTGTTCCCTGGACCACTTTCTCACCCCTGACTGAACTGACCTGAACAGGTGGTACATCTGCTCATTACTTCACCTGTGTTTTATTGGTGCCCCTGACTGATAAATCATGTAGTTTTCATTGTCACAGAACTAAGGCTATGGTACCTTCCCACTGCAGGTTTTTTAGCAGCTTGGCTTTAAATGTGTGTGTGTATGAACTATATTTTCACACTTATTTGGATAACACCTGGCACAGTCAGGCTCAAATCTGTTCTCTTCCAAGACAAGTATTAAATAACAGTGAGTGATAATTCTAATGGTAATCACTTGGAATGGAAAAATATCTAGTTATATCTGAGAGGCAGACAGATCTTCCCAGGAGACTGAATTCCTATTTTTCTTCCTATCTTATTCTACACAATTATTTTCCAGGCATTGTACTTAATTTTTTTTGAGAGAATAATTTTTTTTTTTTCTTGAAACCAGATAAAAACCTTTTTGTTGCAGTGAGTGATGTAATCTTGCTTTTGATGCATATGGTATTAAGAAGAAATAGTAACATGATTTCAGATCCCATTAAACTGAAAATATGTGTCTAGTATATGTAAGAATAGCCATTTTAGAATTGTAACCACAGAAATCCTTCATTTTCTTGAAACAAGATACAGTATGACTACAACAGCACTGGTATTAACACAGTCCTGGTGGTAACGCCTCGGTTGCTAGGCTTGAAAAACCTGCATAAATTCTTCTGAAAAGAGCTACTTCTGCATGAATCTGCTCCCTCTATGTTTTTCTGGCTGGAATACCAATAAGTTCCATTAGCAAAATTTCCTTTTGACCAAAACATAAGTGGTGGGGTGAGTTTGTAAACCCTGAATATACAAATACATTTAATTATACTTTCAGTAACAGTCAGATAATCACACTTACACAGTTAAAAAAGCCCCAACATTCTGTTTGCTTAGACGTTTTAATTACTATTTATAGTCATTCGAGGTAATTCTGAATTGCGTGCTTCTGTCTTACGATGCCGAAATGCGATTTTAAGGCTTTCCCCGAGCTAGTAATTTTTAAGTGCACTGTATGTGGATTGTATATTTATAGGAAAAAGCTATGATAATGAGGCTCTGATTGAGTTCAGTTGCTCAGGACTTTCATTTATTGAAACATCTATTGTGCATTAAAGAAATTTATGAAGCTCTTTTGTCTCTTTAGCAACAACAACAACAACAACAACAAGCCTGAGTATTACCTAGAGTGAATCTCTGGCAGATTTGGGTTTGCTTCATCATGTAAATTAGAGTTGTGGCTTGAACTGATTAGTAAAACTAGGGACTCAAGGCCTGAGTCTGTTGTTCACACAGAAGCTCCATTCACATCACAGAAAAACACCTGTTTTAAGTTACTGAAGGGAAACTTGAGTTATTGCAGTGTAACTGAGAGGATAATCCAATCAATTAATCAAAAGGATGTAAAGGAATTCTTACACCTTGGGCTAAACTTTCACTCTAATTTACATAGATTTGCATTAATTATACTTTTTCAAAGCTATTTCCATAAAGTAAAAGGTGAGTATTTGGTCAGTGATCCCAATGTGCCACTCCAGAAATAAGTAACACTTTAACATTTACAACCCATATCACCACCAGGCTGCATCCCCAAATTAAGATAATCTCAGTCCAATGAGTTGAAAACATCTCCTCTGGTTTAGTTCCCTAACATACAAAGAGTAACTAACTCAAACCCTATCTCAGACCACTATTAAGTACAGTCCAGTTACATTTAGCAGCTCTCATCGACTGTGAAAAAAATAGTTTGGGGGTCACATCCATACAACTAGATACAATCTTAACATATAGAAACATTAAAGTTCTGTTGGGGAAATATAAGGTCCTCAAAAGCTGAAGAGCACACTCTTTGTGTTCTGTTCAACAGAACAGATCAATTTCTATTACTTGGACCATGAAATCTCCTGCAGGCCTTTTTATGGTTCTTATTAAACTGAAGACACAGTCAAGATCTGGGTATTTCTTATCACTGCTGTGTGACATGCCGGCTCTGATCACAATCTAGCCATGACTTTGTTTATCCCCTCAGTGTCAAAAAAAGTATCAGGTACTTGCTTACCAAAGCTGCTGTTCTCATGACACTTGACTGAACACACCCAGTAAGATCATAAAGATAATAGTCAGAAGTTTCAGAAGCTAATTGGTGACTGAAGCTCAGTTTTAGGTGAACCTGGACTTCACAACAGGTTCTCATGTGTATGCAGGGTAGGTTTATTTGGTAGTACAGCTTCCAGAGGTGAACTAAGAAATGCAGCTTTCCCGATTCAAAGTGCAATCACTCTTCTTGTCTTCTTTCAAGCTCCTGCTTATTTCTTTTCAGATACTTTCAGAAGTCCCTACTGAAAAAAAAATAGCCTTTAGCTGTCCACCACATACAGAAACCCAGCAACTGAAGAAATCTAGAAATGACAAAATGGTAGCACCAGGGAACAAAAGGTTACTATTTATGGTGTCTTATATCTCCAGGGAAAAAAAAAAAAATGGAGGAGCTGAAAGAAGGCAGGTGGGAAGGAGAGATATTCATGCTGAATGATAAAAAAATTTGTTATTGCTCCTCACGTGTGTTTGCACTTCATTTTGAAGAGTAGTATTCTACTATGTTGATTCTGAGCTCAATTAGAAAAGAGCAAATTCCAGAATGGTATTAGGTTTTCTTCAGAAGAACAGCTTAGGCAATTTAATATCCAACAGGCCACAGGCCAGAGCTGAGATTGTTTGCTGTGCAGACAAAAATAGGTCTAGCCTTCCACTACATAACTATAGCTGCAAGCTTAAAAAAAAACCCAAAACCCCAAAGCTTGCACCTCCTGACTCTCAGTACTTTTACATGTAGTTTGCTCCAAACACAACCAAGTATCACTGTTCGCACGATGTGTGAAATTAAAAATCACAGGTTGGGATCTCTGTCAGCAGAATCACTTTGTTGAAATCCAGCAACCTTTACCAAGTCTCATCAGGTAAGGATCTGACACTGTGTCTTCTCCTGGCTCACAACATGACTTTGCAGGCAATATAGTTGTAGTGGGTTGACCTTGGCCAGCTGCCAGACGCCCACCCAGCCGCTCTCTCACTCCCTCTCCTGAACAAGAGAGGGGAAGAAAATATGATGAAAATGCTTGTGAGTTGAGATGAAGACAGGGAGATCACTTACCAATTTCCATCATGGGCAAAAGAGACTTGGCTTGGGGAAGATTAATTTACTTTATTGTCAATTAAAATAGAGCTGGATGGTGAGAAACAAAACCAAAATTAAAACAGCACCTTCCCCCTGGGTCCTCCCTTTTTCCCAGGCTAAACTTCATTTATTCATTCCAAGTCCTCTACCTGCTCCTCCACCCCGAGTGGCACAGGGGGGTGGAGAATGAGGTTTGTGGTCAGTCCATAACAGCTCCTCTCTGCTGCTTCCTCCTCCTCACACAGTTCCCCTGCTCCAGCATGGGGTGCCTCCCATGGGATACAGTCCTTCAAAAACTGCACAGATGTGGATCCTCTCCATGGTCCTCTCCAGTCCTTCAGGATAAGCCTGCTCCAGCATGGGGTACTCCATAGGCTACAGAGGAATCTCTGCTCTGGCTCCTGGAGCACGTCCTCCCCCTCCTTCTTCTCTCACATTCACATTTTAATAATTTTAATAATTTTTGCTTGTGTTCTACTGTATCTCCTAAGCCAAATTGAGGGATTTTCTTTTGCTGCTGATCTGGAAACTAAACCTAAATGAACTTTACTAATACAAGCACAATCCAAATAGTGAGCACATTCATTCATGCTTTAAAAAGCACGCTCAAGACATGCAATTCTTTATTGCATTTTTTAAAAACTCTATTGGATTTGCTTAATATTAGGTGCTGTAGGGTTTTCTTTCCACTTTTGTCCTGGCCTTGCAAGGGTGATTGATCCCTGGCACAGGTTGCCCAGAGAGGATGTGGAGGCTCCATCCTTAGAGATATTCAAAAGTCATCTGGACACAGTCCTAGGCTCTAGGTGGCCCTGCCTGAGCAGGGGGGGCTTGTACCAGATGACCTCAAGACATCTCCTCGAACCTCAATCATTCTGTGATTCTGTGGTCTTAAAATGGTGTCAACAGGGGTTCATATGGAAGCAGGTTTAACTGAGAATATGTTGAAATGACTTATTTGTTACATACAATATATATGCTGAACACCACCTACATACAGCAAAGTGCCTTTGACAGAATTGTGATGCTTTATTGTTATGAACAGAGTAATTCCAAGCAATGGAGAAAAACAATGGTCTTGTAAGACTGAAAATTTCACAAACGGGAATTAAACTCAATGCCTAGGGATAATATCACATGATTTCAAAATCAGATGTCAGCAGTTAACTAGTGTAAATGATTTCCTCCTTCCTACCATGGTCAACTACAAAATCAGGTGTTGGTAATGCTAAAATTGAAAAAACATTTTAGTTGATAGGTAACCATAATGGTCAAGAGTATGAAAGCAACATGATTTCTTTTCTCATCCACTGCAGTACTTCTGTGTAGCTAATAAATACATTTTTTTTTAATTTGAAAGTATTTTGTGGAGAGGTTCAGAAGGAATTAAATCATCACAGATTAAAGCTGTCTCTAACACTGCAGTTAAAACCAAAGTATTTGGTATGACAAAACCAAAAAAGGTACTCACTTTAATGTTCAATGCCACACAGTGACTTTAAAGTTACTAAAAGTAACTCAGTGAAAGGTGTTCCAGTTTAACACCTCTGAAGTTATTTTTTTTTAAATAAAGAAGTCAATAAATAAATTAATTTGTCCATCTGCTGTATATAATCATGATAAAGTTGGACCTTATTAGTGGTGTTCCAGTGGAGTTTTCAAGCACAATACGCTGAATTAAGATCTGTGAGTTGCTAGGCATGTTTTCCTAGTTTATTGTGCTGTATTAGGCCGGAAGGGTATAGCCCTGCTCTGAGTGCTATGGGCGAGCACGACACAAAATTACACCTATGCCTATTTATCCATTGTTAAGTTGCTGATTTTATATGAAAATTGGAGAAGTTAAGACAGATGAAAAATCCTTTGTGCTTCCATATCTAAGCTGGCGGTTAATAATATTGTTACTTTTCCTTGACAGACAGCAATAACTGGAAGACAAAAAAATACACATGAAAAGCACAGAAATCGAGAGACCAATTAGTATTAGCAGAAGAGTGCCTTACAGATAATTTAGGTGGGAATTTCCAGAGGCAAATGTAAGTTACTGTCATGGCATTTCCCTGATGGAGTAAATGATATTATTAGTCATCTCCACCATAACAATTACTTCAAGGATTAAAATAAGGAAAATGGCAAATCTTCAGGAGGTTTTTTATATTCTTTTTTTTTTTTTTTTTTTAAATATACTTTCTGAAGATCAAAGTCCTTCTCTCTGAGATGTACACAAAAATGACCTCTAGGAGAAAAGAATTGTATTACTGATAAATTTAGGCATTATACTTTGAGAAAGTGAAAATTAAAAAAGAAAAATGAAGAGCTTTCTGCTGTGGCCCTGATTCAGGAAAACACACACCACCTTCATTTGATTTCAAACAGGAGTTTAAATACAAACTCAGTTGGACTCCAAATGCAGTACACTTAACTGAAGTTCAGTAAGATAAATCTTTTCCAAAAGACATCTAATCTAAGCTGTTATATGCTGCTCTAACAGTCAAGAAAACGAGAGAGGTGAGCCCTAAAGGTGATTCCTAGCACCAAGCCTAGTCACTTCACAATGAACTGAACTGCTCCTGAAGTGCTTATCTTTCTCCATGTGGGAAGCTGAACAACTAGGAAATTGCTTGGGTGACTGAAGACGTCTGTCCTGAACTCATCTCCCAATGCCAAGATGCACATCAGGGCCCTGGCAGCAATGTGGAGATCTCAGCACATTATCAGTACAGAGACAAGGAGGCTGGGAGGACAGACCTAGACTTAGTTCTTGGTGAAGGATTAATCTTACCTAACTTTGGATGCTTAAATCACCATAAGCTCTGTGTAGCCAGTGAAGAAAGACCAGCATTTTTCCAAAACGATCCATTTATCTGTTTTAGATATCTACACTAGGATGAGATGAAATGTCCTCCTTCCTCTCCAATGGGTAAAAAGGAAGCATGAAACTGCTCCTGTTGTTTTTAATATCTGCACTGAAATCATTGGATGAATCCTACTTCAGGCATCACACAAGGATGGTCTGGGGGATACAATGCTATAATTCTTATAAATTATGTCCAGTTGCTGGGCTATGATAGCAGGGAGATACCTGGCTCCAAGGCTGTGCCCAGATACCTTTTGAGAAAACTGCCTAAACCAGTGTGTCAGTAAGTGGTCCATCATCTCCACCTTTTGTCAATAATTACACCAAAGCGTTTCTGTTTCTAACTAGAGTGTGCTCTCAGGCCTAGGCAGAAAGGAAGAAGCTGCACTGAAGGATGTTTTTCCCTCAAATCTGTCACCTGTTGTTGCTTTGCATCCCATTTTAGCAATTGTTACGCTTGTGTTGGCAGAACATTTTGACTTCACAAGCATATTACCAAAAGTGTATATATAATCTTACTTTTTGATTTATGACACACTCAACTCATAAACAGCTCAATGAAAACAGAGGAAGGAGAGGCTTCATGAGTACTACTCACTACACTACTTAAGAGTATCAGAAATTAGCTCTGGGTTGCCTCCAATGCCTCAGCCTTTGAACTACACCTAGTCCTGCCTCTTCAAAAGATTCTGACTATAATCACATTTTATTATGAATAAACATTTAGCCCTCCAAACTCTCCTTTTTACTGCAAAGACCTCATTTTCCTTCCTTCTCACTTTCTTTATTTCTCTGTCAGAAAGTAGCCTATTTGTTCTTTTCTCATTCCCCATCAAGCATTAGCAAATGTTAATTTCTCTTTTTTTTTTATAGAGAAAATACTGAAATCCTGTGGCAGCTCCCCTTTCACTCTCATCTTGTCTGAATTGCTTTCCCCTCCAAATTTCCTTTATTCTACATCATCTTATGTCCTAGATTCTATGGGTGGTTGGCAGTTGCCTTCATTTATATCTTTTAATCTTCCCCGTCACTCTTTTAAGACAGGTTTATTTCAGTCACCTGTCATTCACGCCAATCCCCTGACTTCAATTCACTTCCTTTTTTTTAGTGAGGCAGCTTAGACACTCATCATGTTAGCTCTCTATTTAACAAAAAAAAAAAAAAAAAAAGCCAAGAAGAAACAGATACACAAAGGACTAAACCCTGTTCTGTTATGTCTATACATACTAAATGACTTAAATGGGGAAAGGTTGTTTTAAATGCGAGAAGAACTGAGATCGCAGTCTCAAGTGTGCCTATCAGAGCACTTTGAAAATGGTAAAGGCAGATGAGATCAAAAGGCTGAGTGGAGAAGAATACGTAACTGGGTACCCATGCTCTCTTTTTTAAAATCTCAACAGACAGTAATGTTTTGCAATGCAAACACTGAAAGAAAGAAAAAAAGCTTTCTTCAGCAATAGTTTTGAAATCACATGAAACTTCATAAACTTTCCCTACTCTAACTCTGGGTTTGGAAGAAAACAATTTTTAAATGGATTAATGTAAACATAACATAAAATCAACCGCAGAAATCTTCTGAAGCATCCCAAATCACTCCTCAACACTTTCCTGCCCAAAGTTTAATGTAGACTAGCACACCATGCATCATGTCAAGTGCTGTTAAAGTTTTACTGACGTATCAATGAACTCACAGGCCTTAGCACCTAATTCATGATGTCTATTGTGAATTGGTTTAAATGCCATACTAATAACCATAAGGAAGTTAATAAATGAAATGGCTATGTACTGAGCAAAATATGTCAAAAACAATAAATACGCTATCAATCTAGGTTTTGAAGTACAAAAGCAGAAAATTATTCTTCTGGTAGCCTTATTTTCATTCAGAGAAGTGCCATTCTGAGTGCTGTGGTTCACCCTTAAACAAATCATGAGACGGACTCAACTTAGTGAAAATAATCCATTTCATAAAATACCCTTCAGTTCTTTCTTCCTTGTCAACTCAAGGCCATAGCATTGATATTTGCAGTAGTTACGATGGCAGTTGAGACACACAAACATTTAACAAATGAGCTTTCTTCTACCCTGACAGCAGCTTTTCTAAGTGCTTTTGAGTTCTGTAGAAGGAAAAGGTGCAGGAGGATGATTTTGCTTTCCCAGCCTCTACTGCCTTTGGATCACATGCATGAATTGCATCCTGCAGAGCAAAAGGAAAACACCCCCAATATGTTATGTTAAGAAATGAAACAAAGCAATAGACAAGGCAGCATGGCAGGATACCCCATTTTTAACTCTCAACTGTTGTCTGGCAGCCTGAGAACACACTTTCTCACACACCTTCAGCTCCCTGCAGACAGTGGTTCTGAGCTCCCATCCTCCACACTATTTTTGTGTTTTTACTTGTTGCAGAATGGTCAATGGCACGAATCACAACCCAGAAATTACAGTGTGTCCATTACAAGAGCAGTTTAAAGCATCCTGTATACAAATTTTAGTAACAGCCAAGGTCACATCAGAAACTCAAACCATTCAAACAATTTACAAGATAAATGTGTAGGAGACCTAACATCAGCATGAGTTTTATTACATACTGAACTGAAGAGGTTCTTGAGTCATCTTCAGGGTTAGTGCAACAATGGTCAATTTATTATGTTGAATGCAGAGCAATCAAATGGAGATTCAGAAGACCGAGTATGGTTTACATTTGTCTTGCAGCTGATACTCAGAAAAAGTGCCAGTATACACTTAATGTCCTAAAAACCCACTGTTATAAGAAGCCAGCATATACTCTACAGGAGCTTGTGTATCAGGATAGCTGTTTTCTATGTTTATTTGCCACCTATTTTCTCCACATCTGTAGCCTGCAGAAATGAAGCCATGGCAATTACTTGGAACTAATGCTTGGCAGATATGAATTGCTGCAGGTCCATATAGGACTGTAGGATCAGAGTCTAGATTTACATAATAAAATTTAGAGCACAGGGGGATGCTTGTTAGGCTTTTTATGTCATCCTTACCCATGCCAAAAAGCACGGATGTTAAGATGAGTATTGCAGTGAGCAGCTGTTTGAAATTTTCGGTATACTGATTGTGAAAAGTTTCCAAAGGAGGTATGGACACTCATAGCCCAGATTTAAGCCCACTGTTTTTCTTAGTTACCTTTGCAGACCCCTTTGAAATCATGCATGGAGGTCCCACCTCACTCTGAAACACAGATTAAACCCCACTGTTGTAAATCAAGCAAAAAGATTATTGCGGAAATTAAACACACAATTATTAAAGCTGGACAAAACCATGCAGAGACAAACTGATTCAAAATCAGACTGAAAAAGAAGGACAGAGGAAAAGACTCTGCTTTACTGTGAGCCTTCTTGAAAACAGGTCTGCAGCAGAAAACAGAGAGATAGCTCTTTATTCCCCTGCAGCAGTCAGAAAGCTCACACATAGACAGCAATTTCCTAAACAAGGACAAGTCATTAAAAATCAGGTTTGCAGAAAAAGGCACAGATTTAAAGGAACCTTTTTGACTCAGATTTACTCCCTCAGAATTTATATTTTGTAAAACCAAGCTTTTATAGAACTGTACTGTTGGCTTTATTTTAAGACATCTATGGAAATAGATTGGTTTTAAACAAATAACATACTCCCCAGCACTGTTGGCAGCCTAAGCTTCCTCAGACACAGGGCCTGAAAACAAAACTGATATTAAACAAAAGTGCAGCTAACCTCAATGTCTAAAAAGAGCAAAATGAAGGAAAGGAAGAAAACAAGCTGTCTACAGCCTGGAGAGTGAAGAGCTGTTTAATATCTTCAATCTTACTGAGACAAGATGTTGATCTCAGTCTTAGTCAAATCAGTGAAAAGATTTGCAGTGACTTTTAGGGCACTGGGCATGAAGCCTTCCATTATTATAGCATATCATCTAATATGTGTTTAGCAATGATTAGTAGTTTATTCATTAATTATAAAATTTTCTACAATATATCCATGTAAAAAACAAAAAAATAAGCTAACTTTCAATATCCTTCTGAAATCTTCATGGTAACTGCTGGTTTTGCCAGAGAAGTTTTTTCAGGTTTCTTTTGCTGATAATCCAACATAGAATTTAAATAGAAATTATATTTCATGCCATATTGAATTGCTTGTTTCAAACATAAGGATTTAAAAGGCTAGGCTATTCCTGAATAATATTACAAGATTACTAATGAGTCATCTGAATTTTGGTTAACACGTCACAATAAAAAAAATTGAATATTTCTCCAGTCCCATTCTAAAGATATTAAGCTAATGCTTAATGTTCCAAACATGGGCAAAGTAACGTACACAGATTCCTTTGGTCTACAATTTCAGTATATTTGCTGTATTTCAAACCTTAGCACCTAAGATCATGACAGGAGAAATCAGGAAAGACATGGGGAATGAGACAAACAAGACATACAGGAGCTTACAGTCAAAGCAGCAATTAAGACTGTTGTTTAACACTGTGATGAGTACTTTAAAGTGGGAAGTTAAAAGCATAGTACAAGTGCTCCACCCTATCACTGTAAGCGATGCCCTCTTCATTCTCATAAATAGACCAAATCCTCTAATGCCCTTCATCCATTTTCAAGTTTCTTAACACGAAAGCAGGAAGTTGCAGTGATGCCCCTCACTTCGCTGCTGGGCTTTGCTATGACTGATTGCTTGAGGCCTTTTTCAATGCTCTGGAGGAAAAGGAGAAATAAAACAGCAACAGAAATGGTGTTTAAGTTCTCATCTCCTTCAAGTATGTATTGAAAGAAATGTCGCCAAGAAGAAAAGGCATTTCTCCCATATTCATTGTGAGATAGTTTATGAAAAGAATTCCATGTTGTGGATTACCTGAAAATGTTGGGATTCGTTTTCTCTTCAGTCTAATATTTCTATGGAACTATTTCCATATACATACATATACATATTTTTAAAAAATATAATTTTTAAAGCTTTTTAAACACAATTTATTGTATTTGTACAATTTTTTTCTCTTTTATTTTTTTTTCAGGGGGAAAAGGGAGCAGTAGCAGCCTGCACCTGTGATTCATGAGTACAGCAATACCGAAACTAATAGTCTACTGTCCCTCAGAAATGGCTCCTGACTTTACATCATCTAACTTTAAAGACCTAGCTGGAGAGTCTTGACTCCTCATACAATCAGTGAAGAAAAGCATCTGGAAGGCATCTAAATAGGAAGGCAAAAGTAAATATAATCTCACTGGTCTAAATTACTCTCTGGAGTTAACTCTTCCCATGGTTCTATAAGGAACTTCAGCTCTTAACCTAAAATGAGTACCTAAAATGTTCTTATTGTAAATGTTGGGAATATCTTCACAAGATCCAAAATTTCAGTTCCCAGTTTTTGTTCCTGCTTATGGAGAAGATCAGATAAGCTTGTTAAATGAGTCCATATTTTTTCTCAGAAAAAAATAATTTATCCTCATGAATAGCCAACTGTGAGTTAATGCGTATAATCATTCAGTATGTGTCATATCCAGAGACTGATGAGATATATAATCCTTACTGTAAAGGTAACATGATAGACTTAAACGTTTGCAGGTCAATGGATCTCTACTGTTTTGGGGTATTTCTTTAAAACTGATTCATATAGTCAAGGCCAGACAACATCATTGCATTTATTTAGTCTACTTTCATGAATGATAGAAGAAACAGCTACTATTCACTATACAGAAAAATCCGTAATTTCTGAACAGACCAGAAGATTGGAAGCAAATCTGTAGTCTCAGCCCATTTCTATCTTGGTCTATCATGTAAGTTTGTATGCATAGTAATTAAATACCACATTAGGCAAATACTTATTCAGGGATTTCTTAAAACTTAGTTCACTGATATGGTTAAACTTTTAGCATCTACTCTAGACATACAATCAAGAAGTTTATAAGAAGTTTGTTAACTAAACTGAAGAGAAGCAGAGCTCTTGCTCCATGCTGTAAAGTCAAAATTCCATATTAAATATCATTTTAATATCAGATTGACCATAGAACACCCATGAATTATTTTACATAGACAATATAAAAATCACAGACTTCTGCCCAGAAGCTCTCTATTAAAAACAGAAACATGCCTATGTCCAGCAGCTGACTTAAAATCGCAGTGCTGGGCCAGCTTTGAATTATTTTTAGCACATCAGGGGAGGAAAGTATGAGACCACATTGAGAGATTAACAGCTAGACACAATGCCTGAGTTCAGTAAAAACACAGATTGCCCTGTTTTAACAGCCAAAGTCATCAACTCTTGAAATGGTTTAAAAAAATCTTTCCTAGCGCTGGTAAGATACCATACACCAGACTTCAGAGATCTGTGTGGCTGGGCTAAGCAGAAGAGAGCAGAGCAGCACTTGAAAAAACAGGTTCCCTTATAAGTATGCTCTTTGGATACAGCAGCCCTCTCTCTGCTGTTCCCCATTAGACAGACTTGCTTTTCATAGGGGCTTCAAGCCTCACCTCCAGCAAATTCTGAAGTTACATGGACTGCTTGCAGGTAAAACATCTGTTGGTCATGACCCCGCCATCATGTCGTGTCCCCCCTATATTTTCTGCTTCATTCATGTGCTGGTACATACTGCATTGCTTTCTCACCCAGCCCTGAGTGGATCCCTCCAGCCCTTTTCCTGCAGAGGGAGCGGTTGCCCTGGGATTAGCCTGTGCTCCCCAGCATCTCTGCCTCCTATAGAGGCAGAGAGAAGAGAGGCCTCATGCAACAGCTGCTGAAGATAAAAAATAGCAGCATGTCCCTTCTTGCCTTTGCTCTCTTATTGATCACATCTGATGTAACAGGGATGGGAGCCACAGTTCCTCACGTGTCAGGATCACTGCTCTTCACTCTTACAAGGTGTTTCTAGCCAGTTTTTCTAAAGGACTATCAAAACTAACTAGTGATATTAAGATCCTTGTACTTTGACTAAATTACTAAAAAGGGTTTTGCTGTGAAAGTAATGTACTCGCATCCTTGGATTTTAAAGCCTATTATTTAAGGTATCTCACCTACTGAGTACCAAAAAAAAAGCGTGGAGGCCTTTTCCAAAAGTCAGACTAACCATTTTAATAATGAACATAACTTCCCTGTGCTACCCATACAGACATGTGCCAGTTATTCTTTCCCTCTGCCCCATATAAGAGAGAAAACTGTCAGAGCTAAAAGGAAAAGGGTGAAAACTAGAACAAATCAGTCACTAGATGTGTCACTTAAATGTCTTACCTGCTAAACCTTCTGAGGATTGCCTTCTGACATTTGCTGATTGTATTTGCTCCCATGGATCATGGGAGACTCCCTGTGCTTTGATTTCTTTGTAAGGCAGCTCTTGGCTTTGCTGGTGGTCCTGTTACAAACAGTTCATGCCAGAATTGCCCTATGAAGAATTAGAAAGCACAAAGCCTCCTAGGAACTACATGATACATAAAGGTCATGGCAGCAGGATACTGTGAGCACAAACTACAGGTTTCAGTGCTGCTGAGGTCTCAATTTCATTTTTCATGAGTAAGAAAGAAAGTAGGAATTTTTAAAATCCTAAAACCAGTTTTGATACTTCAGTGCTATCTCATGTTCCTGCAAGAAAGCCTTGTATATTCTTGCAGGTTTTTTAATGGTTGTCATTAAAACCTCATTCTTCTCATCCTCACTCTGACATAGTTTGCTGTAGAGTAACTTTTTAAACTTAGCTGAAATGCCTTCAGGTGTCTCTGTTATGTAGAGCATCTCCAGGATAACAAAGAAGGAAGCAAATTCTATGGTTGTAAGAAAAATGAGAGTGAAACCAATGAGTTAATGCCAGAAAAAGGGTAGATCCAACAACAACAGAGGCAGAAGACAGAGAAATGGCAATAACTTGTTGCTGAATCAACTGAGACCACGAAAATAATGTTTAAGTGCAAAGTAGTTTATGTGCAGAACTGATCCATCTAAAATAACTGAAATTTGCCTCCTACCTGCATTGGCACTGCCTCTGAGTGCCTGCATGGAAAGCTCATTAGCTGTTTAGTGGAGCTCTTTACCATGACCTTCATATTATTTATTTCTACAAACATCCAACTGCTACATAAGCATTGTTTCAAGTGTTGGGTTTGCAAATATAAAGTCCCAGACAGTTTGAGACCTGCTCATTTGAGAACATTTTTGTAGTCATACAACAGCTATGATGTCTGTGGAGCAACTTCATCAAGCCCTGGGTTGTAACACTGGGATTTGAATCTAGGAGTCAAATCCAGATTCAGGCATCTTAATGTAGATACCTGCAGAACTGTCCACACTTGGTGTTAGTGGAGATCTAATCAATACAGACAAGGGGATCAAAAGAGCAGTTCAGTGCACAAATGTAGGCATGCAATTCAGTTGTCTCAGTCGGTCTTCTCTCATATCTGCAAGGTCCATGCAGATGCCTCAGATATCCAGGATTGTTTCAAACAGCATTAGATGCCTGTGTTTTAACAACTGAATAGGACTGGTATAGGATAAAATACATAACCATCCCTCTCAATCAGTCCCGCTGACTGTATTGATTAGCTTTCCTTGGAGTGTAGTAAGAGCATAAACACTTCACACACAGGTGGCTTGTAGACATATACATTAATATGTGAATCTGGAGCTCGGTACAGTGCTTGCATGCATCAAACATCTCTGTCTGAAGAAGAAAGGATCCCTAATTCTGAACTGACTCCTTTCAATCCAAAGTGAACTAAACCTCTGTGTCCAAGATCCTTTCCCACACGTGTGTGCACTGATTGCTAGCATTTATGAGAGTCACCTACTTGTTACCTTAGTGAGGAAGACAAAAAAATAGTATTTACAGACATTAAAAAAAAAAATGTATTTTCCTTCTTTTTCTGCCTTTGGGCCCTGTTGAGTTACACTGGGTAATGTGCCTAATTTGTTAACACATGATATATATGGGATATATAAACAGGTACTTTTAACAAAGGTTAAAGTCACCTCAAAATTTGGAACAGTCTTGAACTTCTATTTAAATAAATGTTCACAACCATGATTAAACACCGTTTCTGTCCTCTCTGCCTGACATTAACTGTGCTGTGACGTTAGACAGCTAGTCACTGATACTTTCCAGACACTCCCTCACAGAATATTTGAAAAGGATTTCATTTGTTTTTCACATTATCTCTTCTGGCTTCAAGACTGCTGAAGCTGAAGAATGCAGAAAAAACGTTCCCGGCTTTAAACACAAACTCAGGTGAAAGGCAGGAAAAAAAAACTAGGAAAAAAACCCACAAGCGGGCAGTGAAGCATAAACAATGTGACAAGACTTTTAAATACACTGCAAAGCTATTTCCATGTCTGTTCAAAAATGACTGCTTGCATGAGCAGCAGAAGGGTCCTGCCGCTGGCTGCCTATGGGTTTGTGGCCTCTGTCCCCAAAACTTCTCTCCTACCACACTTCCACCTCCCCACAACCCCTGTGATATCTCTATGAAGAGCCTTGAATGGTTGAGAGCCACCCAGTTGACACATGTCAGCCAAGGCATGTAGCAGCCGAGCCTGGATCCATCTCTATTTATCAAAAGCTTTCAGTGCAGGCACTGATTTGGGCCTTTTCTGTCTACTCAGCATTTTCACAGAACCCCCCAGGAATGTAGTTATTTTGAGATTTTCACATCTCTGCCAGGTTAAACGGCTATCAGCCAACAAAAGCCTGACAGAAACAATGCAATCACAGAAGGAAAGCAGAAAAAAAACAGATTTCAAAGGTAGTTCCTAAGTCAATGTGGGACACCTATTTCACTCATCCTGGAGGATATGCAAATTGAAAGTAGTGCACTTCTTCCAGTGAAAGTATCTAGTTTGTACAAAATCTGAAGCAAAAATTATATTTGGTGGTTCACTGATGTCAGAGGAAGAGTAAGAGCCATGTTAAAATAAATAGCCACAACATAAATGCTGAGTTTGCTGGGTTTTTTGTCTGTTAGACCTTGAACAGAAAAGATAAATCTTCATATTTCATCCAGAAGTTTCTGGATTTTTCCATGGGGAAGAGCAAGGAGCATAAACCTACCATACCTACCTATGGATTGAAAAAGAGTTACAAAATCGGAAAGCAAACAGTGAAAGACACAGAGAAGGAGAACTAGAAAGAAACCATTGCTTTCCTGTTGAAGGCAGGCAGGTAAAATTTAAAGTGGAGTCAGAGTTGGTTAGGAGAAGTCATCAGTGTTAACATCCAGTATTTATTTACTGCTTTGCAATTTATTAGCAAAGAAGAAGAGAAAAGGCAGTTTCCCTGAACACAACAGGAGTCAGACAGCAGTAAGCAACGGCCCGTCTCATCAGAAAGCAATTCCCAATCATGGGAAAGTTTGTTTTCTCAGCAGTTGTTCCTTTCTAAGGGAGAATAGTTCCATGACCTCTAAAAAATTGCAAGACCCAGCAACTTCCATGAATATGCAGTGGCTCTGTGGTCATAGCACTTGTGTTGGCTGAAGAAAATTCAGGGGTTGGTAGCACTCTGGGGATTCCCTCATACTGCACCTCTGACTCTACAAACTCTTCTGGTATTTGTGTCTCTTCATTTTTGCCCATCAAGATAGACCTAAAATGCTCCTGTTTGAAGTTTCACTGAAAGCCCTTTGCAAATTTGCTTTAAAGAATTTGTACTTTTCTGTTTATTTTTTTTTTCTCTTTTCAGATTTTTTAAAATGCGGCATTTCTCTACTCACAGCTCCAGCCCTCTTTCTTCACCCAGAGAAATTCTATGTTTTTCTGGGGACTATGTCCCTGGGCCTGGGTCTGACTTTATGCTGTCTCTCCTGTTTTCAGACACATGCACACCTTTGCTCAGTAATGCCAATCAAGACCTTTGCGTGTCATGCTCCTTAACAGCTAGACAGAAGAAGTGACAGCAGGGAGAGGCTGACCAAATGGGGTGGAAATGGAGGAAGAAGCAGGGTGAGGTAGATGCTTTTCACCACATGAGTTAGAGATCCCAAAGCAAATGCCACGAGCAGCCCAATTTTTTACATTAAATTGCACAAGCAGCAATTTTGACCCATATAATAACTGCTTTAGTTTGTTTTTTCTTTTCCCTTTCTTTTTGCCCAGAGCAGGAAAAGAGGGAAATTCTTCTCATAGTATTTTAATGCCTTAAATGAAAGTTTCACCATCTCTTTATCTGCACTCCTTATGTGAACATGTCATACAGTGATTTGCTTGTGTCACATTTGGGGTAAAGATAAAATAAGACTTTTTCCAAAACAAAATAAGGAACAAAGAATTTTTGCCATTAAGAACACATTTTCCCTACATTTTCCCTTCTTTTTTGCTCAGACAACACATTCTCCATTGATGTTATCTTGTGATGTATTTTCACACATAAAAAAATTATTTGTTGGGATGATCATTATTTTGTTATTTGTGAGATCTACAAAGGTCTTTCTGACAACGATCTTTAAATAAAACCTTTAAAGAGAGAAGAAAAACAAATGAATTATCAAACTCTGGAATTACACTGCACAACAACCCACAAAACCATTTCAAGGAAGTGATCAGCCAAGATGTGGTGAGCTTTACTTACTAATGAGGTAATGGCCTTGCGAGCAGAGAACTTACTTTCAAGAGTAAGCAGTCAACTGTTTGGGAGCATAGCAGCCATGAGAGAATATGCTTCCTTCAAGTTGTTGTTGTAACTCATCTTTATATGAAGAGAACCAGACAGCATTAAGTGGATATGACAGAGGTTAGCTGAATTAAATGGCTGTGTGCTTGCAGAGCTTTTATTTTTCACAGTTAACCATGTTTTCCAAGCAGATGTTGGCAGTGTCGATTGTATCCAGGAATGTCTGGATTTGCACAGCAGAGGCATCTGGGCCTGTACTGCAGGCAGATAAACACTGGGAAAATACAGTTGTGTTTAGTGAATAGATTGGTTGAGAAAAGACAGATGGCAATGAATGAACTAACAGCATTTTTTTCTTTTTCAGTAATGAAGAAATTATAGATTTCTCCATTCCGGTCCCTCTGAGAGGTTTCCCCCTACACCCACGAAGACACCATGACTCCTGTTTTCTAAGTCTCCGTTCAGCACAACGTACATGAATCTGTGCCCAACAGCTGCAACCCACTGATGTCTTATCGCTAGAGTGTCTTCAGCAACAGACTTTCCAAACAGCTGGCAGAATATTTCTGCCAGCAGAAAGTCTGAGCTGGAGATTTAGGCTAGAGACTATAGTATGCTTTCATTACTGAATATTTTACTGGAGTCAGGCATTACTCCTTCAGAAAGACTGTCAAGTGGGTTTTAACCTCTACTACTCTATTGAGAAATAGCATTGAGCCATTTAAGCAATGATTATTTTGAGGAAGGCACTTTACATAGTTCATGGACATCAATGAGCTATTCCCATTAAGAGGGTGAGTCCATACCTAAGCACAATTGTCATCTTTTCCTACTTACAGATGTCAGATAAAAGGAAGCCTGGTAACATCTGAGGGTACAAATCCATATGTTATCTGAACAGTGGTTACACATTGTAAAGTAGTCAGCTACTCTTTCCACAGGTGCAACCCCTCTGCAAGACTTAGTGAGATGCTATGTGATAAATTTGGGCAGCACAGATGTGTACTTTGCCTGAAAGTCAAGTAGCCAAATAAACCAAAGTGTTCCATTACCCAGTAGAGTTGTTTTGTTATGGCTGTCTTCTCTACCTTGAGGGAGAGTCCCAGTACCATGTGTTAGGTAGTGCTAAGAAAAAGACTAGCAATGGAGATCCTTTACAACACAATGGCATTCAATAGCCAAGAGTTGTCATCACTGTATTTAAAAAAATAAAAGAAAAAAGAAAAAAAGTACCTATTTCAAGCAACAGAAAAGCAACGTTTAAAGGAAAGCAGCAACTCTGCAACAGTACCTCAAGGGAAATCCAAAGGACAGGGAGTAGTACCTGGGCCATGGTAAAAATCACTGCACTGTTGTGATGAGAAACATGCAAAAATTCTCTCTGCTGGAGTACCACAGTCCACTGACATATTCACAGCAATACAAAAATACAGAAGACTAACATCCTAATGATTTTAGAGATAATGAAAAACAATACTACCTTTGGGACTCTACAAGAGAAACAGAAAGACTGACTCAGCATTATCACTGAGCCTGATTCACAGGGTGCAAAACTGAAAGGTTTTAACAGAAACAACTAAGTGAGCTTGTTAAATATTGCAAGTACCACAATTTTACTCTGATTAATTTCTGAAATGTCTTATACATTGGTGAATAGTATCATATTCAATATTTATGAAATTATAAACAGAGCCAGTATAATCTTGCATATTATTCTTCTGATTTATGATTTCAAATCTGCATCATGAGTTACAGTACAGCACATGGGGCCATCACAATCCAGTTTTGGGATTCTCCTGCTTTCTACAATGAGATGGTCCAGCCCTGACCCACAAACCTGAATCTCTAGATGCTAAAATAATTTCACAAACATGTGGCAAGGGAAACTACCCCCACTGCCTAGTACCAGAAAGTAATTTTCACCATGCTGTATTCTTGCCAAATCATTTTGAATGTATTTATTTGGCCTTTTTTTGCAGACTGTGCACTCCTCAGAAATACAGTATTTAAATCATGCCACATATAGTTAATTCATATCACCCTGAAAATATATATACAAGTTAATGACTAAACCCACATTGAGTTGTAAGAATTTTAATGCAAGTATCTCAGCAGAGATACTACGCAGTGTGGAGAAGATGGAGAGGGAAGAGTGGGTCAACTCCTTCAAAAGAGATGCAAGGGATCTTAGCGAACATCACATGCATCATCAAATAATAGGGAAGATGAAAACCAAAACATAGGGCTCATACTTAAATTAACCTACAGAAGCAGACTAGAAGAATTAAAATAATAATAATGGCATTTATATACATTCTTAATCAACTAAGAGCCTCTGTCTACCAAGTCCATTTGCAAAATTATACACAAAGCTCATGGATGACTTAACATGCTACTCATAAGATAGCATAAAATACAGCAGTATTTACTGCATTAAGACACATTAAATTAAATTACTTAACATATGATTTAGGACACAGCAAATTAAAAGTTATTTCTTGAAGGAAATTTCACAGAATAGGTTGCCAGGGTAACTAATAAAAATCACCATCTATTGTTAAACTTAGTACTTACCAACTTAGGAAAATTAAAAGGAAAAAACGTTTTAGGTAGCCAGTGTAATCTGTGATTAACAGCTGAAAAAATAAAATGCACAGGAAAATTGCCAATTTTTATTTCGATTCATAGCTTACTTCATGTTTGGAAATAAGTAACAAGAGCAAAAGTTAAAAAAAAAAAAAAAGATAAGCTGTTGCAGAGAGAAATTCTCACTTTTTCCAGGCATTTTTCTAACTTTCGAAGAAATAGACTGATTTGAACTGATTTCCTTTTTCACCTCAAGCTGCTGAAGTTCAGAGTTCTTGGAAAATCACCAAACGTGTCCTTCCAAAGTCTCTCTGTGTTGAAATTAATGAAAGATCAGATCCTTTCTGACAAATACACATCCATCAGTTTCTACAATAGATGCTCTTATTGCATATGAAGAAAATAAAAGTAGGGTCATTTTTAGAAGCAGCCACTGCCCTTTAATGTGGAACAATAGGGAACAGAAAAATTTTTACTTGTTTTTAATATGAAGCTCCCACCTTCTCTCTTTGTGATGTGCATGAAACAATTCTACAAGCACAAATTTTTTAGGAAATGCCATTTAAGCATTTCCTGAATTTGTTTCCATGACATCATACTTGAAGAATAAATCTCACAGGCTGACTAAAAAAGTCTGCATTATTTTCACTGCCCAATTTGAAAAGCAAGTGATAAAATCAACAAGTATTTTATTTTAATATATATTCATTGTCAATTATCTTTAATATAGCAAATAAATAAATTTTAATTATTGGCTGAATTCCCTAAAGTTGAGAAACAGTCACTGCCCTTCACTTTCAAAGATGACAGGAAGGAAGCTGAGGATTTGGCCCAGGCATTTCACTAATATGGCAAGAGAAAAAGATAAAAGAGTATATTTATGCACATACCCAGAGTTTATGGACTCATAGCTCTGATGTATTCTGCCACCTGACTAAATTCTGGAAAGAAAACATTAAATCTGATGTACACAGAAATAGAAGTGACCATTAGAAGGCAGGTAGAAGGAATAGAGGCTTCATAAACTATCATGATTTAGTAAAATTCTAAATACTGCATCTTACCATCAGATCTGAAAAACTAATTAATATTGACTTTCTGTGCTGTGAACTGAAAGACTGGAAGAACTTTAAGAAGAGGCTAACCATGGATGTCTCAGAATTTCGTTTTCAGACTATTTTGGGGCAAGATCTTTAATGACCCAGAAAACAGAATATATTAAATCTGAGCACAATCATACATATTTTGGAGGGGTATTCTTGTGACCTCAGCTAATGAAGAGGAATAATGACTCACTGTTCTTAGAAAACTCAGATCAGCACAGGACACAACTGCATTACAAAGAAGCCAGCAAACTGCAGCGGGGAGGGACAGCTGTGAGAATATGTGATGTAGGTCTCAACTAGATAGGAATATGATATGCATCCACCTGCACGTTATGAAAAAGACCTAATGCATAGGTACCTAACATCCAAATTCATCCAGAAGCTCAATTTTTCATGACATGCCATAGAAATAGACCAGGAAAGATCAAGAGGATTGCCGTTGTCCTTAATCCTGCCAGCAACAGGGAATTTGCCTTGTAAAGCTCCTTTTTTCTCCTAGCATGTCCCACACATTGGCAAGCCCCAGCCATCCTGCCTGGGAAGGGCTCTGTCCCAGTCCCAAGAGTGGCAATCCAGTCAATCCTGTGAGTGATCAAAGCACATAGACCTGGGACTAGCAAAATATACAAACGCCTTTAGAAGAACCAAATATACTTTAGAAGGACCAACACACCCTACTCATGCTAATAGTTGTAGCCATACTACCATGCCTCAGAAATCATCAAGAGAGGGAAGAAATTTAATTCCAGTCCTACCAAACTGCTACTCCCCACCTCCTCACCACCCAAAAAATCATATTAAGACAAAATACATGTGCAAATCAACATTCCTTTCAACACCCCCCCCCGCCCCCGCAAGATGCCAATATATCAGACATAAAGGGATTTGGGACACAAGATTATTATTTTTTTATGCCCAGGAACTCCTCTATTTTCTGCCATACAGATGCCACCATATATCTCTGAAAGTCCATCTTGTCTCTACTGCCATGTTTGGAAGACTAGCTCAGACCTCATTCTTCAAATGGTCAGAAATATTCCAATTTCCAGTCTAAACTTATGACCAGTGTACAACACTTTGAAGTCATGTCAGTACTTCTTTTTAACTTGAAAAGATCTTGTCTTTTTTCCCTCCTTCTCTCTCCTGAATGCATTTATACATGAATCATCATATACTCTTTCAACCCTTTGCTAGGCCAAACAAATCTAGAAGCAATGGGACAGTTATGTACAGAGCATTTTGAATGATTTAAAAAAATTAATGTGAGAGTCAGACAGCCTCACATAGCCTCTACATATAACAACCACATAATATCTATAACAACATGCATTTTGAATATAATTTAGAAGACTTAGTCTGCTCCATTCCATTTATTAGGATTCTAAGTGTATGCAAGGAAAACACAATTGATGATCATCTGAATTCAATCTAAAAGCAAACCAAAACTCAATCTTAGCAAAATAGACTGGTATCAAATAAAATAGAAACTGGTATGTTCAGCTAATTGAATATTATACTGAGCTATGAAAGCAGTTCATTAACTCCAATAAAGTTTCTCAACATAAAAAGGCAATTAACTATAGTGTCATTTTAAAGAAAAATCTTTAAACTCATTCACTAAATATATTTAAATGGCATTTATGGAAAAGAACATGACCTTTTATTAAATGCATTTAACCGGAGCAGATGAGATTCATGCTGGCTGACAAGACTTTTGAGGGTGAACAAGAGGTGAAAAGAAGGTAATTATGTTGTGTCAAAAAATGTATAACAGCTTGAGTTAATGGATGCAGTCTTGCAAAATTATTTTAATATTAAATATTTCCATAAGTGGCCAGTACACTCTGTGAGCCTCTTTAGGCTTTGATTTCTGATCCATGGCTTCTGAGTTTAGGATCAGATCAGATCACACAGGGACAACAGAGAACTCAAAGTCTGAATGCACTTTGTAAGAAAATGTCCACGTACCCTGGCCAGTTCTTAACCGAACTAGAAAGACTGAATCAACTGTAGTTCTCAAATATAACAAGAGCAGAAGCCAACTCAGAGCAGAACAAAGATTTCAGCCTTTTAGTACTGTCTCCTTCTTTTTTCTTCTCCACTTCCTCCATTTTAATTAAAAATTAATTAAAAGGCATATCTAATTCTTTAATCATTGTATGGGTCTGCAAAGCCAGAGGCATTGCCTCAAGTATCACAAGGGAAGCAAGGTCAAACCTACAAAGAGCTTGAATATGAAACCTCTGAGGTTTCTCAGTATTTTTTAGATACAAATCTCTGAAATTCAGCTCTTTCATTTCTCTAGTGCCAGTGGATCAGTTACTCTTGTCGCTGAGTCAGTCCCAACTAAATTCTTCAGAGAAAGGCCTGTAGAAATGGTGTCTTTGATTGAAATACAAAAAGAGAGGTTTATCACAGCCTAAAAAACAAGAAATCAAACCTATGATACTCTTTGTTGATGTAAATCGTTTTGCATCCAGTTGTCCACCATGTTATGCAAGCCATACTTCCATCACATAGTCCTCCAGTAGAGTGAGGTTTTCACCAAACTGGTTATAACCTCTTAGAAAGAGGAATTAAATGCATCTATCAGAAAATGTCAAAAAATTGTTTTGCATTGTGTCATTATCCTTTAAGTTCTAATTTTTTTCTTTAATGATCACACAGCTCAAGGTATGATAAAGGAAAGTTTTTAATGACTGCAGCCAGTGAAGTTGAAAGCTTTCTCTATTCTGGGTCCAGCCCTTTCCTGCTGTGATTTGTCTTCATTCCAATTCCTGCAGTCAGCATATACCATCACACTCATCACAGTCTCATCTAACCAACACACTCATCACAGTATCACCTAAAACCAGAAGGCAACCCTTTATACAGTTCCCCATATTTCTGCTCTTCTTGGGGATGGGATACAAGGGATGAATAGCTCCCCTGATAAACAGTTCATGGCTGTACTTCCTTTAGTCTAAATTTATACTGTTCTTTCAGTACCTGATTTAGACAGTCAAAGGGTCAAAGCATACTGTTCCCTGGGATCCTCTGACAGCAGAGGTGGCTTCTGCTGAAAATAAGGAACTTCCACTGTGTGGTGGCAGACTGATAAGCAGCTGATAGAAATCAGAAAACTCCAAAAATGCTTTGCATTTAAAGGCAGGTGATTTATGAAACCTACAACTTGACTTAATTACAAGGGCAACAGGGAAGAGTTCCCCTCAGCATACTGAATGGAGAAAAGGAACCCAACCCCCAGCTGAATCTGTAAAGTGCGTCTGAAACAGGGCTGAAGGAATGAAATAACTTAAGTATCAAGTCACGTGTGGGCTAACTGCCAAAGAGACATCACTCTTTCTGCCAGCAACACGACTGTCAATAGATAATCACTGAGCCAACCTGACAGTAAAGTAGGAAAGTGAGGAGACTGCCACATTTCACTCTCCAGCGCGTCTGCAGGAACCCCAAGGCTTGCTGCTTGGCAATCAAAATGCTACAGTTAATTACTGACATTATAGGGAGAGGCTGATAGAGGCTGAACATCAGGTTTCCTCCTGTTTCAGCTGTCAAGAATGCAAAAATCTGACTTTAGTGCTGGAACGTGAGCATGAAGAAAATAAAATCAGCAGCCATGCTTTGGGAGTGCGTCCAACTCTCTTGGCCAGAACCACCAGTGAAGAAAACACACCAGAAAGTACTGTTGTGCTCAGAAAAGACTAGCTAAACATGTCAAGTTCTGCCCAATGCAACCCACAGGGCAAACGCTGTACTGGCAGAAAGAAGATAGTCCGTACTCCAATGCCAGAGGAAGCAGGACAGCAGAACTTCCCTGGCATTCACCTGTCCTGGTTCTTCTCTTCCCAGTCTTGTACTGAAAAGCTGGTAGATGAAAGCCATTTCTACCCATTATAGCTTCTAAGTGTTGTATCAGGTCTCAGAGGTTCAGGGTTTAATATCTGAACAGAGAAAAGAAACAAACACTACTCCTTCTAATCTGACCCAATGCAGTAGACAGGGACTTGTCTGGCAAGAGATCTGAGTCCCAAAACCTTCTACCACTGCTGGAGAAGATACATCGCAGTGCAATCTCCCAATCCCAACAGAGAGTGTTTTCCACACAGAGAAACAGTGTGCCAAAGAGGAAAAAGTTTAGATCTCAGACTAAATTAGATTTAAGATTAAACAGAAACATTTATCATCTTTCTAAGCATTCTCCTCACAGGTTGGTTAGTTGAATACTGAAGCTCACTAAAAGCTGATGGGTGCTACAAATATGTCTGGAAAATGTAAAACTTAAGTCCTCGTGCAGAAAATAATAATCACTACAGCTACACAGATCCATGTTACAAACATCCAACTAGAAAAATTAGAGAATACTGCCCACAGACTCCTTTTAAAAGTAGTGGGGGATCATGAACCCATCACTCAAGAGTCCAGGGCCAGAGATTAATTTTATAATTTAAGAAAGACTTCAACCTTGGCATTTCTTTTGATGAAGCTCTTCTAGGGCTCTTCACATTTCATTAGCTGAAGAAATGCCAATAGAAGTTAATTTTTTATTGAACTATCTGGTTTAGTGTCATTGTTCTCTTACTTTAAGGAGAAAAATGGTTGATAAAAATTACCTTTTAATTAGACAGTTTTAAATCAGAGGCTTCAAGAACATCACAAAGGAGATTTATAGTCCAACAAAATAAGTAAGCATTTAACATCTTCACATAATCACAGTATATTGTTTTTATCACTCTCTTAAATCTCCAGCTACTCCCCCAAGCTTCAAAAAAAACCTGGTGGAACCTGTATGGCTGTACAAGATGTCTACAGTACCTATGCAAAAACTTAAAGTAGAGATGAGAATTACAAGGTACTTGTAATTTCATCTGTACCATGCATACTCTCCAGCTGAGGCAAACCAGTGCAGTTCTCACAACAACAGAGCTAGTTTTTCTAACACTATCCAGCAATACAATTTTTCATATTTATCTCAGTCAAGGTTATCACGTCACATCCTCACTAATGGGCCTTACTGATCCAAGTCATATTTCTGTTCTAACTGGCTAGTAGTGAAGTAAATCTGTGGTGCAGGCTCTCCTTTCACACAAGTCACTGGAGTTTACTGAACAGCAGAACATACCCGTGGGTTGTATGGGGAAATCTTTTTCCCAGGCTAGAGAATGATGGTGCTGTTGCAAGGACACTGTTCCAGCATGGAAGGCAAGAGGCAGGCAGGCAACTCCCAGGCTCACTTTCTTGAATGCTCTGCTTAAAACCGATCAGGTTCTGTGAGAATCAGAGAGTTGCAATCGATCTACATGCATGAGAACAGCATTATAAATGCATCTATTTTGCTGCCTCAGCATGAAGCCTGATCAGAAGATAAACATATTTGCTGAGCAGTAAAACTGTTGTTATCATGATAAAAAACAGTGAAGCAGGACTGATGAGAGGAAAAAAATACTTTAACTATGAAAATCAGTGAATGTAAACATCTGCTTCTTGGGGCACTGATCCAGGAACATTTTTACCCTTGTATATTGATACTTTTATGGTTATACTTCCAAGGTCATAGCCCTGAGACACTGAAGGGAAGAATTCAAATGCTCTCTAGTGCTAGGTGAAGGGATGCTTTGGTTTTACAAGCTTAATGAAGTTAGTACCTTCAGTTAGTATTTTTATGCACAATTCAGTCTTATGACCAATTCATGACCTAGCAAAGAGATTAGGATTAAAAAGTCATATAAACAGTGTTTCTGAATAGGCAGGTTTCTTGGCTTTAAGTCCAAGTTGTTACAGAGAAAAAGTATTTAAGAGAACATAAGTACATATGATACCAAGAATATGCTATGTGATTGTACTGGGTCTGGCTGAGCCGGAATTGGTTTTCCCCTGTAGCAGCCCTCATGGTGCTGTGTTTTATGTTGGGAGCTGGCAGGGTGTTGATAGCACACTGGTGTTGTGGCTACTGCTGAGTGGTGCTTACACAGCACCAAGGGTCTTTCCGACATTTCCCCCCCCCACAGTGGGACGGGGTGGGCAAGATCTTGGGAGGGGACACAACCAGGACAGCTGACCCGAACTGACCAAAGGGATATTTCAGACCATATGACGTCTGCTCAGTATAAAGCCGGGAGAAAGGAGGAAGGGGGTGGGGTCACCCTTGGTCCTCCGAGGCAACCACTACGCGTATTGGAGCCCTGCTTCCTGAGAAGGCCCGACATCGCCTGTTCATGGGAAGTAGAGAATAAATCTGTTTTCTTTCTTTTGCTTCTGCGCACGGACCTTTGTTTCGCTTTGCTTATATTAAAACTGCTGTTGTTTTACCCACAAGGGTTGGGTTTTTTTCCTATCTTATTTTCTTTCCCCTCTTTGCCCAGTTAAGAAAAAAAGGGGAAGGGGGGGAAGTGATTGAGTGACTTGGTGGGTACCTGGCATTTAGCCAAGGTCAAACCACCACAGTGATAACACTGTATATCTTCAAAGTGCTATAGGGAATAATCAAAGAGAACACTACCGTATTAAAGTAAATGGATTGTGGAACCTGTATATCCCCTCTTGTTTAGCATCTACCAGTACCAAACCAGTGTTTATCTGCTTGCTTTTTGTTTTCCATTTAGCACTCATCACTAGAAGCAGCACATGAAATAAGAAAGTTTAGGTGATAGTGAAACCAAGGTGGCTGGTGTAACACAGAATGCTCTGGACAACCTAAATACCCTCGCACATCAACAGGGATGACCTTCAGTTCAGAAGTGCCTTTCTTTTATTGCTGAGTTGACACAGCACTGAGGGAGAGGGAACAGAAAATCCCGAAAGTTGCAGGTGTTAGACATGTTGTGAACGGTCATGGGCAACAGAAAACTCCAAAGAATACAGAGTCCACCAGTCAAAAGTCAACATCCAATTAGCCCAATAGCAAAGGGCAAAGAAGTAATTAGTCACATTTTTTACTTGCCGAAGTCCAAAAGTACTTGTAAGCATTCAAGTTTTTGACAGGAATGCATGCTCATTTGTAACATGAATTTTGCATAAAATATGCTGGCTAGCGTAGCTCATGACTGCCATGCTGCAGCGTGCTGTGCTAGATGGCCATGGGTTATTAACAGACAGTAGCTGTGCCTAGCTGAAGGCTGCTTGTTTACTGACTTGCTCCACTGTAATCAATGGGGCTTTTCTTAAACTGTTTTAGGATTCTTCTCTGATATGTGCAGACAGGAGTACACTGGTACAATCTCTGGCATTAATAAGAAGTGCAGCACTTATAAATTTCATAAAGGCAATAGTTACCTCAGTGGGAATGAATTTTACTTAAAATGTAGTATCACATGCAAGTAAAACTAATGTTTCTCTGCAGGAGTCTTGTTTACATGGGCATTAAAAGATGGTAATTGTTATATTTACAGAGCTAGAGTTTGATAAAAGGCCACAAGTTGGAGTCCCCCTATCAATACCCCCAAACATAGCAGAAACTAATTCTATTTTTGCAGCTGACACTTCATGCTGAGAAATAAAATTGGAATGTGATCTTGTTCCCTGGTCAAATGAGACATATCAGCATGGGAATCTCTTACAGGTGCTTCCCAAAGACAGGAAAATTAGCAGAACCACACAGGAATTCAGGCATGGTCATTCCCACAAAGGCAATTCATGCCTTACTAATTATGCTGGAAGATTTATGCAGCAAAATTCCCTTGTGGACATAAGCTCTTATTTGAATCTATGCATTACACAACTAAATTCTTATAGAGCTTCAGATTTTTTAATGCTCTTAAAGATTATTTACCTGCTGTTCTAGATATTCTCCTGGGAGAGTTTTGTGTTGCAATTCACTAAGAGGGCCAGTCTATCCACAGTATTCTCCCACGGAGGTAATCTTGCATTTTCTGACTGATGTGAGCAATAAGGCTTTATGTACAGCTATAAGACATAAAACTAAAAAAAAAAAAAAAAAAAAAAAGAGGACTGTATCAAAGTCACATGTACAATCTAAGAGAGAAAAAGAAAAAAAAGGAGTTAATCCAGTGCCAAGAGCCTAAATCAAGTTAAATGAATGAAAATAAAATCATAATAAGCTAGAAAGCTCATTAAAATAAAATAGCTGAAAATAAAATTAACATTTTTAAAAGTGCTAATTAACCACTGGAACAATTTATGTTGACATGTAGTAGATTTTCCATCATTTGCATACTTCAGATCTACACAGGGCTTCTTTCCAACAAAGAACACTGTTGTTCACACAGAAGTTGTGTTTAATACAGGGATTACTGGGTGAGAGGTTCTGATCTTTGTAGGGATATAGGCAATAAAATGATTGCAGTAGCCTGATCCGACCCTGAAATCTGTAAATTTCCATCCTGGAAGGGCCATATGCAATTGATACACCAATAAATGGCACATCTGGTTGACTGCCTGGGGGCAAAAGAAAATTCCAGTTCAGGGAATGAGAAACACTTGCTCTGGCACAGCTACTTGCAAAAGGCCATTTAAGGTGTCACACTGTGCTGACCACAAGCCTGCCCTCACCAGAGTGTGTTTATGAACTGTCCATTCAATGGCCTTTTTTTTCCTTTCTTCTATTATGATTAATAGCGAAAATCTGTGTGTACATACACCCTTGTACATACCTTTTTTTTTTTTTTTTTGGAAGTGCTTTGGTTCTTTGTACAATATTAACTGTTAAGGCAAACCCATAGAAGCCAATAATTCCCATTGCACAATGCATCTCTTTTCAGTGCTTGTTGCCTACAGCAGCTACTTAATTAACAAGTTTGTTTCCAGTAGGTTGGACCAATTAAAAACATTCTTCAGCTTTAATAAACTAATACCCTACCACTCACCCTAGAATATTCCTTCTGTGAGCAACTGCTCTGCATCATCCTCCTATACTGTTTTATGTTGGTGCCCCTAGCTCCCAAGAAGAATGGAGCTAAAATGAAAATGCTGAAGAGCTTCCAGCATGAAGCTGCTCTTTCATATAATTATGCCAGCTGCTAATAGCCTTCCATTACAGCCACCGCACAGGTTTTGCTAATCCATTACAAATGATTGGTTGGAATTTAAAACACTGCTGCAAATGCACCGGTTTTCACACTGAGCTCAAATTGTCAGATTCCAAACCCTTTTACGCTCTGTAAGTGACAAGGTGGTCCATATTACAACAGCTATTACCTAAGGGAAGTGTTGAACTGATCACTTGGACCCTCCTTGGGCTTCACATGTGAGGTACTTTCCTGAAAATTATGAGACTGCCTCTGCCCATTTCTGGTATCAGTGTGAGCTCCGAATTCAGACGCTGGGTTCTTACAAAGTGCTTGCTGCATAAATCTTGCCACTAACCAGCATTGCATGCAGTGTTGCAGCTTGCCTGAAGAGATGAATGCATAGCTAATTGAGCTTGAAATTTCTGGCAAATCTTCTATAAAATTCTTAAAGAAGTCTCAACAAAACTAAGAGCATATGCAATACCTCAAATTTCACTCTGAGGTGCTTGACTTGTTTGTTCTTACGTATCAGAGAAAACCCACAGCAAGTTCACACTGAAAGTTACAGAGAACATTTCTGGTTTTGAAGTGCTATTTTATTTAAACATTGCCCTGTGCCAGAGCTGCTATCCATAGGCCACTCAGTTCCAAAGCCATATTCAAATGTGCATTGCAATTAATTAGCTGGCAGCCTGAAGATAGCATAGATAAAGGATTTAACTGAATCAGGGTTTCTCAGATATTTTTGGAAGAATTCAGTCAGCATTAAGTTAGGCAAACATAGGCATATAAAAATGCAGGTGTCTACATGTGAGCCAGGGCCCACATGCCTGTTAAAGTCAGTGAAGCTTAGACAGCCAAGCACCTCACCTGACAGTGGACACCTGCTCACCGGCCCATGAAATCACACCTTTGCTCCACTGTCTGTAGAGAGTTGAGCTTGATTCAGTTGCTTGCACATAAATCTCTGCTGTCCTTTCAGATGCTCTAAAGCATTCCATGAGACCTGCACTGGCAGTTGCATGAGTATCTCCCAGACTTGCACCTTATCCCCCCCAGCCCTGGGTGGATGTCCTAGACACTCGACAACATCCCAAGCAGCACCAGACACCCAAGATTAAAGAACAGAGCAGAGCCCTAAATCCACTCAGATTTTAACAGCAGCGCAGAGGCCTAGCTCACCTGTAGACACCTGCATTTAAGGTTTAACCTTAAACAGAGTGTCTGAAGCTGGTGAACTGAGGGAGAGCAATTGGTTCTTCTTCCTTGAACAGCATCTTAAAAAAGAATACAACAAAATACAGCAAAATCCTCCACTAGAAATCATCTAGTTTATTTTTATTTACAAGAAATGTTATCTTTACCTCTATCCCTATTTAGTGCTGGTTTAAGTAGCAGTTAATTAATGAAACGGCAAACAAAATCAAATGAGACTGCTCAGATTCAGTTGCTGATCACACCTCCATGATGCCAGGTGGGGAGAAAGGCCCAAGATTAAGAGAAAGTTCTTTCTACAACTCTCATTACATTGCAACTTTAGTATCATTTATCACACGTGACTTTTTATACAAGATTAAAACCATGGAAAGGGCTTTTTATTGTGTGAGTTGCACTTACACAGTGCCATCTTGTGTTGCTAGTGGATAATCGGTTTTGCTAAACAGAGCCCAACACACTGCAAATACTTTAGCGAGGACCAAAATACACAGATACAACAGCATTCATAAGGTGAGTTTCTCTGCCTGTTCTCTTTCCTGTCCAGGGGAAGGAAAGCAGGAAGAAGTTTTCGTTGTTCACATTTCCCAACTTAAATTAACAAACACAGGTTTGAAGGAGCCTTGTTAAACCAGGCCTTTAACAAGGGTGAGAAACAGCTTTAACTCAGTTTAAAACTGTTAAAACTGAGTTTCAACTTCAGCTCTTTGAGCCCCACTAAATCTGAAATTCCACTCCGTTTGCTCACAGGCAAGCAATTTGGTACAAGCCATTGAAATTTCAGGAAAAGCGAGCCTGGCTCAGAACATATCACTCCAGGCTACACACCATCAGTCAGGCAGCTCTGGCAACATCACAGACCGCATGTTGCTGAGTTTTCTTCCCACCCTTCATTCTTCACCCCCAGGTGATTTCTGTGCCCAGGTGATTCCCAGGGACAGGGCAACACAACTGGGCTCAAGATGCAAAAGATGGCATGGCCATTCCTGACTTTTCCCACAGCTTTGCTGCATAACACAATGCTGGGAGTGGGGAAATCATGGATAAGCTAGGATAAATTCATTAATGCCTCGGAGGTTGAGAAACTTTGACTTGTGACAAAAAATTTTGTCTCTGTGATTTCAGGCTGGTGATGGGGATTGTGGGGATCTGGAATTTATTGGGGGGGCTGGGGGGAGCAATTGTTCATATTCTGATGCTGCCTACCATAAAAGAAGAATGAAAACTAGACAGCGTAGAGGGGCATCCACACCATCTCCATTAGGTACGTGCCTTAACCGAGAGCTAGATCTGCACAGCACCCAATTTGGGTTCGTATTCTGAATAGCTCTCAGGGAAGCAATCTTCCACAAGCAGCAGGCAGGACCCCAGGCTCCCAGAGAGCTGTTTGAGCACGCAGTGTGTATGTCCCTCCATAGGCTGTATTTGAGCACTAGGGTCTTCATACCCCAGGGTTCTCACCTGTGGTCTACCATGCCATTACTTACCACAATAGTGGAAACCAAATTAAGCATCTTCACCAGTCCACTTCACAGGAGACCCTTTAACTGAATACCAAAAGCCAAGGCCAAGTCACAAAGGTGGCTGAACAAGGAGCTTGGCAACTTTAGGTTGATGAGGCATTTTAGATTACTTTTTTTTAAAAAAACAAAGTTTGGAAATAGCGTTTGGCACTTTGTAATGAAGCATTTATTAGCAGGGAGTTCCTTGGTGCAAGGCAAGACCCATCTGTTTGGGGGAAAGATCAATAAACCAAAGCAAAACAGGATACAGGCAGAGTTACAAGCAGAAGTTACAGGAGGCCCACACAGGTGAAGTTCTCCTACTACACTGAAACTCCTCATGGTATCACGTACAAGCTTATCTTAGAGTCCCACCGCCCTCCTACACCTCTCAGCTGTCCTCTTCCTTGGTTTCATCCACAAAATGCTCCCCCAAATTCCTCTGATCCACATGCCATGTCATCTTTGCTGCTTCCAAGAACATGGACACAGAAGGGTACATAACTGGGCATGAAAGGATTTGGGGAAGCCACTGACCAAAGCAATTTGGAAGCCACCACTGAAAAACACATAGCACACATTCCAGCTGCATTTTCAGAAGGAGCAGAATCTAACCCAAAATATTTTTAGCACCTCATTTCTAGCCACAGCAGAGAAGTTTTGGGGAACTTCCACCTCTTCCAACCTCTTCTGCCTTGTGCTTCAGGGATGAGCATACAGACAAAATCAGTCTCACCACTTGTATTGAAACACTGAAGGGAAAGAGCATGTGGAGCATGATGGGAGATCTATATACAAAATTTGATGTCTACTGTAAAGGGAAAGAGAAAAGCAAGAACTATTGTTCTTGCACATATGTAGGTGGACATCATAATACTTTCATAAAAAATATTTTCCCAACATGGGATTCAAACAATTTTATATTTCAGCAAATCACCTTAGACACATTTAGCTGGATAGAAAGAAAAAAACTTCTAATAAATGCAACATCAGAAATTTTATTTACAAATATACTGTAATCCAACAACCATTCTCCACTCAGTTTGTGGAGGAAAAAGTGATAGTTACATTTTCCAAATGGGAAAAGAGAACTCTTCCCCTTAAATGGATTCCATAGAATATTATGCCAACACCATTGAGCAAACAGATTATTCTTTGTATTTAAGTTTCAAAAAAGCACATGATTTTAGAAACCAGCATATGGAAAGCAAACACATTTGTGTGCATTTAAATGCAGCTTCATATTAACCTAGAGAATTCACTTTCAATATATGTCAAAAATAAAGACAGCAATTGCAAATATATATTTATATTAGCTATTTCTCTAATGCTCATTTCAAGAGCTTAGAAACAAAATACCCTCTTCATATACCATTGGAAAGTCAACTAGTTGATTATAAGCCTCAAAAATATTTTGAAGTTATTACTGAAAATATACTTATTCTCCCTTGTGCTCTCAGTACTTGAAGCTGAAAAAGTGAAAGCATTTCCCCCAGATATTTCCTTACTGCAATTACTTTCTTATAAATAAAAATAGTTATATGAAGAATACAATGCATTGCTATGAAGACTAGACAAGCAAGTGTTACTCTTAGAAAAAACACACATACACACAACATATATATTTATAGATCTACATCAGCAGCAATCACCTCTTCTTTTATCTGCAACAGTGGTTTCATATCTTCATTTGCTTCACATGGAGGTTGGTTGTCCAGCTGTTAGAGAGATACAGAAGAAACTGTAATTAAAGTCTAACTACTGAAGAATCTTAGTGACAAAAACTAAAATCTCCAAGTTAAAAATAGTCAGATAATAGTATTCCCAATACCTATTGAAAATGGTAACACAAACCAAGGTATACATTCTGAATCTAGCAATCCAAATTTAATGAACAATACAAATTTGAGTTTAATCCAATTACAGCACTGCAAGTTTTTCAGGCCAAGTAATATTCCACAGAACATGCACCTTACCAAGCTTTTAAGAATTATTTTTAGTATTAGCAAAGAGACAGGGTGACAGTTTTTCTAAATTTACCCCTCAATAATCAAAATTTGCTAAATAACTGTAACAATATTAAAAAACAACTTTTTTTATTCTCCCTCTGCATATATTTGTGGGCATCTGCCAATACACTGGTGTTATGCTACAATGTTCCAAGTTTAAACCACAAAATTAACATAAAAATGTGCAAAAATATCACACCATAAAATTACACAGTGAATATTAACAATCCTACAGTTTATCAAACATTTTATCCAACACGTTTACATTCCAAACTAACAGGTAATTAGCCAGGCTGATGTCAAATACCAACTGCAAACAAAGTAATCTGCATCACAGATCTGTGCTGTGCTGTCACTGCAGTAATCTCATAGCTGGTTTTTGTATTATTCAAATAGCTAATTTCAATTACTAATCACTAATTTAAATACTTTATTCTGTACCTACAAGTTCTTACCATTCCTGATTTACTCATATCTCAAACAATTATGTTTTGAGGTGCCCAGTGGCCCAAGTAGATGCAGTCTGAAGGGAAGGGAATAGAACCGTTTTCTCACAGATCAACTCTGCTTCTGAAAGGCACTGCTGTGACTTTATGGGCTGTAATGTTAAAGAGAGTCTAAATAGCAATTTATCCATCATAAAATTTTTGGTTACGGCCACCACCAAATTCCTGAATACTGTCTTGGCAGGGAATAATAAAAAACATATATTTTTTTCAATACCAAAGTTATCCAAATCATTCAGCAATTTTTCCTCCAAAAGAAAAGAGAAAATAACATGAGCAGGTTCCAGATTGAATCTCCCACACGTCTGGGTGCTTCAAATAGGAACACAGTCACGTCAGTGTAGTCTCGCCATCAAAAAGGAGATAAATTCTCCTAACAGTAACTCAGAGAGATATGACTCAGTGCTCTGGATCACCTCCAGATGGAAGGGGGCGATCCTTGCACCTAGCATTAGCCTCTGTGAATGCAATGTTAGCATCAAGGATAGGTGTGGGGTTTTCTGGTTGTAGCTTGGGCACCACACAATTATTTCTGTGGTGCAGGCAGCTTTGCCTCTTCCTGAAAGCCAAAACCAGCCTGAAAACAGCAACAGCATCAGATGCAGAGGTTCTCTTTTTCTGAGCTAGGCTTCTCAACCAGCAGATGCCCAAGCCCTGCTCTAGTGTTGTAGCATGAGTATTCTGTTCCCTTCGCTGCCTTCTGGTCCACCATGAGAAAAATGTGCCGAGCTCATGAAGAAACGCGGACATGTTTCCCAGGAAGTAATTCAGAAATGCCTTCTCATAGCTGAATTTTATCATTCTAGAGAATTCCATATTTGTTACGTAAAAATAGAGCCATTTAACACTTTCAAGACTTGTCAAAATTAGGAGATTGTCTACCATCACCTATGACAGCAGAAAAAAAAACACCACCATTATTCAAAGCCTTAACATCATGCTCCAGTAAATCAGAATTCTGCAAACCATAATAAAGGAAAAAAATTATACTGCACCTTTTAATTAAGATCTGTAAGTAAATCAATTCCTCCTGAACTTGTACCTAAATGAATAACCAATCACAGACCTATAATTCAAATAATAGCATCGCAAAAAGAAACCAGCATTTGTGCCACCTGCACAGGATAAACTAATAGCTTTCCAGGTATGCATTAGGACTGAATTAAATACATATTCAGATTACTTTTTTTAAAAAGCGTAGAGAATTTTTCAGAAAGACTTCTGCATTATCAAGACAAACCTGTTCAGCAACTGACAACTTCTTGACACAACTTTCTCAGATCTATGAAGAAAGCAGGATGACTACACCATGTTGTCTGCTTGAAGCTGCTTAATAACAAGGCGGTAAAATCAGCTACCAGCAAGTTAAAAGTAAGGAATGACTACCCTACAAAAGACAGAAACTGGAAAGCAAACCTTGCTGAACCTATTCACTAATATACCAACTTAAAGCTAAACACGAAAGCTATCAAGTGGCTCAGCTGTGCAAACACTTGAGGTTGTACAGCACAGAGAACTACAGTCATGCACACTGCAACTGGATTGCCTTACTTTTAAATCTGATATAGCAGTCGTTGCAGAAGAGTTTGTTGTTTCGGATCCTGACTTCAGCTCCAGAGCGGGATCCCCCAAGGTCGCATCCACAGGCAACACACTGTATGATAGGTGAATAATTAGCAACTCCTTACAACATATTAAGGAACTAAAATGCTGTTCAAAAGCAGCTTGGATTAAGCTCAACAAAGCTTGAACCATAAACCCACAATCACTAGAAGCAAATGTAAACAATTAGTAGATCAAAATGCAACCAACCCTGAGAAAGTATTTTAAGGCGACGACTAGACAACGAATAGCAGAGATACACCAACTAAGCAAACATAAAGCAGACAGTTTTTAGAGATTAGTTCATTAAATCTAATTTGAACTTTGGTTTCTCTGAAAACTAAAACTGGCTCAACACGAAAAAAAATTTGTTCTCTAGATGACAACAGCAATTTTGGCACAGAACACCTGGGTGTGCTAGCTGCAGATTTCCATGTGGCGCTGTATGCTGCTGGTGTCCTCAGCCCTTTGGCACTCAAAGCAGCAAATACTTAGGCACTCCCAGTTTCCTGGGTTTGCATCACAGAAACAAGTTCTTATTTGGAGAGAAGGGGCCGATTCCATTTTTCTTGTATAAACACATGAATAAGGGTCTTGATAGATTTCATGCTAACATTAAACTATTTATGGTGGCTGAACACATCTTTGCTGTGAATATGAAGCATCTCTGGAAGGAATGTAACCCAAAACTCCTTACTGAATTTATGAAGCAAAGTATTCAGCTGACTACAGAAGGACAGATAGTCTGCCTGATTAAATGAGCAATGAATCTTTTAGATGGCAGTCTGTCCAACAGCTCATTAATCTTCAGAAATTTGAAAAACAGAAATTTGGTATTTTCTTATGTAGGTTAGGAACTACAGGTGGACTTCCTCACACAGAATACATGTTGTGCAGAAAGGGAATGATAACCAGTCCCCATGGATTACTCCTGTCCCTCCTGCTCAGGCAGGCAGGACGAGGAAGAGCTTTGAGTCAATCCCTTGTAATACTCCATGTGATGCATTTGAGCTGGGCACAGAAGACAAGTGTTCTAAACTAGACACAGAAGTCTCTTTTTTAAAGCCATGGCAGAAGTCCAACAGCACCTCCAAGTCAGAGTCTAATTCCTCATCTGATCCTAGGGCAAGGGAACTAGGAGTGCTTTTACGTCTTCTGCAGGCAGGCATTTATTCTTTTAGCTCTGCATATGTCCCAAGCTAACTGGAAATCAGGTAATACTGTCTCAGTGCTGAGCATGTGCTAATGTACCTAGCTTCTGACCAGGGCTGAGTAGCACTAAACACAGCTTCTGGTTTGGTGCTCGGTTTTATCCTGCCAGGTTGAACACTGCCAGCATGCCTTTGCCTGGAAAACACTATGTGAACGCTGTCTGCTACGATTATCTTCGAAGTGATGGGTCATCTTAAATGATTCAATTGCCAGGGTCCAGGCTGAGATTTTTTTTTTTTAAGGAGCTGGTTTCTCTGGGAGAAGTGGCTCAGCACTTTCTGATTTTTTGGTGCCTATTCGAAGAAGGAAAAACTTTGATCTCACAGTCAATGGGGCCATCTTACTTGTCCAAGTCCTACTTGTTAGCTCTGGCACTGAAGAAATACTTCTAGAGTTGAGTGCTAAATGCCTGCAGATAGGACTGCCTCATGGAAATATGCATGCACCACGCTGTCAAGAGTAGAAGGCAAAGCAGGTGATTAGTAGAGCCCCTGTGAGCGTAACATTGAGTAGCCATGCGTGCTCCTGATTAGCTCCTGTTCCTTCACGATGTGACTCCCAGCTCTCACCTTAAAGCAATGTAAATGATAACAAAGACCAAGAGACTCAATGATCATGGCTGCTCCTTTGCCCAGAACGTTATTACAGTATGAACAGATTTTCTTCCCACTGACTGACCTAAATACAGAATGAAAATCCTTAAGACCAGGATTTGTTGAAAAGACAAAGAAAAGTTATCAAATACTTTGAGATTAAGAAGAAAAACACACTGTTAAAAAGGGGACTATTAGGCTGCTTGGGGAAAATAAACTGAAAATTAATATTATTTACAGTAGATCTGAAAGCTAGGGAAAACTGAAGTGTTATAATTTAGATCAAAGTTACATAAGAACAAATTAAGAAATTCTGTCACATTCTTGGGAGATATTTCATTGTATAAAATACCTTATACAAATAAACATAAAAAGTATATTGTTAAGTTTGGAGAGAAAGAACACAGGTTTTGTGCTCCTGCCTTATTTCTTATTTGTGGGGAATTATCTGAAGGCTAAGTTTTAGCAAGCACCCCTGTCAAGTCCCACCATCTGCACCTTGTTAGATAACAGAAGACTAGTCCTGGACTTAGAGTATTATGTTAACTCCTTGAACATAAGCCATACAGAGGTCAGTTTCCATAGATCTACCAAGATGTTAGCAAATGGAAGTGAGAACAAGATAAGCAAACATGGTTAAGAAGGTAATTTTCTTACGTTATAAAGAATGTAGGAGCCTAGCTTTAAAAAATGGGTCAATTTATCACAAAGTTCCTGAGAGTGTAAGAGCTAGTGCAGCAGTGTTCACACTGTTATTATATGCAGTAATTGTGTGCGATGATTCTCAATAGTCTTATCCCAAGGTATTTTTAACATGTTTCAAGTACATAAACCAGCAGAGTTATCTACCCTACCACAACTGAATTCCATTTTTGTTTCAAAATATATTGCAATTCTTGCTTTCTCCTCCTAGAGTAAAACCAAGATCCTACTCTAATTCTCCGGGGTCATGGGTTATGAGCATTCTGGAGTGCTCCTTGAGATGATATTGACCACATGCCAGGAAGGGGGAGGAGAGACCAAGATGAGAGCCACAAAGCGTGGATTTCAGGAATCTTTTGTTAAAACAAACTTAAGAAAATGTCAGAAATGCCATCTGGAGTAGGCTTTTACTAATCATTTTGGTAACTATCATACATCTTGGAGACCGGGGATTTATTATTCCAGTTCCTTTGGTTTTTTAACCGATGTCAAGCAGTGATGACAAACCTGTGGAATTTTCTGAATGACTGGAGCAGAACTGTAATACCAGCCCATATTTCCACCATTCCAGACAGCCAGAAAACTACAGGTAGTTTTCAGACTTGTTAATCAATATTATGGGCACGAACACTGCTGTAGATGACCATATATACAAAGTCCACTCTTTATTGCAGCTCGATTTTTATACGTTCCCAGCAGAAGGGCACCCACTCACCTGCTGCGTGTCTGGGACCCTGGCTGGGAAGTAGAGAGGGGAGACTGAGCCCGGGGGGCTGCCTGGGACACAGAGGGGGCTCTCGCAGAAGTGGCCGCAGGAGGTGCTTTGTTGGAGGAAGGAGTGCACATATAGGCTCGGTTTGAAGTGGACACCGGGCGACTGAAATCTTGAGTAGAGGATAGAGATGAAGAGGAGGCAGACTGGTTCAGCCACGAGTGGTGTCTCCATGAGCTCGTTCTTGAAGAATCAAGATTGTCCAAAGACTCCCCTCTGTAACAGGTACACATACAAACATAAATGGCAGCAAGACTGGAGCAGAAGAGTCATATTCTGATTTTTTTAAAAAGAAAACCATTATTCTAGCATTTTTAAAATTTTCTATCATGAATATGATTGTCTGATCACCCTGACCAATAGTCTTCACATACTGATGTAAAACATTTGAGCAACAAATTATCCTTTGTGTCCAGTCCTAGTTTCATGGGAAAAAGGAGGAGAGGTGAAAGATAAGTGGCACTTAACCACTACAGAATAAAGGCAAAACACTGCAGCCTTATCAGGGTGAACTGTATCAAAATCCGCTGTAAAGCAACAGACCTCAGATACCAGATTTGGTTTTGTTTTCTCCAAGGGATACCAGATTGAAAATAACAATCCATCCAGACTGGATAGCATCGTCTAGGTACAAGGTACTGGCCCAATAGCCAAACACTCTCCTGACTGATAAGTTGGCTGTTTCCAAAGTGACAAATCCAACATTCACATGTTACTTAAAGCAAGAAACAGACTCCAGGCTTTCTAACGTATGTCTATGTAAAAAAAAAAGGTATACTCCTTAGCAATAATAATTAATTTCCACAATAAATTGTCATGCTGAAGTTCTTAAGCACATCTGTCAATGACAAGGCACACTATTAATTTCCATTGCTGGTATACCAACCAAAAAATAAGCAGCTGAGTTATTTACAGGTCACATCCATATTGTTTACTTGCAAAAAACCATTTTATCCCAGCTGTAATACAGCTACTTTCTTCTATCCGTGCTGCTATGCAGTTTACCTTACAGCATTTCACAGACTCGATTTGCTTCTGTGCTCTGTAATACAAGCTGAAGTTTAGAATAACCAAACAAAAATATTTGATGAGAGACAAAGTTAATTTTTAACGCGATTCCTACCTCCTCATACTATTGCTGTACAGAGTAATAGGCTCCTTATGTATACTGGAACTGCGCTGCCTAATCCAGCTGCTGTCCGTGTGTAGAGATGTTTTCTTTCTCATTTCCTGAAGGATTTGCTGTCTCTCCAACTCTGCTGCAGACAGGTTGTGCTCCTTCTGAGACTTCTTCTGCGACTCACCTGTGTTCTGGGACCTCTCCGAATACTTGCTCTGGGTACCTGTTTGGACAACATGTGCAAACTTCAGCTAGACACCTTAAGGCACAAAAGCAGTTATCACATGTTCAGTACTCTGGCTATAACTCCAAAAGTCAGGTTCACCACCACATTCACAAAGTTTCTCCAGTTCCTTTTCATAGCCAGGTGACCAGTACCAAACCTGGCAATACATCATTATTATTACAATTTTTTTATTCATGTTTCCACTAGTGTGACTTTTACATGATGTCTAACTTAAATACAAGTAGGTATCTTCCTTCACTTGCAAAGTGTATATGCATATACGTTTGTGTATACATATATATACACACACATGCATTTTTAAAAGGGCATGATCTCTTTTAGTGCCACAATTTGGACTCTTCCTCCAATACAAACTGAAGCAAGTATAGAATATATAGTTGAATGGTGCAGTACCTTCTTCCCTTTAAGAGTTCTTTTTTTTTTCTCCCTGTAACTTGTCCCCATCTTCAAGAATTCTTTCCTATTCAAGGCACTAAACATATTGCTTTATCTTGCTTTATATAAATATATGGGGGTGGGGGAGGGGGGAGGGAAATCTCACAGAGTTTCTCTATTATTTGGATGTTGTGTTAAGTACTCACTTGAAATGAGATTTAAGGTATAGATGGCCTTTGAAATTTTGGAAGGGGAAAGAAACAAGTCATCTTTCTCCAATATCTGTTGACATGTTAGAAGGCAACAACTTTGTTTTTATTTCCGAGATCCAGTAACTATTCTTTACAGTAAGACTCATTAAGAAAATTACTCAGCAGTAAGTCATTCAATTGCAATTTCAATCCCTTTAAAGACTTCTCTGACTACAGAATTGCTCTTGGTTTTATTGCTATAGATGACCATTATAAAATACTGTGGAAGTTTACTTGCTCATTAGTTTCAATGACCAAGCTTTAATGTGTGAAAGCAATGTTGTCAATCTGCAATATGTCCTCTAATACAGCATTTAATTTTTTATGATTACTTCTGATTACTTTTCTTAACCATGTTTTAGACACAGGAATAGCTTTCAGGCATTTTCTACTGTAACACATTTATAAACCTGGTTTGTTTGTTTGCTTGCTTTACACACATTACTCTAAAAGTGCAGTAATGTAACTGAAGGACAACTCAAGAAAGGCAGCAAGGAACTGGAGTCCAGAAACAAGCCACTGTGACAGTATCGAGAGCTGACTTCTGGCTGTGTTACTCCTACACTAACAAAAGTTTAAAAGAGCAAACAGTTGTATTAAATACATTAGCATCTTGGTGTATGCACCTTTTTCTATTGATAGAGTCAACATATCAAGAGCACATGCATCTTCAATGATATACCTACATGATTGGTTTATTCTCATATAAATATCAGTAATATAAAATTTAGGCATCTAGGACCTGTTTATAATCACTGCTATGGTGTTCAAGAGAGCAGTTAATCATATTTGTCCTAGGCTTATATACTGACTGTATGAATTTCCTCTTGCTGTTGAAACTTCATTAAATTGTGGCATGGTATGAATCTGAATTACAATACAGTTATCAAAAAGCACTTTGACAATTAATTTTTTTAAGGTAACTATATCCAATACACCTTTTTTTTAAAAAAAAAATTAAAATAATGGAAATTATACACTACTTACCATTTCCAATTGTGTTGAATTCATTCAGTTCTGAGGTCGACTTGGACTTATTCCTAAGGATACAGAAAACATTCATTTCTCTACCTCAACTAGGAGACCTCATCACGGACAAAGATCTTACCATTGCAGACAACAGATACACAACCTCTTTTTTCACCATACCTCCCATCAACAGCTTATGCTGCACTTAAAACAAGAGCCAAAAATACTAAAGACCAACAGGGTATTAAGGGAAAAAAAAGGTCAATATTTAGATGTCAATAGGTAATCACCAATTAAAAATTAAAATTGTGTACTGAAAGTTCCCAGTGCTTCAGGTATAAGGGACCAATCACTGTATTTGCTTCAACAAAAACATGTAAAAACCAAAGTCCTTCCCTGTGGAAGCTCTGTGAAGACTACAGTAACACAGTCAAACAGGTGATAATTTTCATAGCAGGTTTATAAATGATTTAATTTCATGAGAAACTTAAATCATACTTCAGAACCATTACTAGATCATAAGCAAAACACCTCCTCAAACACTACATGCAGATTGTTCTCAGGAAACTTATTATTCACCAATTATACCCAGCAGCATTAATTTTTTAGTAAGTTTTAGCCAAGAAATGTCATTCAATATACAGGAAGACAAATGGCAAAACGCTGGTTTTCTGACAGTACAGAGCAGGAGCAACACCTCTGTGCTGTATTATTAGTTTCAAGTAATACAGCCAGTTTCTTACTTTAAAATACCTCAGAAAGGAACAGAAATCCTTGGCTGGGTCACAGCTCAAAGCTGCTACATTAATGTGTTCACACGTACAGCACTGGCTGCATAACAGCAGTCTGAGGGACTCTTGTCCTTTGTCTATAGATAAATGATGCATAAACTGCATCACATTTCTTGCTCCCCCAAGTTCTGATTGTCTGTCCTATGGTGCATACCTATTTTATTATGTTTGAGAAGATACAACAATTTCACAGGTGCCTGAAGCAAAGAGGAGCTCCAAAGAGCAGGTCAGCCTGGCCTGGGATGCTTTTAGCACCTGAGTATCCTCCTTACACATACATCCAAGATGTAACTATTCAGTGCAGGCACCTTCTGAAGTTACATTTAGATCTTCCATTAATAACAGATCCAATAGTTGTGCCCTGTAAATTTTGGGGTTCCTCTTAATATTAAAAAAAAAAAAAAATAAAAGTATGCTCAGTCCAACTGTAAGAACGGGTTAAATAGGCAGCAAAGGTGATCTTTCAGAACTACTGTGGGATGCCATCTAAGACAAAATGCTTGACACAAACCTTCTGGGTTTAGGTTGCTTCAGCATTTTTTAACCATAGCCCAGTTTTTATAAAAGGGAGAAGAAAAAGCTGTCTATTCGAAGAGCCCAAATCTGCAGTGGCTAATATATTCTATTCAAATAAAAACAAAACCAAACAAAAAAAAACCCCAGTAAAACCCCCAAACAAACCACCAAGCAAAACAAAATAGAAAATAGCCAAGGTAAGAACGTAACTTAACAAGTGGCACATCTACTGTCTTCCTGATAAATATGCTGCTGTTGCCTCTCACTTCCCTCCCTGTTTATTCTCTCTTAAATTGTACAATCCTGACTGGGATGACTGCACCTTAGTTTGGATAGCACATTATGACACAACCACAGTATTATCTGAAATTGCTTTCCAGCCAGGTAAGTCTAGTACCACCCACATACTTACTTCCTTACAGTTCTGCTTCTCCCAGTACAATCCTATTGGCTAACTGTTGTTTACAGCACAGTATATAATTTGCCAAAAGTTTGTCTGCTTGTTTTCTCAATTGAAAACGTGTCACAAACTGCAAAACACAGCAGCAACACAAACTATACACCTAGCTGCCACAGCTAAAGTTTATTGAAAGTTTCAAAGCTTTCTGACACAGAAGCAGCTGAGATTCAGTATCACACATACCTGTCAGCAAATGACTGGCCAGGTTGCTCCTCAATGGTTTTAGAAACTTCATAACGCTCATAATGTCTATAAAACAACCAAAAAAAATATACATCACGCTCATATACAGAAAAAGACATACATAGACATAAATATTTCCTACTAAAAATATTCAAAACAGATCTTTAGGGGAAAAAAAGAAAAAAAAACACGAACAGTTAAAGTTCTAAGGAGGCTTAACTTTATCAGTCGGAAACACAACTAACAAAAGAAGGTAGAAAAAGAAAGGTTGTCAGAAAAACTGCCTGAAAATACATTTTTGGAAGTGACAAGAATTTCCAACCTGAGCATGCCAAAATGGTCAATACTTATTGCTGAAGATGTTTCAACCTACCTATCGATTCCATTTCTTATTACCTGTCAACAACAGGATGGCCAGGTCGATCCTCTATTGTTTTAGATACTTCATAGCGCTCATAATGTCTAGAAGAAAAATACAGATAAAAGAAAATACATATTAAACAAAAAAAGCATTTTCTAGAAATTGAGCAAACACTAGGTATACATAGAGAAAGCTGAGAAAGTTCAGATGTGGTAGTTAGAAACATGAAAAATACATGAGAAAAAATCCCAAAAAACTTTTTAAGATGCTACAAAAATTACAAGTATCAGTATCAGATGTTACAAAAATTACAGGTATCAGTGATTATCTCATCCATTTCAAAGCCAGGAGGTAAGCTTCGTCCAAACACAGAAGTTCTCTGAAAGTTACACATATATTCTAGAAAATAGTGTAGGTGCAGTTTCTAACCACTCACTAACTTCCATAAACAAAGCTCTTCCAACTGCATGTCCCCAACCTTAGTGCTCTTTGAAGCAAGCATCATGCTTTCACAGATGTTTAAATAACATTTCAGATTTCAAGTCGTATATTTGGATATCATCGTAAAGCAAACATTTAACACCAGATATTTTAAAGCCCAGCTTCACTGAACTTACTCCATTATTAAGCAAAGCCATCCTTGTTTCGCAAAACACATCCTTTGGCAGCAAGTTGGCAGCAACCTCAGAAGCAATTAAATCCCCTGGGACTAAAGCACGTATCAAGGATTTAGATATGCAGATATTACAGCAGCTTAATAAGTTACTGCACAAAGTCTTATTATCTTGCAATTGGGGCAAGCTAAAACTGTAGATACCCTGGTTCAGCTGCCAAGAAGAACCTGTTTAGCTATTGTAACAACTGTGCCTCTCCTTCCCCCAGCAGGGATCTCAAGCAGCAGTCATTTACAATGAGCTAAGTAACTCCAGGTCTCAAAATCTCCCCTGCAAATACATCCAATTTTATAATCATATTTTCTTCTCCTAAGATTTAACTTGATATCATGCATTATCTTCAGTCATCTCTTATTACTTATATAAGAACGGGGGGAAATCCTCAAGAGGAAAGCAAAGCTAGTCACACACAAGGCAGTAAGCTAAATGCACAAGAAATAAGGAAAAGTTACTGTTTTAATCTGTTTCAGACAGATTAATCTCCCATGATGCCTGTAATAGTAATCTGAAAACATCTGGGCAAGAACATGAACTTCTAAACTAATAGTTGGGTGGGTTTTTTGGGGGGTTTTGTTCATTTTTTTTCTTAAAAACCAAGATGCTGAAGGAGGTAATGAAAGAAACTTTTTCGTGCTCTAGAATAAATATATCCACAGTGGGTATTTCTAACAGACTATGATATCTAAACCAGTATCTGTTCACTCATATACCATGATACCCCTCACTGACAAATTAACCCAGTAGTGCAATTAAACTTTATTGTTGCACTGTCGAACTAAAATGAGAGGAGTCAGGAAAATCAGTCATGCATTTGTTGGAAAAGAGTTAACTTGGTATTTCTTCTGAAAGCCCTGTATGATGAGCCACTGGCTCTCAATTTACGGGCTTATGCAGGGGTCTTAAAAAATCCTCACACTAAGTGCTTCAGGTCATCTTTGCTTTGGCTGTAATTACTGTTTTTACACTTCCTATTTTAAAAAACGAGCTGAAGGGAGTTAATAGAGCACTTGATTCATGAGGAATAACTTTTGTCTTATGCCTGATCCTTCTACCTTTAGAAAGAAAGGTTATCCTGTGGTATCTTGTACTGACTGAGTACAGTATGAATCTTACATGAATACCCTTATATATTCAGGACATACACACTCCCATCAGAAACATAATTGAATTTTTAATATAGAAGGAACAGAGAGTACACCCCATTAGAAGCGCACACCTTTGGTACTGAGGCATCTCCACTGATGCCTCCCTTTGCCTTTCAGCCTGCCGCCTCTGTTCCTCCATCTCTGCTTGCTGCCTCTGCTCTTCCATTTCTGCCTGCCGCCTCTGCTCCTCAGCATATTGCTGTTCCCTCTCTTTACGTTGTCTCTCAAGCTCCAGCTCTTGGAGTTCCCTTTCCCGCTCAAAATGCAGGGCTGCTTCTTCCTGGATCCTCCGTTCCTCCTGAAGCCTCCTCCTTTCTTCTCCCTCGCCTAGCAAGCGCGTTGCCAGCTCGCTTCCTCCATCTCCTTCTGGCTCCTCGGGAGTATTCGCTTCAGGGTTTGCTCTCCAGCTGGACGCAGATGGAGCCCGTACAGGGACAGACATTGTGTTTAAGGTTAAAACAGTCTGCTCCTGTAGCAAATTAAAAAAAAAAAAAAAAAAAAAAAGAAAAGAAAAAAAATCATGGTTTTAGGGAAGGGAGCTGTTTTTTTAAACAGGTTGCTCACTCAGAAAAGTTCACTTATTCTATGAAGGAATACTGTAAAAGCATCCCAAACACTTTCAATGCAAGACGCAGGGCGTACTTTGGTTTCATGTTTTGAGTTTCTGCTAGCACATTCTCATAATGCAAGAGCTTCATTCCACACAGCAGCCTTAGCAAGCACCACGGGCAGCGTGGCCACAACTATGTGAAACATTCTTCTTTTCTAAAGTATCACTTACATTTCAAGCCATCCCATCCCCACTTAAATACCCATGGAAAACAAACTCTTCCATGATAATCAGCATTTCTCCCTACTTTTTTGACTTCGAAACCTGAGACCTACCTAAGAGCGTTTACACAAAAATATATACACTGCAAGTGTGTATCAGACCAATAAATTTCACATGAATCCTCATGGGGAGGAAACCCCCACCCTCCTCCATTCTGCTACCATTTGAAAGTCAAACCTCAGACCTACCACTCTATGACTCTTCTCTCAAACATGAGAAAAGGTCTTTCAGTGGTCAAAAGATGTTTTAGTTGCAGAGGACAAATACTGTTTATGGGTTCATCCAAACCTCTAATGATAGAAAAAATATTAAATGGTTTACATTCTTGTACAGCAAAGCCCTCTAACAGCTCAAAGAGCTTTCTTATTGAAGTCCTAAGCCTTAAATTACAGTCTACTTATTTGTGACTGTATAAACACAACTGATCTAGCTAGGATGCCTGAAGCAGCACTCAAGTAGCAATAAAGAAGAGATATCTCAGATACCTCCTACACTTGGGAAAAAACCTGTTCATCCTTCTATAAGCAACACCCACAAAAGTCAGCCCTACAGAAACCACACACATTCAATGTCTTGAAACGTATGATAGCAAATCTGAAGTTGATTTGATATGTAAATTTATCAGCGATATGATTAACTGGTTGCCAGTAATAAGCCAAGCACTTGTGAACACGCCTCAGGATGAGTACTGAGGCAGAATTCCAACAAGTATCTTCAGGAGGTAAATATACAGCAAAGGTGACCATTTCATTCTGATCACAATAATTAATACATGCTGTAACTTTTTGCTAACGTATTTCTCGTGTTAGTTACCTAACCAATCCATAAGGAAAAAAGTCAAATTCAACAGGTCTCAAAACATCCATTTACTTGTTCCTTCTCATTTTTGCAACCTCCTTCTATCAAGTCATAGACAACAATTTGTTTTCCAAAATAAGAAGATAAATAACATAGCAAAATAAATTATTTACCTGCTCCCATGCATCTACTATAAGGGGAAAGAGCCATCACGAAACTAAACAGTCAAAAGTGAAGCCATACTCATAGCCTACCTCATCAAAATACTTGGAGCTCTCTTTTTCTGCTTCTTGCTTAGCTCGTAGCCATTCTTCCCTCAGTTTTTCTTGCTCCCGCTTGTATTTCTCCTGTTATGTTAGATTGAAGTTAAACACCCAAATAAGAAACATGGTATTTTTTATTTGCATTAAAATGTACTACTGGTATTTAATGTGGTTTTTAACAGACCAGCATGGTAAAAACATGTTTGAGCTTCATTAGGACATTAGGTCTGCTATGAGTTTATGAAATCCTAGTTCAAATACAATCCAAAGGAGTTCTGCAATTGATTTTGGAGAATCCAGGTTTATTACATGCTAAGTCTCATAACAACTGACCTCACATCTGTTATATTCCCCATCTTACAGTTTAGTTCCCATTCAAACAAAAATCAGCTAAGGTATTTCTTGAAAGATGGACTGATTATATTTAACTTGGAACTGGGCACATTAATGCGGTAAATATAAAGTTATCACTAAGTGAGGCAGTAATATGGTTTGAGCAAGAACTCTTGATCTTTTGGAATGTTACCTAAACAAAAAACAATTTCTGGACCTCCAAATTTATCCTACGCCTGGATTTGGTATGAAACCAATGTAATGTCTTAAAGTATTACTCAAGGTACACAATAAATGTTTTGATGGGTTTGTCAATCACCACTTTCATCTTGGGAAAAGCAAAATATTTAAGGATGTCAAAAGTATTCATTCTAAGATGTTAGAAATAAGGAAGACTGTGTTTCCTTTCTCTGTTATTTGAGAATTCATTACTAGGATCATGGAGAAGAGAAAGAACATTATTACTCTGGCCAAATTTACTACTTTAGACCCAGGAAAGGAGAAGCAAGGAAAAGTGATGACAGACAGCTGAGACTGCTCCCAAGAAAGGGGTGCCAAGGTTTATATTCTTTAAAGCGACCTCTTCAGGCATCAAACGGAGCACCCAAGCCATAACAGAGACCACAAACATGTTTAGGAAAGCACAGCTCTTGCCTTGCAGAGTTTGTAAGTGAAAAGGAATGACAAAAGATAAAATATCCAAAAACCAAGAGTTGCTACGCTGTACTTTGATATCACAGTTTTCTGCTGAATACACCAAACTTTTAAGAGGGCTTGTGCAGAGTAAATGATGTTCACTGATGTCTCTACTAGCCAACAGACTTTAGATAAACTAATTTGCAGAGATGTGTCTTGGTGAATGTGGCTGGATGGGCTTAAGCTTCACTGAGCTGAGGTCCTTAGAGATGTGTGCTTGGTTTTTTGTGCTATCCTAAGATGGCAAACATTGCCCCTTCCCTCTACAACACTTCCCCTCCATCTCTAGCAGTTGGTTATCAAGGTGGTTTTGAGTTAGTAGGTTCAGCTTCTTGACTCACAGAGGTCCTGGAAATCAGACTGATTCCAGCTGATTAGTTGATTGCTAAGCAACAGGATGCTAGCAGGCATCTAACCATGGCACTGTCTGCTTCTCTTCATCTCTTATTCTAGAGACAATTTTCTTAAGGGGAAAAAATAACACTCATATTCAAGAGTGAAAACTACTGCCCCTTAGCTGTTTGCCTATTCTTTAAATTCTGTTGCCAGTAAGAGCATACCAGCCTTGTGATGACTGAGCACTTCCAGCTGTAGTGAATACACAGTTTGGGTTTGATTTCATGAAGCTCACTAATGCATTGTTCTCCGTTGGCTGAATAATTGCTAGAGTGTGTAACTGTGCAGCCCAGCCAATATATTTGAATGTCCTCTTAGGCCATCAGTGAGAATTGCAGAAGTCACATGTTACTTTTCTTCCCTAACAGTTTCCACACCTAAAGGACTGCCAGCCTATGATTATGAAGGTTAATTATACCTGCAATAAACGGTCCTGCTCCTTTTGCCATTTTTCCTGTCGTTTTCGTTCTTCCTCTTGATCCCAAACCCGACGACTGGGAGCACTAATGGATGGAACTGGGAGCTAATATAAGACAGAAATGAAATAATATTATCTTCTTGTGTGTAATTAACACTCTACGTTTTAAAATGTATTTTCAGAAGTGAGAAATAAAAGCCATTACAAACACTACAGCCTTATAGTGACAAGGACCTGAATTAGCCTTTTCTTCAAAGGGACGGAAAGTATCCATTCCATTACACATTAGAAAATCTTAGTCAGTACTCTCAGATTTGATCACAATTCTAAAGCAGTATAAAGAGCAATAGAAAGCAGTGGGCTTCTTGAGAAGACCAGGTTTATACAACTAATTAGTAGTTTGTAAATAGTACTTACATCAGGCATTGCAGGCTCTGGGCCTCCTGTAAGATTTGGAAGGCAAAAACCAGAAATCATTAGAACCATACATACTCACTACTGCAACACTTGTCTAAAGGTGGAAAGTCTGAGCTTCAGACTAATTTTTGTTTCCTTAGTAAGCCATGCTTGCACATTTTGCCCTACAGAACTTACTTGAGGTCAGAACTCATTAGGTCCTTTCAACTAATGTGCGCCGTTGTTTAAAAGCTTTACATGCTTACAAGTGCCATCAGCAATTGCTTGAATTAGCAGTACATCTCCCACTGTGGCAATACAGAGATTCTTTGCTACACCTCTCTTATTATTATTGTGAAAGCCAACTGTTTAGCATGACCAATACCCAGAACACTGCTCCAGGGCAGAGCTGCTACTCACCCATTGCCCTTGATGTGAATTAAGAGCAATAGACATCCACAAGCAACTTCTCTACCACAAAACCATGTATTTCCCCTTTCCTACTCCCAAAAGCACACTTCAATTTGGTGATCTTGTCACCATTCACCACAAACCTTATGCTATTTGAGGCTATCATGCTTGGTCTTAGCTTGTGCCAAGATGATTATTGGAGAGAGATGTGTGTTATGCTAATATATCAAAAGTTGAGAAAATGTGGAGAAGTACAGATTTAAGTATAATTCTTTCCTAAGCATCATCACTATTTTTGTTTGTTGCTAGTGTACTTGTTACTTAGCTGTCCAAATTTCAGTTTAAAACAAAAATCCATAAAAGCAACAAGTTGCAACAGTTTTCTGAAGTATGACCACATGAAGTGGAGAAAAGGTCAAATTTAGGATATGAAAGAGATCTAATAGTCACAGACTAGTGTACAATCTATATATGCACAATTTTGTCTTCATCATCAGATTGCAACAGCTACAGTGACAACAGGACAAACAGACTTGATCTCCTGCAGTTATGCCAGGAGATGCTAAGGGTAGGTGCTGCCTATGCCTATCTTTGCTCCCCTCTTCTCTCATCCCTGTAAGCTTATGCTGGCCTGTATGGGTTTGAAAAGAAGAATCTTCTGTATCACTGTAAAGCTAGTGTCAAAAGTTTAAAATGAACAAAACTGTACTGAACGTACACTCTAGAAATACACCCTTCTCCTCCCCCTCAAGCACAAATGAAATACTTCAAATATTGCTATAAAATTTATTGAAATAAAAACCAAACTTCATAGCCAGCCTTTAAAAAAAACCCCAAACAAAAAAAACAGCAAAACAACCAACAACAATATTGCAGATACAACGCATCAGAAGTATTTAAAAATATTTAAAAGCAAACAGAACCACAAACACAGATTTATGCTGTGGCACTTCACGTATCACTTCTGGAAAAAAAAGAAGCCATCACCACTGAAGGCAAAGTCCTGGCTGCACTAAAAATCACTGGCAAAATTCACACAACTTCCAGTGGGCCAGGATTTCACTCTTTCAGGCTACAGTGAAACAGCAAGGCATACATTGTCTGAAGACAGCATTAGGCATACAACATTAGTGGAAGTATGTGAGTTGTGACATGCAAAACACCAAAAAGCAACCTACAAAACCAAAATTGAGTGCCTCATTTTTTGCCTTTAAAAGCTAGCATATTCAATTCAAAATTTATATTGGTCTTCTTGGGATCTTGTGACATGACCACATAGTGGAAAGCCAGCAGCTGTCTTTTTTCACCATTTTAGATGAAAGCACAGCGCTGCAACTCAAGATAAACTCAAATCCAGAGTTAAGTATTTTATCAACAGCTCTTTGAGATTTGTGCTAAGCCTCTGCTGGAATATTCAACGTTATTCTTGTTTTGTAGGTAGTAGCAAACCTGAACAGAGAGTGCTATCCTTACTCCTACCCAGTGGAAAAAAAAAAAAAAGTATGAACAACATAGAAGACTTAAACAGCTATAGATATAAGAGAACACACAAAGACCCATTACCACAAAGGTAGACCCATGAATTGTAAGAATAACCTGATGACCCTGGGAAAAGAAGGGAAATTAATTATGTTGCTTCATTGTAACTGCAACAAACAATGCTGAAGAGGTATAGTACCCAGCACCAGACCTGTTAGGAAGAGTGTGCAGCAGGAACAATTTCATGGAAGTACATGAAACGTTAGCTCTTTGGTTTACCTTGTTCAAAAAATTGTGACCGTCTTTTTAAGTTTTTCAAAGAAATAGGTTCAGATGCTATTTGAAAAATACAAAGAGTACAAACAAGTCAATGAGGCGCTGTCGTCTATCACCATTGGATAAGAAACTTCTGTTGTTAAACCTCCAATCTACAGCACATCACTTCAGAAAAATGAAAAGACCCTGAAACTCAAAGGAAATTTCATCTTTTGTAATAAAAAATACAGTTTTTAGTAGGTTACATCATATACTGATTAGTATTTCACTTTATCACTAACAATGTCCAACTATAACAACAGTACAAGTGTCAAACTCGGACTCAGATTCTCCTTGTCTAATTCAAGCCTCCTCAACTGAGATGACAAATAACTGGATTGAGGAGTCTAATCACCATTTAAGGTCAGAAAGGCATCTCCAGAGGGCAACTGATCTTTTGGGGAAACTCTTTTATAAATCACCATGTGCTTTCAAATACCAAGTTTCCAGTTAAGGATTATTGTTTCATTAGGAAATGTACATACCTGGTTTCTCTCACTGTCAACAAGTAAGGCTATAACTGTTCAGAGCATCATAAGTAATTATTATTCATACCCGAATCAAAAATATTGTTCTCCACGAATAAAAGTAAAATAATAAACATAAAACAACCATTACCCACAAAACTTGACAACTGAAATAGAGGAAAAAACCCAAGAAGTTGAAGACTCTTTACACTCTTCCTGGGCAATGAAATAAATCAATACTCAGTCTCCACACAGTGCAGTAGCAATTACAGTAAACTGTGTGTCTTCTCCTTCTCTTTCATCCCTACCACACAGTAAATTTACAACCACTAATGCAGACACTGGGGGGTTTGTCACCGCCTAGCATGTCACGGAAGCTAACTACACCCAGTTTGGATGCAACTAGATCTCTGTGATACCTGTCTAGTTTTCAGTTCATTAAGGTCTCGCTGCGCCCACTGCATAAAGCTTGCGATGATTACAGGTTTAGTGTTCGTGCTTGTTCCAAACCCACACAATTAGTGGATGAAAATCAACAGTGTTTTACCTCTTTGTTCGTTAGAGCCAAGATCTCCTTGCATTCCATTTATCAATTTTGTTTCTGTATCCTGAAAATATAAGAAATATAGGTCTTAGTTCATTAGATTTGTGGAAGTTTATCCAATTATATGTCATCCCTGACAGGAACTGTATATCATGAAACACTCCAGAACACTTTCCACAGAAATACGAAACTATCTAAAATTTCCTGAGTGTATTGTATGATAGAACAACTGCAGGCATTTGAAGGGATCAATAACCAGTTGTGAATTGGTGACTGAAATAAAACCTGTTAGTTTGAAAAAAAATGCCAGAAGCCCAAGATCTTCCTACTTCGGCTCCTTGGCAGGCAGGGTGCTATTTGCAAGTAATTTGGAAGCATATATGCTTGTTCTTTCGGACTGCAACTTTAATTACTCTAATAATGGAGGTAAAAGCCTCTTCTAAAGAATAAAGACTCTATACATTTTTGTTAAAACACTGTCTGCAAATATTTTAATACTTATCACTTAGCAGTGTCCACTCATGAACGGACAGTAGCAAGCCTTTAAAACATCTTATTTACCTTAATAAGTACATAGCTACATCTCTGTATTTGCAGTATCCTCTATATTCCTTAAGCAATACAAGTAAAAATAAGATTTGCAAGGTCTTTTCTCCATCCTCCCCCTATCAAGGCATTAAATTTTTACTTTCTTCCTCCCCCCAGATCCCATGACCCTTCAAAAACATACTCACAGAACTTCGAAGGCTGGTGGAGAAATCTCTTTTTGTTGATATGGTGGAAACACTTGAAACGTGTTCTCCAGAAGTTGCATCAATCCATTTATTTTCGGATGTACCTATAATGTTGGTAGCCATACTGGTGAGATTGAGGATTTTATGCCTTACATGTGGCAGGGAAGGCTGGTCTTTGCCCCAGTCTTTTTGGTATGTGGAGGATCAAGAAATTAATGTAGACAGTAATGTCAAAGAACAGAACAAGAGTTAATGAGAAAACATTAAAATAACACAAATAAAACACATAACAGAAGAGGGAGAGACACAAATCAGGTGGAATTTGTGAAGACAGGAAAAAGGGCTTTTATGAGCAGACCGCCTTCCCCAAAAATGCAAGTGTTAGTCATAAGCCAGGTAAAAGTTTACCAGATGTTTTGCTAACATGGTCTTATAGCAGCTTAACATTACAGAGTAATTAGTATTCATTGGAATCTATTTCATTAGCATTAGTAAGGATCAAGAAAATTCTCTGAGCTTTACTCACAGAAGGTACAGTTTGACTCATACACTATCCAGGGAAGTGTCATTTTCACAGCTGTGCTCCTCAGGAAACACACAGAGGGCAAAAAAAAAGGCAGTCTAAACTGAACTAGTGAAACTGATGAGGTGAAGATAAATCATTATCCGCACTCAAACTCCATAATTTCTCCCAACTCCCTAAAATTTATTCAATGAGAAGTTCTCCACTAATTTCACTCTTTATTTGTGCTAGACCCTGTATAAGTTGTGATTTGTTTTCTGCCTCTTCCCCACACCACTATTTTTTCCCCCCACTTGCTGGCAACTTATTCTACCTAGCTTCCCACTAAAAGAATGGTTTTTCTTTATAATGTGAGAGAAGTCATTGGTCACACTTACAACTCTGGAAAAATTCTTCTGGGACTTCAAAAGAGTATCCTGACCATACCCATGGCAAGTCTAGAGATGCTACAAGGGCTTCGGTCAGGATGGAAACCCTCACTAGTGAGAATGACTAGTACCATTCTGAAGGGATTACAGCATCACAATATTTGAGTCAATGGTCAGAATCATAGCACAGAGGTGCTACATCACCCACAAGCTCATACGCCACCCAAAACACTTCCTGAAAAAAGGGACACAAGATCCTCCTCCCCTGATGAAAAGAGGAGCTGCTGAAGGAGAGAGGCTCTAAAAATTAATATCCACTAGAGACCAGTCCCTCTTCGTTTTTGTGGCATGGCAGGAAAGGAAATGTTATATTCCCTTGTGTGGTGGTTGCACACTTTTTTACTTGTGCAGCCTCTCGGAAACAGGACAGAGCACAAGAGAGGTCAGTAGTTCAATGCTTTGTAGATTTGCTTGTCAAGACATTTCTAATGCACAAGTAGTTAAAAAAAAAGCCAAGTTGTGTTAAAATGCAACAAACATGCTAGCAAACTACTTTAGCTTAGATATGTATTACTACTGTAAGGGTAATAAGGACTCAGCTGTCAGGTACAGCAGAGACAAAGCTTATTTGCCTTACAGAGCATACTGTATCTGCCCAACAAAACAACTCACCATTCTTTCCATATCGTCTGACATCCATGACCAGGTTTCCAGTTTCTAGTGCTCGGCTGATGGCTTCTTCCCACTGACTATAGTCCATACGTGAAACCTTTGTGCCATTGATAGCAATGATCTCATCATCTACATGCAGCTGACAAAGTGCTGCAGGGCTACCTGTAGAAAACAGAAGAAACATAAATTTATGTCTCCATTCACAATTATTTTTTTACCACAATTATGATTAATTTTTTTTTCCCCCAAAGAAATGTTTCTTGGTGGATATTCCCAAAGTCTTTAAAAACTCTACTGCACCATGAATGTAAACTCAGTATCAAAGTAGTGTTTCAATTTGAAACTTATGAAAATTACAAAGGACATCAGTCTTTTGGACTTGCAAGTGTTCACATACTGGCTAGCCCATTTACTAAACAGCTTCTGGGCCCATCCCTGCCTTGACTAACTCACCTTTATCATCTGGGAGAGAGATAGAGCAAGAGACAGAGTGGCAGAGTGTCTGTAGCCAACAATTAACTGAAATTCAGCCAATGTTTGGGTAATCCTCTTATTTGCACCAAAAAACCCAGCCTCCACCTCCTTAATTCCAATAGAAGCTGCCTTTCTCATATTCTTATTTACATTTTCTGGGCTCTACTGACAAGGACACGCTGCTTTATTACTTTCGCTAAAATAGTTTGTTAGCTCTGAATTGACTGGTAACTGGACTCAATATATTGCTGGGTGCTGTCCCATTAGAATTCTCTGGATTCTACTTTGTCAATTAAAAGCAAATTTTATTGCAGCTTGGACTTTGAATTCTACTGATACTTTGCAAAACAGGCTGCACTTTATATTCTTTCATCTACCACTAAACACTGGCAGGCGCTCCCACTAGCCTAAGGACAGAGAACATATGGGACCAGTTAATAAACTTGTTTCTGTTTAATTCAGAAAATGGATGAGCTGAGAAACTCAGTCTTCCCTAAGTTAGATTTTATTAATTACATCTGAATGGTTCTTCCATTAACAATTATTCCCTTAGCGCAATAGAAAATGGAAAAGCTAAGTGAAAATGTGGTTAAAGACTGCACAATAAATCCTCATGTTAATAAAATAAAACAAATCTTAATTACACGATAGGAATGTTTTCCAAAGTAAGTAGTGAAATCCACACATCTTGTTTAAAATATACCAAAACCAATGTTAATTACATTATCAGAAACAAATGTGGACAAGCATGACAGAAGAGTTTAGACACTGTATGCTTCATTCTGACCTTCTTCTGACACACTAGTAAAATGCTGCTGGAAGTCTGGATCACCCACTAAGGGATTCAGATAGCTTTTAATATTCCTGGCACCTGAAGAAGTTAAGAAATTAAGAAATACTATGCTTCGTAATACTGCACCGACCAGTGATCCATCATAGTTCACAAAAAACACCCACCACTAACTTCTATGTTGGAAAAGCATAGCTCCATATTATGTTTTTCTGCATTCTTCTTATAGACTAAAAATTCCATTAGCAGCTATCAGTAAAATTTTCAAAATATACTAGTTACTTTTAAACAATATTATAGAAGAAAATGTAGAGTTTTCATTTGGAGGAAGAAAACACAGGCAACAGTTAAACTGGAAAAAAGTGCATCTCCTTAGAGCCAAGATGTTAAAGAATTAATAGATTGTCAAATCTATTAACTGAAGGTACTTTTAAGGATACTATTGAAGATACTACCACTGAAGTTACTATCTTCAACAACATCATACAACATTTGAAACTAAATTCTGAAATCAGAATTTAATATCTTTAGTACCATATAGTTTGACCACATGTATACTGAAATTTATGCTCATGGTATAGAGAATGCTTTGGGCTCAAGGAGAGTCATCAGAACTGATTATTTCTCTGTTGTGACAGAACAAGCCCTAAGAAAGAAAAAAGTTGATGTTCGTTTTACTCAGATAATTTGACTGGGATGAGACCCAGCTCAGAGGTAAGAACAATATACCTCAGTTCAGTTACATGAGGGAAAAAGTGGGTTACCAATTTAGGTTTCACGAAAGGAAGGGAACTTAAGATTGCACGGTTCCTCCTATAATATCACCAGAAAAACAAATCCAGACCATATCCCAACCATACAGGTTTGAATGAATAGCAGCAGTCTCTAGACTGCATGTGTAGACCTACCACAGACAGGACAACTCACATCACTCAATTCTTAGCACATAACTTTGTCAGTTGCTCTTCCTCTACTGCCTCTAACAGTCTGAGAATAGAAGGGCTTCTCAAGAGTGCAAACCAGAGCTCCTATACTGGGCTTCTGCTCTGATTCACCTCCAGAGAAGCCTACAGAGATTAGCTGGCAATTCAGGTGCTGAGAATTGTATTGTACCAGTTGTCTTTCTCTGTCCAGCTCCTCCAAGACTATAGAATTTATTTGTAATTTCTTTATACCCCTGTAGATGATTTAGGTTACATTACATAAAACATGTATTTCTGTTTTCCATAAGTTTCCCTGAAGATAAAAGATTTTTCTTTCTTACTAACCCCCAATGAAAACAAAACCAAACAAATACTCATTTTCCATACGTATTTAGTTATCTCTAACCTAGCTCCATCTGTTGTTATTACAACAGATAAATACTAGATCAATCACACAAAAAACCCTAAAACTTAAAGGAAGTGGGTCAAATTTACTTTGTCCTACATGCCTGTAAGCATTTAACCACAGAGCTGTGCACTTCTACATCAACACCATCTCAAAAAAATGATTGCAAATAGGGTGGGTGAAAGTGAAAGGACTGAAACAATAATGATTATACAGCAGTGGAGAAGCTGGCAGAACAGTGTTGAGATTAATAGCTTCAAGGCTTTCAGTTTACCTATTTTTGCCATAAAGGTTGAAAATTCCAGTAAAAATGAGCATTATCTTCTTTTATACATAGTAAATGGGCCTCAACAAAACATGTGTTACAAGCTTAACTCTTATAAGTGTTCTCAAAAAGCTTAATAAGAAGTTAATTTTGCTTGCCAAGTAGTTTTCTTAACTATTTTCTGAAGGAAAAGCATATGTAGAATACAGAATCATTTGTAAGTGGCAGAAAGATAAATGCAAGTTATCACCTGAAGAAAATCATCTAGCTAGTTAGGATGACAAGTATGTCAAGATAATCAGAGAAAGTCTTCCTGAAAGCTATATTTCTGGGCTCATGAAAGAGAAAAAGGTGACTGGGAACAGTTGGTATGGATTTGCCAAGCCTAAATCACGCTTGATCAACCTGGTTATCTTCAGTGATGAAATGACTAGTTCAGTGGATGAAGGGAGAGTGGTGGATACCATCCACCTTGTCTTTAATAAAAGCTTTTGACATGATCTTCCTCAGTATCCTGTTATCAAAGTTGGGATGGGCAGAACGACCTGGGTTGGGTGAAAAATTGGCTGGGCTGTCAGGCTCAATGGGTAGCAGTTAATGGATCACATTCAGCCTGGAGGCTGCTTACAAATGGAGCTCCCCAGAGGTGTATCCTGGGACCTGTCCTCTCTAACATGTTCACCAATAACCAGGAAGAGGAGGACATGAAACACACCCTCACCAAGTTTGCAAACCATGCAAAAAGGGAGCGGGTAGCTGACATGCTGGAGGGCAGGGCTGCCATTCAGAGCAGGAACCTGACATTCAGCACAGCCAAATAGAGAGCCCTGCTCCTGAGATGGACTAACCCCAATGAGGGTACAGCTTGGGGGCTGACGGGCTGGAGAAGTCCTAGTGGACTCTTGGATGAATATGAGGCAGCAGCAGGCCCTGGCAGTGATGGGACTATCAATACCCAGGGCCATATGAATCCCTGACCAGTATATAAAGGGAAGTGACTATCTCATTCACTCAACCACTCAGCACTTGTTATGCTACATCGACAATACTACATCCAGCTTTGGTGTCCCACTATAAAAGAGACAGCAATAAACTGGGACAAGTTCACAGGAGGCCATTGGGATTGTCAAGGCTGGAACACTTGCCCTATGAAGAACAAGGCTTGTTCAGCCTGGAGAAGAGAGGCCGCAGGGGGACCTAACAGCAGTACCCCGAACCCCAGTACCTACAGCAAGGTCACTGAGAAAGAAAAGCCTGCTCTTTATTGAAATTCATGACAGAAGAACACAGCACAGTGGTTATAAACTGTGCTGGTTTTGGCTCGGGTAGAGTTAATTTTCTTCATAGTAGCTGGCATGGGCTATGTTTTGGATTGGTGCTGGAAACAGTGTTGATAATACAGGGATGTTTTTGTTACTGCTGAGCAGTGCTTACACAGAGTCACCGCCTTTGCCGCTTACACCACCCCACCAGTGAGTAGGCTGGGGGTGCGCAAGAAGTTGGGAGGAGACACAGGTGGGACAGATGACTCCAACTGACCAAAGGGATATCCCACACCATATGACATCAGACTCAGCTTGTAAAGCTGGGGGAAGAAGGAGGAAGGGAGGGAAGTTCACAGTGATGGCGTTTGTCTTCCCAAGTAACCGTTAGACATGATGGAGCCCTGCTTTCCTGGAGATGGCTGAACACCTGCCTGCCAATGGGAAGTAATGAATGAATTCCTTGTTTTGCTTTGCTTGTGTGTGCAGTTTTTGCTTTACCTGTTAAACTGTCTTTATCTCAACCCACGAGTTTTCTCACTTTCACCCTTTCGATTCTCTCCCCCATCCCACTGGGGGGAGTGAGTAAGCAGCTGTGTGGGGCTTAGTCAAACCCCACAAAACTGAGACAAAGGATGGTCTGACTAGATATACAGGAAAAATTTTCTCTGCAAGGGTAATTATCCATTGGAGCACACTGCCTAGAGAGGCTGTGCAGTCTCCATCCCTGGAAGGTTTCAGACCCACTTGGGTAAGGCCTTAGGCAACCTAGTCTGAATTAAGCCTTGATATTTTTTTGAGCAGGGGTTTGCTCTAGGTGAACTTCCAAGGTCCCTTCCAAAGCCCCTACCAAGATGCAGTCCATGCTCCATTCAACATTTATACTTTGTGCCCTCCTTGCGAGAATGCTAATAATGCATAACCAAGATAACAGCCACAAGACCTTCATCTTCTCCTTACCTACAGAGCTGGGGATAAAGCTCATTTGGACCTTTGTGAATGACCAGCAGGAACATTCACTACCCTCACATTTCTCAGTCACATCTGGCAGCACAAAGAAACAGTCCTCTGCCTCCCCAAATAACAAAATTAAACCGTAAGTCTAACAGCAGAGAAAGTAAATGGAAAGTTATTCTTCATGTAAAGTGATTATTAATGGTTACAATCTAATTATGAGAAGTACCCAGCTATAGTAAAGAGAGGTCTAAAAATTGACTTTGAAATGAAAAGGAAAAAAAAATAAAGGCTGTTCAGTAAGTACTGTTAAATGGTATTTTTTCCCTCCCTGGAAAGCATAATGAAGGGCTAACTAAACCAGATGTTTCTAGATATTTCTCCTTTCTCAGGATGATCTTGTGTTAGCTGGAAGAAAGAGCACAATTAAATATCCTGAAGTATTACTGGAAATGGGAAAGATCACTGTTCAGAAAACAAGCCTTACACGTGATTTCCTTGGGTTTTTGTTGTGTTTTGTTGTGTTTTATTAATTAAAAAAACTGAGATTGTTCTCTGCAGAAGACTACAAAGCTTAGAAATAAACTTTATGTACACTTCATTTCAAGACAAAAATGATTGTTTTTCCTCAGTATTAACACATCTGAAAAAAACTGCACTGGAAATCAATTTAGAAGTTGCAACTGCTAAAAAATATTAACTGTCTCTAAAATTCAACATAACTAAGAAAAGCAAAATGAAAATAAATATATTAACTTCTAAGTTTCCTCCACATATGTTTACAAACCAAACGAAATTAAACATTTTAAACTTAGCTGAAAAGAACAATCTGGATATTAAAAGACTGTATGTGCCCCTTATTACTGTTCTGTAAGGGGCTTGGTGAATATTTGAATGATCACATTTATGCCTTTTCAGTTGTTATAGAAATGGCCTCGATTAGGAAAATGCATTTTTTGGTATTTCTAAATTTAACCCATTTCAAGAGATGAGGTTTCACAGAAATAAATTAGCAAACTAAATATTGATTTTTTCAAAGCTCCACCTGAGTTTTTTAAATAATTGCAACATTCTTAACAGCAAATGCCTTAATTAAGAAGCCTCTAACTAAACACAAGAACAACAAATTATACAGTTAGTACACATTTACCTTCTTCAACTGTCTGTACAAAGGCCCCTGAAGAACTCCAATTTGTTGTAAACCCAAAGCTGCGACTGTGGCCAGGTCTCTGGTTTATACTGATTCTCATTTCACTGTACTGTTCCTGAAAAATAAAACATGACACTGCAGTATCTGGTATCACAGGAATCTAAATGAGGGAAAGTTTATCCTCTAAATAAGTGAGGCTGCTCACAGTGTGCACTTTAATCATCTATTATTAGCATCATAGACAAAGGAAACAGCATTGAAGGCAGTTAAGTAACTAACCTGGTTTTTATTCAAACAGGTACGTTTTCAGTTTACATTTGTATTTTCTGTACACATATATTTAGCTGTGCATTTATCTTATTTTAAATGTTTCCTAACATGATGCTACAAAATACAACAAATTTGAGGAAACTTAAACCCTAAATGGGTCTTTATAGATAGTCTTGTCAATTTGTAGAATGCGCTGCCTCCTGAGAAAGCATCAGCCAAATAGAGATGTGAAAAAGCTAGAAAACAGTAATCCATCATATTATTTTCTTGCGCATCCTACCATAGCCATCATCAGTTTCCTTTAAGCTCAATGCTGCAACTGGATTTACTTGGGTGAACAATCATCTTTTTAATTTTGGAGGCCTTAGATAATAAAACTAACCCCAGAATTAGCTAGAACCCAGATCTTCCATTCTAGTGGACTTTCAAAATGCTTTCAAAATCTGAATGAAAACCCACCATTACTATTTTAAACTGCAGAAATATTTGATTGGGAAAACATTCTGGAACACATGCTTTCAATCCCACAATATATTAGGAACATGTGTTGCATACATTAACATTTTAATATGGACTCATTAAAAACCAATTAAAATGCCCAAATGCATGTTTTTCACTTCATTATTGTGGAACTGGCATTGCTATAAAAGGGAAAAAAATAATGTTTTAAACTTTTTCTGTCAAACACTGTTAAAATAGATATATTCCAGCAATGCATGCATGAAGGAGATCCCACATGCTTATATGCATGCATTAAATATACACCTATAATTGCCTAGTGAACCAGCCTTCCTGAAGGGTGGGATTCATTTTCCCTAACTTAAAATATTTAAAAGTCTAGGTATCTAAGCCAATTCCCCAAAGCTTCTATGCTGGCAGGAGACAACAGGCAGCTAGCTGCAGGGAGCACTGCACAGAGCTGGGTGCAGAAGAGAACAAGGTTGCAAGGCAACGTCCTGAGGTTTTGCGTTGTGTTACAGGAATGTTCCCAGCAAAACACTCTCAGTAATAGCCCAGGGTAGAAATTAAGTCCTTTCCTCAAAATATGGCTACTAGCTTGCAATGCTCCCATACAGAAACAGACTTCTTTTTCTATTAAACCCAAGTCCTTAGGTGAGTAACAGTACATTAAATAGACAGGTTAGCACACTGGGCTAGAACACATATAAAGCTTTTTCCCTGGAAATTACTGTTGTTATTTTTATTTCCACCATCTCAACCTGGCTCTTCTTCAAACCTACCTCTTGTCAGAGGAGTAATGCAACTTTGTACACTGAACTTCATCATTTGGACAGGTCATCTCCAAAACATTTAGTACTCCACAAACCTGGTGTTATTGCCCTGATGACTAGTGAACTATATCAATCTCTCAACTCTGGCAATGATTTACAAACATGCCAAATGGAACTTGCATTCCTTAAGTTATAGCTTGTTGGAGGCACAACACAAGCTTTTTTTAAAAATTTTTTTTAAAAAATTTGATTTAAAACCCCCACATTACTCATTTGCAGAAAGGACAATTTATAATCTTGTGACTAATGTCAGGAAAAAAAAATATGGATCTAGTACATTTTGTTCTGATTTGGCTTAAAGTGATACAAAAAAACCATATCTAACCTATGTTCTCACTGATTAGAACAGCAATTCCTCTCCCTCTTTTTACTACAACACAGGAAAAAAAAAAATCATAATCTTTTTCCTTACACAACAATCAAAGTTTCAAAAAATTATGATAATTTAATTGCAATGGCCAAGAGGTGTCAGGAGTATTAAACTGAAATGTGTTCCTTTTCCACAAGTGATTAGGAAGAAGAATGATTCAAAGTGACTGAATTTATAAAAAGCTGGTGTGGGAAGTGATTCCATAAATCAGCATCCAAGGTCTTACGATCCTCACCCAAGCAACTGGCACAACTAACTTACAGCAGCACCAGGAATGCAAAGAATTCATCTCTAATCTGTCAAGGGGTATGAACCACCTCATTAGATATTACAGAAAGGTATCAACAATTAAAGCTATTGCTTTTTTTAGGGCATTTTTCATATGTGAAACATACGATCAGTTGGAGGAAACAGCACTTGAAGATACATATTCCAAAAAACACTGAAAGACCCAACTTTTGGATATGCACATACACAGAGATGGTGATTTGCTTTAAAATTCATTAAAGTGAACATTAATTAGGTTAATTTCAAGTAAATTACTATTTAAAAAAAAGGGGGGGGCTCAAGCCACAACAGATGGAAAAAAGGTTAGTATGATACTTACGTGTAAGGCTGGCCTTTGAAAAGCTGATCTTTATTTTCCACCACCAGTTTAAAAGTGCAAATGAATGCTACAGCAGCTCAGATCATTCATCTAACTGACATACCTGATTGTGCACATGATGTGCTAATTTAGAGAATAACAAAAACTTTGCAAAAATCAAACAACATTTAGAACATCTATTTTGAATTAGAATGAGAAATAAAATTAAGCACAGGACATATAAAGGGTATGGTAAAAATGCAGCAAAAGAACCAATCATTTTCTTCCCAAATATTCTCTTTCCCTTGAATTAAATCAAAGGAAATAGTAGTTCTCTGAGCTGTTCTCTTACTACCAAAAAATACTTCCATTAGATGTAATTTTATTTATTTTTTCTTTTACTCTGCTGTAACATTCAGTTACACTAAGTAATCACATTATTTCCACACTTACCAGGGATTTTGAATCCTCAGGCTCTGGCAGACTCACATTTTCTGCAGAAGATGCAAGTGAAAGAGAATCAGAAGGAGAGCAATACTCTGGTTTAAGAATACTGCTGCCAATATCTTGGTCTTGGGATTTTACAGGTAATGCCAAACTAGAAGGAGGTGTTGACTGAACACTTTCTTTTTCCTCCTCCTCCTCCTCACCTCTGCTTCTGAATGCACTAGCAGAAAGAGGGTGTGCGGAGTCTGGTTGTGAAAATGAACTGCTAGTGAACAAAGTTTGAATTCTTTTAGCTTTTTCTACTTCTCCGTTGTATTTCTGGGCATCATCCATCTAGGACAAAAAAAGAGAGTTTGGTAAATATGTGCTTTAAAAAAAAGTCTCTAATCTTTCAGCAATCTAAGTATTTAATAAAAAACCCTCTCCTTTTCATGCAAATTCTGATTACTGTACCCATTACTAATTGCCCACTTTAAAGAAGAGCAACATATCTTTTTCTCTTGAAGTGCTTGCAGACTAAATAGCCCAGACTTTTTAAGATAAACTTGCTAAAGTCATCTACTTAGAATGATCTGCATTCTTACTTTTTTCTTTTTAAATTGAGACAAATAGGGATTTAGGAGAAAGCTATGAAAATCAACATAGTGATTGGGGTGGGGAATCAATTTCTGTGTTTCAGTGCTTTACTGAGCATTACTGAGCAGGCAAATTTTAGGCTAGCATAAGATTTCAATTTCAACAAAGCAGAGCAGAGCAAACAACCTGAAAAATTTGTCTTTAGCACTTAATTATGTTAACTTAGCTTCAGACAATTACATTTGACGAAGGCAGGTTTTTTGATAAGGAATACTAAGGCGACTTACTACAAGTAATAAAATGTATTTGGTAGAATAATCTTTTATCAGCCTTATTTCTAGGAGTGCGTTTAAGTACAGAAACACGAGTAAACATCTAAAGCCACGACAGACTTGCCTGCTCTATTAACACAGCTTTCAAACAGCATACAATTTTTAAAGAAACAACAAATGTTAAAACTCTACTGTTCCCCTAGATATCAAAGACGCCAACATTTACAAACTTCAGTAATGAAGCGGAATTTTACCGTGAATGACCGTGGAAGTGATGAGATTCCTCTTGACTGGACACCAAAAGGTCTTGGTGTAACCACAGATGTTAACCTAGAGGTATCAGTTTTCTGGTAACTTCTCGGGAGAGAAGCTGAAACCTGAGCTGACCCACTTTGAGCATTCATCGAGTAGCGGGTAGACAAAAGAGCTGAGCTCTGCTCCTCTGCCAGGCTCTTTGGCGGAGTGTGAGCTTCATGAGCGGCCGAGCTCTCCAGCAGGTTCTCCTTGCGCAGTTGTGCAGCATACACATTTTTGCTGTCCTTAGTGCTGTAGGAGGTATCTTCTTCCAAAAGGTAATCTTTTGCTGCTGACCGTGTGGAAGGTGCTGCTTCTTCACTAAACACATCATCATTCAGTGAATATGTCCATCTGTGTTCATGTTTTCGCTGCCGATAGGAGTCTTGGTCTCTGTTCTCCCTATAGGGACAGAGCTTGTTAAAATACCAAAATGACCTGACAAACAGTTGGGCTCCAAGTCTTTCGACTACTGGATGTTCAATGCAGAGCATAAATCGTGAAACACATCTCCAGTAAATGAAAATGAATGGCACCATTTAAAAAGATTAGTATTTTAATATATTTTTAAAACTACCTTCTCTCCCGTTCCAACACTGCCATAACACGCAGGCATACTACTGTCACATTATCAGGTTGTCACTATGACAGAAATCTCTCTGCCAAGAAAATTATATAGCTATTCAAGCTACATATCCTCAGAAATTCAGATTTTATTAAGGAAAGAATGGGAAGAAGGTAGTCCCATAACACTACCTGAACTGTATAGCTCTGTTATATATCTCCTCTCTATGAAAATGCTATACTAAACTTTAGATAACAAAATAAGATGCTTTTCTGAAGCTCAGGTTATTTTTTTTTTTTTCTGCTATTCATTCCTTTGTCATAAAAGAACAACCACCATGGAGATAATATTTATAACATAATTTTTAAGATTGTGACAATACTGGATGTTCAATACAATTAGCATAAATATTTTTATTCAGGAGACTAATTTTTGTCCTCACAAATAAGTAAAAAAATATAGAAACTCAAAACATTCTGTTTTAACAGTTATTTAAATTTATTTTATGAATACATGCTATGTGCATATTCCCTTCATTTTTTTTTTTTAAAAAAAAAAACAAAAAAGATTAAAAAACCTGTAAACCAGGAGAAGTGGTACCACTCTATTCGTTTCATACTTTTTACTCTTCAGAGAGAATTTTGTTCTGTAAATACCCGGAGGAACAATTGGGGATACAGGGGAAATAAAGTAAAAGTTTACAGTTCTGTGATATACATAAAAATTCTGCCTGTATTTATCCACAGTGGCTAAAAGAACAGCAAGTGCAGTGTTAGAGGGAAGAGAAATAGTTAAGCAGATCCAAGAATAAAAAAAGGCAATTATCCAGTTCAACACTCCATTGTTTTAACCTCTTTATTGAGAAGTCAGTATTTGCATCCACTTTACATTTATTTATGGATAGCAAAGTAAAACATCATTTACAGAGCAAAACTGTTTAACATTCTGTGAAAACAATGTGTTAGTGGACCATATTCCGCCCTTCAATTGCCTAGATTTCTACACTATAATTTGCAACTAAAATTGTTGAGATCTCTGCAGAATCAATTGCAAACCGCCAGTAAAAGCTGCTCAAGAATTCAAGGGAATAAAAATACTCAGATTTAACTTCTTCAACATAATACTCCCATTAGGGTCATTACCTCTCCTGCTGCATTTCTTTCAGTGACTTGGTACTCCTTTCAGAAACCTCAGAGGCTCTCCTTTCTATTTCTTCTCTCTCTTCCTTTTTCTTTTGCAATTCGGAAGTGACGCTCTTTCTACGATTCTTCCATTTTGCTAAATCCTACAAGAATAACATGAACGTATACAATCACATTTCCTCAAGATGTTGTAAATCTACAGAGGCATCCCATCATGTGTTACCTACTGCCCTGATTCTGCTTGCATGTCTGCATTGAGGCCACATTTTCATGCACCTTTCCCCTAAATGATAAAGGGGCTCTCGTATTTCAGTCAGGGTTACAGGCCTGTTAAAGTTTACAAATTTAATTATTGCACCACAAGTAGAAAAGTGTATGTTTTGTCCTTCCTTTTTTTCCCCTTGACATTATCCATTTTATTCTAGAATACTTCACCCGATGACACATAGTTGAAAACTAATGCAAATGTCATCCGTATTTCTTTGCTGTAAGCTTTGGAGTTTGGGATATTACTTTTTTTTCCAAATCATTAGTATGTTAGACTTGATACATCGGCTTCAAAATAAACACACCTTACATTTCAAATTTAAAACACATACTTCTATGTTTTCTTAATTTCTGTAAAACCATGGGAACTGGTAATACTCTCCACAAAATACCAGAGCTTGGTTAAGAGATGTACTGAATATTAGAACTGAGATGCATTAAACAAACTATGAACTGCTTGCTTGGTGCTCTGTTCTTAATTTCAGCTTCCTGTTGGTAACCACTGCCAAGCATAGATTTTAATAAAAAATAAAAGGTCTTCAGGTAACCTTATGATGCTGTGCAAAGCCACCCCATCAGTTTACAAGCTGGATTTAAGACAGAATTATTGGGGAACAGGAGCCTCAAGAATTTGCACAAGGAAATATTATTTCCCTTCCTTTCCCCAAAAGATCAAATACTCAGACATTCCAATTGTTTCACAAAAAATGTATTCACAAATTTCAGATAACACATGAAAGTGTGCCCTGACTTTTCTTTATGTCCACAGAAATCAAGCCTGAAGGCTTTATTACAACATATACAAGTCTTATCCTGAAACATTAATCAGATACTTATGACGATATTTAAAATAATTTCAGTTCTGCATTAAACAGACATCCCCAAAACCACTAGTAGTTGCACGAGAATGATCATTTTAGAAGACAGCCCCATAAATTGCTGCACACACACCACAGCCTGTTTTCTAGGGACACTGAAGGTAGGTGGCACCCAGCAGGACACATGAGGAGAGGTAAAAAGGAGTACTTACTTCTTGCCACTTCAGATCTTGTTCTTGTAACTGTTCTTTTATCCTTTGTAGCTCTTCATAACGGATTTTGCGCAATGACTGCAGCTCCTCCGCGCTGACATCATTCAAAGATTTACTCCTAGAAACAAAAAGAGTACTTTGCTTTATCACATCTTAGCTATCATCTATGCAAGTGAAACCTGAGAAAGAGAGAGAGAGAGATTTATATTAGTACAACTGAACGCTCTTGAGTGTTATTTTGAATACAGCAGGAAACACATGGGCAGCTGAACGAGCAAGGCTGGGATGTGCTCCAGCACCAGCACTCAAACCAGTAGTTGCATATTTGAGCAAATAAAATCAGGTTAAGCGAATAAGCAGCTATGTAGTAGCTCCATGCTGATCATTCACATTGAGCTCCTCCTACCTGACTGCTACTTCTGTTTAAACTTGTTACTTTCTTTATTGACCTTGCTCCTTTTTCGTTGACCTAAAAGGCATCCCCCCGCCTTGAGTCCAAATTTCACTTCTCTCCAGTAACAGCCCCAGAATCACCTCATGTTCTTTCCTTCCTTTGACACATCATAAAATCAAGTCAGTTATTGATGCAGGTTTCTAAAAGATAAAAGTCATTCACTGCTAAATGCTCAGTTGACACATGCCATGGGCCTCAGTAGCCTACATTACTCCTCTCCAAGCTTCCCTGATGCTCTCCATCCAAGTCAGGATGGCTAACACTGCCATCTTCTCACTAATTTCTTCAACACTGCTACAAGTTTCCTCCATGAACTCCTACTCACTAGTTCCCTTTAATCTAAATTCCTCAAAGCTCACCTTTCATGGTTTTTCCCCCTCTCTTCAATGCTATTTTCTCCTTTATGCTTTCACATTGCAGTGATAAACATAACAGGACTTTAGGTATAGGCAGGACTCCTGCTCAGTGCTGACCACAAGCCTCTGAGACATGAAGCAAAATGCAGGTGTTTCATCACAAGGTTCAATGCTGTAATATAAAAGGGAAGCTAGGCTTCTGTTTTGGTTTTTTTTTTTTTTTTTTTCAAAAATACTTTTGTTTGCATTTATGCAAACAAAATCTGAATGATGGAGGGGCATAACCAAGTTCTAACAGGACTTGAAAAATGTGGAACTTCTCTGATACAACAGAAAATCAGGTTAAAACCAAAACTGATTCAACACAGGGACTTGCTCTAATCTCTTACATACCAGGAGAGCTCTGAACTAACAAACCAGACTCTCTTGCATCCTCCCAAGAGGCGCAACTCACTTTCATTGGTAACATGAGACTTTGGACTTTGGCCTCTAGAAATAAAGGCTAGGGCATTAACTCATTATACCTATTTGCTTGTTTATTTTCTGAATGGGAATGATGCCAAATTTAGTGAAAAATCTCCCAGTCACAACTGCAGAAACTATTTTCTTGTACAGTTCTCTCTACGTGCTTTTTTTTTTAAATGGTTGTTATATCAGAAGTAGAAATGGTGTTGAGTAACCAAACTGTAAGTATCAAAATCATTCCAGATTCGTCCAAGAAAATTTATATGACTAGGGTTTTCTTTTCTTTCTCTCAAGTTTCTGTATCTTCCTGCAACAAAACAGGAAATTCTAGACCTAAATACAATATACCCCAAGGGTATATTCATATATTCATACCAAGGAACTGGATGTTTGTTTCAGTTCTAGTCTTAACTTCAAAATCTAACTAGTGACTTAAGCCTTCTGAGTCTCCCTCCCCTAACACCTAACTTCTTTCTTCTGAAACATTTCTTGCTTCTTCTGTAACTGTTTAGTCATTTACCAGGTTTTGCCTCAGAGTGAAAATAAATAAGTAAATAAATAAATGTACATTAAAAAATAACAACTTAGAACACCATGCATAAACCAAATACTTAACATGCCATCACCCAGTAAGTGGAAGAATATTTCTCCGAGTCACACACAGTACATTGCAAACAAGGCCTAAGTTCATACAGCACTAACCACTAAGTTTACCATTGAGCATTCAATAACCTGGAGTATATAAAATAACCACAGAACATTCATCAGTCCCATGATAAACACCATGTCATTCATTATTTTCAAATTCTATCTGTACAGCCTTTGAAATAAAATACTTACTAGTATCTCTTTACATTTCTGAATGTTTTAAAGATTCATTTAAATATAGAACACCAAGTACTTCAGCAGGAATATCACAGCTGAAATTCAAAATGCGTGATAACCATGACTCAGATACCCTAGTTGCCAGAGAGAACTTTTGCCAGACACATAGGTTTTAGGCTTCCATTCATTACATCAGCTGCCCAAGCACAGAACAAAGCAGCATGCACAAGTTGCTTTCAGCATGAGTTTTTAGCTACTGTGCATGCATGGAAATTTAAATAAAAGGCAAAAAGAGTGTTATGATCTTTCAAGCTTTTATAAAACTTACCCTTGCTCATCAGAAAGCTTTTGAAACAGTCTAAGAAATCAGAAACCAAAAAAGAAAAGATTCAGTGTCTTGATATTCATAACAACATTAACACCATCAGTACACCAGCACTTTCATCAAGTGAAGGGGAAACTGAAAGCTTGAGGACCAGCCAGCATGGAGTAGCACATTGGAGATCTGACACTAGCCAAAAAACGTATCAGGACTTGCATGATGTGTAAGTCAGGCAGAAAACTGACAGAACAAGGCTGCCTGCAAGTTTTCAACGTTTCCGATTTAGCAGTTCTGCACGAACAGAGCCCTGTATTAATTCTGCACCGTTTATCCCAACGCTGCTGAACAACACGATGCTCAAAAGATACTCATTTCAAGAAATTAAAATTAATGCCAACTTGAGTCCCAACAAGAAGTCTAGCTTACAGAGGGTGTTTTCTTGTTACTTCAACCATCTCTGATACTAAATGAAAGTAATACTTGGAATGGATAAGAATAAAAGGCCATATACAGAAGTTTAGCACATTAAATGGAGAACCAAATTAATCCAGTGTGATTCAAGAGGAATTTTAGTATTCTTGAATATGAGTATTCTATTCTACTGAATGAATTCTTAAAACGTTAACTATTTTCAAGCACTTCACAAATATTCCTCAGTGAAGCTCGCACTCTGTTAACAGTATTAAGCTTAAAACTTAAATGCAGCAACATCAAAGTATCAACTGGAACATGGAAGGGTCTTAGTCAAAGTAATGATGCACAGCTGGGAGAACTGCAACTTGCAATGCCGTATTTTCAGAGCTAAAGAAACATTTGAAACTCCACTCTCCCCTAGTAAGTACAAAATCCAAAGGAGAGCTAGGAAGTAGTTAAAAACAGTATTCAGCCAGGGAAGAGAATTTTTGCGTATACCAGGAAAGGAATAGGGGAAAGTATTAATCAGGACTGTATGAAAGCAGTGGGAAAATACTGGCAGAATAAAATATGTCACAGTGGGAATTAATATTACATGGACACACACCTTGCATGCACCATGACTTTGGGTGGGCAAAACACCACTAATATTTTTTTTCCACTCATCTAATCATCTCAAAACTGTGGCAGGACAGTTTGCAAACATTTTCAAACTTAGGTGCAAGCAAGAATATCAGAACGTCCATTTCCAGAACTTGTTAAAGTATTTGCATGTTTCAGAAATGTTTTTACCAATTATATTGGGGAAAAAAAGAAACTATTTCTAGCCTCCACAGTCTTTCGAATAATCAATATTCCTGTTCAACCATGGAAAGAAACTTATGCAGAACTTTGAGCCTGAAGGAATGATAACATGTTTTCTCTAAAATAGCAGCCTAAAACTAGAAAACATTGTGATTTTCTTTGTTGAAAATATGGTATTGCAGTCATGAGCTTCTATTCAAAGCATGTAAAAAGCTTGTCCAGGATGCCATGAACAAATAGCAGATTGGCACTCTACGAATGGTTCAGCACAAGACGATGCTTTTCTGAACGGAAAGGGTTCAACTGCACTCAAGCACAATCCGTGCAGGACACAACCTGACCTCTCCACCATCTGCCGTTTCTTGTGTCTAACTTTGCTGGCCTCCCTGATCGCTTCCCACTTCTTCCAGTCTTCTTCACTGCATGGACCAGGGATGAAATTTACTGGCTGGACATTGCTTCCCACCTTCCAAGATTCAATTTTTCGGGTCAGCATATCATCCTTCTTATGGCGGGAAGATGGCGACAGCACTCTGCCGTTGCTCTTTCTTTCCTCCGGTGTCGTGTTTTTTTCAAGTAAACACAGAAACTTGGAGCGGATCTCCTCCGGAAGACTCCATGGATCAGGAAAAAGTGCTGGGTGATACTTGTCTGGAGCACCCGATAAAGGCACCTCTTTTTTCTGAGAGAGGATTTTACGGAAAATCATGTCATCCTTTTCCAAATCTGGAATCACAGGTTGGCCCTCTCTGGGCTGCAGAATTATCTCACCCTCCAGGGTAGGCTCGTGCTCAGAGAATTTTTTTAAATACCGGGGGTCTTGGAGAACAACTGGATTCACATGGAAAGCCCCAGTTTTCCGAACGAATAAGTCATCATTTTCTAAATCTGGATATAGGTATCCATTTTCTGTGTCTTCTTGCTTGCATCCTGGTACAAAGGAAATATTCCTTCTACATTTTATGAGCCTAGGGCCGGAAGTAGGATCAATTTTGGTCTTCATTTCAGAAGACAAGTAGTCAGAGTATTTTTGCAGGGCCTGAAGTAATGAAAACTGACTGAAGCATATAAAACAAAAGGAGGGAAGTAAAAATATCATTAACTAGCAAGAGACAAGCAGATCACAATGTGTTGCGGTATACATTTGGTTTAAACTTGCAGTATCCCAAGCAGTACAACTACACCACTTGGCATTCACCACCACTAACCGTAGCACGGCACACGGCAACCAGTGTAAAGGTATCACAGCATACTAACCTGCTCAGAAACAGCACACTTACATGCTCACACACAAAGCCAGTAACTCTATGCAGCATGTTACACTTTTGCATTTACATGTTTCAGAAGATCAGCAACTTACAGCTACATTTAAAAATAAAAAAACAAAAAAAAACCCCACCACCAAAATAGTAATAACCAAAAAAGCACGACATCACAGGACGTGGTTTAATTTCATTTAGCTGTTGCATATCCAGCCATTTCTTTATTATGCATCAAGAGTACAGCTCATGCAGCAATATCAACCTGGGCTGATCAGAAGCCTCCAAGATTTTTCCTTCTGCAATCTGTGACAATGAGCTTCCCACATATTCAGCAGCTGGCTTATAGTTCTGATCCCTTCTGCAACTGCTGTTCCAGTCAAAACTTGGTCTTGGTTGATTAACAACAGTGGCAGAGCTCTGTCTGTAAGCAAATTCCTCATCCTCAGAATCTGATTTCTTTCTACTGTGCAGCAGCACAAAGAATGAGCAGAGGGAAACACAAAAAAAAAAGTGTACTCACTGAGTAAAATGCACAGTGGCAACAGCACAACACTGTAATGAAAATAATTTTTCAATTATTTTCTCAAAAAAAGATAAAACATATCCTGCTGCTACACTGGCAATAAAAAATGAAAAATAAAAGCAAAGTCACACAACTACACTTTATTTATAGGTTTTGCACACAGGAGAGAAACAGGGGCATGCATGAAAACGCACCTGAACCCTTGAATCTCTTTATACCAGGGTTTGAAAGAGGATTTTCTGATTTTTTTCCATAGCAATTCTTCTTCCGGAGTCCAAAATTTAGGAAGAAATTTGTCAAAAGCAACAACTGTATTTGCCGTTGAAGAACTTAGCTTGCGAAAATAGAGATCATCTTTTTCAATGTTTGGGATGCCTATTTCTTCTTCCTCGTCCTCATCAAAATACCCCGATAATTCTGAAGGAATGTTACCTCTCGGTTTGTTTTCCTCTTTAGTATCCAACTGCCTCTGCCTCCTCTGGTTACTGTTCAAAATACCCAATCAGTTAAGATATTTTAGGAGCAACTTGACATAAAAAATGCAAAAAGACATGCTTTTTGGCTCAGGAGTTCAACCTTGTGAATGAAGCAAATTAGTTCTCAATTTCATCACTGCAGCACCAGAAATAATAAAATATATTTAAAAAAAAAAAAAAAAGTTAAATGGTTATATCAGCATCCTATCGCCTCTGACAAAAATATGAAGTTTGACAGAAAAGGCATAACAAAATATCAGCTGTGTTAAAACGCCGATTAGAAGGCTAACTTTATGGAGTTATTTATGGACTGCAATTTAGGTAATACAATAGTTACTGGATCTTGGATTAGTATCTCTGACCTCAATGGTTCAAGCATTGCAGCTAGTGGACCAGCTGGATAACTTTCTTGTGAGCAAGATTTAGAAGAGTCATTGTGCAACACGAAATGATGTCCAGGTGTGGCAGAGCTTACAGGGCTCTTTTTGACTAGAAATCTACGTTTTGCTAAGTCATCCATAACCACATCAGGCAGCCTTCTTTCATCTTCTGAATCAGAGCCACTGTCATACTCATAGATCATCTGGAGGGAAGCTGGATTTGTGAGCCCGCACTCTGCTCTGCTATTTTGGCAGGAAGCTACAGGATTCCTTTCACGTCCACTGAGGTTGACCAAAACAGGAACAGAATTAAGACAGTGAAGTCACGAAGGCAATGACGAAACCCAAGAACTGCCCATTAATCTCATCCGTATGCACCAAGAAGCCAGACAACTGAAATTCATCACCATATTTTGAAAGACTTTAAAGAGAAACTAAAACCATAGATTTCTCTCTCACGAACTTGCATTTAAGATCATTTAAATCCCCTCTATCTGGAGTCTGAACAGCCTCAAAACATTACTCAAACGCCAGAAAACTAGTTACGTGGAACAAAGTAAAAAACCAAAACAAAATCAAAAACCAACCACACCAAAACATCCCCCCCCCGCCCTGCTAAAATATGTAGACTCAAATAGTTTACTTTGTATTGCAGCAACAGCAGCTTTTCTTTAACTAATAAAGAATTAATTTATTTTAAAAGTCGTAAATCAAAGTTCGCATTACTAAGACTGCACACCAGTACCTTGAAAATGTTCCATCTGACTCGGTGAAGACAGGACTTGCCCAGCTCCTCCTGTTGTCCTCATTCTTCTCTGTCCTCTTCTTCCTTAAGGGTGCTGGCACATAAGCTGTCTGCTTGTTTTTGTTGGGTAAGAAGCGATTGAAGTCAGCAGTAGGTTTTGGTTCAATCACAGAAATCCTACGGTAAGACCTGTCATCTTTATGGGAGTCATGCATTTTGAAAGGCAGTTCCGAGTCTGTGTCACTGTCACAACCTTAGAAGAAAGGGGAGAAAAGGGAAGGTACAGACGTTATCCTCTAAACACAAACTTCTAGTTAGAACTTGCACCAAAATCTTCTAAAAAATCAATTTAATTCCATATTCAGGATGTTTCAGCTGCAAATTTGCTGAGCTACTGACAGGACGGTGGGAGAGCTATTTTTAGAAGTTTGTGGCAAAGCTGCGATAAGGTCCATTAAGCTGAGTTTGGTTTGCATACCCCTACTACATTTGTTCCATTCCTTCGCTATCACTGCTTGCTGCAGGAAACAAAGCGCTAACCTCTAGATCGAAGATGTAAAAGAGCACAGAAGTTTTTAATTAAAAATATACTTGCCACTCAAATTTACTAACAAAGTTACCAGCAAATAGTATGGCAACAGGCTCATCACACCAGATAAATGTCCAGCAGAAGTCCACAGTACGTCACATATGTAGCACAGCTACACGTTGCTTTGCTCAGATCAGAAATGCTCCATGTGGCCTCGGCCCAATGATTTTGTGTTATTCACACAGAACAAAATCTAAAAGCTCACTGTTTTTATAACTTTAAGTTAGACTACAAGTTTGTATTGAATTTTAAAACTGGGAGAGAAACACAGGTTAGAGTACACCCGTAGGGATCCAACATCACAAACTTTCTTCTTGTTGCCTTTCTTTCTGTGACAAACTATCGAAGTAACAAACACTCCTCAGTTTTTAACCTAGGTGGGAAAACCCTACTGAATATTCACAAATGGAGTGAAGACATAGAGGTTTCACATATCCACATTAGGAACAAGGCACCAGACTTTTGCAGCTGTTGAATTTTAGGTGAGCCCATTAGGATCTGAATTCTAGCAAATCTCCCCTCCTGAACTACAGGAAAATATCCTGCATAGACACACACCCTAATGGGGCAGTAAGAGCACGAGTCCCAGCAACCCTTCCTAGGAAAATGTATGTAAGCATTGCTTTGTTTCTACCAACTGTTAAAGGTCAATATTTGCTTAAACAAAATGCAACTGCAGCGGTTGCAAAACTGGAGTTGCCTTTCAAGCCAATTTAAGCATTGGGCACCCGAAGTACTAGGTCCATACATTGCATTCTCCCACACTCATAAGACATAGGTCAAAAAAAAGATCTAAAAGAGGAAAACATACCTTCACTGCCACCTTTTAAGGTTATATCTGATGAAAAGCTTGTGGAGGATCTTGAACCAAGAGAGTCCAAGCTATCAAAGGAATCGTCTCTTTTATGGCTAGCTGAAGACGAAAAGGTCTCTCCCCGGTCAACGTACCAAATATCACCGTACCCACTATCCCTGCCACTTCTGTTCAGGTGGCTGGACTCTTCAAGAGCCTATGAGAGCAAGTTTTGAAAGGTCTTTTACAATAATTTAAGATGTAAATGGTACTTGTGAGTTTTCACTCAAAATTTTTTTAAAATGCATTTTGAGTGCACAACAAACTTTAACAAAGACTATTACAATCCCCTAAAAACATATACAACAGCTGGGATAAGAGATTCAATACAAAGTCTTAAATTTCTGTTATCTCACCAAAGGGAATCAAGACAGGGCTCTTCACAATTTACCACATCAATCAGGGCATGTGGATTCTGAATTTCATGATTATATGTGTAGCAGAAACACCAGTGTAAGCTAAAAGTCATTCCTTTCACATGGAGTTTGATAGCAAGCAAAACAAACAAAACAAGTTACTATATTCTCCAAACTAAGAATAAAATTAAACCCCCAAGAGATTGTTCAGAGTTGATGCTCTAATATATAGCAAGCTATAAAATTCAGGCTACTTGTTTTCTGTACTTTTTGGGTTCCTCACCTTAGTCAATGCTTGCCCTAATAACTTCTCAAATGCTTTAAGATTGAGGTACGGACCATTATAATGAGGGTTACTTTGAGCTTTTCTCCCAAGCCAGTATAATGTAATCAAAACCTAAAAACAAACAAACAAACAAAAACAAATGCAAGCTTAATTACTTTCCTCTCATACCATGTACCAGTATAAAAGAATCTCAGAATGCCGTTAGAGATGTTTTCCACAATGAATTGTAAAATCTTGTTTACAGCATTAGCTATGATCTCCATCAAAACCAATTAAAGTGTTACGATGCATCTCATGTATCTCAAGTAAGCAGATATAAGTACTGTTTCCAATTATTACATTCATTTGAGAAAGTAAGCTGCATCTTACAATGCATCAGAAAAATGAACAGCTGAAGAATAAGGTAAACATGACAGTGCCATAAACAGAGTTGTTTTGAAAATATTTAATCAGAATTAGCGTGAAATCGTTTCAGAGAGCATTGAAGAAGATGTGTCTTACATTTTTCACTCTTCTGTTGGTCTCCTCTGGTCTGAAGCAGGGCAGGGAGTGAGGGGAAAAAAAGAAAAAAGTTTTAAAATATCTGACTTAAATTTTAATTACTATTCAAGATTTAAAAGATTTCAAGCCCAAATTAGAGGCCAGTATAAAATATGCAACTATGACTGTTCCAAAAGAAATAAAAAGCATTTCACTTTGAATTCATAGTCATAACTGTATTATTTCAATGATTACATATAAAGCAAGAAACTAACTGATCTATTACAGTTTCTAATTTGAGAAGTACTCAGAAAGGCTCTACGCTCTTTTAATTAGCTACGGTTTTTCCTTACCAACAAAATAAAAGTGGAAAACAAGCTAATGACTTTGGGAAATACAGCCTCTATTAGCCAGGAAGATTTTTAGTTACATATGAAAGCAGTTTCAATTGTCACTTTTCCCTGATTTTATTATGTTTTCTAAAATATTTCCCCTAGACATAGAGAACACTTCAGCCTCGAGAGAATTTTTCAGACAACAAAATGAGAAACTGAAATTGGGACATTTGGAGAGAGATGTTGTAGGGCTGTAAGGAGAGGTTTGGTTTGCTTTTATGTAAGGTGTGTTATGTGTTTCTCAAAAAATATTAAACAAACATGCAATCACTAACATTAGTAGTTTTTTTCAATATATAGCCAATCTGTGGCACACCTCAGAAGTGTACCAATGCACGCACACAGTGGTCCTGTTCTCCTCCTGCTTATTCGAAGAACATGAAGAAGAAATTTTTTGGATGGGAGCCTCCCAAAGGTGAGGTACCACAGATTCAGTCCTCAGGTGTAAATATTCAGGGCTGGACTGGAGGCAGCAGCTGAACAACACTCCCACCCACACGGCCAGCAGTTATGGAAGGGCAAAAGGCTTAAACACATCAAAACAACTTTTCACCTGCCCCAGATGTTGTTGCTTTGGAGCTGGTTCAGCAGCAAGTTTCACATACAGCACAGTGAAAGGGTTCAAACAAAAAAGTGAAGAATTAACATGCATCAGCAGAAAGACCTCTGCAGAGCCCTGTAACAAGTCAGACCAACAATCTATCAGGGCACCTATCCTGTTTCAGCTGTCTAGGAACAAGCTCATCAAAGGTTGCAGGGAAAAAGCAGAATAAACCATTCAGGGGAGAGTTAGGAGTTAGCAAAATAATGACAGGGTCTGGTCAATGTAGATGGCATTCTTCACAGAAATACAGTATTTGATGCAACATGACAACCAGCAGGAACACAGACCATTCCTCCTTCTCCTTCTTCCTAGTTTGAGAGCGCCTGCTCCCACTCAGTGCCTTGCCTGTCCCCACACCATAAAGAAATCAGGCTGCCAGGAACACAAAATCCTGAGATGGATCTGACCTGCACAGTCTTCGTAAAACATGCCAGAGATGCTACTGGCTTTATCATCAGTGACCTCTTTCTCATGGCTAAGGAGGAACCCTTTTCCTTCAACGTGAAATATTTAGCTATTTTTTTAAACCCCTCTGAAACACATTGTTGTTCTTTTTTCACTGGAGACTATTTTTGAAAAAAGAATTTCCTCTTCCTTTTCTTCAGTATGTAGATTTCTTTTCCAGTGTCCATGCTGCAGGACACACCATGGCTGTGACCTAACGTGCTGACTAGAGACAGGTTGGTCTCCCAAACAGTGGATGGAATATTATTCTTGTGGTGGTGTGTATCAACCATTACACTTTTCAATACCCAACAGAAAGCATTTTAAAGGTTTACATTCTTTAGCTTCAAGGTCTAAAAGCCTTTTATTGGCAGAATTTCTGCTGTTATTTGCATTTATAAAAGCAGAGGCCATGCATATCCTTGCTAAGTATGCCTTAAAGTTTGCTTCCACACTTCAGCAGTTTAGTAAGGAGTGAAAAACTCTGCCCTTAGTCAGCTTCCCTCTGAACTACCCCTTATTGGTCTCTAAACCTTTTGAGCAACTGATAGATGTAGGCTGAGCAGAAGAAAAAACAAAACAAGAAACAATGTCAAAAACAATATCAAACCTCAGCTAACAAAGGGGTTGGTCTCAAAATTTTAAAAGTACAGCTTTTAATCCACAAAGCATGAACCTTAATTGTTGGCAGTGGTCTCAATAAAAGTTTATGTACAACTTCAAGGTTAGCCATTCTGGAAAATATCTATCTAACATAGCATGAAAGTCTAAAGGCCATGAGATAACAATATGTGGGAGTTATAATAATTATGAAAAACAACTGCATGATTCCAAGTTGAAAACTGATGCAAAAAGATGTAAAATAACCACCTGTGGAGAAATAACAGCTTCTGTGTAAGTCATCTCGTCTACATCAATCCTTTAGCAAATAGAAAAAAGAGAAATGGGACAGAAATAGCTCTCACTTGTTAGTAGGTGATGCGCTTAGAGACCAAATAGCTCCCTTACATCTGAACACAACACATATTCACAGACATCACTTATGCCTAGCCAGCATGGACCGATGGACATTTCTCTAATGAGGACCACTCTGCAAGAATAAAACAAAGTGACATGGCAGGTCAGCAGGCTGAGCCACAGCTCAAGAAATTTATTCTCAGCTCCGCTATTTGCTCAAGGTTAAATAGCAAAATTAGTCACCAAGGCCCTAGCCTGACAATACAAAAGCTTTGGCAGCAAGCTCCAGCTTCAGGATTTCCTGGTCTCCCTTTCTCTTCCAGCCACTCCTGTTTGCTGCCCCTGTGGTGATGCCAACACGACTCTGAATCACACTGTGGTTCCACACTGTGCACCAGGACCAGAGGGCTGTGCCTGTTTCTTTGTTTGGGTTTCTCCTAATATACATTTTCAAATCCCAAATTTACTCGCTCATCTGTTTTATAGCACACTCGTACAAGTGACTGTGTCAGCACCACTGCAGAGCCCATGCAGAGGGGCTCGGGCAGGGGGCTTGGTGAAGGAGGACCCTGCTCCACACGCCAGTACCGTCAAAGTCCCCGCATGATGAAACACCAGCCAGAGGCACTCTGTGCTTCCCCTTCATCTGCTGAGACTTAGCTTTGAGGAGCGAGGAAAGCTTGCTAGTATTACTTTAATGCACTTTGAGGTACTTTAAAATTTCTTTAAAAAATATTGTACAAGACAGTCATATACCTTACAGTAGCTAGCAGACTGCAGTACTTCAAGAAATCATGAACTAGACTTTAAGCAATTATAAAATAATCCATTGGCAACGCTGACACACATATACCTCTCCAGTTACTCCTTACAAAAGAGCAGTGCATTTTAAGTAGCTATGTTTACATTAATTTATTTCAAGGCTTTTAACAAATATACCCTATAGTTTGGATTTTGCTTTCCTAACACATTATATGGTTTGGTTCACCCTCATCCTAAAACACATTAGATTACAGAAACTATCAATTCATTATGCCAAATCTACTTCGACACTTCACTTTGGTTTTTTCCAGGGATAACATCAACGTGGAGCTCAAGACAGAATCCAACATACAAAGAAGTTGGAGCAAAATTCTGGAGAATGATTTTACAGCATGTTGTTCAGAAAGCATGGTTTTCCAAAGGGTCTGTTTCTCATGTAGAAACATATTTACAGTATAGATGTCAATCTACGATTAAAAAAAAAAAAAAAAAAAGCACTAGATCAGAGAATTCCTCTCCCCTAGATGAGTGTTATCTGCCGAGAAGAGGCCACATGGTCATGCCCAAAGAGATATGACAAATCTGAATCCATTTACGGGGAGAAACGGGCAGAGACACTCCCACTGATAGAAAGGAATGTGCCAGTGACAAATGCACCCTGCCCAGTGCCAAACCCTTCCCTTGGTGACGAATACTCCAGAAACTCCAACAGCTGCCAAAGCTATCTGTTTTCCATCCCTTCCTCTGTACTACAGATGTCACAAACACAGGACTTGAACAGATTTCTGTTTAAAAAGAAGTATCGGTGCTCTGTTTTTGAGCTTCCATCCACCCAAGCAGCAGTTGCACCTCCCAGATGCCCTATGAAGGACTTGGAAGAGCCATGTCCTGGCCTGGGAGCTGGGGCAGATCAGCAGGCTGCAGAAGAAGCCTGCTCCTGAGCTCCTCACCAAGCCCCAGGCGCTCTAGCCCGACACCGATCAGCTTCACTTACGCTTCTGAGGAGAACGTTGAAGGGTTTGAAGGATTCTCCACCCCCGCTGAGGTATGCTGTGCAGGAGACGAACGCCGGCTGTCCAACTAGCAGCGGGCTTGTGCTAAATTTCAACCTCTTTGGCCACCTACTCAACTGCTATTAATATTGCCGTTATCGGATCTCACTGAATTCCCACATGCTGCTGAGAATAGAAAGGCTCCAGTGGAAGATGGGGCGGCTGCATGGGTACAGAAACATGAGGACATTCCTCCAGCACTTGGATTCTTAGTGAACTGATATTCAACTCCGAAAGCCACAGTTCACTGCCAAGATTGCTGGAAATAAAACAGTCGGTTATGGCGCAGCATTCAAGAACAGCTTTTGGAAATGCAACTTTCTATTTGACTATAAAAAGCACATGTATTTTCCATAGCAACATATCCACCAGACCCAATGCCACTTACGTTGTGACAGCACACAGGTATAAAATACTGCAAAAAGCATTTCTCCATGCTTCTACAAAATCACCAGCTGGCAGCAAGGAGCTCTGTGGGCCCTGATGGCCAAGCAGCCTGTCCCCATCCTGCACCCTCGCCTACTAATGAAGGGGCTGAGGGGTGGAGAAGAAATGCCCAGGAGGGGAAAGGCAGAGAGAGAATGCAGCCAGCCAACACCCTCCATGGGAACACGTCCCTGTCCATCATCTCAGAGCCTGTCCTCTCATACTGCGTCTTCAGCATGGTGCTTCCTTGCTGATCTCACCCATTATGCTTCCACGCTATTCTTAAATCCCTTATCAAAACAAAAACAGGCTGCATCAGCCCCAGCAAGTCACCAGACACTAACATTATCCATTTCCTCACACTCTTTTCTGACCCCTCCCTGGGTGGTCCATCTCTGCAAGCTTCCTCATATCCCAGTCTAATCTACAGGTTGTCCCAAAGAGAAAACTAATATTCAGAATCGTGTAGGGCAGAAGGCAGACCTGTCAAATAAAAAATAAAAATAAAACTGCCAAAACCATCCCCAGAAGAACAAGCCTATGCAGAGGAGCTTGGCTGATAACCTGAGCCCTCCTTGGCTCTCGTTTCAGAGGTGGGCAGGGGAAGAGGGATGAAGCATTACTGCAGAAACAACTTGCAGAGAAAGAGGAGACTGATAGGATCCTGCAGCTTCCTGCTCAAATATTAAGCTGTATTAAAGAAAATTTAAGTATTTATCATAATTAGTGGAGCTTTGTTGACTTTGGTCCCTTTTTGTGTCTTTTTCTTACTTCATTCCTAAAAACTCCTGAAAGTCAGCAGCTACACTAATTACAGGTAATTAAACTGTTTTGGTTTTTTTTTTCCTATTGCTTCATTTGCTTGTTTGTTTTTTCCAGGGCAAATCTAGAATTTTTCCCCAGTCTGTATTGGTTACTTTAAATTCCAGGACTAGACATGTACCTATGCAAAAATAAATAGCAGGCATTTTATTTCTGAAATCTACCAGTCACGTGCCATATACTTTGGCCAAGAAGCATGAGAACATACATCGACTTTTATGAGAAATGATGGACTCTGCACAAAGAATTAGAAGTTGCGGAGTTGACTCCAAGCTCACACGGAGTGTTAGGAGTTCTCAAAGGCAATCAAACAGTTTGTTCACATTCAAGAGTATGTTTGCATTTCACAGGTGAAATTAATTCTTTCCAAGAAAAAAACACTTCAAAATATACAACAGTTTAAATAGATTGTTAGATAGCTATCATATCACTGTTTACACACCCTATAGATTTTCACAGCTTCCAAAGTACTGGTCTTTAGAACTTGGAGCATACTACTTTGCTGAATCTCTCCTTATCTCCCTGTTGCCTTTTTTTTTTTTTTTTTTAACCTGTACATAATTCACTTGACCTTTGCACCAGGGTTACACTAAATATTACCACTCCTGCCTTTTTCCTTCTTTGTACCTTTTCACAATTTAGAGATTTTACACTCTCCCCTCCCAAGAATCAACAGACTTGAGCTCATGCTGTTAATCATCAGGATCATCATCTTCGTTAACTTCTCTTGCATTTAGTTTTGAAGATCCTCTACCTTCATGCCCATACACAAAACTAGACCATATTGTGTAAATTTAGTAGATTAATTTGAAGAGAAATCCGTATGGGGAACACAGAATTGTGCTAGCATTCTTTCCAAGAGAAATAGTTGGTATATCTGGGGAGTCACTCTGAAAAATAAGTATCAAAATAGGCAATTAAGTGCAATCCTGTAAGATTTTAGAAATATATACAAAAACACATGAAGGTACAGCTGCTAAATAGCACAGAAATAGTTCCACAGTATTTTACAAGAAAATATTCTGTATAAAGCATATTATTTGCTTTAGCTAAGCTGCAGCAACCATGGCAACTCACAGTTAGCATTTTTTCAAGACAATACCGAAATTCACTTTCTCTATTGCCTGATACCTCCTTGCCATTACTAAATCAAGTATTTCCAAAATTGTTGTCCTTTTTACTCCCAGTCTTACACCTAACTGAAGTATTTCAACATCCCCTCTTTCCACAGGCAGATACCAGAGGTAATTTTGTAGAATAGCCCTCAATACTGATTCGTTTATTCCCTTTAAGCATTGCTCAGACACCTCTGCACCAACTCCGGTTACAGATAAACAAGTTACTGCAAGGTGAGTTAGGGTAAAAAATTTTCCATCTACCAACTCCTCCATAGCAACTGCCTGTGTGCACTCTCTTACTCTCGACCCCCAGGATTAATACAATTTGGATCAAGCATTCAGAGGTGGTCCCTTGGGAAGAGCTAGGATTTTGGCAGGTTATACAACTTTGCTTGCTCAGAGAGACAGAGATATTTTTACAGACTCTATAATGAGAGAGGAGAGGGAAAAAAAAAAAAAAAAAAAAAAAAACCAAGCAAAAAACCCCCACCAAACCCTCCTGTATTCAATCTTCTCTCTTGGTCCACGCCCAGGGAAAGATTTGGTAAATGTAATCCTTTGTTATTTTTGTGTCAAGCAAACAGGTGGTGATGTACAAGTGCCTTCTGTATAAGCAAAAGTTTACTGCAGCTTGTAACACTCGATAGCGAGGTTTATTTGATTTCTCAGGGTGTGCAAAAAAAGGTAAAAAACCATAACTCAAGTCTATCCTGTATAACTGTATTACACAGTATATATATTTGACAATGAACATATCTGCTGATAAAGAAAAAAAGATGACTGACAGTAACTTATACCGGGTATTGCTATGTTCATGCCTGTGCTAACATCGAGTTTCACCAGTCTATCACCAGGTATCTGCTCGGTTGCTGTTCTAACACATACACAGAAAACAATTCAGCACAGAGGTGACTCACGGAGTTAACAGCAGAAACTACAGATGCCCTATCCATGGCCCTTGAGTGGGAAGTAACTCAGACTTCAGTCTACTCCAATCGCCATCTCTTCAGGGGAACCAAGACCCCTAAGTGCCAGGTACACAAATGAGGATGAATATCCTCCTGAGATGAGACTGACCCCTGCATTTTGAGGGTACGTGGGATATGCAGCACCTGGGAGTCACTGCATTGATTTCTGATGGCTCATTTTTTCCCCTAGAGCAACTCCAACATAGTGCTGGCCAAACTGTTGTACAAGAGGACAGAATTGGGGCAGTGTTTACTCCAGCCCCTCTTTTCATTCTCAACTTTTTCATATTATTAAAGAACAAATGCTTTAGTAGTTTAAAGGGGGATTACTGAAAGCACAGCTTTGGGGAAAGTGTCATAGAGCCAGGATTTTGGAAAGAATTTACATTTATTTATAGAGATGGACAGAACGAAGATGACAAAATGGAGGTACAAGGTAAGCGCAGTTTATTCCATGATAAATATTTTGGAAACAAGTTAAAGGGATGTTGGAATTTGTCCTTAAGTAGAAATAAATCACTACTGCATGACTGCATCATTTAGTTTAGTCTCTACATTTGCAATAAAAACTTTAAAGGACTACTGGGTTTTCTCAGTAATATTTTGGCAAAATATTTCACAAGCAAGTAAGAAGCACTGAAGAAATTATAATGTTTCCTCTTTGAAATTTTGCTGTATTTTCTCTGTTTCTTTGGGTTACCCTAGCAACACAGAGCACAACACCATCACTCATCACAGAGCACAGAAGTATGAAACACAGACTGAACCTGACTTCTCTCTATTGAAGTCAGTTCTCCATGAACATGTTGATGCATATATGCCCAGAAGTGAGGTACACAGATACAGCTGAATTTTATTATTTCCTATGTTTTCTTGATCTGCCTTCATTTGTGAAGACATATTTAGAGACAGGAAAGAACACTTCAATTAATGCAGAGTCAAATGTTAATCTATTCACCGTTATCAGAAAATACTACTGAAAGAGGCTGTATTCCCTTGAACCAGTTCTCCCAGAACACATGGCATGAAACAGCAATACAATTTAAAACAAAAGCAAGATACAAAAATCAAGTAAAATTCACAAAGTGTAGTACTCTTAGCAAAAATGTGCCCTTTTGTTTTGGGAAACAGACAAGATCTAAGATAAGCAGGTATTATTTTCCATATGTGCTACAGTTGTCACCTCCAATCTTCAGCTCCTGCAACATCCACACATAAGGGAGCTCCTTAAAGATATAACTATTCTAATTCAGGTTCCTTATGGCTTCAGATATATTTCTGTAACATTTAAAATTACTAAATTCAATTTGTTGCTATCAATATTACTGGATAAGTATTAGCTTTTTTAATTAGCTTTTTTTGGGGAAAAAGAATTTGTTCACCCCAGTGGACAACAGTGCTTTAAGGCTACTTAGAACAGCCAAGACAGAGGGTATTTTTAAACATTTGCTCAAAACATTAAGCTTTTTGGGCCACATCTTCTGGCCAAGTTTTTAATGTTGGAAAAAGGAATGCTTCTTTACTGCAAAGTGAGAGAATGGATAAAAGTCCAAATACTTGCTTTGCCAGAATGTTAGAAAGCCTGTATGGAAGGCAAAAAGGGGAAGGAGTGGAAAGAAAAAGTTAAGCTAGTCTGACCATATACCTCTGAAGTTGGAGAATTTACATCAAGTCTGAGCATCCTAACCTACTGAAACCAAATGTGCTATTAGTCACTTGAGAGTTTCTGTTGTAAAGTTAGAGGAGTCTGAGAATAAAAACTTGAACAAAATTAATGATATGGGAAAACAATCCCAGCCAGGGAACGATAGATGATCTCACACCTCTCTTTCACTGGTACTCATGAAGTATGTAATTTGTAGCACAAAACTGATGACTGAGGGAAAAAAAAGCTTAATACACCAATTAAGATGGCACCTAAATGCTCCAACAAGCTATTACAACTAAGTCTGGTGGTAGGGAGTGGAACAAAACGATCCGATTCTGCTCCAAGTGAGGCCATGGCAATATTCCCAACATCTTTAATGAGTGCATGAGTAAATGCTAAATTAGGAATCTTCCTTCTCATGAGAAAGAAGATACTATATGCACCAACTCTTGGAAACGACAGTTAGCCATCTGCAGAATTTCACCAACTGTCTTGCCAGATAAAGCACTGGAGAAGTAGGCTCCTTAAAACACACATGGTGGTTGTAAGCTATCCTTCCCAGAAGTCAATCAAACCACAGGGCCAGGATAACACAAAAGCAACCCTTGGGCTCTGGAAGAGGCTATTCTAAAAATCCTTTCCCCAACAATCCTCATCATTTCTACGCAAAGACCAGACAGTGGTTTGGCCCCGGATAAGGTTAACAGAAACCTTGAGATTCTCATTCAGGAATCTAGGAAACTAGCTTCTGAAGACTAAGGGTCTCCTGAAAACCCTGCGAATGGCAATCATTATTGCATTTCATCATTGCAAAGATTAAATCAAGCTAATGGTTAAACTGCAAAGTACGTCAATGGCACCAGTTTGCTACGAGGCTTGGCTTTATAAGGGACAGTATGCATGTTGCATTAGTGAATTCTAAATCCAGACCTGCTGCCTTGGAAGTGTCAATGGAAGCGTCCATGGAAGCACCCCTTTTGATCTCAAGTTTTTAGCCCTATTTGATTTAGAAATCACAACAACAATGTTGTCACTATATTCACTGTTTTACATTTAAATTAAAAACCAAGACCTTATCATCTACCAATTAAGACTGGTCATCTAGCCAAGATGAGAAATGCAAAGGCTGTTTGATAAAGCCAGTCAGATGATCTCTTGATTATACTTAATTCTAGTGTAGCCTACCAGAAACAAATTACAACTGGGGAAGATTCACACAGGAAGCCATCTCAGAGGTCTCGTGACCAACATGCACATTGCAGCAGTGAGACTCAGAATAACTTCCAAAGTCTCCCCTCCTTCTTTTCACCTCCAGGCTAACAGAGCTACAAGAAGAAATTAACTCAGTGCAATGGAGGAATAACCAGTAGCATCCTCCAATGAGGAGAGGATAAATCAGTCTGCTGATGGTTAGGAATAGGTTGTCAAAATGCAGCAAAACTCAGCTGCCTCTTGACAGGAAGGCAATCACCATAAAGTACAGGAGAAAAAAACCAGGATGGAAATACCTTTACCCTTTGACCCACAGATAGCATACATGGGAGATAACCTTGAGCATTATCACCATGTTTGGTTGCCAGATGGGAAACTGTTGACCACATTACCCACAGAACACTGAAAGCTTTTTGTAGTATACTTTCACTTTCTTGCTGCATAGCATTAGATAGGTGGAGAAGACCATGAAAAAATATCTGGAGTGCTCTTAACATATTATCCTCTCTACATTTCAGTGTAGACACAATCAGTGGCCCAATTAACCTGCTAGAGTACACATTTTAAAACTAAATTTAATAAAAGTCACTCTTGTAGATGGTTTTTAGCAAGTGAAGGTACAAAGACATGCAACAGTCTTCATCATCAAGGAAATACATTCATGGCAGAGTAGTACAGTGTAGAAGTTTTCTAAGACACTCAAAAATAGCTTACACTGCAGTGTAAGTTATGCAAGCCTCATCTTTAATAAATCGGTACTATCAAAACCAGCTCATGATATAACAAATCAGCCATCTGTTTGATGATAATTTACTGGAAGACACTGATTCAGAACCAACTGCAGTAGTCAGCTATTTGTTGCTTAAAGAGAAAGAAAATGAATGTGAAGTCTTCTGCCACACTGCATTTAAAGCTCTTCACTTGGAAAACAGCACATTGACTACATGTAAAAGTATGCACCCCGAAATTTTTTTTGGGTAGGAAAGAATCTAGGGAAGCTTTTGCTAGGGAAAGAAATCCAGAACTGCTGACATTCTATCCAGAGTTCACACAAGTGTGTAATTATTTGAACTATTATTAAAAGTAACATAGTTATTACTTAAGCCCCTGAAGGACAAACCCTAACAGACACATGATAGGTACACAGGTAAATATATTTGAACTTTTTTGTATAATAAAAGTTACCAACAAAAACCAGGCAATGCTTCAAAGAGGAAAGCCACCAGGAAAAGAATAATAAACTAAAAGCACACTGGTATCATTCTTCGCAAAGGAAAAAAAACAAACTCCTGTCAAAAGCACTCCCAAATCACTTCTCTTGTCAAGGAGCGACATTGAAATTTTAGCATTGATGAAGGCTGATAGCATAGAAATCAGCAGACTGGATGTGAAGTAAACAGGCCTTTTAAAATACATAAATGCACATTTAAATTCATTCTGTGCTGATTTACAATGTGTAAAATCTCAAATACTCTTATTTTGAGTGTCATAACAATTACTCTCAAAAATACATTCACTAACATGCTCATGATTCCAGAGCTACTTACAGAATTAAAAACTGTTTTGGAATTCTGCTTTCTTCAAAAAGGCTTTTATTTTTGCTAATTTTGGCTTGCACAGAGGATCCTGTGCTTCACAGGTACAACCGAGCCTTGCCAGAGTGCTTTCACAAGTTCAAGACTGGCCAGGGAGTACCACAAGTGGTAAAAGAGCTTTTAGTCAAACCAAAAAAGCAATTCTCTATGAAAAATGAAACATATAATTACCCAAAGAACACAATATCACAGTATTAACTCTCTTAAATAATTATTAATTTTATTGCAGGTACAAAGATAGAATGGACTGCAACTTGCTTTGTTTAATGAGACAACTTCTTTTTCTGCCCTCTCTCTTCTACAAGGCTTTTAAGTTGACCATCTATACACAGTTTGTCTTATACTCTTGTCTTTGCCCCTGTATCATACTGTGTTGACCATCACTTTAAAAAGAGCCACACTCTTTCAAATCCTGGCTATAAACTAATTTCTGCTATATCCTCCACCACCAAGGAAAATACAAGGTAATTTTTTATAATAATTACCCACTAATTATTTTTTTTATGCAAGGATCAGTGCATTACACACTTTAATAAGCAAATGCATGGAAACCTTTACAGCTACCTTTTGTAATACCATTAAAGACTAACCTTTTATAACCATCACCTGCCTTCTACTTCAAAGCGTGCATTCTTTGAGGCTGACCCAGTGTTGCTGTTTGTTTTGTGAGTTGCCTGGCAGAGATGTCTGAGCAATGGAGAATGAAAACAGCAAGAAAGCATCTTCACTGGGTATCCCAAATTAGCTGTAGAGTTATCAGAAGGCTATTCCAAATGACAGCAGCGGTGGCATGCAGACCACCTACAGCCAAGGAACTAGAAACCAAGAAGATGCTACCGCCTCTTCATTTACAATAAAAGCAGATTCTAGAGTATTTTACAGGTAAAGATTAATCTTAACACACTTGTTTTGAAACTGGAGTCTTCATAACTAAACATATAGCATTAACAAAGAAGTCACAGTACCAAGGGCTGAAGTAACCTGAAGTAATTAGCTAGAGTACTCTCTTATGGGTGAAGGTAGAGAAAACACTGCTCAGTAGTTTTCTTCCACTGTTTTCACTGCTCCTTATTTCAGCTTATAAGGAGCCCAGTCTCTTCTGCAACTACAGATGCACAAACAACAGGAACATGTTCCATTAAACATTGTATGCCAAAACCTACATGCAATTAAGCTTGACCAAACAGTTTCTAGGAGCTTGAGCATATTTGCTTTCCTGACAAAAATTATTCAGACAAAAGTTCCTTCTATAAGTAAGGCATGCATGCCTCTGGTGCATGTCCATCAAAAAGATTCCTTCCCCAGGAGATAAAAGCAAGCTTCTCTCTCTCCTCTGACTGATCAGACAGCAATACGTCATTTTTACATGATGGAAACCACACAAACACATTCCTGGGCAACAGCAGACAAGAAGAAATTTCCAGTGTTCACTGCTTCCCCACCTCTCCTGAACCAGAATTAAGCCAATATAGAAACTTTCAATTCAGGCTTCTCTTGGACCTGAGAAAAAAACCCAAAAATCTGTAGGTATGGCAGAATGTAGGTATTTGCATATCAAGTGTTGCATCTGAAAGTGAGAAAATGCATTTAGGTGATGCTGACAGTAACTTGCAATGGTTCTTTAATACTAGTGACCAGCTGAGATAGGTTTCTCCATCATTGTTAATAGAAGAAATAAAGGGCTTGATTCTTCCACATTAGCTTTGAATCAAATTTTGCTGCAATTTCTTTAGTCCTCACTACACTGTCCTCTAACAAGTTCTGTAGAGGAACACAGTAGTTCAGGCAGCACTCATGTTAGATGGCCACACCAAGCAGCATGGTACAGAATCACTAAAGCTCTTGTGGAAAGGGAAAGATGGGTAAAGGAGAAAGCTGTGATGTGATGCTACTCCAGTAGGACACAGTCACAGGTGCTTACAACACATGCTCCAAATGTGCCGTGGTGGGACACAGCTCTGGGTCAGTGCTTGCAGTATTAGCAGAAGAGGCTGCTGTTCCCATGGTTCAGGTATTAAGCCAACCCAGCACACCTTACAGTGCAGAACTACCTCTGATCAAGTAAAATGAAGGGAAGCTATGTAATACCTGCACCAGTGGACGCCTTTCTCCTTCACAGACTGTGCTACTCGTAAAGAAGCATTCACTGTTTTTTGACCTACTTCAGCACATTCACTTAAGTGCTCATACTTGAGCTGCTTGAGGGAACCAAGCCTCTGTCTTTTATTCTCCTCATATATTGTTTCTATTTCTATTTAGACAATTGTTCAAGCCATTGCACTTTTTCACTGTAAAATTCATCCTTTGGGAAAGGATATATAGTAAAGGCTAAAAAAAAAAATGTGATAAGAAGCGAACTTATTTCATTCTTAAGATTAAGATTTCCTATATCTTTTAAGCCCTATTTCTGTTCAAATAGAGTTCAGTGAAGATTTCACAACCGCTCAGATTAAGCCCCAGGTTGAGCATGGATTTTGAATCCTCTTTGCATTCAGATTCCTCTTGGTTTTTACCTTGCTCAGCTTCCCCCCACTTATCTGCCCTTCCACTGCAGTGCCCCATCCTGTAAATACACTTTCTGAGAAAACCAAGAAGCACCAGTCTTTCATTCCAGATTTTCTCCTGATAAAACTCATGTTGTCCGTTAAAGAAAGGAAGTTTATCAGGCAACTCTGGCAGACACCTAACACAGTATAAGCACGGAGCACATGCCTCTGTTTATTCTGAGAGTCTGAACCAGCACACTCTTCCAAAGCAGTACTGGCAAGCCAGGTGATGAGCTGATGTGTCCTGTGTTGGCAGACTGGTGCACAGCTGAGAGCAGCTACTGAGCACTCATCACTCATGTGGTAGCCAAGCAAGCACAGCTCGGACACACAGACTTGTGCTGTTTGCTTCCATCAGTCCCTGGATTCATAGATTTAAAATATTATCCAATCAATGAAAAAGAATACTGAACAGAAAATAGAAGTAATTTACAAATTCAGTCACATCATTTTGGTGATGGTCACCACCCCAGACTGACTACACCACCTGGATAACTTGAGATTCCTGTATAGGTTATTTAATAACCAAACAAACTAGCTTGTTGAATACATTCACAAATTATTCAAACAGTATTAGAGAAGATGGAATTAAACTAAGGAATTTGGTCATACCTCAAAGGGGAAGATGCTTCAGAAAGACAAAATTTTGTTTATAAATAGTAAAGTATCCTTTTACAAGAGAATTTTTTCCTCTTGAAGGAATGAAAGCATCACAATGAAATAGCAAATACAAGTAAATCACCAGTGCTAAGTGACTTCTGTATGATTTCTCAACAGCAGTCAACATTCAATACAAGAGGCGAGCTCAGATTTCAAAGAATAAAATGTTCTCCACAGAGAGTGTTTTGCAGGATAAGCATAGAGTATCGTTACTGATGCATCTTATTCTGTGCTTATCCAATCTGGGTGGGTGTGCCTTCTGCATAACCATCTGATGTGTGAATTTACAGTTACATTACCAGTGCCAAAATCAGTAACAAAACCTCTTAAATTAATTGATCTTTTTAGAGCAAAAGTAGGTTTTAAGTAATGATGCTGAATATAGTATATGCAAACACATGTGCCAGCTTATTTCAAGAGAATTTCAGCCATTCTTATCTATTATTCTTATGAAACTTCTACTAAAGTTTCAAATGGTTTGATGAAAAACCATCAAATGTTAAATTCCTAAGAATTCATAATAATATTGTGCCCCGTGATTGCACAACCTGGTCACATATAGTAGTAGTCAGATACTGGTCTAGATAAAGAGACCTATCGTTATTTTATTCATCTTTTCAAATACCTCTGCATACAATGTTCCACGCTTGCTAAAGTTCAACAACAGTAGATTGCTTGATTGATTTAGCAAATCAAATTAATTGCTTCCATAAAATTTGTGTCTGATTTTTTCCTTAGTTTTTGCTTCTTGGATGAGGCTATCATAGATCTACAGAAGTTAAAAGCAGCTTTCACTGAATGTGATCTTTTCAAAACCACACACAGGAACATCCACATGGAGCCAGATCAAAACTCTATCTAGCTGAGTATCCCATCCTCCCATGCAACCCCAAGTGGTTGCCTAAGGAAGATTAAAAATAGAGCAGGCAAGATGCTTCTCCCTCAGGGACTTCCCAAGCTAGATGTGGTTTCCCCATATCAAGTAACTTCTAACATATTTCCCTTCTATGAACTTCTCCACTACCCCTGAACTCCAGCAAACATTTATCATCCACAGCATCTGTTGACAAGGGAGCTTACTGCCCCTTTATTTTGTTCACTGATTATTCGTATAACATGGGACACAGAGTAGTTGAACCACTTCATCCATGCCATCTGCTTGGGGTTTTTTTTGTTTATTTGTTTGTTAGTTTTAAACTTGCTACTTTGTCCACCTCTCCTCTTCATCCATCATCTCTCTTTCAGGCTCAGGACTCCTTAGTGTGTTTAACTAAACCTGCAGCAGAAGCTATTCCTACTTTTGGCCAGAGAAATGCCATGATGATGAAGATACTTACTCCATTTCCATAGATTTGATTTGGGGGGAATTTGGGGAGGTGAAGTGAGAAGGTGAGGAAACAGAAAGTGACCAAAGTCCAAAGATTCAGGGGGCATTTACAACACCAGCAAATTCCAGATTACCCACAGCAGCACAGTGACATGCCACTGTTTTTCCTATTCCTAATACTTCTTGACAATGCTTGGGGTTTGTTTCTGGGTGGGTTTTTTAAGGGGATATTTTCGTTTGTTTGGGGTTTTTTTGTTGCTGGTTTTGCAAACTATATTAAAAGCTGTTTACTAGAGCAGTTGACACTGGTAAATTTGGACAGATTAGGATTAGTTTGTGGAATTGTACAGTAATTCCCTAACTGCACAGATCTGTGATGAAAATACATCACATCTTCAAGTCAAACCATACATAAATATACTGTGCCTTCTGTTACCTTGGGCATTTTTAGCTAGTGCTTTACCAAGTACATCCCTCACCCCAGAAAACGATCACAGCTGAGAGCATCTTACAAACATCAGGTCACAGAGTTAAAAAGAATACATTACTGAGCCATAAATCTGACAAGCATATTTCAGCATTTATTCACAGGGCACAAGTGGCTGTCTGTAATTCAATAGCCTTTGCAAAAGCAAAAGTATTTTGAACTTAGCCTTCCCTTCCCCGCCCCTGTTAAATATTTTATCATATAACGCACTGGAATCCACGTCAGTTGATGCATATCTGTACATACTGGGTTCAAAGGTGTGTACGTGTTTACATTTGAAGGACATTTTTTCTAGAAGGGAAAGGAAAGAGGAAATATCATTCACATTAGTCAACCTTCTTACTCTAGTTCCAGCAACCAGCTGCAGCAGCTTTCAAAATTTGTCTTTCTGAATCAGTTTCTGATACCGCACTCCCTCCCTGAGCAGATGAGAGCATGAGGAGGGTGCAGTCGATACAGTGCAGGGCAGGGCTGCCAGGAGGACTGGCTCTGCAGGAACCTTATGACATTCAATGAGGACAAAGTCCAAGTCCTGCCCCAGGCATGGACCTAACCCCTGCAATTGCAGAGCGGGATGAGGAGCTGGGCCTGGCAGTCCTGCTGGGGCTGAACGTCAGCAACCCAGCAACATTGGCCAACAGTACCTGGGGCTGTACAAAATAAGAGTGTGGCCAGAAGGCTGATGGAGCTGATCATCACCCCTTTCCCCAGCACTCGTTATGCCACATCTATAATGCTGCTATCTCCAGTTTGGTATCCCCCAGTACAGGAAAGACATTGATAAACTGGAGCAACTTGAGTGGAGGTCACTGGGATGATCAGGACTGAAGATCCTGAGCTTGATCATCCAGTTTGTTCAGCCTGGAGAAGAGTTCTCTAGTTGTGTTTTCTTTTGTTGTTCTTGTTTTTTCCTTTTGTTTCTTAAAGACAACAGAACTCTATCATTTAAAAGAAATGTGAAAAGATCATGCCTCTGTGTGGTGTTGTCTAACACTCTTCATTTCCCCCCTCCCCATCCCTTCTTGTCTTCTAAACCATGTGGTAAGACATTATTTCATTTAAGTGCTTTCGGTGACAAGACGAAAACGACCCTGCAACCCTCTTGACACATGCTTTATAAAAATATTTGAATTAGTTATTGCATTACCAATTATGTTGTGTAGTACAGTAGAAAAACCTGTTAACACCACTTTGAAGGATACTATGAGTGCTCTAATTAAGCAGTAGTAACAATTAGAATTGAAATCTCTGAAAGCACTGTAACAATATTATTAATCACAGGTCAGGAATAAAAATGGCCAAAAGTAGGATTTGGTATGAAGTAGGATCCAGAACTGTCAACATACTCTTCAGCTTTACTTTCTCTATTTACAGAGTACAGTTAACTGACAAACTTCTGTATCTGCGGAAAACTTCAAGAAGTCAGCTTCCCCCAGTATTTAAATATCAGAACTCTTCCTATTGAGTTGTCTCAATAGGAAGTTGTTGTCTCTACAGAAAATATAACTGAACCTCAGTAATTTACCAGTAAAATACAATTTAAAATTATAGGATAGTGAACTTGCATACATATTTCTAAATAATTGATATTAGGGTAACACAAGCTTATTCTTTTTAGAAGTCCTTCAACTTCCAACCTCAGACACAAGCACTTTTTTGTATGCTGAAAAAAAAATCAACACTAGAAAAAAAGCAGGTTTTGGCTTTACCTTCTTTCATAACGCACAGCTACTCATGCAAATTGCTTTCCTCTCTCTACTACACTGTTTTATAAACTGCATTTAATCCTGGAATGCTAGGGGATTGATGTGCATACTTAAAATGAATATAGGTGCCTAAGCTTTGGATGGATTCCCATGGTAATCCTAAAAGGTTAGATACTTCTCTTAACATAAAGCAAAAGAGCATTGAAAAGTACTGTAAAGGCTTTTAGTAATAATGGTTTGTACCCCCCTCCAAGTTATTCCAGAGATACTTTTAAGATGTAGTAGGATCAAAAATGAGGACTTTAAACAAACCAACACCTTTAAGCAAAGCTAACTGTAACTTCCTTCAGCAAGTCATTCAGTTTTGTAGTGTAACTATTTGAATTCCAATATAAGGCTATAGATCTGTGTCACTAGAGATACCTGAATTGCTCTTAATACAACACACACTAATGTAATTTTTTTCCAAATTTGTTCAGACTCTTCCTGTACACTTGTAGGTGCAAGTATACAACTCCAGAAGCTTTTCATTCTTACAGCAGAATTATCTCACAAAATAGATAAATGGTAAAATCAAACACTATCAAGAGTATAATCCTATAAAGGAAGTATAAATTATTAACTGTTAAATTATGCAACAGAAAAAAAATGAACAAATCTCAAACATTTCTCTTAATGACCAGAAACTTCACAGATAAAGTAGAAATATTAAATAGCACCACACCCAACACTTTATAGACTTTACACGAAGAGTTGGAGGTAAATTTCTTGCAGGTATGGTCCAAAGTCTGGAACATATTTTATTGTCTACAACCATTTTACTGGAAGGATTTAAAGCTTATGTAAATTAATGACATGAATGTGAGTATTTTACACTAAGCACAGCAGTTTCACAAGACTGATAAAATATACTCTTCATTTTCTTTACCTCTGCGTAACTGCCATCAGTATGAATAAAAGTTAAACGTGTGAAGTGCATAATCTTGAAATTAGTTATATCCTAAACAAAATAAATACAACAATTTTCATGTTTAGAATATGGCTATGCCAAGGAAGATTAGCTGCTGTAAATATTACTCATTTCTATGAAAATGCCCATAGCAGAAACAAAATTTCCACACAAAGTCATAGGAACATTTCTAGAATCCCTCTGAAGTGAGGGTGCTACACTTTTCCATTTCAAGGGAAGTGTCACCATGAAACTCAGTTACCACAATAAAAAAAAACTATTACAACCTCATGTGTAAGAAATGTTATTTCCCTGAACACACACACACACACAAAAAAAAGCAGCATTCATTATTCTAATTAAATTTTGGTTAAATGGTTTGCATTTCAGTTTTCAAGACCCACAAAACGCTGTCTTCTATTCCTTTCATCCCAACTTGAATTCAAAGATAGTTTCTTAAACCTTTATGCCCAAATCTTTGAGGTGATTGACTTTGTAGTCACACAGGTATAAGCTGGAGACCTTACACAGGTATAAGTATAGCGCTAACTACTATCATACTTCTTTGCACAGAAGCACTTGGCTTTCATCCAGTCCACAACTTTCTATTCTACACAAAATAAAAAGGCAGGAAAGGGTGGTTTCATGTTGTGTGTTTTGGTTTTTTTCTTTTTTTTTTTAAGCCTAGGTTTTTCAACTCATTAAAATGTGTGTTTCTTGGAAAACATTGGTACAGCAAATTCAGGTATGGCTCCATGATGCACTCTTATTATAAGCATGGAATTCTTGAGCAAAAACTTTTCAAGAAGATATAGTAACTCTGCAAATGTATTAGATATGGAAGAAGACCCAAGTATGAATTCAGTGTTGTCAACAACAAACACCAGCTCTGAGCTACCTGATCACAAAATTAGTTGCACTGTCTCTCTCTGACAGTGCAAACCAATTTGTGGCCAGTTTGTCTCTGTCTCTTGACTCAAGTCCCAAAAGAGTGTCCCTTCATTATAGCTCAAGCTTCCAGGTAAGTCCCTTGCCAGACAGTTCAAAGATCTGAGTGTTACTGGCAAAGCAACCCTAAATAAAATTCCTCCTAAGATTGAGAGGCAGTACTGCTTTCACAATTAAAGCTCTCCAAAAAACAGATTTCTAAGAGCACTGACAACAATCCTCCACTCAAAAAGACCATCTTTTCAGTGGTTTCTATGCAGATTGGTTTCTTCAGTGATCTGTTCGGCAGTGGTAGCATTCATCCCATAGAACAGAAATTTCACTTTGCCTTTGTTGACCCTGCAGAAGAAAGCACCCTGAGCAGGAAACAGAAGTGGAATTACGAAACCTGGCATATTGCCCAGGAATAGATGGGAAGAACATGAATGTCATGAGAAACCATCAACTTGTATTAAAAAATAATTAAAAAACCTCTTTTCTAATTAGAAACTGAAATCTACAGTTATTTTCCTAGCACATGAAGAATGGGAAGTTGCTAAAGGACTGAATGTAGAACTGGAAGAAGCTACATTTGCATTCAATCCCTCTGCTACTGCTTCATTGCTATTTTCAGGAACCCTATTATACCTGCACATTAAGTAGTTGCATGCGAAAAGACAAGTGAGGCAACTTCATGACTGAAAGGAAGCACTGGCGTTATTGTAATCTGAATTACGGGCTAAAGAAGGTAGTTACTAGAGGATGCTTTGTGTTTGCCTTCACTTGGTGCTAGAAGGCTTCCTTTTGAACAATCCCTAAAAGTTGATGGTTGCTTAGAAAGGGACAATAGTTGTGACATGGCAGGTAGTGATTCTGTACGTATGCTTAAAATAGTTTATGTTGCTATAATGGGTATAATCGCTCATTCTTATTTAATCAGAACACCCCATGAAATGTATCCCACTCCAGATGGACGAAGAGATGCAGAATTTACACTTACAACTGCAACACTTAGCAACTATTTCATCTTCTCAGGCTTTATTTTAAAAGCATCTAATCTCTGAACAACTCTTTTGTGGTATTTTAAATTCAGAAAGTATTATCTCTGAATGGAAATAGAGAGCCTGTCTCAAAAATTCAGCTTCTGAAATGCATGAACACAAGGATGAACATGACAACAGCTGTTACTTCTCTCCAGTTGGCTCTAGATATATAGAGCTTTATGCTACAGAAAGCATAGCATTCAAATTTTTCCAGGATTCTTTTTTCCTTTAGGAAATGATAAAAAATAATTGAGCTAAAGGAACATTAAATCAACAGATAAAACTACCCAGAAGTTAGAAATGCCAGGGCTAGAGTCAGAGCTCCATTAATTCATCTCATGTACACACTTAATCCCACTTCAGAAAGACTTCTCCAACAGGGTTTTCTGTTTGCTTCATAAGATTTACATATTCATTATCAATCCTGTGCGCTAAATGAAAAGTGAAGAAGAATAGAGCAGCAAACAGTTGAAGGCCTTATCCAAACACCAAGTTCTGCAAGGTGCTGAGATACTTCCAGCTATCTTTGGAGACAATTTTTAAGTTTTATTCAAGACCTACTCTAAATATTACCCTGTAATAATAATATTAATAGAAGTCAAATATTTTTATTTGATATTTTATCCAAGAATTAAATTAATATAGTAAAATTTCAACATCAGGACTCAGGGGCTTGTGGTAGCTTTAAAAAAGTTTGCTATTTAGGATTAAGACAGTGAATTGTTTCATAATTTTTTGCTTAGTTTAATATATGCATCTATTAAACCACCATTGTTTGGATTTATTAGTAGTATTTAATGAGATTCTTTAAGTGGATACCTCATTTTACAGAATAAGAATTTTTTTCAGATGGAAGAAATAATTTGCTTGAAAGACAAGACAAATTTTAATTATGCCATCCATCCGATTGTTCAGGCTGCCTCCTTTAAGACTGCTAACTGGGATAACACATTCCATCAGAATAGAAGTTTGATGGCTGCCTAAGCAAACTCTCACTTTTAACTCCATGGCATGGTTTTACTAAGAACCCTTCCACAGCTGGGAACAACTGGGTGTGTCACCTCTAAAGAGCTGGGTAAGGAAGTGCTTAACATTTTTAAATAGTAACCATGCTGACAACTGAGAGTCACTAAGCTCGTATTACATTCTTACTTTGGTATAACTAAAAGAGAATCAAATGAAGTATTAAGACAGTCTTGCATTGCTATCCCCCCCAAAAAAACCCCAAGCTGCTGGGCTTTAAAATAACATCTCCTCTGATTGAAAATAATAAAATCCTAGGCTAAAAAAAATTAAATATACTGAAAGAACTGAAGAGGGACACATACGCATTTACACAAATAACTAGCCAGGAAACTAGAAGATATGCACATGACTGCTGGACACAGTATGTGAGGGATAAATCCATCTGGATAATTTTTATTGGAACACATGACATATTACTGTACTATACCATTGAGCAATAACTTCTGCAGATTTACAGTATGACTGAACTATAAATCTCATACATTAATCCACACTCCCATTTTCACTGGCAGAAAAGACACCATCCATGCCAGTATATTTTTTCCACATCACCCGACTACTAATCTCATCGCTGATCTGGCAAAGCATAAAGTTTGCAAGGCTTTGAACAGCAACCAGTAATTTTAACCAGCCCTCTTCACACAAACTTCTAAACAATAAAATTTTAAGGAGCTTTTTCTTTGCAAAACGGATAATCACATAATCACTTGGAACTGAGTCTGGATATTTAAGAGGATTCTTGCCTCTCCTGTCCCAGATACTAGTAGTAATTACAGAGGAAAGTTTCACATTATGCCTGTGCATCATCTCAGTTGCAATAGAAAACAATACAAGTGAAAGTTGTAACCTCCTAACCAGGTAGGAAGATTATTTTCTTAGTACAGCTCTGGCAAACTATGAGGAACAGAGAGGGTCTTTACCCAAACTCAGGTGACACAAGAACGTTACACCACACACAGATGAAGAGTTTGGTATCTCTCAATGGCTTGGTGGTGGTGTTGATAAGACAGAAAGAGCGCTATCAGCGAAGGTATAGTGAAAGCCAGCAACCACACTCAGAAACAAGGTATGAAGAGAAAATAACTTTTCCTGCTGGGAAGGGAGCCTGCCCAGGTGGGACAGGTCTGCGGTCTGAAATGACAAAGCCTCAGGGTGTGTGATTTCCCACAAGGTAAGAAGAAGAAGATACCACACACAACTGCCAGGCAGCAGAGATAGGAGGAACAGAGGGAACACCTCTTCACAGAGCACATCGTCCTCAGAGGGGAGGCATTCCTCCTGCAGGACCTTCCCAGCACCAGAAGAATCAGAGTAATTAGATAAATCTACAGAAGGTGAAGTGCAGCAGGGACAGAGATGCAACCTCCTAGCCACTGTCAGAGACTGCTTTTGCGCTGACATAAGATGACAATTCTCATGTCCTCCTTAGCAACAGAAGCGGACCCAGCCTCTTTATAATACCTTCCTCTTATCTATTTTCCACATACAAGGCAAGTGAGGCATCTTCTTATGCCCAGCAGTACACATCAGGGCAGTGTTCTCAGCTATCCCAGCCTGAAAAGCTGACTATTTAAGCAACAGTTTATTTAATCTATTTTAGGTAGATAAAAACCATGTGCTAGCAGTGGTGCAACAGCAGAACACAGCAATACTTGCTGAGGTGTCAAAATACACCCTGCTTCAGGCACACCTTAATGTTATCCTGTACAACCTATCGCAGCTGGTTTAAGATGTGGGCAATTAGCTTCAGGTGATGGCAGCAAAATGAATTTGCTTAGGAATGTTAGAAAGCCAAAAATTAAATGCAATCTTTTATAAAAATCAGCATATAAAAAAATTTTCCCTCTTTGTGACAAGAAATTATTTACTTCTAATGCTGAAACTAAAATTAACAGAGGATAACACAAAAGCAAGACATGAAATAGTATCCCTTTTGTGAAGCCTGGCATCCTATGAGTTTTGAAGACATTTGTAATTCAGCTTGAATGTATGAAATTACCTATTCCTATTAAATAGTTAAAAAAAATACATCAGATAAAGCTCACAATCAGACAGCACTTCTCTCCTGACACACATATGACTCTCTCTGGAAACCCTCTGAAGACTAGTTTGCCCTCTGGGTAATCAAATGACCATGATTAACTTTTCAATGGAGAGAGTTATCTTAGTATAAATGATTTCCTTCATTTCTTGAAATAAAACCTCCTCCACGTCCCTCTCCAAACTCCTAAACACATCAAAATGTGTTAGTATAGCTAGGTTACCACTTTACAGTCTGCTCAGATAGAGAAGTTTTGAATTACTCTGTAAGCATTTTACACACGCTGTGGGACTGTCATATGATACATAACGTGTGGAAAATCAAACTTACATTGAAAAGAATTAAAAGAGCATGGCTATACGGCTGGCAGGTCTTGACTCAAACCCAAACCCTTTGCATTGCTGTCCATAAGAAGTGCTCAATGGTTAAGTCTGCTTTTTTGAAAAACACCAATTAATCTGTTGTCAAGTAGGTGTGATGTAAAACCCCCACTGCCTTATGATGACTTCAAATTCCAGCCTTACTCTCTGCTCCCAGAGCTGGGAAGGGAACTGGCAGAGCTGAAAGAATAATAAAAAAAAAAACCCCACAACACACCCGGTTACAGACCCACAGGATGAATTTCATGGCTGACCTCACTTGGGCACCGTGGTTAATGTAGGGACGAGTTGGATAACATACTTTGCACAACAGTTTGCTAACTCGACCTCCCTAGGGTTTCAGCTTGTCGCTTACCGACACTGCTGAAGAGCAGCTCCTGACCACCTCCAACCCCTCCCAGCTATACCTTTGGAGCAAACCCTTCACCAAAATAACTTTAGCAAGGGGTTTGTGGATAATTAAAGCATGGCAGACGTTACCAACCCTCTGGCTTTTGGCATGATCTAGGAACCAGCAGAGAGAATACCAGCGTCCTGGAAAGGTGCCAAGTCCCTAAACACCACATTAGCAAGAAATTACGCTTCGGGCATGAGTCAAAGATTGGAAAATGCATTGCCATCTCAAGTATCAGACCTCAAAATGGTACGAACTTTCATTCTGAAACCAGGCAGAGAGTATGTCAACACGCTACCACCCAATCCACCTACAGAAGATTTCTAATTAAAGCAGCTATGTGTCATTTCACAATATTTTTTTCTCCTTGTATTTACAGAAGGATTACTGCCTATTCCACTTTGATAAAATTGGTAATTTAAGACAGAAATCAATTCTTAACATTTAACCTGACACGTTTCCAGCAAAACTCACTAAAGCTTTTCTTATTTTTGGAGACTTAATAAATTCATCCTTTCTACCAACACAGTAAAAACAGATAATACTGTAAGAAAGCAACATGCTCCAAGATGATATTTTTTTCTACAACACATATATCTTAAAACACCTGTTAAGTGTCTATATAGTAAAATTACACCTTAATCTCTCAGAAACTAGTAATAAAATTCCTATTAGGAGACACAGCAGTCCTGAAATTTGAGAATCCACTAATTATATTTGAGAACCAAACCAGTGCTATTTCACAAGAAAACTCTTTTCTCTATAAACTTGACAATTACCCTCTGTGCAATTCAGTACTTGATTTCTATTCACACGTACCCACGACCCTTGACAGTAGATGTGACATTCAGTGACAAACACCTGATTAATACACAGAGTGGCAAGACCAGCAGTCATTTAGGAACACCGTACCCGAGCCTCAGAGCCATTCAGATAAGTATCAGAAGTACCATCTCATCCTTTCAGATTTTACATCAGTAATCTTAAAGCATAAAGAGAAGCAATGATTTCAACATTATTTAATTGTTAATTTTGCTCCAAATTTAAAATAAGCTGAACGGTTTCCTTCTCATATATTAAATTCTGTAAATATTCATTAAAATTAATTTGCTTGTAAGGCATAATAATACTTCATTTTTTAAATTTGTACAAATCTTATCTACCAGTCTTATCAAGGCTTAAACCCTCACCACAGTATTCAGAACTGCTTGTACCAGATTAAAAGAAGAATTTTCCATAGGCAAACATTAAAGAAAAAAAAAGGACCGTGAAACAGCTTAGAAGGAGAAAGGGAGGGAGAAAACAAAACCACAAAACTCACTTGACTGTAACTCGATTGGACAAATCCTGAAGATCTCCTGGGTGAAAAAGCTGAGCTTCTTTCAGTCCAATATTTTCGCACGCTTTCAGAAAAACATTTATATTATCCTGTGAAGAGAAGTAGAAAGCCGTTGCTTAGTTAAAAGCACTAAGCAGGTTTTGCAAGATGATTAGTGTGAGCCTTTAAATGTCAAAGTCCAGCTCACAGAAATAATACTGAAAAAGCAATCTTCTGGATCATAAACACAGGTCGTTTCTCATGAACGTAGGCAGGCTCGGTTGCGGTCTCAGTGACTGAGGGGTACGTTAAAGATTACCTGGCATAAGGCAGTGGCGAGCCAGTAGGCAGCAGTCTCCACTTTGATGTCAGCTCTGCTCAGCAAACAAACGCCCTCTTCCTAGCTTTGCACGACAAGCCTCACCTCTTGCCTTTAAAAATAACTCCAGCTACTGACATTCACCACCCAGAAACTCTTGGCAGGGGAGGAAGAAGAGGAGGGACGCGCTGTTTCTATGCTTACAGACCCATGAGGGAATACTGCACCTGGAGTCTGGGTTTGGTTGCTGAGCAAAGCTCCGGAGAGACAGAAACCAAACCGTATTCAGCACTGCTTCTTCCTTACTTCGGGGGTTTTCTCTCCTTTGTGTTCCTCCCCCCCCTCCCCAGCTCAATCCAAATATATAACAAAATATAGGTGGGTGTATTACAGCACCCACTTGCTGCACCTGCTGCAGATCAACCAAATAGCAAAAGCAAGGTTAAGAAAAAAAAAATTCAACGATATAGAGAGAGATTATACAACTTGTGATCTCTTTCCACTTCATAAACAATAGGCAATAGGCAAGAAATTCCTTTTCGTTAAGGCGGAATGCTATCAACAACAAAAGAATGTGCCCTCTTGTGCACTTGCTCCCTTCAGCTAAAAGCCACAGGAAAAGGTACACAAAGTTATTTAATTCATAAGCTACACACAGCCCTATCATTCCAAGGGTTTGTAAATCAAGGTACTGGCATCAGAGTTTCACAGTATGGAAAAGTTCCACTTCAGCAATTTGATACACTTTTAACTTTTTTCTTTTTTTTTTTTTTTTTTTCCTGACACATAACCTCTGGATGTAACAATGACCCCATCATCTAAAAAGTATTTAAAAAATAAATCCACAAACAACAGCTGCTTCTTATACAGACTTTAAAAAGTAAAGCAAATACTTTAAAACAAGTAAAACAAACCCAAGAATCCCCACAACCTTCTGTTTTGAAGGTCCCTAGGATTCTAGTATTTCTTATCAGTCTGTAAACATAGCTTCATTTAAGGAAAATATCTGAACAAGGTATTCCCCATGCAGGCTGCGGGCTCCATGCTACCACATCCGAAAGATCCCAAGTGTCTCACACGGTGAAGGTTACGGCCCAAAGCTTGACTGCAATGTGCCACAGCGGGAGCTGTTCTGCTGTGGGGGGACATGACACGACAACGATGATGGGGGACACGATGTGGTGGCAGATGAGCAGAGGGGGCTGGGAAGGATGGAGCACATACAACCTCGCCTCTGCACCAGCTTCTGCAATACCCAAGGAGCTGCCTGCACAAGTGGCCAAAGGTGTACTTCATGCTGGGGATGTAAACTCAGGAGGGGCATTTACTTTTCCTTTCCATGCAATGCCCCCTTTTCCTTTCCATGCAATACAGGGATAGCTGACTAGGTGTGTCAGTTTTATTCAATTATTATTTGAGTGTCACATTAGCCCAAGGACTTGAAAAGGCATCATTTCTTCTGCATGCAAGAGGCCACAGGTTAAAGCCCCATCGCGAGAAGAAGAGAAACTAGGTGTTAAACAACAAAACACATTCAACTGTCAGGTTAGTGTTCAGGGGTCTGGGGACTCCAAGAAACAGCCAGGTAAGGCAAAGGAAGAAAGCAACAGAGCAGAAGAAACAAATAGTTGCAGGATAGTGAACATAACTGGCACCAACACAAAGGCAACATGCCCTGATTGGTCTGACCAGTCGCCAAAACTCAGAGTAAACTCCCAAACCAACGGGTTACGTCAACTGAACTGCAGAAAATGAGCATGCTGTGCAGGTAAACAATGATGAAGAGTCAGAGATTTAGAGAAATGGATGCTGCCTACACCCCGAGCACAATGAAAACAAAGCAGAGGAGTTACTCACCAGTAGCTGCTCAGCTGCACAACCACTGAACTGTTCATGCACGACAATTAATTTTGAAGGTGTTGCAGCAATTAAATGTACCAAACAGCAACCCCCTGATAAATAACACAGCCCCTGAGAACATCACCACTGACATGAGTCAAGACCTTCAGAAATGGGTCAGAGGCAGAGGGGGAATACCTCAGGAGGCAGAATACAGCTAGTCACAGCACTCGCATCATCTGCCTCCCCTCAGCTCCCAAGCCAGCAGCTTGATCACATCTGTCATCTCGCAGGTGGCTGCCCCAACACCAGCTCTCCTCTGGTCGGGGCCTGTAACTGATCCCCAGAGCATCAAGAGATGACACCTGAAAGGCTATTGCTCAGGTTTGGATACAAAAAGGTATAATTTCAACAAATCAGCACTTCTAAATACTGTCCTTGCCAAGGACATCCCCCAAGGATTCTTGACCATCCCTAATCACTGTAGTAAATCACCCAAGTTACAGGTCTCAAAATAGCTAGCAGGCATTTTAAACTCTACCAGAATAATGAACCTGGAAATGAATTTTAAAACAGCACCAAAGAAATAAGCAGGGGAAAAAAAAGTGACAAGCTATCAACCTTGCAATTAGATTTATCATTAGAAACGTGAACAGGAACATTGTTCAGTGATGAATGCACTCAAATATAGAAGCCATCACGCTGTTCCTTTTACCAATATAACTGTACTTTAATAAGACTAATGGTCATTACCACTTCGGCTTTAAAGAGTATACTGCAATCTGAATCTCATCATACTCCACAAAAGTGATTCTTTTCAAACATTCAGAACTCAAAAGAAGAGAACCGCAACACATCAGAACTATCTCCTGGTGACCACACATCACTGAAGTGGGATGCTTGAGAAAAAAGGCATGCCTGTGTCCACAACACCCCTTTGCCACCGAGGTGTCCCCAATCTCCGTAAATGAGGGCAGGCCATTTAAATTTAAGAAAGGTTCAAATTAGCAGTTGCAAAGAAAGAGGCGTATGATGAGGGAATACAAGGGACCTGTATAACAAGAACTGGAAAACTTGGTTCCGTTATACCAATAAAATGGCACATGAGAGGCAATACTGCTGCCATTTAGCAGCACAAGGGAAGCAAAACTAGAAGGGGAGGGAAGAGCTGCCCAGTCCAAAAGCAAGGGATCCATGGTCAGACAGATCAAATACATTTATGCAGAAAACATAAGGTTTCTGACCATTAAAAGAGAAAGCTCCTGAACTAACAGGGATAATGTGGACAAAAATCAACTAAATTATTTTAATACAAAGCTCGATCAGTGCATTTCCGTGAGCATCTGAAGGTAGAATTAGCATCACAGAATTACAGGTTTTAAATCACAACAAAAATAAAGCCTGAAGTCTTAACCACAAAATTCAAGTGCAATTCATTTCTGGTATGTTATTACTACTTCTAAGTGTTTTGGTGGGAGGGCATGGGGAAGTTGGAAGGAGTCTGGGGGGGACGACTGTTTTCTTCCTCAGACAGTGCGCATGATGAAACACCAGAGCATTTCAGATGCTCCCAGCACGATTCCAGTTTCCCACATGCTGTGCAGACTTATATTAAATGCACAGTGCAGAACACTGACTAGGTAGAGCTATTCAGCATTTCATTTTGGCCTCCAACTTCAAAGTAAACCACACCCAAAAACTCTGCAAAGTCGTAACACGGGAGACAGAGCTGGCAGTGGGAAGCAGGTCATCCACGAGCAGGCATTTAAATACTGCCATTTGGAGGAATAACAAGCGATACTGCACGCTTTCAGGCATGCACCTGCCTTTCTAGTCCCCACAGGGCACCGCTAGCCACAAAGCCTTCCTTCTGCCTGTAGCTAAAGCATCCCCCTCTAACCAGCACTGAGAAGGAGCCAAGATGCCATGTCTATATTGAACGTGAGACTGTGGTCCATACCCTCCCTCCAATGTCCTAGCAGAGAAGGGTTGCCTTTCTCACTCTTGCAACCTCATAGACGTGAGGAGAGGAAAGAGCTGAGTCTTCCCTGCCCTTCCTTGCTGAACATCAGTGATGGTTCTGCTCCTAGGCAAGGGGCAGGGGGCTATGCATGAGCTCTGCACCTCTAGCAGGTCAATGGGGTGGGAAGAGCAGGGCTGCCACTGCAGGATCACCCTTTCCATTGCTATCCTCCAGACCACAAAGAAGGAAGAAGCCAGTTGCTGTATGGTAAAACACAAGAATACAGACACATTCCTTTAACAAGTAATAATTAAAAAGTCACTAAAAAAATCAAGGGATCACAACTGGCAGTGGTGCTGTGTTTGCACCTGTTATCAGCTCCTAATATATGTATCCACGACAAGAACTTGAGACAAAGGTGAAGCAGCATGATGAAAAGGAAGACAAACATACAGCACTGGTGAGGAAGTACGTACGTTCCTCAACACCTAAAAACAGGGAAAAAAGAAAGAGCACTTCTAAAACAACAAAAAAAAACCCCAACATGAGCAACAGGGAAGTGAGGGAAAAGACAAAAGTAGAGATGCAAAAAGGATCATGAAAGGGGTGACCTTAAGTAAGGAAAAAACCCACAAAGCCATCTGAGAAGGGACAGACAGTGTGTGAACTACAAAAATAATTTTAAAAATCTCTGAAGTGAAAGAGCATGAAGTAAAAGTTAACTAAGAGAGGTCTCCACATAAGAATGTGTAAATACCATCTTATTTTGACTACTTATGTGCAACGCAACATCACAATAAATTCAGCTTGTATATTTCAGTTGCAATTTAATTAAAAAAATAAATCCCTCATTACCATGATTATCTGGGTGGGGCAGGAATATTAAACATGTGTGTAAATACAATTGCTTTCTTTAGGGTGCAGTCATGATGTGTGGTAAACCTGTCTTCTCCATAGTTAACTGTTTCTCTGAAGCCCTACACATGCACCAAAACACAGCAAGATCCCATAGGCATACAAGTTATGGCACATCTTCCAATTCACTTGGCATCTAGGAGAAAAGCAATTTAATTAACATGGTGTTTTTCTGGTTTTCCTGGCTGTGTCAGCCAATAGATGAAGACAGTCTGTTGTCTCTTACTCTTATACAAATACCCACCGTTTTAGTTAAAGTCCTTACTTCTACTGGCTTTCAAGGTCTGTTGTGTTTTTTTGTTGGGGTTTTTACTTGAGCTTTTTTTTTTCCCCAAGAGTACAAAGGGGAAGGATGGGAACATAATTTCATAATGGCACCCGATACTCCCAGAACCATGAAGCATATTTGCATTAAAGTATTACAGCATCATCCAGACTGTGACTTGGTGCCAGAAGTTGTTTTCAATTTCCAGGCTCCCAAAAAAAGAAAGAAAAACCCACTCAGTACCTACAGTGCCTAGCAACAAAAACTTTTGACATTTTAGGAAGAGAGACTAATGCATTTTTTTGGCTACAGAATTCTGAAAATCATCTGACTAGATCATATTTAACAGGCATGTTTCTTAGTACTGCATTTATGAAGACATTTGGAGTCATCTTGAAAGCTTACACTGTGTCTCCTTCAGGTCTGCATTCACCACAAACCCTCCTTATCAGCACCCACATTCCCTTAAGGGCCTATTTCCATTACAAAAAGAGGTGGGTTTTTGTTTTTTTTTTTTTTTTTTTTTTTTGAAGTAGAATGTTTTTCATAGATGCAGCATGATACTGACCACTAAAGCTGGCTCAAATCAGTTTAACACAGAATTTACAGCTGCATTTGGCAGCAGCATCACTGAACAACTACACATTGTTTATGTTCAGAGGTGGGGTACGGGAAGAAACCTACAGCAGGAGCTTGTTGAACAAGTCAGATAACTTGCTCTTCCTCCAAGGTACGTTTCGGTTATTAGTGCTGGCTGTGGGTGCCGGGTGGGGGCAGAAGGGGCAAGGAGGGAGAGCAGCGAACAGGGCTGAACCAACCTTGTGGTCTGACCACAGGCCTGGAAGCCAGGAACTCCCAATTACCACCTTGGCCTTGCACATCGGGATGCTCAGTGCCTGTCACCCACTCATTCCATCTGTACACTGCTCTCCGTATTTCTCTGAAGGCTGCTAACGGGTTCGACCTTGAACTGAAAGGAAGAGGAGGAGCGGACAGACTAGCTAAACAACTTTTTTTCTCCCTTTTGGGCCCAAAACTAAAAATAATAATTAAAACAATCATACTGCAGGCATAATTTGACTTAGAGTGACCTCAAGGCTTTTGTTCGGTAAATTATCCCACCTATAATAGCGTACATGGAGCACTGTATTGGCCAAAGATCAGAAACGGTGCTAATTGCTTTGCCACTCCCCTCTGTGTGCCCTTTGTTGTTTTTCCACATTGTGTAAAATAATAAATTACTGTGATATTTGACACAAGGATTCCCTGCCCCAGCTCTATGCATGATTACAGACACCAGCTTTTCAATGATTCACTTCCAGCCTTCCTCTCAAAAAAAAAGGGGCTCCTGCTGCCAGAACACAGGAATGAAACTTTCTCCATAAGCTCTCCCGTTACCTTGATGCTTCCAGTATCAGTAATTGTAAATCATAGCCAGGAAGAGGAATGTTCTTCTTCACTGTTGCAATTCACAGGTCTCACCAGAGTTCAGCCATTACAGAAAACACGTTCTGAAGCAGCCTTAGACAAGAAGCATTTTGGTTTTGGACAAAAAGGCCCATTCATCCCCCAAACCCCAACTCCATCTGCAATGACAGCAGCCAGTCACAGACCTCTGTAAGATCAAGGTGTGTGTTGAAGGATCTGCCCCAGAGTTCGCTCCTCAGCTCCTGGCACTGCCCACCACCGTGTGTAATGGCCAGTAGAAGACCTCTTACCTCATTGCCTGCAACCTCTTGCAGCACTGAGCTCCACAGTTTCTTTCCAACAGGAGTAATGGGATTAAGGAAAAGACACAACAGAAATTAATGCGGGTTTTTTTAAGAAGGACTTCCGAGTTGACTGCTTTCAAGGTGGTTGACACAGGAAGTAACCAGCTGTCCCCAGTGATTTGAAATCCCTCCCAGGCCCATGTCTCTTACTGTGCTACAGCATAACCTTCACTATGACATTACAGACATATATTACAGCAACAACGTGTACCAAATGAGCATTTTATTGATAAGAGAGAGTGAATAACAGGCTGTAAACTGCAGGTGTATTTCTGGGATGTCACTGCTACCAAATAAGGCCAACTGGAAAGGAGAAGGGCAAAAGTACAGCACATGGGCACCTCGGGCAGACATGCCTCGTTAATTGATAAGAGTTCTGCATTTCACAGCTTCATTCCATTTTGGATGAGACAAAAGGAATTTAATTTGCCCACTCGTAGGCATTCGTACAATAAAGAATGTATAGGCTCAGAAAGCCAGTACGGAATAACTGTACTGGGCTATTTCTGTGTTTAGACAAGCCTTAACTTTCACATCAGTTACTTGCATTCCAGTCAAAGTCAATGAAAAAAAAAAAAAAAAAGTGATTTGCTTTTCACCCTGAAATGGTTTATACAAAACAGACTTTACAAGCGAAGTGTGTAAAATACTTCAGTGCCAAGTCACACCACTACACAGAACTGGAATGACAGTAATCCACTTAAAGGTGAAACTCCCCTGAAGCCTAATGAGTAATAAAAGAAGTAAAGACCTCTTGTTCTGGAAACACTGAAAGTTTTGGCAGAGCTTGCCCCCCCCCCCCCCCTTTTTTTTTTTTTCATTTGTATAAACAAGTTTTTCCATTTTGCTTACACAGGTTAACAATATAATATAGATGGAAATTCAGCCCCTCTGTAACACAGGGCTTGAAATACAGCAAGTTGCCTCAGATCCTCAATTCATGTAGTCTGTGATTTTTAGACTATGATTTAGTACTTTTCTTAGAAGAGAATTTGGAAGTTTCCCCTAAGTTTGCTTCCTTCAGCAGCCAGACATCTTCTATTTCTCGAGGGGAGTAGCATCCTACTACCCTATTTAACCCTTGCTGCCCTACATGGGCTCATCCCACAGTAGGGGAGCTCCCCCTGCACACCCAGATCAATGAATGGATTCAGAGACAATCTGCCTCAGTGCCAGGCTTCCTCATGTCTCATCCTCATGCCTAGCAGAAAGCAAGCTCAGTCACTGCAGCTGCAGCATCTCAGCACCCTGCATTCGGCAACACTTAGTCTTGGCATCGTATTTAACAGATCTTTTACATACATCACTGCAGGGTGGTGATTCAGCACGGGCACATGGGCATGGAGGTGTTCAGGCAGGCGTTAAAAGATGTGGTATGAGGATTTTGTACCAAACAGAAGAGTGAGTAGTGTAGCTGTACAGCTCCAGCACTGATACCACAGAAAAAGTTGTCACCGCTGCAATTAACATCTACTTTCTTTAGAAATTGCCATGAATTTTAATCACCACTCATCAGTAAGTATTTGACAAGCCAGAGAAAAGCACCGTAGCGTCCAGCTTATGAAGATTTAACACAGATAAACACCGACTGTGACAAGAAATCTCAAAACCACGCTTCCTTGGCAAAGGCAGGAGAAATCAGATTATAAATGTCGCAAGTATGATTTAAGGTGTGTACCTTTTCTATGTGGTTGACATTTTTTTTCCAGTTTGGAAGGAATGTTTCTTTACAAACACAGAAACAGTCATCAGTTATTTAAGGAAATAAAAATACCATACAAATGACAGAGTATACCACAGACTACAGCTGATTGAGCTGATAAATGGAAGTTTTTTGCAGTTCATTTGGCAACCATATTTATGTATTTTGTTAAAGTGCTGTCAAGTTGAGACAAAAAAGGTCATACTTTTTCAGAGCTTTGGTTTAGAACAGGAGGAGGGATGAAAAATTTGCACATTAGAAAACTCTTGCTGCCAGTCATATTACTTTACAAGAATTTTTCAATTAATTAATTAGCATTTTGACATCTCTGCCCAGTAACACGCTGGAAGCATCAGTTTGGAAGACATGATCTCATTTAAAGCATCCCCAAAAATACTACTTTTGATTCACGGAGATCAACCAAGAGGCACAGCACTTACTGTCCCCTGACTAGAGACAAGGGCGAGTAGTTGAACCACCATTTCTTGGGGTCTGCACCCATATAATTTCTCCCCACTTATGCCTGCTAGATACATTTCACTTCATCATCACCCACCCAAAACCTGTCAAGTTCAATCCAGCATCTGGGTTTCATTCTGCCTGATCGAAGTCGTGAGCACCTACTAAAAATGTCACAAAGAGTTTGCATCAACCTCCCCTTTCCCCACACCCTACATTTCAAAGTGGTTAGGCAGCAACAGAAACAATTAAAGGAAATTCAGAGCTAAGGCTGAAATGTACCATATGTTTTTAAGCAGAAGGGCACAAAACATCAGTAAACTACTGCTGAGATTACGTACTCCCACTATCAGGCATTGAAAGACTACAGAACAATGTCATCTCTAACTATTAATAACCATACTTCCTTTCTAGGACACAACCCTCTTTTCTTAATTGTCTAACAGAGGTATTTCCATACAAGCCACATTCCTCTTTCCCATAAGACAGCAGAAAGAGTACCAGAAGTGATTTCTAATTCTACATACATTCCTATCAGGTCTTGCATCACTCCTGACATTTGCTGATTTGTAGTTTAGGTTCTCAGAACTCGGGTCAGACATAGTTTGGTTTGGGGGGCAGTTTGCAGTATAGTCTAGAAAAGAACAGGACTGAGAGTCAAAATTTCACCCCTATCCTACTCTGACTTACTGACTGACCTCAGGAAAGTCACTAAAACTCCCTCTGCCCAAGCTCTGCTATCTTCAGATGCAGAACTGAAACCATGGTAAAGGGTTTTTTGCAAAGTACTCCGAGATCTAACATTTTAAAAACTTTTTATATAAGACGTAAGACTTTTCTTAAATTCTTAAGCATAATGAATAGGTTTCTAAAACGCTTCATAAATTTACAAAGACAAAAAGTCGTAACTTTCTATTTTTTTAATTTTTTTTTTTTTTTAAAAATCAGGATTTTCATCCCCTAGTTTGTGTGCCCATCACTTTCCTAAATCTGAAGAAACATCTGCTTAGGAGTTTGAAGTAATGGCAACCAAAACTTCTGGATTTTACAGTGGAAACATACATACTAATTTCTGGTTGCATTTTTTGTAGCACTGACAAAATCTCACTAAATTCATTAAGAAATTTAACATATTTTTGATGTCTACATTTGAAATACCATGCTGTGTCACTTCCCAGGTGAAAAGATATTTTCTCAGACTAATATAAATTCTTTTATGTCCAGAAAACTTGTTTGAGCACTTCAGCTGGACCACTGATCAAAGAGAAGTTTCCCCTCCCATGTAATTGTACTTGTCAGAACAAAACTAGATACTGAAGGTGTATCCTAGCCACCTGTTTGGTAACAGTCAGGTAGAAGTCTTCATCCGGTTTAAGCACTTTAAAAATCTGAAGATATTATTGCACTTACTTATAGCAATGAAGTAAACATACCACTATACATTCAAATGCTTTTCAGTATTTAATGAAAATATATCATTTGCCAGAGCAGATAGATTTCAACCTAAGTATAACAGGCTGAAGTATCTGGAGGGAAAAAAAAAAAAAAGACAGACAAAAATACAGAGAACATGGTGCCTCAAATTGCTTGTTTGGTTTTTAAGTATAGTAAAATATGATCACTTAAAATTATGCTGTCCTTCCTGGGAATTACTATTTCTTTATTGAAAAAAATCATAGAATAGTTTGGGTTGGAAGGGACCTTTAAAGGTCATCTAGTCCAACCCCTCCCTGCAATGAATACAGACATCAACTAGATCAGGTTTCTCAGAGACCCGTCCAAACTGACCTTAAATGTTTCCAGGGATGGAGCATCTACCACCTCTCTGGGTAACGTCTTCCAGTGTTTCACCACTCTCATCATAAAAAATTTCTTCCTTATATCTATCCTAAATCTACCCTCTTTTACTTTAAAACCATTACCCCTTGTCCTATCGCAACAGGCCCTACTAAAAATTTTGTCCACATCTTTCTTATAAGCCTCCTTTAAGTACTAAAAGGCTGCAATAAGGTCTTCTCAGAGCCTTCTCTTCTCCAGGCTGAACAACTCCAGCTTTCTCAGCCCTTCTTCACAAGAGAGGCTGTTCCAACCCTCTGATGATTTTTGTGACCCTCCTCTGGACCCGCTCCAACAGGTCCGTGTCTTTCCTTTCCTGAGGGCTTGTTCCAGAGCTGGACACAGTACTACAAGTGGGATCTCATCAGAGAAGAGTACAGGGGTAGAATCACCTCCCTCGACCTGCTGGCCATGCTTCTTTTGATGCAGCCCAGGATACAATTGGTTTTCTGGGCTGTGAGCACACATGGCTGGCTCATGACCATCTTTTCATCCACCAGTACCCCCAAGTCCTTCTCTGCAGGGCTGCTCTCAATCCCTTCATCATCCCCCAGCCTGTATTGATACCTGGGGCCAGAGCAACTCCAGGTGCAGGACCTTGCACTTGGCCTTGTTAAATCTGATGAGGTTTACATGGACCCACTTTACAAACTTGTCCAGGTCTCTCAGGCATGTCAACCACACCACTCAGCTTGGTGTTATCTGCAAACTTGCTGAGGGTGCACTTGATCCCACCGTCTGTGTCACTGATGAACATATTAAACAGTGCTGGTCCCAGCACAGACCCCTGAGGGACACCACTTGTCAATGATCTCCATCTGGACATTGAGACGTTGACCACTCCTCTCTGGATACAACCTCCGAAACAATTCCTCATCCACCGAACAGTCCATCCATCAAATCCAGATCTCTCTAATTTAGAGAGAAGGATGTTGTGAGAGACTGTGTTAAAGGTCTTACAGAAGTCCAGATAGATGACATCTATAGCTCTTCCCTTGTCCACTGATGTAGTCACTCCATCATAGAAGGCCACTAGGTGGGTCAGGCAAGACTTGCCCTTAGTGAAGCCATGCTGGCTGTCTTGAGTCACCTCCCTGTCCTCCATGTGCCTTAGTATAGCTTCTAGGAGGATCTGTTTCATGATATTCCCAGGCACAGAGGTGAGGCTGACAGGTCAGTAGTTTCCAGGGTCCTCCTTTCTACCCTTTTTAAAAATAGGTGCAATATTTCCCATTCCCCACAAGTATCTTGCTTCCCACAAGAAAAAGGAAAATTACACCTTTGGGAAGTTTTGTTACCTGCAGCATAAAAAGGATTATTGAATGAAAAGAGGTGACAACTACTACTATAAAGAGGAACCTGACCTCATTTCTGCCATCTGAAGTGCTCCTGAGCCTTCATTAAATGTATAGGCTGCCTTATAAAGGAGAGCACATGTTGTTTGCAGGCCATGAGTTCAGTCAGACCATATCCACTTTCACTTTCTCCCCCTTCCTCTTCAGTTTTAGATATATTGAAGTTATAAGTCACAAGAAACACAGATTGCTATTATAAAACAAAAATCTCTGCTCAAGTAAGGATTATACCAAGTAACTAGAAGTCTCTTAAAATACTTGTCTTTCTGTATTCCCCAACATCTTGCTGAGCATAGTCATCCGGAAAACAAGCGATGATGCCTCTTTAGCTTTGTTTACACATTAAAATTAATCAACTTCTCAGGAAATGACACATACCATCTTGTGCCTTTCCTTATGAAAAGCAATACCAGACTAATCAGCTTCCAGGTGAATGGGACTTACACAATTCCACTCTTCGCAGCAGAGCTGTGCATGCACTCACCCCATACTTCTGAATTTACAGTCCACAGATAAATCAAAATCCCAAGACCCAGGTCAGCCATGAGAGAAGTTGATGGAGGCAGGACTTGAGGCAGAGCTCACAGCTGCCACATTAGCTGTGATGCATTCTGGTCCTCATCTAAAAGGTGACTAAACCTTCAGAAGAAAAAGCAATGCTCCACATCACTCAGTATTACTCCCTCATCACTGAAAAAAAAGTTAGATAAGCAAATAGAGCACGTCAAACGGTTATCAGCTCATTAGTAAACTCTTGACCAAAATTTATGAGGTTATTTCCTATGAGTGTTTTTGGACACTGTTAGTTGCTGCACAACCAGCAAGCCTTTATTTTTTGGTGTTTGGTAGCAAAGCAAAGAAAACAACAGTAGCTTTTATATAACTTATTTCATGTTTTTGTGTATTTGCCGTTCCTCATTTGCCATGAAGAATAGAAAGGAGGAGAAATTATTTTATACTCATTTTCTCATACCAGACAAGCTACTATTAATATTACGAATGTAGACCATACTAGGCAAATTCACAGAGCAGGAGTTTAATATTTAAAAATTCAAATTATTTTTAAAAAGAATAAAAAATGCAAGAAGCAAGAAAGCATGGACCAATAAAACACGAGAAAGTGAACAGCAGGAGAAAACAGTCAGAATTTTCAGTATGAAGGAATGAACTTTGGAAGTAGAGTTGATTTGAAAAAAAACAGATTCTTTTTTAAATTAAAAGAAAACCTCTCACATTAATATTACCATCAGATTTTTAAATTTAATTGGAAAACATAAGTAATTTGATTTTAAGTAATCTGGAGAAGGAACTTTGTAGCCAAGGCCTAAATAAAACATACAACTGAAATAATCTTCACTTTGCAAGTGTGGATTTTACCAGAAAAATTGTTTTAAAAGGGTCCTATAATAAAGTCAAAATGTCATCTGCATGCCATTCCCCTGCAACACACAAAAAAAAGCCCTGTCAAGAAAACTTTCCCACAGTAAAGGAAATTTTGGCCAGCTCTACTTGATGACAAGAGATAAGGAAATACCAGGGCGGTTCCACAGTTTGCAAAGTGTTAGGTACAAAGGATCAGAAAAAAAATTTTTAATGGCAGCATTTTTATCTTCTCCACCCCTGTCTATCTCCCCTTTCATTTTGGTATAGCTCTCTTTTGTATTTCTCCCTTCTTACCTTTATTATTCCCTACTTTCCTGGTGTAAGAGGTACATGCCGATGATCTCTGTAACAAAGTGACTCTCCCCCACTATTTGAGGTGGTTGTCTTGGTGCAAGTAGAATTAATATCTTCTTATACATTAAAGAAGTAAATTATAGAAGGTAGTGGTGTTACATTAGATTGCATTAAAGAGAGGGAATGATGTTTGAGTAGCACTTGTCAGAAGGGCATGTTGGGCCTTGGTGAACCACGAAGATAAGCGTTTGAAAAATCCTGCCTGGAAAACTATCTAGACACTCTTCGCCATAAAGGAAACCTAACTCCCCACTAGAACAAAAAAAATCCCACTCTATAGTATTTCACATGCACATATTCAAACCTGGGACTGCCTAGAGATGTGCCTTTATTCTCTTGTGTGAAAGGGAAACAAAAGTTCACCAAAAAACCCCTCCGCCAAAACTGAATGAAGATGACATTTGGTGATAATATTCATCCAGCACTCACATTGAGAGAGTCGGAGTTAGCAACATCTCTACTTGTTGAAATGAAGGACCAACTTCAGAAAGAAAGTTCTAATGGAATTTCATTTACAATTCTAAAACCCAATAGTTTTCTTCTCTGTCCTGTGGTTTGACTGAAGCCCTCACACCTCTGATGTGATGAAACACTTCCCAACCACAGAGCAAAGCGTTGCACTTCCATCTTACTCACAGGAGCTGCAAGGAACGATAGATGGTCTTGAACAACTAAATCAGTACATCGCAATGCAAGGCAAGGTTCCCATTAGCTACCACTTTCCAATGGAGATATCAACTCTAACTCTGAATTTACTTCACCACCTGGTCGCAGATGAAAACTTACTTCAACTAAAATTTTGCCTTGTTACAGAGCATACAGTTATTTATCCTGAGCAATGAGCAATGTATTATTCTGACAGATATGTTGAGCTTGCATATACTACACAAAACTCATTCATCTTCCTGCTGTCCCATGATGCCTTATGACTTCCAACCCAGTTCATGATTGCCTCTGTATTCAGCCAACTGAGTCGGAAACGTGAGGTTTCTGGGGAACAACAGTGCTGCAGCCAGAGATGCGCCTTAAAATGCTCTGTAGAGCCTTGTTGGAAAATATGTTGTGAGACCACAAAGTCCTCCCCCTTGTGTGATTATATCCAAACCATCTCACATACTGGGATTCAAGCTCAAATGCCTGTCTTTATTAAGAACCAGGTTTTCTCTCGGTTTGCTTTTGCTAAGCATTCATTTTATTTCCATCACCCCCACACCCCAAGAACTCTAAGCAAAATCATTTTGCGGGATCTGAACTCAGCAAGATTTATCAATTTGAGTCATTTTCTTTAAATCCTATCTCTGTTTCACAAGTGTATTCTTAAGGCAGACTGCATTTTCACTACTGTGCGTAATGAAACCCCAGCTTCCACAATCCTCTGACCTTTCAGTTACCCTTACCATGTCTCCCAGAAATGCCAGAGGGCTTCAGGAACGGCTACTCTGTGCTGGTTTGCTTGCCTGCTCTGCTCTACTAGGGAAAATATATGCATTGCTCTTTACACAAACTGTATTTCAGGCAGTTTGAAAGATAAGCAGAAAATAAATTTTCATTTTCCAGAAACTGTTTTAGTGCAAAGGTTTTAAACAAATGTTTTTTTTTTTTAAAAAAAAACAGCCAAAACGAAATCAAACAAACCAAAGAGTCAACTAACTCCCTACGGGAAACCTACAGGGACATCACTGTCTCTGAAACCTGCCGTGCACTGTTGAAGATCAACTTGCAGCAACTGGCACATTTTGCAACTACTGCTGGAGTTGGCCCTTTGCACCCTGCAGACAGCATGCCTCATTGCTTAGGAAACCACCTCAAGAGCTGCATGGATGCTTCTTTGGTCACCCATCTTTGACCACCACTTCCCTGCAACTGCTCTGGTACTTGCTTTAATCTCAGTGAAGCAGTCCATTTTTCCCAAGCTGGAACATAAATGAGTAAATAAACATGGCTAAGACAATGGCTAGATCCCACCCAAACCATGAAATGTACGTGCCTCCAAAGAGAAATAGAGCAGCGAGGCTCCAGCAGTAAGCTGCTAGATGGAGATCAAGTTATGGTTGGGTCCAACTCTCCTTCCCAAAGAGTTTTAATAAACCCTTCCATGCAAGCTGCAGTCCAGCCTTCCTGCACCATGACAAACTGGGGATAAGTTTAATCAGTTTTTTAAGTTTGCCTGGTACCAATTCATCATTTTTTGTTTACTGAATGCCAAGTTTCATTTCAGTATTTAATCACCAAAACACATGTATTTATTTATCCATTCCACCACGATTATACCTGAACCACTGCAATCCACACCCAAAATCGCTAGACAGCAGTATAGTCAAAGGTCAAAGCTAAGGCTTATTTTCAGTTGTCTAAAATATGCTTGGAATTAAGGTGATCCTGCTAATATAAATACCCTATTAGATTTTACGATCATTAAGGTGTCATAAAAGTAAATATGACATAACAAATTAATAATACTTAATTTTTAAAAAAGTACTTCATCCTAACTCAATACAAAAAAGTATAGCACACAATACTCCATATAAAACAGAACATTTCATTATTCATACAGGCTTTCACTTTGTATTTTACTCAAGAAATTTTTTTTTAAAATAACCATGAAGTCAAAGAAACTATATAATGAAACCCTTCTGGAGATTCAGCCAAAGATGCCTGTTGAGCAGTATATTTCTGTACTGCTGAAAAAAAAAAAAAAACAACCAACCCCTGACAAGTATTTTAAGTAAATACAAAGCTTAAAAACCACACTTATATGGAAGTCAAATATATTAACTCCCTATAGAACAAAACCAAGCCTGAAGAAATTCCTGGAGGGGAAGGAAAAAAAAAAAGAAACCCCACACAAAAAAAGAGGAAAAAAGAAACAAGATGCCTTTTAAAGCATTTGTTTTCTTCTGATAACCAGACTACCACAAAAGTGTTAAGAATATGGGTTTGTTGTTTCCTTTTAATCAGAAAAGCCAGGAGAGAAATGGATGCTAGTTTCCCAATGCTGAATGCATAAAATGTTTTAGAAATGGACTTGAGGACATGAGTCCAGAGGACCATGGAGAGGAGCTATAGAAAGAACATGACCAAAAGATCTTCAGATTACAGGATTTGCAAGACTGAAATTCAAGTTGCTGCATCTGTTTATCCTTTAGAAAAAAAATGCCATCTCTTGAAGTTAAAATCTCCATATAGTTAAAAAAAAAAAAAAAAAACCAACCCAGAAATAATTCCCCCTACCAACAGCAATTTCTAAATCTCATAAAGGCCTGGTGGGGAGCATTTAATGAGAGACTGAAAGACATTGAAAACAGCAGAAGTGAGACCCATAGAAGTATATATATGGAGCCACACAAAACACTATCTAGAAGCAGATTTGTGGGAGAAGCAACTTGCAAAAAATGAAAATATTTCCAGAACATGGCAAGCAAGCCTATCACCCAATTTCTTAGTGAGCTCTTTCCATCTCTAAATCCTGTGGTTCATCAGCCACAGTACCCTCAGCCTGTCAGGTACCAATGCTTGCTCTTCTATAAATACACAAACCTATCATTTTTAGTTTGAGTTTTACAAGCCAGGATGACAGCTGGGCTCTTCAAAGCTAGTCTAACTGAGCACATTCCTCTCAGGTCTGGGAAAACACATCTCCCCTCCCACCATTGCCATCTTCTGAAACCCTCCCATTACAGCCCTCAGCCATGATCTTCTGAATGTGAATAAACTGAAGCATTTATGTAAAACCTTTTCCATCAGTTAACACAAAACATCAGGTCTCTCAATGACTATCTTCAAGTGGTATTTTAACAGTACCACTGGATGATTTTGGTTTATGAGAATCATTCACCCTTCTTCCCCTTTCCTTTATTTTTGAAGACTTGTAGGAACTAGAAACAACTTGAAGAACCAATAATACACTACAAGTAAAACATAAACTACATGCCTAATGAATACTCCAAATTTTTGCATCTGGAAAAAAGAAAAAAATGCATGTAAAAATGAGAGTTCTTACAGTTATGATTCAAGACAACACTTAAGTCACCACAAAAATGAAATCTATCCTATGGTTTTCTGGTTTGGATCAAATGGCTACTTCAGAGGCCATTTAGGCAATCAAACTGCTGATAGAATAACTGTGCTGTCCTCCCCAGAATGATTTTGGTTTAATTTGAATTCTTTTTTGCATGCCTCATGGGAAAAGAATGTGCAGCACTTGTTATTCACCAGATTAATATCCTGGGCTCTTCTGGGACAAAGGCAACTAATAGTTTTTACATTCATTTGATGTGGAAATGATCTTTCTCAGCTTGTGCAATAATATATGGCACGTTAACCCAATCTTATGACCTCTGGCCAAGTTAACTACACTTTTTCTCTAAAGAGATATACAGTTGACCAGCAAAAGCAGATGTTTTGTTGGCTCATCCCATTAAAACATATAAATACAAATGTCTAGAGATGTTTTGCATTCTACTCCCATTAAGAATTCAGGTAACTTTCCCTAATGTTGAGATTGTATGTTTACCATAAAGCGGGATCTTCTACTTGTTACAGGAATCATGCATATGTCCCTGTCTTGGTCTTAAAAGACCTTGAGCCTTATAAGATGAGGCTAATAGTTCTGGTGACAGAACTAAGTGGCCTAGGTACCCTAGTGACACGAACAGCCAACAAGGCTTTTGTAGGAAAAAACTATGAAGAAAAAAAATATTTGAGTTTGTTTACCTACAGTTTCTGAGGTTAAATAGCTACAAAATTTATCCTACAGTCTCTGACCAGCAAGTTTGCCAAACAGCATACAGGAAATCTTTTAAATTTCCTGTGAAAATGATTACATGTATCCCCCCGCCTTCCACCTCCCGTCCCCCTACCCCACCAACGTGATTTACAGACAAAACATTGGCAAATCCCTCAACTGAAGCCTGAAGAGAGATCTTCGCATCATCAGAGTTATTTTAATGCAACCTAAGCTTTGCTGTGGGTGGGGAGAAGCAGATTCTAAAAATACTCCAGTTATACAGAACATTTCCCAGTCTACACATTCCCTAATAAAGGGTCATCTGAAGTGGCTTGTGAATATAAAATAGGATGGTGGCCTTTAAATAAAGAGAAGTTACACTATATAGGCTTGTGCCCAGGAGCCATCAGTGGTTGATACATCTGGGGATGATGAAGCTTCACGCAGTGACAAGCTGATTAAAGTTACAGATTCAAATCACAGAACAGGTAACCTTTTCAGTCTAAGAACACACATAAATGGTACAGTTTTAAACAAAAATGGGAATGGACCTAAAATTTTGAAAATTTAGTTGGTTTTTTAGCAAGACCATGTAAAAACAATAGGCAAGAGTGCGTTTATTAAAAACAAACAGAACTTGGCGTCATACCCCAGATATTAGATTTGGTGTCATTACTTACCAAGCCAGCTATTGGAGTTGGCAGACGATTGATCTTCTTAACGATGCCAGGTTTGATCTTGTTAATCAAACTAAAAAGAAGTCATATGATTTTCTGTTACATAATCAACTTTATTTAAGCATGAGTATCAATGCTTATGAAGAAACACTCTGCATATAGTCCTAACTTATATGACTTGAACCAAGTAAATTTGAATCTATTAACACCCCCTAAATTGTTTTTTAAATCAGTTTTCCAAGAAGTGACAAGCAACAACAGACTGTAGAAGCAAAAATGGGACAAGTCACACCACACTAAAAAAAAAAAAAAAAAAAAAAAAGAGAGAGAAAAAAGAGAGCGATTTCTGGGAATGGCAAGGCGAGAAAGACGAAAAGAAAATGCCTGGGTAGGCATAGGCAGAAATGGATCTGTGTTTCTACTACGTGGATGCTGATGTTAATTAGACTCAAATTTCCCATTTAAAGATTTTCTTCACATAAAATTTCTGATGTCAAAAATATATCAGAATATTAATTTTCAGAGTTCAGTGTAAAAGCACTGATACCCCTTTAAGTATAAGAAAATCAACTCGCGTTTTCGTAACGCTATCAAGCCCAGTATGATATGTGCAACAATCATTTTTGGCATATATTTCACACATGCAAGTCATTTTCAGTCTCAGCCAGAAGAGATTGTGCCTCATATCACTCTCGCTTTATATAAAATTCATAACTAAACTGAGAAGATAGGACAGACTAACACATCACTGTTGAATACACAAGCCCCAATGCATACCTTGTTCTGCAGTGAGGATAAGGCACAGAATTCCTTGTACCTTTATACCCAGGTTTTCAGTCACAGAGGTAGGGAAATACTGTGGTTCGCCAAATTACACACTAGACCACAAGATCAATAGAGAACAGGGACCTCAGGACACCCTGCAGACTTCATCTGCTTATATACCTTTGAAGATTTTGGACTTCCTCCCTCTTCTTGTTGCTGCTTGTCTGTCCAGACCCTTTACCCCACAAAGCATCAGCAAGGTTTTGTGATCTACCCACGCTAATGCAGAGTCAGGACCTGAAGTTTAAAACTCGAGCAGCAAATGTATTTCAAAAACAAACACAAAGAACGGAATTTACCTATACACATTGGAATGGAAGATAGATTTCTAAGTGCCTGCAGAAGAAAAAATAATGGCTGCAGGTCCCGAGATTTTTCAACCGCATTAAGGTATTTAGTAAACAAAATACATTTGATGACTTTTCCACAAAAAAAAAAAAAATATCTTTTGAGGTGGAATTAAAAAAAATATTTGGGTTGTGTCTTCCCCCTCCCCCCCCCTTTTTTTTTTTTCATCTTGCAAATGCATAATTTTTATTTGCTTTATTGTACTTAAGAACATTAAGTAGCATGTGATCAGGAAAACTTTAGTGACTTTCTTCCTCTAACATATATACAGGAGATCTGGTTAAATGTAAAAGGTTTTATTTTGTCAGCTGCTGATCAGCACTCTGTCGGAGTCACCATTAGCCGGGGTCCTTATTTCTCCGTGCGGGAACAGAAACGACGCAACACCAATGTGATGATCAGGTCGTCCATCTTTTTTATTATATATATATATATATATTATATTCCTTTTCTGGTTACATTTATACTCTACTAAGTTCCGTACACGCACTCATCTATCTTCTAATAGGCTACAGGTCATCTACACGCGCTGTTCACGCGCCTCTACAAGCATTTGCATTGGTTAATTGCAATTAGCACGTACAGCCCAAAACTTGCCAAAACTCCCTTATCTCATACACTGTTTTGCTCAGACTTGTGTGCTTTTGCTGACCACAGGTGTTTCTCACTTATCTGCTATCTTGTGTGTTTTTGCCAGCCTTATTTTGCTGGCCTTGTCTTCGTCCTTGCATTCTTCTGTCTGCACTAACTTTCTCCCAGTGTGGCCCAGACTCCTACAGCACTCAACATGCTTACTTGGTCATTAAGAAGACCAAATGAATTGGACTGCTACAGAAACATGTGGTGCAAGTATAGGTCTTACTTGCTACAGTGTAAGTCAAATATACCATCTCCAGAGACAATATATCTATGGACACTAAATTAGCTATGTCACATGTGAACCAAGGAAATGGACAATGCCATGTCTAGTTTGTCTCAATTGTTTAAGATCTTGCACTTTATTACTTCAATGAAAACTGGACATCTGAAAACCTTTCCCATCTTGCTCTTTGTTGTTTCCACAGAATTTCTATGAAAATCACTTCTCTCTGTACTTCAAGTATGTCAAATTTAAAATTACGACACAGGAGGACAGCTGTATGATTTAGTGCAACATAAAGAGGCATCTTTTGCTTTAAAGAAAGTTGTATGTCTCCTAAGGCAAGATGCTCAGCTGAAGAAATTACAGGATGTTTTTCTTCCATATGGCTATTAATTACAGATAAATTTAACTGATTTGCATTTGGCAGATGGAGGCTCGTATTCTTTTGCCAAATAAGCATCAACAATGAAGATATCAGAGGATTAGAATATATCAGTTCACTGCCAATTATTAAAGACACTATTTAAAAGTTACAGCTGAATGCAATACACACATCCCACTAAATACATACCTGAAAAAATACCTTCTTATTAAAAGTATAAACTATTTTTACTACCACATTCAGTCTAGTTAACATTTGTTTACATAAATAGTGAAAATACAGTGTCCATCTCTACAACATCATTCCAAATGAACCAACTCCCCCATATCACAGAGATAACTGCAGAAGCAACTAGCAAGATAGAATGGATGGGCAAAGGGCCCAAAGAGAAAAATAAAGGCAAGGACAGAAAACACAATAATATTCACAGAAGGGAAAATGCAGAAATGTTGCCTTTGGTTATTTCTGATATATAGTAAAAAAAAAAATAATAGAACTAAACTTTTATAAATATTTTCTAAAAGTCAGCTTGGCTGAACTGATTTAAGAGTGGCTCTGAGATTTGAGATTTTTTTTCAAATGTCCCAGGTAGCCCCCCAATGAGATTTCTCTCTTACTGGTGTTTTAATGACATTTACACCTGCCGTTCCTTAAAATTCTAAGGGATTAGCACCACTTCCAGTCCTGGAAATCTGTTCCAGCAAGTACAAAGCCAATTACAGATATGTGGAAGAGACCTGACAAGTGGATATTTTACACCTCTGACTCAGTCTAGCAACAAAACCAGACAAGTCCCATTATTGTCAAGCCTATAATATATAAGCATAAGGAAGCTTTTTGGAGAAAGCACTCCAGAAAAAGCTGAGGTCAGAGTTTGTTGTTGAAAGCAATAACTAAGTCAGTCCACGTAGTACAGAAACCTGGACTGCATGCGCACACACATGACGACATGTTTCTCTGTTATGCTGAGACCAAATCCATTTACTTTTATCATCCTAAAGTATTTGCTGTTTTGAAAAAAAAGAACATTGTTATAAAGCATGCCAAATCACATCCAATAGATTCTAGAGATACTTGCATGTAAGCATAAGAGCAGTATTAGTAAGTAATAGACACATGAAATCAAATGTCTCTCTGCTATCTTTAATTTACAATTTTGTAAAATTCACTTCTGAAATGTAGTACTTTTAAAAACCTCTCTGAGTGTTAAGTTCTCTGGTAGGAATAGGTAGCTTTCAGGATTTAGAGAATAACTGTCAGAATTTACAATGATTTCTTATTGGTGGGTGGGGATGGGAGAAAAAAACCCAAACCCCAACAACAACAGGGGATATAACTGCTAACAAGGAGTGCCTTGATCCCAGCCATGGCCACGCTACCTTGCACAAGCTGAAGAGAAAGCCTGGTGATACCATGAGCATAGCAACCAATAAAACGAATCAATTGGCCAGAGGATCAGCATGACCCTCTTGCTAATAAACAAGGAAGTGTGTAGGACAACATATGAAACACAGGTATATTGAGAGATGATGTTTGAAAGCTGTTCTACCTTCCCACAGCAAACAACAAGTATTTAAAAAAAAAAAATTACTTATTACATAATATTTTTGGTATTCAAAAAAAAAATTTCATCAGCCAGCAAGGAAAGAGGACAACTGATGTTAACCTGAAGGATTTTTATAATCGGTCAGTCAATACTCACTCGCACAACAGGACTCCATTTTCCAGAGCGGCTCGAAAGTCTTTGGTTCCAAAGCTTTTCCCAGTAACTGTCTATAAAAATAAGAATTGGGAGTTAATTGGACACACACAGATATACTCTTGCTAGTCTTGATTTTAAGTACTACAAAAACAAATATTTTCAACACTTAGTACATAATATCTATTATTTTCTTATATTAATTTCAAAAGAAATAAGTATTTAAAAATCAATTCTTTATACCTCAAAAGAAGTCAGATCCAACATCTTCTAGTAGTTTCTTCTAGTGTAAATCAAATCTTCAGTTAAATTCTGTGTGAATACTTACTATTTTCTAAAGCAATATCAGCCACACTAAAAAGCATAAAATGAATTTCAAACGGAAGTGCAAAAAAGTCTTTTATTTCCTACTTCATATAGCAGCATGTATACTCATGATATTTGGCACAAAGTATTTTAATAGTTTTGTTGTGGTTTTTTTTCCCCTGCCACTTGCACTTTAAGGCACTGTGACTAAAGAATCACTCCAGCAAATCTGCATTACCACATGCACATCAATTCCCATTACTTGGCAAGCATTAGGACTACACTAATAGGACTACTTTTTATATTCAAGAGTGAAAAGCAGTGAACAAGAACGGTGTCTTATAAAGGACTTAAGATACCCAATGCCAAAAGCACTGCCTACAGGTTTTCAGTAAAATTGTTTCCCCCCCCGCCCCCCACCACCCCAAAAAAAAATTGTTCCTGGTATTAACTCCCTCCATCTCAAACAAGACCATAAATGCAGCACCCTGCTCAAGTCTAAACTCACTTGGATTTTTCCTACTAGATCCCCCCTCTGCCCATATCCCTTGAAAGGGCCAAATTTGGCAGATTTCTTCTAAACATCCAGATTAGTAACCCACACACAAGTCAGAAAAAGACCCAATACTCCTAAAACAGTCCATAAGAGGCTTTTGTCCCAGTTGGGTATAGAAACCAAACACAAGGAAGGGTATTCGTTTGAGCTTATAGGTCACCAGGTTCAGTCACCAGCTAATTACGAACCTCCCTTTGGGGATCCTGACCATCCCTGATACTGTACAGGACTGCAGGCACACAATTAAACATGCCGTGGAACCTGCATGCATCCAGACCAAAGCTACTGATTACCACAGTAATTAAGGAAATTAGTAGTGAAACAAATGAGCTGTGCTTGATAAAAGAGCAAAGGAGAGGATGTAGCTCTTTAAGGATCTGTCACATTATCACCCTACTATTTTTTTTCTAAATTGCAAAAGGAAGTATACTAAAACCAGAAATCCTACAATTTAAGTAATTACTTTTAACATAGGCTATTCTTTAATTCAAAAGCTGTAATTTCAATCTCCCTACTGAGGGCAAAATTAGATGTTACAAAAATCTTCTTTTGGGTTTAAGTTTTTTTTCTAAGATTTAACAAATAATGAGAGAGAAAGAATGATGGCACATCAACTCAAGGTAAGAAAAATTTCAAAACTCAGGGAAAGGAAAAAATCCCAAACTTTTAACAACAAAGGAGGATAGTGATTCCCCTGGGAGAACTGCATTTTATACAATATTCCTCTAACAACAGTCTGTTCTTGTAGAAGAGTAGATGTTGCATCTTAGCAATATAATTTTCAAAAATCACTTAAAAACACAGCATCTGAAAATTACCCTTATCTCACATAAAATATGGCTGTTTGCTTCCAAATTTTTATACTCAGTGATAATAATTTTGAGGAAACTAGCCAATGTAACATAACAGCACTGAAAGTTTAAATATAAATATTTGTGTTCCCTAGGTAATAGGGAATATGGGTTATAAATTAAGCTCTTCATTCTGCAAGCTAGAAACTTGAAGTTTGACTGTCATACAGCAGAACTGTACTTTAAGAGGGGCTGTAGGACATGAGTGTAGCTTTATCGTTATGTTTCAAACTCCAAACAATTCTTAGAGTCCAAAAGTTATTTTCATTCTAGAGCTGTCACTGACATCTACAGGACTACACAGTCCAAATGTTTGGTTTTATATAGACAATTTACTGCTAAGTCATGCATGCAATAGATGGTGAGATGTTTCCTTCACCTAGAGTTGGGCTCATCCCAAACCTGCAATATCTCATATATCCGCAAACAACCTTCACGCTGAAATTCCTTAAAAAAATCATAATCCTAGAACTGCAGCATGTAGCTAAGGAGATCACTCTTGAAAAAAATTCTCAAGAAGTCAAGGAGCATGTGCTACTGAAGACATGTTAAACTTCAGCATAGCCCCTCCAGAACACAGGAGGTCATGCTGCAGTTCATTATCATGCTTTCATGGCACATCTTGTGGCCTTTTCCACAAAAAAAAACCCCACCTCCTCAGTCTCCAAAATGGTGTGTGGAACATTTTTGACTACCACAAAGTCTTTGGGCACATGACCTCAGGTAACTAGAAGCCATCCTTGAACACCAAGAGAGTCCAACTTGAGTACAAGGTTGTAAATGCTACTATTAGACTTGCAAACCCCTTAAATTTACATTAGAGGATATTACACTGGAAGTATTTTGACTAAGTTATTTGTGCAGCCACTGTGGCAATCAACACTGATTTGATATACAGGATGGAGCTGTCAGACCGATCTTGTGACCCACAGATTTTGACAACTACGTGGTTTGTTGACATTAAAATAAAAGCATTGGTACTGCCTAGTTAGGTTTCATTAATATTGACTTTTAAAGGGTAACTAATAATTAAGTAATTAAAAGGTATTTCCAAGGAACAATTTAACACTGGTGGCTTGAAACGAAAACATTTTCCAAGTTGCACAACACCTTGAATTTGTTGATGTCACAAAACTAAGTACTCCATTTTAAACCCTGCTTTCATACAGAGAAGACTTTTCTCAGCACAGACTTTCATCTGGCTTACACCCACTGCAAGGCATCAAGCTCAGCTGTAACTATTATAGACTACATAGGAATTTGGTATCATTAAAAAAAATGGAAAGCCACGGCCTGGCTTAGAGTTCCCTGACTTTTAAGAACTTAATAAGACAAAGTGAATCCCACCCTCAGATATTACATCTTCAAACAATGTCTACGATTTGTGAGTCACTGTTTATTCATTAAAACTGGTTATACTGGGTGTGGTACTCTTATGTAACAGGCATAATTGATTTTGGACAATTTTTCAAACACTTAGGCCACGTGAACCACCAAATAATAAAGGAAATATCTTGCAAACACGATTTTTATCCATGTTTGAACAACATCTCTTTTCAAATTATGTCTCCTTTCTCTCCTTCATTCAGCTGAATGTATTCTGCTTCTTTCTCTGCTTTTTTGATAGAAAGACAGCAATGACATAATTAAAGGCTATACCATAAAATCGCATATAATTGCTGCTATAAAACAGTTTGATTTTATTTTTCTAAGACAGCGTCCCTTAATACTTCAGTAACTTGCAATTGCCAGGTCCAAGCAATTTACTTCAAACAGTATGCAAATCAAGTCTTTACTTAAATTTAGACATTTTAAAAATGCTTACACACACACACAGAGGGCCAGTTTAATTTCAGGTTTGCTGTGATTCCTGTTGGAGGAGGCAAATCAAGAAAAAATAACCAAAGATCAACCATTCTGAAGATGGCATGACATCAAAATCATGATGGACTGAACAAAAAAGCACATGGCACAGAAGAATATGCTAATTATATGCCTCAGTACCAAAATTAACATTGAGTACATTTCTTTGGCTTGTCCTACTAGAAGCCAAATATAGCTGATTGTAATAGGCCTTTCTTTGCCTTAAAAGCTATTCAAAGTTGAGATTTTTCAGCGTTAATAAAAAATACTAATGGAGTTCATGTCAAGTCACTTTCACGGTTTACACTGGTTTGAATGGCTTTAGCAGAAAGGCAGCTCTACTGCAGGACAGTAGACCATTTTCAAAAGGGTTGGTTTACCATACATACCACCACATGCTACTCAAAGTGCAAGGGACTAGCAGGTTTCTCAGTTTGACTTTGTTGTGGTGGAAACACCAAAGCTAGACTCTCCCCATGCAATGCAAGACTCACACCACATACACAGGCACACGGGCTAACCAATTCTCCATCACAAAAGCGCTGGCTGCTCAGAAGCAAGGAGACAGCACTGCATTATGCCCAGCCTGTGACCTGAACGATGCATTCCTGCAGAGGAGCCAGGTACTCGCCGCCATCCAGACGGCTCTGCAGTTCACACTGGCCAGCTCTACTCTCTTCGTCTCATTCAGAGCTCCTCTGCCACTGCCCCATGTAGACTACACCATCTCAAACCACACAAGGACCCCATGCACCAATTTGAGAGAAATGCTAACTGCACCAGCATGAAGCACACAGCTCCCTGATGCAGGGTCACAGGTTAGGGATGGAAGATTCACAGGTTAGAGATGGAAGATTCAAGAAAGATACTGAACCATACATGATAACAACAGCCTTAATGCAGACTCATGCAAGGATCTCACCGGGCAAGCAATTAATCAGATGGCAACCTCAAGGACTCTGCACTAATTTATGAACTTCAGGTTCCCAGTTCAGCCTGCAGCAAGAAAAGCCAAGTTTATCACGCTGCAGAGATGACTGCTCATGTGCTGTAAGAAACCAGGACAACGTTATGAATATGGTGCTGCCATATGATCCCCACTACAGAATTTCGGCTATGCCTGCCAGTTTCTGTCACAGTGCCTGCCTCAGCGGATCACCTCACATACACATCAATGTCTGAATTACTACCTTGCTAATAGCCTTTCTTCCCTCTACCCCAGTTACTAAAATCTGGATCAGACTACATGGCAAATGGCCCCATCCTTACATAATTTTAGTATTACATATCTCCTTTTACAGCACTTGTTTGACTCTAACCGCCCTCATCCAATATATCACTCCACAATGGTACTGTTACTGTACGATGCACATGGAGATCTACAGGCTACACGCACAGCCAACAAGCAAGTGTTCAAGACACTCCCAATGTTCTGGCATCTCTATGATTTGGAAGAGCCTGGAAATAGATTCATGACACATTTTTATACATTGAGTCCACTGCACTTCATATACAGTTGTCAATAACAGGCTCTACCTCAGCTTGACAGATTTTATCTTTTAGGGTCTGTCACAAAGGAAGAGTTACACCAAAAAAAAGTAATATAAAAGCAGTAGGGATTTTTTACCTCTCCTGCATTCCTGTAGGAACTGCTGGTTCTTCTGGACTGTGACAATGAATAGCTGCTTTGCAGGACACTTCAAATGCACTACCCAAAGTCCTGCCTCCCCCTTTCATGGCTATTCATAGTCCTGTTCAAATGCCACACAGGATACGAGCTTGTCCTTGAATAGCATACATGGTAGCTGTCAAAAATGCTGCCATTATGCTTTGAAGGAGCTTGTAGTGTTTGGCCTTTGCAGACTTCCCGTCCAGTCTGCTCCTCCCCACCGGTTCTTCCTCTCTGAATTTCTATTTAAAAAACCCAAACCAAAAACCCTAACATTGCCACGATTTGCTCCAGTAGTCAACTGATTTATCCAAATTCCTCCCACAGGGCAGATAGTAGGAACCATATTCAGAGGGTTGCTGCACACAATCTTGGACACACAAGTGGCAAAATCATCCATTTGGGTAGAAAGCCTTTGGTGTTGCAGCAAACAGCCTGACCATAATGATTACCAGATTTCTCAAGGTCAAGAGGTAGAAAAGAGTAGCTCATTTCTGAGGCAAGCAGGATCTGTCTCCCTGAATTTTGGGCCCTGGGAAGATGTACAGAAAGAGTGGGCATTCATATCTACCATCCATGGGAGAACACTGCTGGCATTTTACCTCTGGTAGCAGGAGGGACGCCAGGTCCAAAGCAGCCAAGGTCATAGAGGGAACCGTGCTGCTATCTTACCTTCTGATCACAATTTAATTAATGGTCCAACAAACTCCTGAGAGGGCAACAAGTGCTCAAGAAGCTGGTACCCACAGAGGCTTTCCCAGTCAGCTGTCCAGCAGCGAACTTAGGACACAGCCCAGCCTAATAACTTCGCAGGAGGCCTGGATTTCTACAAAAGGAAGCTCCTCATTTCAAGTCCTCATACCTCACAGCTAAAATCCATGACAGGCATGACTCCACTGAGGAAAAGAGACAGAATGACTGGAAATAAAAAGAAAAATATCTACCAGGGAATCTGCTGTATAACCTAACTGCACAGCAAAAGTAAGAAGGCTGAAGGAGATGAGTATTTTTGCCATTGATGACTTATGCTGGACCATGTGAATGTTCCCCTTTATATCCATAATATAAAATCCATAAACTAATGTTTTTCAGTTGGAATTATTCCCACTCTATTGCTCAATGCAAAGCCATACTCTCCTGTTTAACCCCATACCCCAAATCCCTGAGCATCTTTTAATTTCAGAGGATGTGGAAATTTTTCAATCTTCAGCTAAAACGGCCTTTGATAACAAATCAGAAGAGAAATTTATAAAAGGAAATGGTTGATTATTGAAAAAAAATCTTACTGTTATTTTCCATCATCAACATAATGATGGGGTCTTACTGTGGTATGCCTTCTGGACAGACATGACAAGACTCCTGAAATAACATATAACTACATTTTTACAAAAGACGAAGAAAAACAATGAATAAGGGGCAAGCAAGAAGGGATGTAATTACTCGTGTGGTAGGCGAGAGAAGCATAGATCTCTGCTTATTGGTTGCTTACACTCTGGGGTTTTTTTAGCTGTTCTGTAAAATCCAATGTAGAAACACAATCTGAAAGATGGAAGTCAAGTTTTTCTTCCAATATTTAAGGGAATCCCTGACTTAGGGGAACAATACTGCAGAAAGAGGAAGGATAAACATTTGGGAACAACCAATTCAGTTGAGCTTTCCCTCCCCCCACAAACAAGATCATCCCACAAAACAGCAAGATGAATAAGCTTACTGTACTGACAGGTGTCAAACTAGGAAAACTAACATACGTTATTTTGTGTGATGAAAAAGGTCTCACTGTATGTGCAGAGATGGGCAGCATAAACTAGATGGAGGTAGGTGTTCCAGAGGGATGTAAAACTTGCAAATGTAAAGTGAAATTTGAATGACCAGCAATCTCTGAAAAAAAACAAATCATTGACATTTTATTGTAATTCTATAAGTACTTCTGATTTATTTGGAAACTATTAATTCCATAAACAGTTTAAATGCACAGTTCTAGAACTAAAAAGTTCTAAAGCTGCCATTCTAAGCAGTGAATGTTGATTTAAACTTTACCACACATTTACTTTCTCACATGTATTTGCAACTAACTTCAGATAAGACTGAATATTTATGCCCCTTCCCAAGACAATAGAAGAGTAACAGTAACATTATTGTTTTAAAATTTGCCAGCTAAGGTCCATATTAGTTCAGTGCTTGGCAGTAGAAGAAGGGTGGCATTGGGCCCCTTAACAGTAAATGTTCCTAATTAATTGAACAAGGAAAAGGATAAAGTAGTCATGAGAAAACAAACATCCAAACATTCAGTTCAGCCCTGAAACAACCAGAAAGCAACCACTGAATTCCATAAATACACAAAAAAAATGGTTTACTGAAAGTTAATTTACAGTATAGCAGTGGCGTACTAGACTTGGGTGTGTCTTTCTGCCATAGAAAAAGAAGTTAAACATACCCAGGGAACAGAATTATAAAGGAATTGTTTCTAGAAAAGTGATCAGCTGAGATAAACTGGAATCTCTGCTCACCACTACTTCTGTTTACTGCTTAGATACCTTTTAGTGATCATGTTTCATAACATATGCGGCCTCATGCTAGCCAAATGTTGAACATGACCATTGTGAAAGTCAGTCACTCCGTATACCATTTTTTAATCTTTTTTCTGAAACATCTACCTCTCCAGCACTGCGTTGATTGTTACCTGACCTCAAGTTGCTAACACCCTTCCAAGCTGGGGAATAAACAATCAAGAGATAAATGAATCCATGCATAGCTGTGTCTCAGCTGGACTCCTACATAGTGTCCACCTGGGGCATACAAAAAGCTTGCCCTGGACGGAAAATCACTACGTTCTCAACATCTCCCTTAAGATGTCAAAAGAAAAAGACTAGAAGTGTAACAGCAACAACACAGCTTAGAAGAGAGGACTTGCAAGAAGACTTAGATGAACCACAGACAGAAGAAGGTTTTGTAGGGCTGGCTGACCAGTCCAGTCACAGAAGAAAACCATGATCTTCTTGCTGTCCTGAAATGGCCCCAGAGTGTCCTTTCCCACTCTCTTCCTCATGCCCATGTGAAGGGTTTATGTTTAGAAAGTGTCCTGCAATCACCCAGATGACTTTGTGCTTTAGTATAGTATTAAAAATGAAAAAGACATCCCCACATAACTCCCTCACACGTCCCACCACCTCTCCCCAGCCCCAAAACGACCACAGCAACTGAGCCAGGCATTCCAAGCACCAGGGAAGGGCACCACAGGGCTGGAGCCACAGCGCGCTGCAGAAGAGAGAGGGATAATGTTTGGACTTTGTGCAGATTCTTGAGAGGCTTAACATACCCAAAGAGACAGTGATTCAGCGCCCTGACAGCCAGGCAGTACGTGACTGATGGGATGGCCAGCCACGCGCCCTCACAAAGAACTTGAGGTTCAGACAACAATAATAATAATAATAATAAACACCTTGAAAAACTATGCGAAATCTGTCTATACCATCACTGTTGCTAAAGGAGAAAAAAGTTTATGACAACTACAGCACTTTGGTTTCAGGTGAACAAGAAAAAGCTTTGACTAATATAGAGGCATTACTTGAAATATTAGCAGATAAAATGTTAGTGATATTAAAGTCACATTTGTCTAGGGCAAACGTAAAGAAAGGATTAAAGCAAATAAAGACTTAGACATTTTTGCTGTAGAGGTACTAAAATCACATTTGTCTAACATTTTAATCTATTATTTTATATTTAGTATTTTAAGTACTGTCTCTACTTCACCATAATTGAATCTTTAAATATTTTGTTCTTGTTCATTTTAGAATGAAAGATAAATGTAAGCTATAAAAAGCCTTCTGATGTTTGTATTTCCTAAGTTTATAGCTCAGATTTACTACTATTGTAATTCCAGGTCAGAGTGTATATGCTGCAATTTTCAATACCAGCTTTCAGTTCGTTAGCATTTATTTTTATAGGAAAGACCTTTGCTTGCAGTGATTAAGAAAAATATGCTAAAACTCTGCTGCTATTTGCAAGCGGCTCCCTGTTGCGATTATTGATGTAAGTGCCCTAGCAATACAGAGATACCGAATGAAATGGCCAAAACCAGAGTGTACTTCTGCCCTAAAATACAGTTATCTCTTACAGATTGACTGCTTTGATCCTGGGTGTATCTAATACTTTGATTTTTCATATATTTTAAATATGTGTGGATCTCCAGAGGGCAGTGCCAGTGCCATGAGCGAACCAGGGACCTAACCTCAAGCTCCTGAAAATATGTTCAGCAGGAGGAGGAAAAAGGCATCAGATAAAAGAATACACACACAAGAGGGAAATGCTTTAGATACAATTGCTTTCATGTGTTTAGCAAGGTTATTCATGCATGGAAGTAATTTCTTGTTATTACTGGAGATCTGTCAATCTTTTCAAATTTTTCAACCTTTACTGGAAGCAGTCCTTTGAGCAGCATACATACCGAGACGTGGTTTAAGTCAACTTCAGCCAAAAAACATTCATCAACCTCCCCCCTTTCTCTTTCACACATACACATGTGTGCACACACAGAGTTTGGGGAACCAACAGTCTTCTCGCCGTGCCTCCCCTCCCATCCCCACAACCCCTGACTTTTATATCTCCTACACCCACAGGTTTCCAACCCATTTCACTAGGTTTACTTAGCTCATTAACATGGCAACAGAGGAACAGCAAGCAAAGAAATTGTGTGGAAATGAACATTTAACAAGGTCAAAAGACACCATAAAGGCAATTAGTGTCACATAAGGAGTCTGGAAAAAATAGTCATGTTGCCACTTTCCAGTAAACTATGGCACTTGGCATTAATTGCGGCACTTAAACAACAGCATTTAGAAATTTCAATATTATCTAGCAGTGGTTATGTAGAAATAAACCATCAGGTGGAAGTCACTGAAATTAATGCTGACTTCAGCTGTAACAATATTATGCTCTTCTCTGGAGTTGGAATAATTCAGGGGGAAGCTTAAGAGAACTCCACTGATATGATCTGTACAAATCAAAATAAAAGCAAGACTGTAAAGCTCTTGAATACCACTATGTTTAGTAGTTGGGGTTTTTTTTAAACTACATTTACGTTTTACGAAATGAGATTGAGTAAGCAGTAGGAGAATCTATATAGAACTGCAACATCAAGAAAAATAGTATTTTGGGGGGGTTTGTGGGGTGTTTTTTAGGAATTTTTAAAATCTGAAGTTTAAAGGAATATAAACACATACAAATAATTATATTGGAATATTTGAAACACACTGTACGTGCACTAAATTATTAAGCTGGGATTGATACTTTTGAAGGCTCCGTTTCCCAAGGCTCGTAGCAATACACTGCATTAGAGGCAATGAGCTTCTATATTACAGCGCTGGATGGCAGAGGACATTGCCACTGCTGCGCAGCACCATCTAATGAGAGACGCCGGGTACGACATATGACCAGAGGCTTTGTGCTTATATGTAGTCCCTCTCCTTGGCAGGAGATGAAAGAAACTGCCTCTAGCAAAGAAATTAAATAATTGCAGTCAGAGGAGGAAGGATGGCTACGGAGGAAATTGAAGTCCAAGGGAGCCACAAAAGGATGGCGGGCATCTGAAAAGATGACAGGAGCACAACTAGAAGAGGCAGAATATCAGTCTGGGCAAAGGAGTTTAAACATTTAGGCTCAGTAAGTTTTGCTGGCCAACTCTTGTCTCTAAGTATACCCTTTTAAATAGAAAGGATTTAAATATAAAGGAATCTTTGATGAACATGTAAGCAAGTTACCATAGTGTCTTTAAGATACTTGGAGAACTGCGAAGCGAACGTGGTTTTGTGCTTGCTGACACAGCTTTCAGTTTTTCAGGGGATCCTCTTCCAGCTGTGCCTCCTTTAAGATGCTTCTGTCATCTCACAGCACACACGGTAACACTCTGAACAGCAGCCTATGCTACTCAACCATTATTCCTAATTATATACTTGCCCCCTGCCAAGGCTTCTTTACTGTTTGAGATGTACTTGCCTTTATAAAAATAAAATGTCATTGCTAACAGAAATGAGGGATCAGGCTACTATTGACCTCAAAATCAGGACTTCACCCTACTTAGATTAAAGATGACATGAAAATGTCCTTCTTTCTGCACCACACTGTCCTGTCATCTGCCTTTCCTATCTGAACATTCCAGTCTAGTCATTTGAGTATTTATTAAGCGAAATACACCACTAGTAAACTCTCATTTTCCATGGAACTCTTCTGCTTGGTTTGCAAAGCTACAGATAGAAGAAGCGTTAGCAGCTGTCAGAGTCAGGTGGCCCCACGCAGGGCTAACTGCTGAATTTCAATTAAAGAATTAAGGTGAAGAGCAGGTAGGAGAGATTGTGGTCCAGAAGGGATGCTGTGAGTGACAACTGCTGCTCTTCCAAACTCTTCCAATGCTTCCCCCTTCCTACCTTTCCTCTTTGACATCATCACTAGCCCCTCCACTTCTGATCCAGGCTGAGCATTGATACAACCCAAGCGTTACTCAACCACCTCCAGCATGACACTTCCTTCAGTCATTTTATTGCTTCTCTGCAAATGCAGCTTTATTTATTTATTTATTTATTTATTTAAGGAGCCAAACTGGTTTGACAGAGTGCTTGCCTCCTCACCTGGGTGTGTTCAGAGGAGCCCAAGATAAAACTGTCATAGCAGCTACACAGGGTTGCTATGTATGCTGCCCAAAGGTAGGATTTAATTACTAGTCAAAAGCAGCCAATCTTCCCCTTATTACAAAAGACAATTATAATTTTCTTATATTTATTATGACATCCTTGCAGAAATGTTTGTGACTCTCTGTAAGCAATTCCATACCCTGCAAGAGGCAGAAATTTACCCCACAGTTACCATATTCAACCCATTAAGCACTTGAAGTGTGAATCCTCAATACCCAACCCTTTTTATATCATTAGAAAATTCCATGTTGCTGAAAAAATCCATTTATTTTCCTATGGAAAAAAGCCAACAGTATATTAAGTTATTGGCTATGTCTGATACATCCTTTCTCAAAGAAAGACACTGACCTTAAGTCCTGTGTAGAAAAACCAGAGAGGTTCCAACCTGTAGTGGGCTGGTTCACATTTATTCACGTAACCTCCGCTAATGATATAGCCACAGTGATTAAAAGCCCCACAAAATACACACAAGAAAAACACTGAGATGCAAGCAGGCAAACTGCACCAGAAAATGTTCTATCCAGAGAGCAATAAAAACAATCTTGGAAGACAACTCTGTGCCATTCATTCAGCGGGACGACGCTTGTACCTTGTAACCACAGAAAAGATGCTCTTTTGAATTATAAAAAGATGCATGTACTTTGGGCATTTTTTGTCTCTAGTTTAACTTACTTTTGTCTTTAAAAATAACAATGCATTAAATGGAGAAATATTATCAGCAACCCATACAGTTTTTCATAGACAGAGAATATCTATGTCCTGGAAGACCGAGATTTTCTTCTACCGTAGGCATGATGCCTCAGGCATTTCAGGTCTGAGCCACAATGGTTTCTATGACCAGCTGCCTTCCAGGGCATGTGAACTTCAAGAATGTCTGAAGTTTTGCCTAGCAACTGAGACAAAGCATAGACTGCCCCCAATTTAAACAGTTTCCTGCATACATATTGCATGAAGTTATGCCAGTTTCTGCTGCTTGATCTGGTACATGATTACCATTTCTACATCAAATTTTTTACCATTTTATTTACAACTCAGGAGAGCAGTTGAAGACACTTTTCCTACCATAACAACAACAAAACTAGGAAGCGCTTTTAACATTAGGTCACTGCTTTATCAAAGCAGAATGATGTCTTGGGTTTTTTTTTTTTAATTCAAAATTCCAGAGATAAAGGAACGGTACTTTGTATCATTACTCTTATTTCTGATACAAGGTGTCATTTTTGGGGGGGGCATCCCAAAATTATGCATTTTATTGGATACACGTCCTCTTAAATATTTTCTGTTAGAACAAAGAGTTGGATGTAATTTCAGCTTGAAGCATTTAAACACCACTTGCACAATGTTTACAGACTAACAAAGGAATTATCCCATTGAGTTAAACTAGTTGTCCATCTTGCCCAGCATCCTTGGTCTGACAGTGACCTGTACCAAATATGTCAGCAGGTTTGCAGGGTGGGGAGGGAGGATACCAATACTTTCATATTTAGAGTAGAGGAGTTCTAGCCTTCTCTACAATTAAATGGTAAAAAAAAATGATAGGGAGAGCAACACGTCTTTTCACAAACAGTTCTCTTGCATCAGAAATCATTACAGAAAGGAGGAATATCACCTTCCACTTCCTCCTGCCCTCATATACAATTTTTTAAAAATATTTGCTTGCTTAAAGATTTCTTTGTTTGTAATATACAGTATGACAGGGAAGCATGTATCCAGAAAAAGCTGGATGTCAGTCAAGCTTGTGTTAAGACCAAAGTGTTAAATATATATAATGCCTTTTTAACTAAGGCATGTAACCACGAATATGCTATTAAAAACTTATATATCTTAGGCCAGCCAGTGTTATCCAAGAGTGGGGCCTCAGTTTGCGCACCTGTATTGATATTGGGTGTGAATTCACACAGAATCTGGGTGTCACTGAAAAACTGATCTCACATTTCTCCTGCCGTATTCTGACCTCTGCTGTTATAAAGTGGAATTTATTTTGACAATAATTTTTTAAGAATTTTCAATAACTGCATTTATCCAGGGTAAAGAAATGATTGGAAAATCACTTTTACTTTACACCATGAAGCACAAAAAAAGTGCCCAAGCTTTTTTTTCCCTATCATCCTGTCATTTATTATAAGCTGCATATTTGACTATTACATAAATACACATACCCTGTTCTTTTAGCATCTGGACTCCACATATGCTACCAAACCATCCCAGTATCATCTTTCTCTGAGAATGCACTTTTGCCCAAGGACTTCAGTGAACTTGGTGGGTAATGCAGATAGATGGGGGAGTCTGATGTGTGCCTTAAAGGAATTTGATTTTGGGTGAAAATAGCTGATGAATTGACTTGTATGAAGCTAATTGCTAAATAACCCTGTCATTGCATACCATTATCGTCATGGTTGATATATATTATACTAACGACATCATATTAAAAATCACCCAGGTTAATGAAAAAGGAACTTTGAAGAAGTCAGGACTAGTTTCAGCAACTGGTGACCAGAAACTTACTCAAGATCAACATCTTCAACCTGCAGACCATGAGCATGGACCGTGCCAGATACACCAGGTATGAGCATGCAACAGAGACAACACATCATCCTGCTGCTACATCCAACGACACCCACTCCACTGAGTGAGCAAATTCTGTCTCATTCCTTCTGCCTTGAAGGACTGTCATGACAGATGGAACCCAAAGTTATGGACTAAATTAACTCACTACACATTTTGGAGGGATGACTTAGAGATACTGTGTGTATATATCAAAAACAGGAAAAAAAGATGGTGATTAATTAGAATGTATTGGAAAACATGGAAACTGAGCATAACATAAATGGTATGAAATAAGGGGTGGATACTGTCCTGGCTTTGGCTGGGATAGAGCTTTTTTTTTTTTTTTCATTCTTAGAAGCTAGAATAGTGCTGTGTTTTGATATAAGAATAATGTTGATAATGTTTTGATCTTTTTAGTTGTTGCTAAGAAATCAAGGACTTATCAACTTCTCATGTCCTGCTAGTGTGCAGGTACACAAGAAGCTGGGAGGGACCATAGCCAGAGCAATGGACCCAAACTGGCCAATGGAATATTCCATACCATGTAACGTCACGCTCAGTATGTAGATGAAGGTTGATTGAGAAGCTCGCTCTCACTTCCAGGATTGTGGTTTTAGGATTCTCTCTTCTCTGGGATCGCTAGCTGGGAACAGGTCGGGCATCAGTCACTGGGTGATGAGCAATCACATTGTGCATTACTCATTTGTATTTTCTATTATTAGTATTACCATTATTATTTAAATTTTATTTTATTTCAATTATGAAATTGTTTTTATCTCAACCTAAGACTCTCCTTACCCTTACCCCTCCAACTGTCTCCCCCACTCCCCAGGGGTGGGGGAGGGTGAGCGAGCAGCTGCATGGTGCTTAGTTGCCATCTGGGTTTAAACTGTGACAGCTTTTTATGACAGATACCAGCAAAACCACCAAGCACACCAATATACAGACTATTGCTAATCTGAAACTATTCAAACAACCAGTTTTAGGTAGCACTATTTTTCTGTTTAAGTTGCATTTTCACTACAGTAGACTAGTAAGCTCTCTTAATTGTGTACAAGTCTAGGCCTCTATACTGAATTTTGACAGTACTGGTTAGTAAAGAAATTATATTCTAAATACCCCATACATAAAAAGTGTAAATCTGAATGAATTATGACTATATTGGTTGGAAAGGTTTTGAAGGCAGCAAAACACCACTTTAAGTGATAGGTACACTCAGAGGGGAAAAGAAACAAGGGGGTGTCCATCATGATACTCAACTTCTAAACTTCTCTTTCCCTCCTGGATAAGGAATCTGCTCTCAGACCTTGATCGTGAGGATTATGGGATGGACCTTTACTGTACTTACCACAGAACATTTGCTCTTCCTCTCCCATCATAACGCCTGACACACTTCAAAATAAAACTGCACCTACAGCTTGCATTATTTCTGCCAGACTTGCTGCTTTCCCATGGCTTGGGAGATAATAAAGTATTTGATCAAATATTTACAAGCAGTATGAATTTAAGACTGTATCTCCCAGTCAGATAACACTTTTGACTAAGGAACAGAAAGACAGCAGAACAGTGTCCAGTGAGTGTTTTAGCACCAAATGATCTTTTTATCCTCATGTTTAACTAGAAAAGAGACCCTAATGTCAAATCAGCACGTTCACCCTTATGCCAAGAGCCTACATCTTTTAGAGCTACAAGTCAGAAATAGTCTTGTTCAGTTATTTAGCAATTTTTTTTTTTCTGAAAAAGTCTGTTTACACCAACAACTGTGTTCTTTACCAGCAATACTGAAGTTAATTTTTTTTTAATTGTTCTGCATGCAACTACTTTATTTTCACCTTCATGCATATAGTTAAGCGATTTATTTATTTTAATCATTGAAGATTTTGCTTCTGTTGGGACAAACATATGGAAATATGCCATAACACCTTTATTGTAGTAAAAGCAGGAAATGCAACAGCCTAATACGACTAAATCACTGAATCTTAAAGGATCCTCAGCTGTAACTACAAAACAAACAGTCATTAAAACTCAGCACAGCACCTTACTCCATCGCATAGATGTCCAGGGGACAGCCTGTTAGCTTAGACACACACACACCCCATTCCAATAACCATCCTCACATGTTTTCTTTTGCCTTCAGTTGCAACCACCATCTGCTGGAAACTAAAAGAAAAGGGCCCCCCAAAATGTTACTGCAACTCCAGTAACAAATACCTAGATTGTCAGCAAGGATGCCAAGCAACAGGTTGTAGAAACTACCACAAGTGTCCTGTAGGTTTTACCATTATAATTGACACTTTAATATATGGAACTACTTTAAATAAGGCACGTCAAGACAGCTCAGCTTCCCCCTCAAAAACTTTATTAATAAAGACACCAGTTTTGCACAATATAAGGAGGAAGCCTTAGTTCTGCTGTCTATGTATAGAGACTAACAAGCAGCACCTTGCAAGTGGATTCAAAACTTTATTGTTTTAAAGGCTGTTGTAGAATCTGGTAGGTGTTCAATCAAATCAATAAAGTACTACGCTTAGTTTAATTTTGTATTCTATCAAAAATGCAATGAGAAACTGAATAGCCTAAACCAAACAGTAGTATGATTGAACAGGAACACTTTGAGAAACCAATTAGCAAAACCAGAAGTGAACAAAATTCAAACCTAGCATAATAAAAAGAGCGAGGCAAGTTAAAAAGTAACTAAAGACAAAGTGTACAAGAAATTCTGTGACCATGCTAGAAGAAAAAGGATGGACAGATTGAATACGATGAAGGGAAATAAATAGTTAATGACAAGATGGCTATCTTCAGTTAAAGAGCTGTCAGATTCTTCAGAGAAGCATGGGACTGGGAAAACAACCACTGAGAATAGAAGAAAAGTGTTGAAGATGGCAAAGCCTGGAAGAATTTGCTTAATTAAAGTTATTCGGTGTTCTAGAGCATGCTCTAAGCCATTAGCAATTATCTTCAACTCAAAGGGCTGGAAAGGTCTCATCGACTGAAAAATTTAAAATAAAGATCCCCTTTAGAGGTGTGACAACATGAGAAGAAACCAGAATAAGAGTCAGAAAAACATTTAGACTATTCTCTCCAACTTTAGTTTCTAGAAGGGTATTAAATATTGCTGATTCACTACCACCACCAAGCCGCAGTTGTCTGCAAGGAAGACAACACTTTGGTTTGAAAAGTAATGTATAAATAATGTTATTTTTTTTTCCTGCTTTGGCAAATTAACCACTCTGATACACAAGAAAAAAAGCAGGAAGTGGGCTACAGATGGACTTAAGTTATGCAACTGGCAAAAAGCCTTGCTATTTTATTTAAAGATAGACAGTCTAAGTAAGGTCATTAAAAGGCCATTATGTGATGGTAAGAAGATCACACATGTAAAGAACAGCTTTCTAAGGCGCAACAGAGACTGGGATAAGGTACTAAACTGAACTCAAGAGAAGTTATTTCAAATTCCAGGACTCTCTAATGTGTTCATTACAGAATTAGGTGACAGACTACAACCATATTATTTATAAACCCAAACTGAGACGCATGAGCATTATGGAGGGAGATGAGAATTCACTGTTCCAGTCCTCAATTAGAGCACTGGTGTAAAGTTCAGCAAGAGAAAACTCAGCAAAGCTTAGTTACAAAATCTTATTCTTAAAACAGTGCAACTAAAGACAAAAATAGGATATTCCTGTACATCTCAAAACAGTGGGTTTTGATTTGGGTTTTTTTTGTTTGTTTGGTTGGTTTTTTTACAACAGACACAACCTCAGTTTGTAGTCAGTCACCCCTACACCCTTTTATGCAGTGCCACTGCCTTAAGTGGTTATTTACCAGTTTGTATTGGTGCAGTAGTTGTCCTACTCTTAGTTTGGTACGTGCTATTGCATGTATTGCACTTCAAGGCAAGACAGAGAGAAGAGGCTTAAGAGTATGAGAAGTAGTTATTATAAAGAAGAAATGAGACTGAGAAGGAATGCTTCCTTTCCAACTTTATCAAAGCAAAAGTTGTACTAATTTGTTTAATTTGCAGCAAAGAAGATTGTCACATTATTAGGGAAGTTACGTACCATAGACCAGTTTGCCAGTTTTTAAAAGGTTAAAAAAATATATATATGCCAGGAATGGTCTAGGTATAAGAATATCCGGTCTTACAAGAGAGTAGTCATGAACTATGTGACCTCTGAGCTCCTTCCAGCTATATATGCAATTTCCACATGAAAGAGCTTATTACTCATTCAGCCTCATCATCTGAATACCAAACCAAGAGAAAATTCTTAGTTAAGCATGTACGCATCTGCAGGATTTAGGGCATAAGACAGAACAAAGTTTCAGGGGGGGTTTTGGTGGTGTTTTGGAAATGAGGTACTTCACAGCAACTGCTCAAAACACATAACAACCTATAGGCAAAAAATGTCTACAAATAAATCAGTTTATTTTAGGATGATACTTCTAAGTGTCAAGTCAGAAATTCAAATCTATAATGCCTACTATGACCTGACATTGTTAAAACAACAAAGAAAAACCGTATACCCATGGTGGGGAGACAGACACAAGTACTCCCCCCTCAAGTAACTATAATTACTCAGATCAGGAAATTATCAACTTCGAAGATACATGGTTTAAGTGGCACTTACACTATCATATATAACCCAAACACCAGGCTCTCTAACTTTAATGTTATGGTAAAAGTTGCATAGGTAACTATGATTTATTACAATTCAAAGCCTAAGGTACTGGTTGCATCCGATTCATACTCTCTAACGAATTCTGTTCCCAAAATAAATTCTTCTCTATGGCCTGTTAATTCTCATCACTTGCTGGGGATAGGGAGGAAGGAACTTACTGGTCTTTACGTGCAAGGTTATTAGTGTTACATTGCTTAGAGAAGCTCTTGGTGGTCCAACTGTGCTCCTCTAGTGGCCTGCTGCCCTGGAACCACTGGAGATGCCTGCAGAGAGATGGGAGAGTACAAAATGGTGGTGCTGAGGATTCCTATGCACCGTTGGCATTTTCTATATTTCCAGAGATTACGTAACGGTGTCAGACAACAACAACAAAAAAATCTGGTTTCCTTTTCCTTGATGGAGGATTGTCTTGATCTAATAAAAAATGACTGACCTACAAGCTCTGAAGGACAAAGGGCTCCTCCTGGGCACCTCCAATGACATAGTTATGTGTGAATGGGCCAGGTACCAGTGGAGAAAATAGCTACAGCTACTGCAAGTGTTTTCTTTGAAGAACCTCCAGAAACCACATAAGAAAAAGTAACAGAAACATGTATTTTGGAAGGGAACATTCAAAGTAAAAGCAAGTCTGAACTTCATTACATAGCTTCTGGTCACAGTTGCTACATGAATCCACCTGCTCAAGGCATTATTTTAAGACACAAACACTTAAAAAAAAAATGTTTTTGCCACCTCAAGGAAGAAGATGCAAAACCCTACACAGCCTTGCTGCCAGAGGAAGGAACAGAAGTGACACAGGACAAAACCAGAGAACCCTGGAAGATGTGGTGTTTGTGTTTGCATTTGAGAAAGAGGGGGGTGGAAAGATGAGAACAGCCACTTTTCTTATCTGCCCCATCCCCTCCACGGTCCACTGACAGTGTCCAGCACAGCCCTTGCATAACCCTGCCTCAGGTCAGCTGTGGGGACATGACTTCTGCTACACCTTGATCTCTTGCCTTTGTCTATGCCTAGTGACAGAGAAGGCGCGAGTCTGGATAATTCCAGTTCCACTGCTGCTTCCAGCAGTCCTGTGCAACGTTACCACTGAATTCAGGGAGGCGTCACAGAAACCTGGCAAGCTGAGACAACCCCAAGGCCTGATGACCAAACATTTCATGGTAATGGCAGTTGGCACAAGAATCTTAAATAAAACCCTAATATGAAAGTCAAAAGCTGGTAGATCAGAGGTAGCCCTCCAAGGTTTTGTTAGGACAAAGATTCATAGAAGTCAAGGCCTCATACACTTTAACATGTGTCAAATTCATACCGGTATGTGTCTCTGTGAAAAGATACGTCTATGAAAAGTAACTGTCAGTCTGTGTATTAGATTTATCAATAGAGATCAAAGGACAGATTTGGGGGGTCAATAAAGTGAATGGCCCCGCTTTCATTCAATGGCTTTGAAGAAACAAAATTAAGTAATGTCCTACAAAACCAACAAAAAGCTTGTTAATATTCTTGCCTAGATGCAGGAATAAGTTGACAATATAACTACCCAAAACACTTTTTCCCAAAACAAAAAATGGCTACTACAAAACAATTCTGAAAAATATATTCAACATTATTTGAAAACAGCTTATTCTGGAATGAAAGATTTCCCATATGAACACTGTAATGGCAAGTTGAGAATCCCTGCAAAATATCTTCTGAATCTTTGGGAAGTCACAATATACTGCAATGAAAGACGTTATTTTAATCACACCTGAAAACTTTGCACAAAGTGAAAATGGATTAAGTAGTAAACATTTTGCTGGCTAATGAAAGCTTTTGTGAGCAAACTTGTGATACTAACATTTCTGCTAAAAAGAAAAAAAGAAATACTACATGCGAAAAATATTATGGAATAAAATTCTTTGTAGCTCTTTAAGTTAAGTAATTTTGCAAACATTGTAAAGATTTTTGTGCTACTCAAAAAAGCACAGCAGTGTTCAGATTAACAGAAAATAACTGACAAAACATCAACTCAACCTCGTTCTGCATCTTGATTCTATTTTTTCACATAAATGAAACATTTGTGAAATTCAGAGCATCTGAATGCTGAATACACTTTTTATCAGTATGACATAGTGAAGGCTATTTTAAGATGCTGGAATGTCATTTATTTGTGCCCCTTAGCTCAGCAATTTGTAAATTATTAGCTCTAGAACACCAAAACAAAGTAAAGCCTGTTTAAGCCCACTTGATTTGACTACTAGCATTTAAACACCAATTCAAGATCTAATGGCAAAACCCAATATATACTATTTATCATAAAATTCAAAAGGAAGACTGATGTGTGATATATACCTACAGGAAGACAAGAACAACATTTTTTTTTAAGGCTAAAGCTTGGTCCTTTCAGTTTCCCAAGATTTCAAACAAGTACCTACATTCCTGCTGGTAATGAAGCCCCTGAGGAGCAAGTTTAGCTTGAGATGTCACTTTCAAACCTTTTCCCTATAGCGCCAATAGGAGAGAAGGGAAAGAAGAATATGATTAAGCATAATGCTGTTTAAGTATCTGTTTTTCTTACAAGAGATTCCTGTATTTAACATCAGCCTCACACCTTTAGGAGGCAAGAGACTTGTACTATCAGATTCTTGTTCCCATTGAGTTTTATGGGAAATAGCAAGTCCTTGGTTGTTGTGCTCCATCACAGGGGACTGCATGAAGGGTTACAGGACTGCAGCAGCTCTGTAGCTCTGGTCTCTGGAAAAGCCTTAAACTCTCAAGAGGTCATAAGACTCCCAAAACAAGGCTAAAAATTAAATTATATGGGAAAAGTGGTGAGCTCCACGAAGTTTATGAAAGTTCGGGTCTAGAAGAGAAGCCCTCCTGACAGCAAACTGCTCTGAAGAGGACAGCAGACACTACCTTCTGTTTGTTTGCTTTTTAAATCCATGAAACAGAACACACCTACCACGTCTCTTTTCATCCCGAGCAATTCATTCAAAGTCAAAGCTTTGGTCTGAAGCTTAAGGTCTGATTTTATTTAGTTCTGGGCTCACCTTAAAGGAGCAGTAAGAGGGGTTTAAAACTGGTAACATCATTCACCAGGAAATACAAGTTACCTCTCTTAGGCACCTATGGAGTACACTTTTTTCAAGTTCTTCAAGTTTGAGAAAAAAAATCTGGACTTCAGAAATTCCTTACTTTAATTAATGACTTGCTCTAACTTGACTTTAAATTAGTTTAATCACTATGAAGGAACAGTAAAAAAAGTTTGGCATCACCTAATATTTTTAAAGTAACAGCTTTAAAATTGTACTTTACTGTTCAACCAACCTCCACTTTGAGCCACAGGACTGTCATACTAGGCTTCAAGAAGAAGGAAAAAAATAAGCAGTGACCATACTGACACAACTCTGAGACCTGGGTAACAAGAGAGAATGAAAATTCACAAGCAGCAGTGAATGGTCCTGCTGCATGGTCCCACTCCTGGCTGGCTCCTCTCTGGTGGGGGTCTCTGTCCTTACAGCAGGAGAGAACAGAGGGCTCCTGTGGCCCCCTCTGTCCCCAAACCAGACATTTTTATCAAAAAATTTTAATTCACGTGTTGGGGAACAGAAATTCACATACTGGGGAACATATTGGGGAAGAGAAATTTTGAGAAAGGATGCTCTAGAATCCTCCACACTTAGACAAAGAGAAGTAAAATTTAAGCATCCATTGGTAACTCTAAAAAAAAAAATCTAAGAGAGATCATTTTTATTTTGAACAGTTATCTGGAAGTTTTAATTCCTTAACCACCTAAAAGAAATTTTAGTGAGGAAGGTATCACACTGAAGCACTGAAACCCAAGCTAAATCATTTCCATAACCTCAGAAAATATATTTCAAGTTTCTTTTCTCTGGCCACTGTTTTTATCCCCAGTTGCAAATATCTTCTCTCTGTTTTGTGCTTAAAGAAAAAAAAAGTTCAAATACACAGGCTGCTGTAGCAGATCTGAGTTGAGATGTTCCTGTTTACCTCAGCTGGGCAATTTCCTAACTCTGATGGGTGCCACTAAAGCAATCAGATTGTTTAACATCCTATGCAAATTACTGGAGATGAATGCTCAAATCTACCAGCACACATAGAAATGGAAATTAGCAAAAAGCAGCAATATGGTAATTCAGCATGATGCTGAACTTAATACAAACATCACTAAAGGAAATCAACAGGAGACAGGAAGCAAGACAAATTTTGGGACTGTAGCACTAGTTACAGCAGAAGGTCCACACATTCAAAACAGAGAAAATCCCACTCCATAGATTGGGATTTTTTGATCTAGAACAAAGAATCTTTACCTGCTCTAAAAAAAACCAAACCAAAACAAAAAACCCACAGAAAACCTCCTCCAGCCATGAATACATCTTAAAGTTGTTGTGGCAGACATTGAGTACTAACCATCTTGAACCTTCCCCCCCACAAACTTAATCTCTGTGTAGTTAAACAAATACTAATAACTGAAAAGTACACAAAGTGATTTTACTAAGGGGGTAATTAACAATTTCATTTAAGTTTAGCAGCTGATTTTTAGTTGGCGTTAAACCAACAGGAGTTTAAAAGAACCTATTACATGCGGATAAGATTCTGAATAACCTTGTGAGTTACCAGTTGGCAGTTTGATGTGGCCCTCAGACTTCAAAGGCCGCTTTCATAAGAAAACAGCACAAAGGCAGAGAGGTCTTTATCATCATTTACTACAAATAAATAGACAAATCCACTACATACTAGAAAGCTGACGTAAGGAAAAGACTGAACTTTGCATGAGTTTCATCAACGTTTTAGGAGCCCTAAATTACCCAGTAGTTTTTTGATTAGAAGATGACAGTAATTTGGAAAGGCAACAGCAAATAGTCCAGTACCACAGAAGGACAGAGATAGCAACTTTGCTATCAGCATATGCTTGGGAGGTCACATTACCAGTTTGCAACGGAGCATGTGCCCAAGCATTTCCTGACACCTTATAGTGAACAAGTCAGAGCCTCCCACCCAGGGCACACACAGCTCCAAGTCTCTCAGTTTTTTTACTTCTCAGCTTTAACAATTCCTATTACCCTAGTCATAAATATACAGGTAAGACAGGCAAAACTGACAATCCCCAGCGTCAGCGTTATAGGAACCGCATTAAGGTCTAATCACTAAATATACACGCTGCTGATAATTAGGCCATGCAGAAACATAAGGATCTCCCCCTTACCAGAATTCTCTGATGAAACACCAGCAAGGACATACAGCTTAAAATTAACGTAGTGTGAAATGAAAAGTACAAACCTTTAAGTGGAAAGCTGCCTAATGTAATTTTCACAATTACCATTTAATTTAAGAAGCAGATCAAAGAAGTGCATCATTTACATTTTCAAACATTAAGTTTTAAAGATCAAAGACCTCTAGTATTTCCAGACTGCATATATGCGAGTAACTTGGTTAAAGTAATGAATCCATGCAGAGGGAGAACATGAGCTGCCCGTTTGCTCCGTGCAGCAGTTTCCCCATCGTCTGAGACCACAGCAAGTGGTATCTCAACAAGCACCCGTTGACACTATATATAAATAGAAGCAAGGGGCTTCAAGGTCTGAAATAGCATTATACCAACTTTCTGACTGCTGGAGACTCTCTCCCTGAAATTAGACACTGCTTCGGAGATTTTTTTCACAACTCCAGCCTGACAGCTGTGATTTAACAGTGCTTATATGATGTTCCGGAAGTCATTAAAGACCTCACTTCATTGTTGTGTTTAACCAAAACCGTGTTTTCAGGACAGTACTGTAGCCTAATTATGCCAAAAAGTTAAACAGAGGGAAGTTCACTATGTAAATATTGCAAAAAAACCCATGTCAGTTTAATTCTATATAGAAATGAAATAGCAGCAGCAGAGGTGATGTTTTAATGACCACTGGGAGTTGCTGCAAACAGACCCTGGTCAAATTCAGTGTAAAGTAGAAAGTGTCCTGGCACTTATATCCAGGAAACAATCAAATTTTTAGTTCATCCTGAAGACTCATGCCTACTTCTGAGCGCCTCCCAAAAAACGCAGCTTAGAATTCAAGATTGAAACCAGATTTTTCTCGGCAGAAAACCAGAAAGCATCATGGCCATAAAACCTATGCTAAAAAAAGAGACGATCATTTAAACTGAACCAGTAAACAGGAGCTGCTCATGGAAGCTTCGAAGATGGCCAAAACTTCTTTTATTGAGTTGAGGAACATGACACCATCACATCTGTAATGTGCAACAATATTTGGTACCTGATTGCTGATGCTACAATGACATTCAATGCCCAGAGTCCTCCTTACTGTACGCAAAGGTTCTCAATACGCTATGCTGCCCGTCAGACTGGTCCCAAGCACAGGATGGATTTTTATCTGCATCTCCCTTATGTCACCTATTTCCCTTCTGAATCACAGGATTAAAACTATTTTAAAAAGTAGATAGGAGGGGATATATAATGCTAACATTTACACAGAGCCTTTAATTCTTACATCACAGTATTACACATCTCATATAGGAAAGAAAGGGACATACGAAATCCACATACCTACCCCTAAACATGAGAGGATTTAAAGCAGCTTTCTCAAGAGAAGTTTCTCTGACAGACACTTCTCGTGGTAAGGTTGTTGCATTCTGTAACTGTCAAGCTCTTCAAGATGAACAGCCATTACATACTTACAATAGTTGAGGAACCTATGCATTATGAGTACTCTGGGAAACAGTCTTCCTGACAGACAAAAGAAGTTATATAGAAGCAACTTTCATACTTTAAATCTTCTCCCACCAAATAAAAAGTTGAGCAATATCCAGGCTCTTTAGATGAAAAAAACTATAAGCTGTGTTGGGCTGTAATTAACCCATATCATCCTTATCTCAAAGGATGTTTATGTTGCATAACACTGTAAAATACGTGGGTATTCCTGCCAGACCTAAACTGGCTGACAACGATTTCTGTGTGACAGCAGCCACACTGTACCAAATTCCCAGCCTACATCAGGTAGGTAGACACACCCAAAGCATTTAAAGGTCTTAATCTGCATGTCAAAAATTTAAACCACTATGTGGAATCTAAGCAACATTATGTGCATTGGTAGATGAAAAAATTGGTAAAATTGGTGCATGTCACATCTACCTGTTCGTATGACAAGGATCTGGAGATCCAGATCTCTTCTCCATATGCTCCCCCCAGGAGCAATGTCTGTTAAACTGAGCCTGCACCAGGTTCATCCCTTTCCAGACTGCACAATAACGCAAGAATAAAGCTAAGATGTGGCTGAGCTACAGCCACAGTAGGGATAACACTCTAAGGAAATAAAAAAACAAGACTGAGGTGAGGAAGGCTGGCATACCTTTTAAAAACAGCTGAGACACACCAATATCCTTTCTGTATATCTGAAAGTTAGCGTGACATTAGAGATATCTTCTGCTGCCTTAGAGACACCCTCCTCTATCCTGTCTCCTCAGCTGATCACAGAGGAAAGAGAAAACAATCAGATGAGTCACCACTGGAAATCTGCACGGCTGGATCGCATCTAACCCATCTATGCACCAGACACAGGAAACCAAATTACTGCCAGCCTCCCGACCACGTCTGCTCAGACACTGGAAAATGCTGCTCCAACCTTACACTTTGTTACCATGACCAGTAGATTCAGTTCTTGCAAGACAGTTGCCCGCATGCGAAGACCAAATCTTGTTGTCAAAATGTGCATATTAAGTATTTTGTATTCTGACAAGATTAACTATTATACTGAGAACCAGACATGACTTAATAACATTATTCTTCTTAATTACAGTATATCCGAATAAGTTTAGGAGAAGAACATTCACCTTTTTACTGTAATTTTCAAGGGTATACAGTTTTCACAGGGAAAGATAAAAGATTTCACTGGAAAATGGAATGCCACAAGACTTTAGTTGCCACATTACAAAACCCAAAAAGGTATATATTTTAGAAATTCTCAGCTGGGGAGGTAAGAAAGGGAAAGAGACAGAAAAGGAACCATAGGTACACACATACACACATTTTTTAGTCCGGTTTAAAAGTAGGTTTCCATGCCTCTTGGTCGATAAAGAAGATGAGATACTGATTTTACAGGTATGTAAGTGAAAATATTAAAATAAGTGTAATAACACATTCAGAAATTTAGAACAGTCTGAGGCTGTATTCCCCCAATATTTCAAATGAGCAAAGTGCAAAACAAATGAAAAAAACCCCAGATCTAAAAAGCCAGTCGTTTTACAAAATTTCATGATTTAAATACTTACGAGGTAGGAAATCCACTCCAGTAAGAACGGAAAAAGTAGCTATTTACAAATAACCTTAGGTGCACATTTCTCCTCTTCCCTTTCCAAGCCTCTCTCCTCTGTCATTTCTCCACAGCACACAGCTCCCAACCCCATCCACTGACAACTGACACGCAGAACTTCCTGGAGCCTTTAACGATGCTCTCAAATGAGATTACAGCCTGTGTCTGCAAGACCTACCCCAACGTCACAGAGGGCTTTTGGATTTTATCAGATGCATGCTAGGTCATTAGTGAGGAACCCAGTCTGTGCATTTTAATGGGGATTTGCCTTTGAAAAAATTCATTGACACGTAAGACTCATAGTTGTGAAGCAATACCATCCTGAATAATCATCAAGTTGATGTTTATTATATCAGGGTTTTTTTTCCCTCCACAGCATCAGGCAAATGTCTGTGAAAGATATCCATCTGTACCTGGAGCTCATGCCTTCATCCTCACCCCATTTTCATTCAGTCCAAATAAGAACAACTCCATGTAACCTGTTTATTGAATGTCAAGAACTCGCAACAAGGATGCCCACATGACATTTAAAAAAAAAATTATGCAAAGGTGAGACCTTTGTAGTCAGTTACGACAGTCAATGTCCCTTTGTTACAACCCCTTCTATTTGCAAAAGAACCTGCAATCAAATGTCCAGCCCATTTTTACTTGGGATTACATTTTCAGGTGCATCAAAAAGTTGCATTTTGTCAGTGGTACCATTTAGGCAAACGGAACATGGTGACACAAAGAAGAAAAGAGGTTTTTCCTAGAGTGGAAATGCAGCAATGCTTAGCTTTGTCCTCAGCTTCACCCAACCTGAAAGAGTATCCAAAGAAGCATTTCAAGGCAGTGCAACAGCTGTTGCTACAAAATCCCCCACCCCTGTAGTGTCAAACCTGGATCTTAATTTTTCTTCCTCTTTTCCACAGTCACTTTGACATCTGGCTTCATTTGCTTCCACTCTTTATCACATCATGATTTACTGGCCGACATGGTCATTTGACTACATAGAAAGTCTCAGATCAAACTCCACGAGCTAGATTTTTCAAATTCCTTCCTGAAGGAAAAAATAATAAATAAATAACAAATAGCAGGGCCTATAAAGTACTTCCAGGAAAGAATTCACAAATAACACTGGAGATTAGATCTCTGATTAGATTGCACCCCTGAAGGGCAGGTGATGATCACTGCAGAACTGCTGGGCCGGATGGCCCAACACCTCTGAAAGACCATCTCCCAACCAACAAAACCCCAGCAAGATGCAAGGGCTGCTTCTGCCATAGTGGAAGTCAGTGTATAAGCATATCAAATACTTCCAAATGCTTTGGCCCAGAAACTCCTGGCAGAGTTTCTATTTAAAACAGCTCCAACTGTATAAGCCTTATGAAATTCATCCTGAAGAAGTTAGTTATGGCTGGAAGCCAGTCTCCCTAATTCAGGTGTCTAGCTTATACCTCGACCCCAGGCACCTAGCGAACAGCTCCCGAGTCACATAAGGAAGAGAGACGGACAATGAGCAGAAGCAGGTGACTTGAGAAGCCTCCAGGGAAAGAGATGGCTTGTCTAAATTCAGGTGCCTGCTTCTCTTCATCCCATTAGCTCAGCTTCAAGCCAACAGCAAGCTGCCACCAAAAGGCCAACTCCGCCAACACCATGTCTTCCCTGGCACGAGCACTGGTGCCCATCTCACCTCCCTGAAGCCAAGCGAGTACCAAATACCACAAAACAGGCCGAGTCCCCATCATCAGATGAATGCCCTGAGCCAAATCACTGGAGGGTCAGACAAATGCCACAAATGGAGGCAGGAGAAGCACATGCTGAGCACAGAAGTTTCAATGATGACTTGCTGTGATAACCTCCTGGCACTAACACAAAACCACATCGTCATGGGACCTACCCTAGGAGCACAGTTTGGCCCAACCAACAGTTTCACTGCCTATACTAGCTGAATTGATCCCAACCTAGATATTCCTTTAAAGTTGTGTTACATGACAACGACTTTAACTTTTTTGGCCAACGCAGTAATAACTACTTCCCAAAATCAGTGTATCAGGTTTCTTTTCTAATAGTAATGACTGAAAGCTGAATCACATCCAGAAACAAAAGTTAGGACTTTCACATGAGCTTGTGCAAAAAAAATGTGCCAACACACCCAGCACTGGCAAAAAAAACCTAAAGCAAGTCTTATAATCCTCATGCCCTTCTAAGATAATCCCAGATGTTTTCTACCACAAATGCAAAACACTATTGAAATTAAGTTTCTCTATTCAGTGTAGCACAAATGAAAGTTTTACAGCTAAATATCCAACTGGAAGCTAGCACGCTGTGAGTCAGATCCGTACAGCTTTCTTTTCATTGGAAAAATAAAAATTTAGCACTATTCATAAATGCTAAATTTACAGCTGCTTGCAGAAGCTCACAGCTTGAGGAACCAAAGAACCTATTTGGAAGTAGCTTATTCACTACATTCCTTTAAAGTTAGATTTTCACTTGGATTGACCATATTCAGATATGTGAAAAACAGCAAAACCAAAACACTCCTCCTAAGGTAATTTGGATAATAAGTTAGGTGTGCCAAGCACACCTTAGACCAGCAGAAGCAGTGCATCTGAAAGCACATGTTGTTTTGCATTAAATTGCTGAAGTTGGAAAGCCCATTTGAAAAATGATAGTTAAGAGTTTTATTAGTCTCATTAAGCAGAAAAGTTGGGGTTTTTTTTTGTTTTGTTTTAAAAAAACCCTCCTCCAGCAGTGGATAAAGGAACTTTAAAGAGGAGTGGTAGGTACAAGAAACAGCTGGAATGTATCTGGTTATTACAACACAATAAAACCCAAGTGTTTTCTAAAGCTCAGCAAGGTCACCGTCTAATGTAATACACCCAAGTGCTCATTAAAAACTTAAAAACTTGGACCAAAAAAAAAAGTGTTTGACAAAGAAAAGGTGCTAAAAGGGAGTCCACAGTAGGGAGGGGGGAAGCATGCTAAACATGGAAATCATCACCTCACCTCCTCCCGAAATTATGGGCAGAAAAAAAATGCACAACTTCACCCAACTGAAGAATGGATGAGGACACAGTTCAAAAAAACAAACAAAAAAAGAAAAGGAGGAAAAGAACAAAAGTAACATAACTAACTGTAGTTGGTAACCACAAAATATAGAACAGAAGAAAACAAAAGTCCGGTCAGAATTGTCTGTAGATCCCCTTAAGCTGCAATGCACTTCCCCAGTATAGAAGACATAACCATTTCTATAGTCAACAAGTTAATTCTTCCTCTTAAAGTGCTTGCAGATGCTGCTTTCATGCGAAATTTTAAAACAACCCTCAAAACTACAAAGAGAAACCGTCCACAAAGGAAACTACACTGTGAACTCAGCTCAAAGCTATGCATGCCCATCGCACAGGACTGCGTGAAGGCAGACTTCGAGCATCTCTGAGAAATCCAGATATAGACTTAACTTGAAAATACATAAATCCACCTTGCAGAAACAAGGAAATACTTTTTACTCTCAAGCAAAAATTGGTCCCATTTTTCTCTCAAACACACCACCAAATACAGCACAGATACCTTTCCTGAGGTCTGGAAGGAAGGGGACAACAAAGTAACAGAGAGAATAATGTTCAGCCAGATAAAACAGTATTACTGTCACCCACTCCCTCTAAAATATTATTGCTAGCCCTGTCATATGACATTTTGCCACAGCACTTTCACAGTCTGTAGCCAGTGGAGAACATTATTTCTAGGATTTACATTCCCACAGGATTTACTTAGCAGCATGTATATTTATGTATCAATTCATATTTATATATTAATTGGATACACTTAGATTTACTCCATGCAAGGGATCACTGCCAAGAATCTACACACAATAATGAAATACTGATGCATGCACCTAAAGGAGGGTTAAATACATCCCTTATGTAGACGTGAGCCAGGACTCTGGCAGTCGCACTGTAAGAAGTTCTCCAGAAACCAGCCCACCCAGGTTTTATGACTTGACAGAATTACTCAGTATTAGACATGGTTTAGGCAACACAATATATAGATTTTGCCTTTTCATTCACATATTTTCCATTCTGACACCATCCAGGACATTGACTAGTTCTCTACATACTGTCTGAGAATATGTTACCCAGAACTAAGAAAAACCTTTTCAGAGTGATTAGTTCACCTGAAATAAAGGTACCTACAAGAAGAGGATTTGAATGGTAAAATGAGTCTTCTATCTCTACAGTTATTCCTCCCATCTGCCATACCAGACCGTATGCATTAGATTCATGCTTGGGGGAAAAACAAAACAAAATAATCACTGAGGTAAGATCTCTATGCAAATACAGGGAAAACATCGCTGCTAGATCTCTTGCTGCATTTGCAGAAGCCATAAAAATATACAGTAGAAATGCAGACTTCGAACAGTTTCAACAAATAGAAACATTTGGTGACCACATGTCAGAGACCATTCACTGGATTTGATTGCTGTACTGTTGGTCCAAACCAAAAGAGTTCAGTAAGTAGACCTGGCTCTGAAGTTTTATCCTCAAGCCGACTCTTTCTACCAAGCTACTCTGCAAATCTGCTTTTTTAATCTTCTGAGCAGGCAAGGGGCTTGGAGGGTGCATGTCTGTGTGAGTATACATACACATTTGTTTTTTCCCAGAAAAAGACAAAAACAAAAGCCCCCAAATAATTTTCCAACATCCCAAATGTAACAGATACTTCTAAAATCACACAGGAAGATAGTTATGGACTCCAAAAAGCACACTGTAATGCAATAATAAATGAAGTTGTTAGCACACACAACAGCATTCAGATAAATTAGGCTATTTCACTACCTATTTAACGGCCACGGCAGATAGGAGAAGCAGAGGTATCTTTAGTTGCCATCCAGACATGCTGAGCTCTCTTCCTCTAACGCTGCCTATCAAAAATGACAAAAACCTTATCTTGCTACAGAACTCCTAATGGTGAAACACCTCTCTCCATCAACACTGGGCAGTGTTCGCACGAGAAAGGACTTTTGTTCCACTGCAGTGTTCCTGCATGAGGGACAGTCGCAGGACTACAGGGTCCTGCTTGTGACCGAGACTGAGACTCTCGATGACAGTATCAGATGAAATTAGTAGCTTTCAGAACATCTGACTTTAACAACTCTACATCAGTTATTAGGGGAGGAAATTCAGCTCCCAAGAGGCCCTGTAATAGCTTGTGATATTAAGAGTTACTTGGCCCAACACCTATTTTCCACTTCAGTGGATCTGTTCAAGGTTGCTCCATGTGCTTTCCTACAGCTCTGCTGCTTCACTCCAACAATTCATTCAGGCACACGCTCACTGCCCACCCTCCCTCACACAGGATCTGTACATTTGACTACTTTGGGGGGGGGGGGGAAAAAAAAAAAAAAAAAAAAAAAAATCAGGCATTATTTGCCTCAGGGCACTCTAACTAAAGATTTACAGACTTCGTGGGTCAGGTTTCAAGTTGCTTTAGCAAACAATTTCAAACCACAGACATCTACCTGAAGATTAGGGTTCATTTACGACACAGAACGGGAATCAGAAGCTGAGACGTTTTACAAGAAAACAGCACTCTCTTCTTTCCTCTTCAACTCTTAGAGGGGCATCACCCCTAAAATGGTCAAGGGTGTTGTGGGGGAGAGGGACCATGTCTCCTCTGTGTTCACAAGGCTAAACTTTGTGGTGCACTGCAGAGAGGAAGAGGCAGACTGCCCTCCCACATCTTGAGGCAGGAAAACAGACTCGGCAGTCTGGGATATTTAATAGCTGGGGGAAGAATGCTTTGGTTTGGAGGAACAGCTTTTGGCTTGCTTAAGTTATAATATGGAACAGAACGCAGTAAAACAATTTTAACCCAGCTATTTCTAGCTTTGGCAAACACAGCTCTACCTCAGAGAAACTATTTCTAAGTTGTGGTGTTTCAGTGTTTTATTCTGGTCTCAGCACACACCACCTGCCCAGCTGAGGTGCTAAGCAAAGGCTGAGCTGCACGTGAGTTTGACCAGCACCAGTTGTTACAGGCAGAGCTCAGGAGACTCCAAAAGTCCCAGATGCAAGAACCCACCACCACTAACCAGTGCTGCGTTCTGGATAAAGGGACACCTGAGGAGAGCTTTAGTTTTGCACAGAAAATGATTACTCTTTCCCCAAAAGATGTAGTGTTCTTGACATCCAGCTCTCCAAAGTGACTAACAGCCTCCAGCTAGAGTAACTGATACCAAGACAAGCAACATTATCTCCCCTCCCAGTTCACCACAGCACACAAAACACAAGAGGTTGGGGACTACACTTGAAGAGGTCTTTGCTCGGTAAAAGCATTTGCATGGTAATGCCTTGTCTGCATTATCATAAACTACGCCTCAACACGAATCTGAATTAAAGAACAAAGTCTTTCATTAACTAACAACAGATATCAGATGCAAATTTTTGTTGTTCTTACTCTTAACCAAGTTGTTGGGTTTTCTGGGTTTGGGTTGGGGTTTTTTTTGTGTAGAACTAAGATCAAATGTTTGAGCTCCCACCAGCCAGTGGATGCCGTAAAACACGGAGACTCCAGCTGGGAACAGGCAGAAGAGGGACCTGACCAGGACACAATTTTCTCTCCCCAAAAGCTTCAAGAACAGATGGGGTGACAATTTTGGATGTTTTGGGGTGGGTTTTTTTTCCCCAAGATCTGACAAATACAGCTGCTCATTCCTATTACAAAAAGCCCTCAGCTTCAAGGTTTAAGCTCAGGCCTTCTGAGGGGTTGTTTTTTTAAGTCTCAAGAGTCCAAATAGCTCTGTATTGAAATACAGAAATATGTTAACACAGATTTCATTAGCAAGGGGAAATAGTAACAGTTTACAAAGAGATTTTTGCTTGTTCTTTTAAATATATAGTAAGTTGGTGTTTGTATGCTTTCATCTTCCTCTAATGTTAGGGGGAAGCTGGCTCACAAAACCTTACCAAAACATAAGAACTTCAAGTTCATAAATATTTGGAAATCTGCCTCATCTTCAAAACTAACTGATTAATCATTACGAGTCACCAAATTTCACTCTCAATCATGTACACACTACTGCGTGTAGTAGTACCTTGGGACATCTCATTACTCTAAAAATATCTTTACTCTTCTCATACAAGAATGGAAATGGTTCGTTTTGGCTTTTTAATCCATCTGGATTTAAACAGTAGAGAAATACAACATTTTTAGTTACTCGATTTACAATAAAACATTTCTCCAAGGGGTAAGTTTAAAAGTTACTTTAAAATGAGAAAGCTCTCACGTATCAGAAACAAAGTATAACCACACAAAGTAGATGGGGAAGGGTGGAAGCTGAACATACGTTTTTCCACTACACAAACAGTGCACGCTTTACACTTACATTGCTTTGCTAGTGCTCCCATGTGCTACTGACAGGCAAAGAGTGAACCTTTTGTAGGAATGGTACAACCAGCCAGTATCAAATGAAAACTAATAACAATTAAAACAAATCCCCAAACCCTTAAAAGCGGGTTTTCAAAGACGACATTACATCACCTTAATGAAACTATTTAAAGTAAGCTTTGCCAATTTAAAGAAAGCAATGCAAGAAAGAAATGTATACGCGAGAGAGGAATGCTTTAATTACCTAAACTCACAGCTAGCTCTTACAAAACTGACACTTGGGGAAGCCAGGACTGCTTTAATTACCTACATTTACAGACGGAACTTAGAAAACTGGCACTTGTGGAAGTCATTTGCGATACCCTTGCCTACAGTGCTCTCAGTTCAAAATGCTCAATAGATTTTTAAGCACTAGATGTCATCGTTTTACAGAGGAAACAAAGAAGCCTGGACTTGGGTCTTGACAAGCTTACAAAGATGGGGGGTAAAAAGTAACCAACACTCTTCTTTGAATATTTACTCCTTTGAAAGTTACTGGGATAGCATTTCTGACAACAGAAGTTTCATCAGAAGTTTCAACAGTGAATGGGTGCAAAGAAATGTTTGATATGTTAAAATACATATAAACCAGCACGCTAAAGCTCCCCTTTAAAAGCACAATGACCCTAAGTGAGGCTGTTCAGTATTTCTAACGTTTCTCAAAACACCTTCCACACCATCGGCCCCACTCACCCAGCCGCACGCTACCCGACACACGTTCACGCTCAGGTACACCTACGAGCAACCTCTTTCCCCTTGCATTAGCATATACTGCAGCAGTGTGATTTTGTGTTAACGATACAGTAACACAGGTATTCACATCAAGCACCGTGTGCAGTCAGACACTCATGTTTAAAAATAGGAGAGAAGAAAATGACTCTAATTTCAGGTTACTCTCTGTCCTGAACTCTTTTGAGACAGGAAGAAGAGTGCCTTTAATTCTGACTGTCTCAGAGCAAGCGCTAGAGAAGTAATTTACGAGATGGCAATAAATTATAAACCTTAATGACAGGAGGGTAGCCATGCCAGCCTTTAATTTGGATTTTGGGGAGGGGGGCGTTGGCGATACTGCAAAGACAGACAGATCTCTGCAAACTTTCACGATGCCCTCTAAGCACAGCATCTCGCAGCTACTGACAAAGACACCAAGTTTGGGAGCCGCGTCCCTGGAGCTCCTGCCCGGCGACGGGGCAGCCCCACGGCAGCGCCCTCCCGCCTGGGCCGGGCGGGGGGTGCACAGAGACCCCGGACTCGCGCGGGGAACGGGGTCGGCCCGGCCTCCCCGGGGGAGGGGGTGACAAGGGGGTGGGAGACACAAAAAAAAGACCAAGAGACGCCTTACCTCTACCCATCGCTGGGCTTCGGCGAACGCCGCCTGGCAGTCGCACTCCGCGTCCTCTCTCCCCTCCATGGCCGGCGGAGCGAGCGGAGCCGGGGGGGGCGGCGGCGAGCGGCCGGTCCTGCGGCGGGGTGGGGGCGCGGGGAGCAGCCGCTGTCATTCAGCTGCCGCCTTTTAACGCTCCCCGCGCCGTCTCCTCCCCCTGCACCTCCTCCCCGCGGAGCTCCCCCTCCCGGGAGCTCCCTGGCGCTCAGCGACCGCAAGGACGAGAAGGAGCCGCCGGCTGCAGGGCAGCGCCGCGCCCCCCCGGAGGCAGCCGGACGCTCGGGAGGGGCCGCGCCCCCCCGCAGAGGCGGCGGCTCCCTCCCGCCGGGCCGCGGCGCCCCTCGCCCTCCCTCCCGCCCGCGGGAGGCCGCCCCCGTCGGCTGCCGCCCCGGCGCATACCAGGAATAGCTGGGCACAATCGTACCTTTCAGGGCCGGCCACCTCCGCCCCGGCCCCCGCCACCTGCCGCTGCCCTGCGGGCCGCCGCCTCCCTCCGGCGGGGCAGCCCCGGGCCCGCTCCCGCTTCCCATCGGGGCTTCCCTTGCGGCCATCCACGGCGCCGGCGGGCCGGGGGAAATGACTCCACGCTCCTGTGCAGCCTCGTCCCGCGTGGGGACGAAGGTAGGAGCCTTTTCCACTGCTCTGGAAGACCCGGGGGACCCACGCTTTGTTTTGAACTCTTTTCACACAAAACGACGGAAGCAGAGGTGCGGGGGGCAGAGCTGGAGCCGCACAGCTCAGCCGCCTCGCCTCCCTCCTGCCCTCAACACCGTTTGTCTCAGTTCTGGTTTTGCTCACAGTACCCCCACTAGTGCCCACTGCTCTATTTCACTCGTGTCTCTGCCCCCGACGCACTGCAACAGATTCCTGGTGACTTCCCTCTCCGCAGGCTATCCTGGGCCCTGTCTCAGTAAGGCCACTCTTAGCTCGACGCCGTGCTGGGCTCTGGCCCCTATGGTAACCACAAACATTGGGTGAGTTGGGATTATGCTACACCAAGCAAAGCTTCTTCCACCCTGACCTCAGCACTCGAACTAGAGCTGGGAGGGAGCAGGGGTGCTGACGAAACACAGCAAAACCCTTTCTTCCAGTACAGGAGTGGACACGTGCTAAGCAGATAAGTTAATGAAATACCAGGAAAAAGAGCCCTTTTCTGGAATATTCATGCATAGCATTAGGGTTTGGGTTTTTTTAAAGTACATGATTTCATTTTAACAGTGTATTTAAGATGATCTTTTTCTACTTGTAATATTTTTATTTCCGTATCTCCTCTGTAAGCAAAATGGAATTGCTGCACACATCTTTTACTTATATGGCTGATGGCAGAACATACATAATTTTGTAAGGATTACTGAGAAAAGATAACAAGATTTGTGCTACACACAAGTTAGCTTCCCCTAAGATCTTTACTTGTTTCTCCTCTGTAAACAACCTTGTGAGAATTGGAAAGGAGATTTGCAGAGATCAACATACCAAGAAGCTATTAGTCATGAGTTTCTGCAGTATGTGGAAATTAATGGTACTGGTGGTACCCACAGGAAGGAAAACCCTGTGACTCTGGCTGAAGTAAGTTCCACAGGAGACGTTTGACATTTATTAAAGTAACAAATGCATAGAAATGATGTAGTTAGCTCCTCACAGTGGTATGATTTGAGACATCTATGCTATAGAGCCAGTGATGAATGAAACCATAATCACAGCTCTAATTTTGAAAATTACTCCTACTCCTTTTTCCTGCTCCAAGCTAGATCAGCCACAGGACCAAATACAAATGAAGAATCTGCATTTTTCTCAAGTGGGAAGCCTGAGCACCAGAAAATAACCCTCTCATCTCAGTATTTAATATTTATGACTGCAAAGGCTAAAAAAAAGTCTAAATAAGGCATGCATGTGCGCTGCTGCTGGCTGACATCAGTTTGTGTGAGCTGTCATTACTGAACATTTTTCTGGAGAACTACTGCAGTCTTTCCCAGATTCTTAAGGTCTGCCTTTTTACTTTGTATAAAAATATGATGTTTGTCCCTAAGTAGGAGAAAGTAACTATCAATACTACAAACATTTATTTGAGAATAAAGTTCTATGAAACAGGTTTCAAAAGAGGTCATGTTTAAAAAACAGTTTTCCAAGTTCTCACTTATTTCTGGTTGTTTTATTTTACTTCTATGAATCAAGTGTTTAATGTTTTAGATCAATTAATTTAAGTACTTTGAGTAATCAAGTAATTGATCAAGACTTCATTTTAGTAAGCTGCAGGGACCACAGCAGCTTTCAAGTCAAAGTTACTCACTAAGTAAAAAAAGTTCCAACATGCAAATTTCTTCCTCAAGGTGAATTTTAAATCAACTGTCACAGATAATTTATGTACGTAAGCCTGAACTACAAAAATAGTTTAATATTCCCTTGTGCTAACAAGGTAAGTCACTAGACTCCTAGATCAGAAAAAGATGACATATACCAGATATGACTGCTAATTGTTGGTGTCAAAAGTAGCAAACATAATATTGTTCTACTTGGCAAAAATAAACCCTTTCAATATGCGTGCTCCTAGGGATAAGTCAAGTAACAGTTTACGTCATATTCTTTTCATAGAGAGTTCTACAAATATTTGATACGATAATATTTTCTACCAAGGCAGGCTTCTTCCCTTTAGGAAAGACCATATTTATTTTCTGAATGAGCTTTTAAGTGTGTTTATATTCTAAAACTTACATTTCAGTGACAGAAAACACTTCTTTCTCCTTCTTTCCTTAACTGAATCATGCAGCCATGATTGAAAGGGCATTGCACTGGTTATTAAATTCTTACAGTTTCTCAACAAAACGCTTGTTAATAACATGTGAAAACTTATACCAATATACTTAAAAGAGCTTGAACAATCCTGAGTGCTTAATAGCATGCCAGCTCCACTCAGCTAAAACTAATATAAGTGCTGAGCATGCATCATCTCTTCACTCCTACATGCACCATTTCCATAATATGATGTGTATGGCCGGCCTGGACTGCAGGAGCTGAAGAGGGATTTCCTGGCAGTCACTAGCACTGCGTGCCTGTGGCCAAACCATGCTCCATACAAAGGTGGCGAGGCTCTGGCAGGGCTGCACAAGTTAGGAAACACTGCGTTATTTTCCCACAGAGCCTGAGCTAGTAAGCCCAACTGTACAGGTAAGGAACGTCTGCATGGGCATCACAGAGCCAAAAGCGCCATGTGGTCTTGCAGGGCTTATCAGGGCCAAGCATCCGTACCTCACTCCTTGTATCCAAGTTATACAGGTTCTGTCAATGCCAAACATATTGCAGCATCTTAGGGATCTTAGATCCCTTTACTTTCTGCACTCTTCAAGATGGTCACCAAAGCCTGCGCCAAAGCGCAGTCTCACAAGCACTGGAAAGCCATTACACTGTAGATGTTAGGTGAGGTAGTATTTCTACAGTGCAGTCTTTCAAAATTTCCATCTAGCAAGGGTCCGTGCAGTGAGCAGATCCAGTTCAGCGTAAAAACTGGTGCATTGCTCTTCCTTTGCCATCTCAAACTTTTGAGAACCTTTCCAAAAGCGATGTTCACTGAAAAGTACCATCTTCTATATTAATAAACCAGAAATTAACACTGAAAGTAAAACAAAATAGAAGGAAAACTTACTCTCCAGGACAACTGACTTGAAGACTGTGTAAAAAAAGCTGAGCAAAACTATCATATTGCCAAAAGAATTCTTATAAATAAGTTTTTTACTTAAGATTCAAGATGTATTTTCCCAGTGTGATCATGATAATCCCACTCCAAGTTTACTATTGCAACCCTGACTGCCTTTGTCATTAATTCACTTAATCAGTCCTCATACTCAATTAAAGCTCCAGATCTGAAGTGATTTTGCAATAAATAATTGCACCAAGCCCCTCCATTTATTTCCTAAACCCACTGAAATCTTCTGAACACTGAAGAGCATATATGAAGTGAATATTTCCCTGAAGCAGACAACTGATGTAGCTAGTTTAACAGCTTTGAACTGCACTTCCTCCCTTTCCTCACCCTCCTCCCTACTCTAAAAGCACCTTATCTATATTATCTATGGCTCACTTTAAATGTAATCCTTTATGCTAAAGCACCTTTAGCATAAAATATGCACTATCCCAATTGAATTGTCACAAGTTTTATTTGATTTTTCTGATATTAGCAGAAAGACAGTGCAACTGCTTTGGTTACTAAAGCCTTTGATTTTTATTTAAAAGCAAATTTCAGGGCTTTACTAATGAGCATGGAAATATAGAGCAAGTCTCAACGATACTGCATTTTATTGGGGTGAAAAAGTGCTCAAAAATAGCTCATTAGCATTCTTCCCCCTCACTTTTCCAACCAGCTCACTTATAGAAAACAGACTCTTCTTGTTAGCGGACTCTCCAGGTGACATGTTTTAGACAGACACTCCGACTTTCTCTTTAGAGTGCAAAAAGATGTTCTTAAGCGATAAGACAGACTCCCGGGCCTCTTTCTTTTCTATAAAGAAGGAAAACTCTGCCAGACTGCTTCTGGCATAACCCCATTCGTTTTTCCTGCAATGACAATTGATAGAGAATGAAAGCACCCTCTGGGACATGGAGGGTTCAGTTTCCTTTGGCAGCGGTCTTGATTGGAAGCAAACCTGAATTATTTCACTTCAAAGCAATAAATAAGGAATATGTTTCTGGAATGTCAAAAACATGCACATTAACCAAAACCAACCTTCACAAGAATCTTAAAGCATAAGACTGCTTAGCCAAAAAAAAACCCCAAACAAACCCCAAACCAACCAAGTTGTTACTAATTCAAGTGTAGAAATTGGTCAACAGTACCTTAGGATCCAGTGGGTGGGGTGGGAGGGATGGCACAGGGGAAGGGTATCACATAACATTCAGTTCACCTGACAAACTTACAATAGATACTCCTAAAGGGAAAAAAAAGTATATGACCATCATGGCTATCTTACAATCTATAGACTGTTTCTGTTCTTGTTACACAAAACTTCACTACAACAATCATTACTTTTTTATCATTTATTTCAGTTAGGTGAGATACTTCACATTGCTGTATTCACCTGTGTGCACCCTCCGCAGTCCTGCCATTTGAACTAGCATTAACTACTAGTGTGGCTTTTCTGGGGAAAAAAATCCATGTTGGTTTTACACATATACAAACAGCAAACACTGGTTTAACTAAAGATTTTTGACAATTTATTAACATTATTAGGCTTGAGAAACAAAATTAAGTTTTATTCAAAATGTATTTTTAAAATGTTAGTGCTCACCAACAGTAAGAAGAAACAGTCCTTTTTCTGCCTTTTTTCTTCCATATATTTATAAATAATGCACTGAAAAAAATACTTTTGTCTTTTGAGTCACCTGCAAAAGTTATTATAATATTCTTGTATCAGTATAATTAAAGATGGAGATAGCCTCATATGTCAAGGTTTTATCCATTAACATACCACATACTCCACTCAAAATGTCATCTGTGAATGATACAAATGATAATCCTGCTCTGAACTAGCTCATCATTATTATGATGAAATATCACAGGCAGTAATTCCCCAAACTTTTAAGGGGGTGGAAGGGGAAAAACCCACCACATATAAGTCTTGCACAAAATGCATGCGTGTATATAAATACCCAAAGTTGCTTTAGGAACAAGCAGCAAGATATAGCAAGGACAAATGCAAAGTTTATTCCACGTATGCTACAATTAATCAACATGTTAGGGAAGTATCAAAATTTGTACTATTAACATATGGCAACAGTTTTATTGTTACAACACATTGCAATAGATTATCCCCACTGGCAAAGGCTTTTAAGCTGCAGACAGTGCAATTGCATTAAATCTTAATTCTTCTGGGTCACGTTCCATGAATTTCTTGCAAACTTCTATCGCATCCTAGGGAAAAAAGTGAAAAACAAAAAAACACAAAACAAAAAACACTATAAATCATACTTATTAAAAGAGAACCACAAGTGAAATATGAAGATATGCTTTATACAAACTATGCTCAACATGGATTTTTCCTTCAAGGATTACTAAATAGTGTGACAAATCTACATAAACTGTAATTCTGATCTGAGTTACCAGTATTCAAGATTATTTACAGTGCTCATATGGGCAGCATAAGAGACCAAAGGTTTTATGCAGAACCTTAGCCACAATGATTTTTGTGACTGAATATTACTTTGTGCAACAGATCGGTTGCTTGTCTGACTTTCTAAATGCATCTCTCAAGTCTGCCTTTACTAGTACTGCTGTATTCAGAATTTTTTCCTTTGTCTCAAGATGAATCTAAGCTGTGTGGGGTAAGTGAAAGATTATAAGTAACTCCTTCATCTAGCTTTAGGGTGCAATCTGGAGAACACATGTTATCAGTAAAACAGAAAAAAGCCACATATGAGAAAAGGAAAGCTTCCCCTGCCCAAACAAGCACAAATTGTATGCAAACTTTACAGACATTAATCTATGCTACTAAATAAAAGGGTTTTGTTTGGTTGGTTTTTAGTTTCTCTGGTTTTTTTCTTTTTGTAAAGCTAAGCCAGTCTGGATACAATAAAAGTCAAATCTATGCATTGCCTTCTCTCAGCCTCAACTTCACACCATTCTGTGAGGATGACCGTTTATGCTCCCAATTCAGTGTATTCCTTTCCATTTAATTTCTCAACTCAACAGCTTCTGATACAAAGAAGCACCCAGAAGTCACAAAACTGGAGAATATCGAACTGTAACTAAACCAAAGGAAAGACAATGAAAACTTATCCTAAATTTTCAGTCTGATGACTTCATCTCAGGTACAGTTTGAAAGGAGCAGGGGTATATGAAAATCTCAGCACAGAAGAAAAGTCAGTCTGATCTTGTTATAGTCAACCCTTCTGACATGTCTTGTTACCATGTTATGATACTCTGTCATCCAGATTCACAACATGAGCGTTTTGAAATACCTGTTTTAAAACTGAGTAAACCTGTCTCACCATCCCACTCCATCTATTCCTCATCCAACTGTAAATATAGCAAGAGTTTTGTATAAATATTTTTATAAATATTTTTATAAATATTTTTTGTAAATTCTGTGGCAATATCACAAGAACTTTGTATAACATCATTTAAGAAGGTTTTCTAGTCCTACCTCTAAAAAAGAATCGTCACTGGTTTCCCCATGGTTTATTGGAAATGGCTTGCGCCCATCTGTTGAAAGACAAAGCAGGATTGAACAACAACACATTTATAAAATTAGAAAAGCTTCAATTTTCCAGTTAGAACTATTTGAACAGATTTTTTGCTCTTCACTTAAAAAAATGCTACCTCATTTTTCATAAAAGAATCACACATGCAGCTAGCTATTTCCTGGTCTCTCCTCCACTGCTGACTGCTTTAACAGGTATCATTATGTACAGTCTGTTACATTAAAAAAAAAAAAAAATCGAAGCAAAACAATGAAATACTTTTACATGTTTTATTTGAAAACTTTAAGGCTGTAAGTTGCGATTGTTTTAGTGCTGGTACAGTACTTCAGTTTTTCAAGTAGGGGAGAACAATTTCAACTACATTCAATGGATTTACCCAGACAGACAGCTGCACATCTGTGGTCTTTGACAGCTGTGATCAGGGACTCTATGACAGAACAGAATACCAAACCCACCAGTTTGAAGAGTCTGGCATAACTGAGATGTTACTCATTTAAAAATATATAAGCAAACAAACCCAGTAACTTTTAAGTATTAAGTACTTTCACAGCATTTAAAAATAGTTGCTGTAGTTAATTATTTTTTCTCCCATTTGCAATATAATAATGCTATCATTCTCAGCATTTAAAAAATAATTTCATTCATAGAAATGTTTCAGGTTACTTGCGAAGAGCTAACAGTATGAAAACATATGTCAGGATATCCTAAGTATTTGCTAGACCAAATTCCCTTTTGGCTCTGTCCTCTCTTTTAAAGACTTTTTCCTCCCCAAAGATTCCATCGAAGTTGACAATACTTCCAAACTACATTTTCCATAACTAAAAATAGATTCGATGTTAGAAAACTTTTGGATTTACATAAACAAAACATTGTTCATTATTGTAACAACCATGATTGAAGATACAACAATGCAAAATGGTCAGAACGTGCCAGGGAAACAGAACTGAATGCCCTGTACTGTTGCAAGCTAAGTTTGATTCGATTTTTTTGTTTTTTTACAGCATTTTAATTTCATGTGCCTATAAATAACATATTTTCTATGGCAAAAACATCATAAGCATTTAACATCCATGTGCTTCCTTAGCATTTTCTGCCCACCAAAGCCCACATGCTGGCCACAGTGACGGAAGCCAGTGAATCAACTGAAAAACCTTCTCCCATTTTCCTACTTTGAAGTATTTTTTGCTTTCTTCCGCTGGTACAGAGAGAAGTTATTTTAAGAACAAAGCAAATAGTATTGGCATTCCACTAGACAGTGGAGCTAAATGCCTTTTTTTTTTAGAAAAAAAAAATTTAAACAAAAAATGGGATTTAGCTTGCATCATACTTATGGAAAATGGCTAAACATCATAATCATAGTCTGTAGTGTGCTTTTTAAGCAGAGCAAATTAACGCACAATGAAAAGGTAACATGAAAATAGTAGCACACAACTAAGAGTGAGCCATCCATCACGCCTTGAAATTTAGTCATATTTGCATTGCATCCTACAGTAGTTGCCTCACTATTTGATCTAGTCACTGACAGACATACAGCATCATAAAAATACAGAAATGTGTGCCTATTGTTCATACTTACCACTGATAATACCCCTTAGATCACCTCAATATTAACATAAGCACTTCTTATATACCACTTACGCCCCAGGTTATGATTATTTGTCACCTGTTAAGGGCATGGCTTAATTACACGTTGCTTTTCAAAAGATGAAAACATTCTCACCATAAAACACCAAAAAAATTATGTTAGGAAAGAGAAGTGACTTGCAGTTTTTAAATCCTGATCTACTTGCTAGCTTTCTGAAGTGCCTGCAGCAAAACCTAGTTGCCCAGAAACATGTTTAAGATTGGAGTCATTAAAGAATATCTGAGTAGAACTTGGTGCTACACAATCTGAAGAGGAAAAAAAATAGCTGTAGTTCAGAAAAGAGACTACTGTTTTACAGGTAACTGTCTTGTGACCACAAGAGGATAGAAGAAAAAATAACCAGCCTGTAAAATGGGTTGCAGAATATTAGTATCTGCTAGTATCCTGACTACATAATTACAGTTTAGACTGTCACTCTATTTAATAATATAGCTAACACTTCTAAAGTGGCATACAGTTCATTTATTAATTCCACAAGCAATTCAGGGACATAAGTATAACAGTACTTTCCTCTCTAAAACTTTGAGTGTTCATCAATTCTTTCTTGCTTCCTGTCCTTGTAAATCATAAAGGAAGTTTAGAGGCAGTCTAGTATTCTGTACCATTTTATCTTAATAGGAGGGAGTTGAGGGAAGGAGAATCCAAAAAAAAACAATGTGAAGAAGGCTGCAATTGTTTGACAGAACCCCCCAGACCCTGTGATACAGCTGAAAAGAACCTAAACCCTACATTACATCCAGTAATCTTTCTAACTTTGATAGTTAACATTACTATTTGTATTTGTTTCAAACAAATGGAGAGCGGATAAAAAATGTTCTTACCCAATTCATAGAGATGACCACCTACATTAACTAATGCAATAAAGTGAAGATCTACTTTTTCATCTATACTCGGTGCCTGCAAGACAAAACAAAACAAAAAGAAATTGTGTTCACTAAAACTCTTATCACAATATGATTGATGAGAACATATCATCATAATATACAAAACACCTGGCCAAGAGAAATCACAAGTGAGAAGCACATTCTGGATCTATACAGAATGGCAGAAGTCACACTTCAGAACATTTCAGAATATAAAGAAGCTTTCTGCAATGCACAGATCAGCAAGAATCCTTTCAGTGTCAGCAAGAATCCTTTCAGTGGAGTATCTGGAAGTATTTCCAGTTATAGCTCTACATTAAAGGTTTATTTTTCACTACTGAATTAGAACTAGTATCAGTTCAAATACATTAACATTAAAAATAGATATTAATATAAATAGCAACTCCTTCACTAACCCATCTCCCATAACAAAGTGATGCAGGGTTGAACTCTGAGCCCGCTGTATTTTAAAACTGAAAATACTCAGTTGGTCAAAATAATTTTTTCCTTTTAAGTCACATATAGTACGGTTAACCTGTTCCTTCTTCACAGGCAGTCAAAAGAAACAGTTCACACATCTTAGGTGGGGAGGAAGGGAAATAACCAGAGGTGCCTAGACTGAAATTTTGAAGTGGCATCATAGGCATCATACCAAGAAAGGACTGAAGTGCAGTGACAGCATCAAGTGATATAACATAAAAAACAGTTACAGTTGGTAAAGATCGCTCTAGCCCGCTACTGTGTTGCCAACTATAGCAAGCAAAAGCTTTTTCAGAAGAAAGCAGGGCACGCACAGCATGATACTCTTCCAGCACACATTCCAAACATCCACTAAGCAGTGGCTTTTGAACTTCTGAGCCAAAAGGTGCATCACCACTGTTGTGCTCAATAGCAATTGATGGTCGTATTTCCCCATCAATCTGTCCAGTCTGCATCTGAGTCTCTAGCCACAATTTAAGAAGATACTGTTTGAGAGAATGGGAAAAAGCATCTCAGTTTTTTCTTAAATTATCAAGAATCTGACTTCTGTGAAAATATATTTCATGCAGTTTTCTTCCATCTTGTAATTACTGTTAGCCTTATGTGAATTTCTTGAAGCACCTCAGAAATCTAAGAATTTGCCAGAAGCAGGTTAGAGTGTAAAATGAGTTGCAGAACCTTACAGTCACATCATGTTTTCAAGACTGGGTTAAAAGTTTCCTTTGTCCAGATGGTCATGACTTTAAAAGGTGATCTAAACTGAAGAAATGTAGCAAACAACCAGAACAATGAAGCAAAGCACAAGAAGTCACCTAAGTCCTTCAGTACATCAAGAATGCCAAAGAACACAGCATTACAGAGGAACTGCCAACATCTTACAGAAATTCTATGTAGCAAGCTCAAAAACTAAAGAGAGAATTAAAAAAAATGAAACAACAAACCCACACAACCTCCCCTCACCCTCATCTGAGATTCATATCCGTGAAGAGTAAAAGCATGAAAAGGCATAAATACCCAGTTTCATCTGTTTCAGAGGGCCTAGAATGGAGAAAGAGCTTTCCTGCCTCTGAAGATGAGGCAGCTATCAAAGGGATGAGAGGACCATTCCACCAGAACTCCAAGGAGTCTTCTTCCCCTATAGCATAAGTGAATTGCCTTTGAGAATTTTGTTTTACAGAAGGCCAAATAGAGACAGGACTTAGAAAAACAAGCAAAACAAGCAGCCTCAAAAGTTTGGCTACCCCAGTTGTAAACTTCCAAGGACCACAGGCTTCCGTAACTTCCTGAAAACCACACAAGACAGTAGCTGACAACCAATGGCACCTTGTTATTTCCATTGATCAACCAACTTTTTACAGGCATTTAAACTGTGGTGCTACAAAAGTGTGCAGGCAGGCAAAGCTGAGAGTCCTTGCCAAACTGCACATTGCCCCCTAATTCCCTTTGTAAATATACCACTTCTCAACTGTTCACTTACCAATTAAACCTACGAACTAGGAAATCCGGGCTTAAGAAATTTCAGGGTTAGGTGAAAGACCACTGCCAGTTAGTCTCACTTTAGGAAGGAAATGGCTTAGCATTTAAAAGCTTGCATCTAAACATACACTACCTAGGCTCAAATTTATATTAACTAGAATAGCTCAAAGTATCCTTATTTCAGAGGGCTTTCATCCTCTGAATTTCAGATTTGGTTTTGATCATATTTATAACAAAATACAGTTGCCCCTTTGACCATTTTAGGGTTGGGTTCTTTGCCAGCTTCTAATAAACACCTTTTCCATAGAGAGACACACTTGGCATGCTTGGAATGCTGAACCTATATATGGCTAGAAGATGGATAGAGAAGCCATCAGAAAAAGCATGATTAACTTTTCATAGAGTTTACTTGGAGACAGACTCCTATAGAATCCTGCTGAGTTTTTGTACATGCCTAATCTAAATGACATGCTTTCATTATGCTATTGCCAGAAGCCGTGAGAAACGTTGTTTTTACATTTTTAATTCCTCAGCCTCAGAGAATGAAAGAGCCATGCCGTTATTAAAGGTTCGACCACATGTTTTAATGTAGACAGTCTGCTCCCCTGTGACTTCTTTTCATCTAATGCAGATAGTAGTAAATTTACTCCAAAGTAAATTTACTCAAAGTAAATTTCACATTTCCTGAAAAATTAGGATTTCAATCATTTTTGACAGTCAATTATTTGCATAACCATAAGCACAGAGAAACAATAGGGTCTGAACAGTCAAGATGATGTAAAACTTTATATTATAAAAATCTGTTGCTTGTGACTTAGGCAAACAAGTAACTGGATTAAACTTTCCCAATGTGACGATTCGGATTCAAAATCCCCCCACCCCTCCTCCTTAGGGGGAAAAAAGAAGACATCCATGGCATATGTGTGCATGCACACTCGCACAGACACACACACGAAAAGAAGCCTAGTCAGGCTAATTTCTACTTCACTGGGAGCCTCTAGACATTCTAACACTTGAACCAGAAGATATTAAATTTCAAAGGAATGGGAAGAAGAGGGAATGTCAGCTTCAGGGAGATGTCTTCTGTGGTCTCCTTGAAAAGCTACGCCTTTCACCAAGTTTTCAGCTTCTAATAAAGTCTGTGTGAATGCTTAAAAGAACACGAGAATATAGCTTTGAGAAGTCTGCCTGCATGTTCATAACTAGGTAGTATTTTCAGAACAATTACAGAGGATTTTCTCTACAGTAATCTAGTGTTGGGATGACCTGTTCCTTTAGATTTTTTTCACTTAGAAGCCTGCTCAATGTGCAAAAGGAGACAGCAGATTTGAACGACCACATGCATGAACCACAAGGAAGGAGAACGACACAGGAGTCTAAACAAGATTGTCTGATCAGGATTTGGAACTAACCTATGGGATTCAAGACTCATTTTTCAAGTCTTCCGAAGAGCTGTGGCACACAGTGAAGAAAACTTATATTCATATTCTTTCCAATCCAGAACAGACAGAAAGAGGACAAATACCAGCATCTTGGGTAGCTAACAGAAGCTTATGTTATGGTTTCAACCTTAGTATAGGAAATAAGTTTTGGTAGGATGGGTTAGTGGACAACACTTTTCCAATTTATCTCTTCAAAAGAAAAAAAACCCTGAAAAATAATAATCAGTAGACTTGAAAGTGATTGAAAAGGGGAAAATGCAAAAAGTTTAGTGCTCAGAGTGATGGTTCTGAGAATATCTTCTCAGCTGTAATTTTTTCTCAAGGTATTGAGATAACTCTCAATGGTAGTAATATAGCGAATCTTCATGAATACCCAGTCTCATACAAAAGCGACAGCCAAGGTTACTGTACCCTCTAATTCTGGATACCACATTAAAAGCACCTAAATGATTTGAGTCCTGATTTTTCAGAGGATTTGACTGCCTTCTCTGCTAACCTGAACATTCAAATTAAATAATAAATGATTGCTGATTGCTGTGAGAAGTCAATTTTAATCGACTTGTCTCAGGTCAATACCCATTATTTCATATTATTGAAATTGCACCTCTACACTTCTTCCTCTATTCTCCACTAATAGATTTCCAGTCAGTAGTTTTTAAAATGGCATTTCCCAAAGTTTTTACTATACAAATGATAACCCCTCCTACTCTCTCTTGTACTGAGCAATTCCTTGACTTTACCTTTCGCCACTGCATGCTGCCCTCTCCTCATGAACTACAACACTCTCTTATTGCACTAACCTTCAGAAACTCAATGGTACACTCCTATATCACTGTTTGCCCAATCACATCAGCTGGTCTAATGAAGTGTATTTCATCACCTACAGAGTTTATCTTGCTAGTGCACTTGGAACATTATCCCAAAAGTCAGTATTCTATTTTCATGCATTTGAAATCTTTTGATGTTCAAGTTGCTACACTAGAACAAAACTGTTCATCAAATTTGATATGCAATGGGTTTCTTTTCCCTAAAACTGCATTTCTGGGACAAACACACAATTAGAAAAAAAAAAAATTGTCTTGCTCTCATGGACATATTGAACAAGTCCTCACCACATCCTGCTTAAAATTTATTTATGAAAGATCACATCATAAAAACAGGTTCAATGTTATATGGCAGACTTCTGGCAACTTCTTCCAACTGTATCTTGTATTTTTATTATTTCCTTACACTTGCTCTTAAGAGAAAGGAGTAAGTAAAAAGTCTCACAAACCAGTTTAGTAGAATGCTTTCCATTACAGGTAGAGATTGGTAAAGGAAAAAAACACCACTTGTGTTAAGTCAAGAAACTGGCATCAAGAGTCTGTCAAGTTCTAGAAGACGAGCAGAAAAGACTGATAAGGAAAAGACAATTTTCAGAACCTTAAGGAATAAAAAATTTCAGATGCATCCAACTGAAAGATCATGACAAAAGTAACTGAAGTCTAAGAGAAGAAAAAAATTTAGGCGTTTAACCATACAATTTCACTCACAAGGAGTTACAAGAAGCCAAAGAAAAACATATTCAAAAATGGATATTACACAACAGAACGTTAGGTATGGTTTTGATTCAGTAAATTTTGAAGTAAAGGGGAAAAAGTGATGCAATTGCTATTGGGTAGATTAGGCATCTGTAATTTCCATTTTGAAGCATGGAACATGCTTGGGCAGATGTACTGTGTAGGCCTGTGGAAAGCATTTGAAACCTGGTTAAAATACTGCAATTAAAACAAAGACCACTGGAATGATGATCACAAGTTTCAGCCAGATTATTTCTAGCTCATTCTCAAAGAATAGTGACATCTCTATTCATGCCTAATATACTGCAGTGAGTTTATGGTATTTAAAATGCTCTGGAGTTTCACAGTTGAACATACATAGCTTAATTTAGATCAAGGTATCCCTTGTCCAGAACACTGCACAAGAATTTCTGTAAGAAAGGTGTTGAGGGACAGTCTTGAGTGCTGACCCAAGAATGGACAAGAAGTTCCTTTGCTAAGCACTGCCTTATGTATTTTTCTACCATGCTGTCATTGTAGACAAGCTGTCTCAAGCTTATTATCTCTCCGTCCCCAACTACAGCTAGAATATGCAAGTGTCATGTGAGGTACAATTCCAAGCTGCAGGACAGCAGCATCTGATTTTGAATGAGAGGATGTCAAGCAAGAAGGTGAAATAGAGATGGGCTCTATCAATGACCAGACTATCTGGATACAGAATGTTTATACAAACACAAACCTCCCTTTAGATCCATAAACAAGAGGGATTATTCATCAGTATGCTGCTCTAAATAGGTATTTTTAAAGAACAGGAACTTTAGTCTGACACAGAAAGTAAATGGGAGAAAACAAAGAGCATGTTTTTCAACTTGAGGAGCGTAGGAAAGAAAAAAGAACAAGGAGATTAGCTTGACATATAAAAGGTAGCAAAATGATCTTAAGGCAAGCAGAGACACTAAACTAAAAGAACAGATAGCTGGAAGAATAAGAGATCATTACAAGGATTGAGGAAAAATCAACATTACTAATGAAGCATGTTGTTACCTATAGCTTAAAAATTTGCCACATCTACTGCAACTTATCAGGTTTGCATAGAACATTTCAGGACAGTATTTTGTTGTTGTTTGGTTTTTTTTTTTTTTTTTCCCCTCTATTATATGTTCTTAACTCATCTGGAGACCTACTCTAAAAAATTTATTGTGTCTGACTGAGATGGAGTTAATTTTCCCCACAGCAGCCCTCACAGTGCTGTGCTTTGTATTGGTAGCTAGAAAGGTGTTGATAACACACCGGTGTTTTGGCTACTGCTGAGCAGTGCTGGCACAGCATCAAGGCTGTCCCTCCAACATGCCCTACTCACCAGTAGGTTGGGGGTGGGCAAGATCTTGGGAGGGGAGATAGCCAGGACAACTGACCTCAGCTGACCAAAGGGATATTCCATACCATATGACATCTGCTCAGCAATAAAAGCTAAGAGAAAGGAGAAGGGGAAGGGGGGCATTCATTATAATGATGTTTGTCTTCCAGAGCAACTGCTACACATACTGAAGCGCTACTTCCAGGGAAGTGGCTGGATGTCGCCTGCTGATGGGAAGTAGAGAATAAATCTTTTGTTTTCCTTTGAGTCTGTGCACAGCCCTTGCTTTTGCTTTATTAAACTGCCTTTATCTTGACTCATGAGGCATTTTTTTTCCATTTTATTTTCTCCCTCCCTGTCCTGCTGAGGTGGGGAGTGATAGAGCAGCTTGGTGGGCACCTGGTTACCAGTCAAGGTCAACCCACCACAAAAGTCAAAGAAAGTTTTCAAGTAGGGAAAATGGGTTTATTTAAGCAGCATAAATACAGTCTCCCATCATAAGACTTTAGCGCCGAATTTTGAAACAGTCTGTTTTCTGTCTGTCAATGTTTAAGTAGTAGAAGTGTACTGAGAACTATAAGAAAGTTCAACTGTATTTTAAACAAAATAGACAGGATGTTTCCCCTCCCCCTTAAATTCAAGTGCATGTATTTCTTAATAAAAGCAATACTAGAACTTTTTCATACAAAGCTAAGCCCAATTCATCCTCTTTGTATATCTAGCAGAATGATCAGAGCTATACAAATAATACTTATTGATGGGTATTGATGGGCATTACAGAATTAAACTTGAAGGACAAGGTAGTATTTATTATCAAGCCAACTGAGACAGCTTTAATGCCCAAAACACTGTCTGGGGTTTTTTTGCATGTTAAACTAATTTACTTATAGTTTGTGTGTTCTTGAAACTTCTTGGAAAGGTGTGTTATACAAAAGTGTAAAGACGAGAAAAATATTTTAGTTACCAGTAAATATCAGACTGTATTGTATTCAGTGATAAATGTTTGCACATAGGACTTAAAATTTTAATGTCAGATGGAGACAGGGGAGTTAACAAGAAATATTTTATAACTATTTTTAGTGACAAGCTTCTGTTTTGCCAGATACAGTTGTATTGAAGGCCACTTATTTTTTTGAATTGATTTTTTGAACATTTTCAAAGCAAATGCTCACTGCTAATAGATTTGTTGGTTTTAGAAATTTTCTGAAGTAAATAGAACTCTCAACTTGCCAACAGTGGTCTTCTAGTATAATCACAATAGATTATGCTGTAACGTCCATCCTTGGTCAACCTCATTGACCAACACTCATGGTCAATGAATGTTTTTGTTCTAGGCAGGCACACTCAAGCTCAGGTCTTCCTCAATACATCGTTTGTTAACAACAAACTTATATAGGTCAAATTCATACAAGATCCCAGTTTCAAATTACAGAAATACGACATCAAATTTTCCAAGTTTTACTAAACAAACAAAAATGTCCCCACGTAAAATGCCAGAAGTTTGTCGATGTTAATGGGATAAATATTAAATGGGGGGAGGAAGCATGAGTTGGGGAGAACTTAACTCTGCTAAACTCCATGTCTCCTCAAATCCCAGGGTATTTAACTAGCGCCAAATGATAACATCAAGAATGTTCCATAGTTCTGAAGATTGCAAGAGAGCTAGATACTTAATAATAGCAATTAATCATTATTCATATAAAGAGAAAAGAGTCTGGGAAAAAGTCTCATCTTGAGATACTTATCCAGATAAAAATATAAAACCTATAAAGAAATGGAAGCACTTGGACACGAATTTTTAATAGCAATAAAACATTAAGAAGGATTTCCATATCTGGAAAGACCGATCTGTATGAAAAAGGAAATTATTTGGACCACGGTCAGAGTAGTTATTTCACCACAGTAAAAAATCCACATACTTCAAATAAGAATTTCTAGTAACACAGGTGAAATGTGGTCATTACCAAAGAATGATAAAAACAAAATCACTGTCCCAATTTTGCATTTAAGACCATTCACTTCTACATATCAAGATTTTTTGTGTGTGTATAGTAAAAGTGTGATCACTCCTTAAAAACAGGATGAAATACCACTAAACCACTCTTTCAGCTAATGGTGGTCATGGGACAGTTTAGAAATATTGGCTATTCTGTGCATGTAATTTTTTTTTCTACATTTTCAAGATATATTTGTGCCCTGTGAGTGAAGAAGAAAAAAAGTTAAGTATGGTATTTGATGACAAGCTTTTCTTATTAGAATGTCTTCATCTTCAACTAGAATGTATGTCTACAAACTGGATAAAGAAACAGATGTCAAGTGAGAAAGTAAGCCAGCCCCTTGGGATTACACGAAACATTTCATCCCTACTGAAATACCCAGGGACCATTAAGCAAGACTTAGAATGAAAGAAAAGGAGACTAGGTTTAGGATATGAGAACATAAACCAGGTCTCAAACACAGAAGAAATAATATAATGTGACAAAGAATTAGAAGCCCCTTGGTTTAGCACATCCAAATGAAAGATCGTGAAGATGAGGTGAAAAGAGGCTGGATGTGGAGCCTATGGTGAAAAAAAAATAAAGCCACTTCATGAAGGGCAAACTTCATCTATGCTTTGAAAATGGTTTGGTACGTATATTGAATCAAAAATACCTGGACAACAAAGCATGAAGTGACATACTTCTGCTGTCCAACATGGGTGAAAGAAAAAAAAGAAAAAAAAAAGAAGAAAGAAATCCTAAAAATGGTTGAGAAAAGACCCCAACAAAAAATGATGCCTTGAAGACCGAAGTTACATGGCAGAAGGCCAGTCGTGTCAGAGTAAGAAAAGACTGAAGATGGACTACACTTACAACAGAATGAAGCCCAACAGATGGAAGGCGTATCAAGGGCCGCCAACGACGAAGACGGATTGACGGACTGGTAGCCTTTGCAGGACCTACATGATTACGTTTGGCCCAGGAGAGGGATGCAGAGTGACACAATGGTGAAGCCTTCATTCTGCTGTGGCTAACCTGAGGCTGCGATGAGGATGGTGGTGAAGACAGCGAGGACGATGACGACTACATAAACATTAAAAAAGAACATACTTAGCCCACTTAAACTTGAAGTAACATACCTAAAAAGGCAACTGCAAAGATGTCCACTATTTATTATACTGTCCTTTATCTGATCAAATCACATACATAATAATCAAGAATGTGTTGAATTTGAATGAGAAGACAAAAGAACAATGAAAATAAGCAAAGACATGGTCCAAATCTGAAGTTTATCACCAAGATAAGCTAGAGGTTATTCACACCCAGTGAACTTCACAATATGAACACAAGTTAGCTGACTCATTCAAGAGACAGACTGTTGGAAAGTGAGGAGGGAGGGGATTTAAGTATCATCTCATGGAAGGAATAGTTGAGAACACAGAGTGATCAGTTTTGTCTACAGCTACAAAAACTGTAAGCAACAGTTCTTTGGTAATTTGGGAAAGCTAGGTTGTGCTACTCTGGGATTTAAAATTAATCAAGTAACTACTGTAACAGAACCCAGCGTTTCTTTACTGTTCCATGTCTAACATAAAAGGAAAGCAAAGGAAAAAGGAAGCTTACCGTGGTGAGGTATGCAACTTCCTAAGTTTTTCACCTATTCTTCTAAAATAGCAGGCCAGTGGCAGTATTGCCATTAACACTCAGGATCCCTTTAGTATCCGTGGAAGCAGTAGGACTATGTTAAACCATTCAAATTGTTACTATTAGAAGAAAGACCACAGAAGTATTAAAAATGACTCTCAGCTGCAACTGACAAAGTTACAGTAAATATATTAAGACCAGAAAGGACCATTGTGATGATTTAGTTTTGATCTTCTGTCCCACACAGGCCACAGGACCAATCAAGTTCAAGTTTTGTTTGGATCAGAATACACTCACAAAACAAAAACAAACATTCAACCTTAACTTTTTTTTTTACTACTGAAATAAATAGGAACAAATCAAAATGTCAATCAATCCTGTTTATAGCTACAGAGACAGTAACATATTCATACAGTTTACTAAATACATTAGTGCTAAATGAAAAGGCAACCTTTCTAGTCATGTGTAACGATGATATGAACAAGGAACAATGGATTACATTAGTTCATCTGACCATGACGTCAAACCAGGGGCTCACCTTCAGCTTTTCATCTACCAATACCTTCTCCTCTCAGCATATATAAAAATCCCCAGTGTCATCTTCAGTCTTTCAGAGAACCCTTCACCTTTTGTCAGAAATAAACTTTATCTTTTGTGCTAATTACAGTTTTTATTTGGCCTCAGAAAAACACTCCTTTGTTTGAAGCTAACCTAAAGGGCAACCCAGATTGTCCTATGTTGATGTCTTGTGCTTTACTCTCTCTTGATCTTTTTACACTGCCTGTAGATTTGGGGATGTGTTTTCATGTCACTGATAGATGTTGTTTAACAGTATAGGTCTTAGAACCAATCCCTGCAGAGCCCCACTAGCAAACAAACTTACTCATCAATGATACCCCACTTATCTACACTGAAACCTCCTAGCTGCTTGTGAATCCATTAAAGTTATGCAAGCAAAATAGAAACCGCAGTTCCTTAAGGTATGTCCCATATTATGTATTCAATTGGATGATTCTAGTAGTCTTCAAAAACTGAGCATTAGATAGCTTCTCTGAAAAAAATTATTTTCACTTTTTAATCAATGCATAAGTGCCAGTCAAAACCATTTTCTTTCTTTGTATTATTTTTGAAGCAATTCATCTTCTTTCCTATTCAATTTTCTTTTTTTTTCCTTTTCTTATCAAGAGTGGAACAATGAATTGGTTCTTTCTGCTCCCATATTGCTGACCTTAAAGAAGACAGACAGGGATAGGAATTCTTCATGAAGAGTAAGAATCAAGTACAGTAGAAACTGTAGAGCTCAGATATAAGCATGAAGTGTTATCAAGTCTCATAACCTGTCCAGAGAATAGTTTTCCACAGGTTTGTCACAGTTAGGTTTTTTTCAGTTAGCTTCTCATTTTCAATCATTCTGATCCACCCCTAAATCTCAGCAGCTCCACATAAAAGAAGATGAAACCAGAAAACCTCTAGTCCAAAAATGTAACTATACGAAGACAGAGGAATTTAGCAATGACAATACTTCTACAAGTCAGAAAGGCTTACAAGAGTTTAATGGCTATTATAGTTTATCTGTACTACTGATTGTTTTTTTCAAATTCTTGACTTGAACATATTTAAAATGAGACATTTTAAATTTAGATAACATATCAGATGGCTTTAAAAACAATTTATTCTCAGCTTGCCTAAGCAAATTCCAGAAGATGACTGATAAAACACTGCTCCTAGAAGTCCTCACAGTCCACAGACCTCCCTATGCAGGGAGGAACCTGTAAGATGAGAACCTGCTGTGGGGCAGAAATTTAAGACCTTTGCTGACGAGACAGTTCACGATAAACAGCAAAACACGCTACATTATGTTTTACAATTTTGTAAGCTGCTGTTATCAAAACAGGTAAGACTGTTAGTCTTCCTAGAATCTGCAATATAGCAACTGCTTACTTGGAAATAGTTAAAAAATGAAACTGAAAAACTTGTTTAGAGTAGGCATTTACTCTGGCTTTAATGCATGTCATTGACTGGAAGCTGTTAAACTGTATACTTTTGCTCTGAAAAAAACCCTATCTTTCAGCACTCCTAGTGTAATTACTATGAAACCATTAATAAGACTTTGAACAATACCAAATTTAAGATTTGTTTAACAGTACAGAGATGACCAGAATATTGAAGGATTTTTTTTATAAAGCCTTTTTTACTTTTGTTACCATTTTTACCACAATTCTTCACTTTTACCATTCTTAATGATTGCACTTATTTCTTTGTTTTCTGGCTAATATTGCTAAAGTAATACAGAATATATTAAAAACGCCCCTTGCCTGAATGCAATGAGACCGAAAAGACTTTAAAGTTCGCAAAACTGAACTTATAATGCAGTTTAAAGCAACTAATATTTTAATATTTCTAAGTCAGTATTTATCCTCATTTTAAATTCCATTCATTGAATCTTTTTATCCTTTATTTCCTGTACTAGTGGGTCCCCTAGTGAGATCAACCAAGACAAAGAGAAACTTCCTCCCCACTGAAAATATACTTTTGCATTTGTAAGAGTGAAATTTCAACAGTACATAGGAATTCTGGAAAAGCAAAGTTAATACGCGATTATGTCTAATTAACAAGGCTGCAATAGCCATAAAATTCCATGCATTGCTTTAATAATAAGCACAAATTTAGCTGTGTCAACTGAAGTTGCTTTCAACTGAGTATTAAAAAAAATTGAATTACATGTCAATATTTATATGAAACTAATGTTAAATACACATCTCCAAATAAAGGATACAAAGTCATACATTTCACATTTAATTTAAAATGTGGAAGATGAATCATAACTTGAGACATTCTATTCAAACAAGACTTACTAACAGCTAGAAACTGCAGAGAAGAGAGCATTAGACTGACTTCACAAGATGGAAAGATCACAGGAGCATATTTCTGTGCTGAAAATTGTAGTAGGTCAAATATCTGAAGTGGTAAAACAAAAGCCCTGAAATAGAATTGAATGTTATTGTCATATAAACCAGTAAGCGCATTGTTTATGGTTTGTAATACAAAAAATACATTATAAACAAGTTAAAAGCTTCATGGAATAGGTCCAAAAAAACATTCAAGCTATTATCATCTGCCCCAATCCAAAACTCATTCCTATATATAGCTGTCATTAAAGCCCAAAGCCATTTAAATCTAAGATCTAAAGGGAACACCTATAAAGTTCGCCAGGCACCAAGAGCTGTGCTTTTGCACATACCTAAAAGTGCAGAAGTTTGATAGTGCTGAGTAGCTCATGACTTGGCTCGTGTCCAAACCTGTAGAAACAGGGATCTGTCTGCTCACCTTGTTTGGGGAACTCAATTCAGCAAAGTATCTCAGTCCACAACTAATGCACTGAAGACCTGACAGAACAAAGCAGCATCTGGTATTGCACGACTTTTCTTTCTAAGAAATAATATTTATTACTGATTAACTTGCTAGCAGTTACAAAAATTCATCTATCTGGAAGCTCAAGTTCAGGGCATCCTCTCACTGGAAGTTTCAAGCCCGTGCATGCCACCTTCCTCTATAGAAGCTTCCATGTCTATCAGCAGACAAACTATGCTGGGACTGGGGCTTTCTTTCCTCCATTTTGAGGTTGTGTCACTGTGTAGAAAGAAATGCTAGTTGCACTGGGACAGAGATCACATGAGCTTTAACTACATACCAACATCACTGGAAACTTGGGAAACAGAAGGAGATACAATACTTTTAGTCCTGGTCTTTGCTTCATGTGCACAACCCTGGGATCAGAGGCCCTGCCACATGTTCTGCATCTGCTCAGTTGAGTCAGTCCATGAGCATGCAATAACTCCTCCCAACAAGCTAAGTGTTTGTGGTCTCGTTATACAGTTTCCATACAGTAAGCCCTGTAGTAGAGATGGAGGAAGGTTGAAGTGACAATAAAAAAATGAAACTTTTCCAGCCAAATAGGCAATATTAGAGTTATAATAGCTTTAAGATTATATTCATAGAGGACATACTTAATAGCTATCATTTTTTCCCACCACCTTCTGAGGCTTTTTTTGTTTTGCTTAAGTAATTGCTCATTATTGCGTTAAACACAATGTTTTCAAGGGTCTGTAGTACAGTTCAAGGTGCAATAGCGTTTTTCTTCCTTAGAAGTCATTATCCTTAGGAGGTTTTTTACATGCAAATTAAATACATGCATCACACTGTCTGAAAAAGTCCTCCTTCCTTCACAAGTGTTTTTAATCTTTTGACAGCATTTCAAGCCTCTTTTGGTGGTGGTGGTGAAATCTTGAGAGATATTAAGTCCTGTCAATGTCAAAAAGTTTATTTTGTAAGAAGATAAGGAGCCAGACAGGGAAGAGGAGCCTAACAAAGGAAGTATTCCACAGAGGCAGAAGCTGCTTCATGAGCTCATCTCCAACAGCACATCACAGAATTCACACAAATGAGAGACATTATGAATATTTCAACTGCAAGAAAAGCCTTGTTCCTAACTAGAACTTGCTTACATGCAACAAAAGCCTGCACAACATGCAAATTCTTAGGAAGTTAAGGTTCACAAACCCCACTCCTCAGACCTACTTGTTTTGTCAACAGCATTAATATGTATTGAAACTGAGACTACAGCTTTTAAACTGAATTGGGCTACATCCTCCAGCTAATCAACTTCTGAACCAGTAAGTTTAATTAGTGTTCCTACAGTTGGTAAAAAGAAAATCTGTACCATGTTCTCCATGTCAGTTTAATCCATGATTAAGAATGGACAGTATCCCGAGAGTATTACTTTGCTAGACATATGGGTAAAGACAGAGCTTAAAGACAAGAAAAATAGTGAGATCAGAGCACCCAAAAAAAATCTTTCCAAAATTACTGATAATTTATCTCTCTCTGAAGACCTAAATTTAAGTTCTATGGCCTATGTTAGGCAAAAGTCAAGCTAGATTATCACAATGGTGACTTCTGTGATCAAAAATTAGTGGAATTACAAAAAAGAAAATTCCAAAGGTTAGGGAGCTCTGCAAAACCTAAATTACCTAGATTTTTTCAAACAGTTTTTCCTCCACAAGTTTTTTCTTAAATAAATTGAACAGCATTGCTGCACACCCAATTACCGTATTTTTAGAGTGCTTCCTTGAACAAAGTTGGTTGATGCAACATCAATTCTCTGAGTAGGTTTAGCCCACTGTCTAGCTTCAGCCATATTGGTAAAATGTCGGCAGTCTTAAGGACAGTAAGTTCTTACAATTTTTTTCCCCACAAATTATTGGTTGGACAAAGAAAGAAAAAAAAAAAAAGAGCGCCAAATCAGTTTCTCTTCTGCCTGAGGGAAAGATGTTGAGTGTGAACTCAAGCATCACCTGTCATGATCAGCCTACTAAAATGTCAGTGAGCAAACACATGGCTAGAGCCTGCTGCTTACTGTCTCTTACACAGATAGTGCAAGAACAGCACTGGAAGCGTTATGGATTAGAGAGATGCAAAAAAAGAAAACAAAAGAAACAAACTTATGGCAGTTGGTTGGTAGAGATGGTAGATGTAAAACTGTAGAAACATTTTGTTACTTTCACTCGTTATTTATTTATTTCTTATATACTTGTTAGTTAACTTCATGGGCTGCTTTATGGGTGCGAATATCCTCTATAGTTATGTTTCATCCTAGGAATCAGAGTTCCCTCATACAGATTTTAGAGTTAAGCATAAGACCTGGAATAACAATTCAGAGCAATACTGTATTAATACCTTACTAGTTATTTGCTCAGTATAGAAAGTATAGAAATCAGATTGATGCATGTCTCTGAAACACTGACACGTTAAGTAACAGGGCAATGCAATGAGTCAAAGACTAACCAAGTATAATTTCAAAACATTTAACATGATTCTAGTAAGCTCATTTTTACACTTAACTGCATAGGCTGTAAAGAAGAAAAAGCTATAGCTAATTTTTCTAGGCAACTTCAGCACGTTTACAGGAGACATTACATGCTTGTTCTGTAATGCTAAGCTAAACAAAAATCATCTTGGAAACAGTTATATAGTTGATTTTATATTCTCCTGAGATGCAAGTGTTTCTTTACAAGACTATGGATTATTCAGAAGAAACACTGAGGAATATGGGCTATTTAAGAAAAAAATCCCACCATATGTTCTTGGCAGGAGCGAAAGGGAAGCTCCTTTATGTTTCTTCTCTAACAATAAATTGTAATGCCCCAGGGAACCAGAGATCTTTGAAAGTTCAAGTTTTATAGCAGTTGAGAACAGAGTGCATTGATTCTACTTAGTTCTTGCCAATGTTAACGACTGTTACTGTGATCAAAGTCTAACTTAGTGCATTCCAAGCAAGATTATAGTTCTCAAGGCACACTAAACAAGTTTACAGAGTACAGTTCGCAGTTATGGTTTGAGTTAAGGAAGAAATCAAGCTGTGGTAGCTTTTTTCATGGCTGCCAACTTCAATCCATGTTAAAAATATTCCTGATCATGCTTGTGAACAAACAGTATATCTAAGTAAACGTACTGATGTGCACAAGTATTTCAGGGTTTTTTGTGAACATCTGAGACGAGTTCTCACTTGTGAATTTTATACTGAGAGTCAAACACCAGTTTTCATTTTCAAAGGCTAAGTTTCCCACCATCAATATTTTTGATAGAGGTCTAATGAGGTGAAAGAATGTTGGTTTTATTTGAAGTGGCAGCTCAGATGCAGCACCTCAGTCTGCTCAATTCTGAGCCTCATTTAGCCCAACATATAGTTCTAGTAGCCAAAGCTGTCAGTTGGTAAATAGCGTACTAAAAAAAACCCAAACAAACAGAAGGCGTTACAGAACCAAAGCAGTATTTTCTGTGCTCCCCGAAATAGCTGATATAGTTTATATTCCAGTTGTTTTCTTCTTCCATAATAACTAGTAACTGAAACACTAGGTTAAACTTCATTTAGTTGGACATTCTCAACTGCCTCTAAAGAAGAGGGGAAAAAAACAGGAATTTGAGAGCTCCTCATTTTCTCCTAAGAATTCAGGCCATGAGCAAAATCAAAAGCTCTTACTATTCTCTAACCAATATCTAATGCAGGTATTTCAAGTGGCCATTTCACTTGTATTTCTTTGCTTGATTGAAACATTATTTTGAGCTATGCTGTAATAACATTTAAAGAAGTAAACTTCCCAAAGACCACAAATCACGTTCTAAGCAGTACTGCATAAACCATGCTAAAACTTCCCCGTCCAAAAAAATTTCAGTCTCAAACACAAAAGTGGTTCCATATGCCACAAGTACTGCAAGACATAATAAAAAGTTCACTCTATCATTTGAACTTTATAACAAAAAGTGATATGGAAAGCCCTGTGTCAGCAGTTAGTGATACCTTGATGTTGCACAAACAGCCTGCCAATTACTTCACACCACAACTATTTGAGTATTTGCTGTCCACAGCAGCAAAAGCTGATCTACGTCTAGTCTGTTAAGCCTTCTCCTCTCTTCCCAGGAGTGTGCTTCTAACACCTCTATGCCAGCATTAGCTCCTACAAGGCTATAGGATGAGCTGTTTCAGGAAGCTGTTTGGGAAGCTGATGGAAGACAGAAAATATTGTAGGTAATCTGACAATCGAGAGTTATTTCAACACAGACAAACAGAGCTGGTTAAAACTTCAGATACTATTACCAGAAGAGTATCTGAACAAGAGTTAAGCATGTCAAAGCCTTTAGAAATGCAGAAATTGAATACAGATTATTCTCTAGATCTAATTCCTTGACTAAAGGCCAATTAATCTTTTTAAAAGCCCTTTATATGATACAGTTTGCCATTTTCCTTACTGTAGACTTGAGCTATAATGAAGTATAGTTGCAAAGTAGTGGATAGGGATGTCAGTAATACAAGAGCAGAACAAAAGTATCTTACTACTCACATTATTATATACACATTTTAAAAAGGTCATTTATTTCAAGTACAGATAATATTTTCTACCTGGAATAACTTCACTCAAACTATCACAGCATATCATTGTTTCATTGAGTTAAACAACTTCTACTCGTTTATTTCTATAACAAGTATGCCCCCTTTCCTACTCTCTCAGAAAACTATACAGTAACTTTTTATTATTAATGAAAATGAGTAGGTAGGATACAAAGTTTAAGTTTCTTCCCCAACTCCAAATTCAAAACGGCTATTTGCTATGCAAAAGACTCTAGATCTGGAAGTCTCTCATGTAAAGACATGTTTTCCTGTTTTCAAAAAAAATTCTCCCCTCAGATTTTCTGATCTGTTACCTGAAAATAGTTAATATCATTTTGAAAGAAAGCAACTCAAGATAGTAATACAAATAAGTTATATATGAACCTAACCCTGATCAGTACTATTAATTTCTACCTTTCCTCCCCCAGATTTTGCTGTAATTTCTTCATTACTGATCACTGTGGATTAGACAGCTAATGTGGATGCTTTAGCATCCAAAAACTGTATTGTCTCTAATATTTTTGAAGGATTACAGGGTTTGGGGGTTTTTGGTGATTTTTTTATTTGGTTTTCTTATAAGAGGGTATCAGAAATGTTAAGATGTATGGTAGTAGAGGGTTTCAGCAGTTATGAACTGCTGAAGGAGGCACGGGAAGAACAAAAAGAAAAAGAAAAACCAAATGCAAAACAAACAGAAAAACTCAAACACTGCTCAGTATGAAGCCACAATATAAAGACCAGCTTAAAAGTGTGTGCAGTTTCTGCAAAGAAGCAGGTTATATTTTCCACATCTTCAGACATCCTAGATATTATAAACAAAAGTATAAGCTCAGCAGAAAACTTGTGAAAGAATAAAGAGGATCTTCAGTAGCTGGCAAGTATTCTAGTCTCAGCAGTAGCTGCCTTTCAGGAGCTATCACACAGAAAGGAGAGCAAACTAGATCCATGAAGCTTTATCATAAAGACATAGATCTTTTTTTGGCAGCTTTGGATATGAAATACCTGTCACTTGAGAAGGGGTAAGCATCAGCAGCATAAAGTTTAACAGAAAGACTGTTACAAGAGTCTTACATTAATTGCTCTCATTATCGTACTGGAACATGGGACCAGAATCAAACCACCCTTGAAACCCCTGAAACCAACACCACACTTCTTTTCACATCTATTCACAGATCTTACTGCTTGCTATTAAAGTAGTTTTAAACAGACCTACATTTTTTACACATATACCCACAGAAGTGCTTTATCTAATTATTTGTTTTACTGTAGCAAAAAAGTGAGCCATGGAGCCACAGAATCCATGAGTCTTAACACAGAACTTGGACCATACCTGGTCCGAAACCTGACCTGAAAGATAAGCCCAAATTTACAGTCCTTTTAATCTGCAAACCTGAAATGAATTAGCAAAATCAAAACTGGTTAACTGTTCTTAAAATCTAATCTCCAAAAGAACAAAAAAAATTCTCTATTTTTAAGAAAATATTGAAGCTGTTTAATAAAAATTCAGTAAACTTAATTAAAAACCTCACATATTTTAACATAAAAAACCTTCCCAAAATACTCAGTTCTAATCTAGTCTATAGATGGCCTATAAAAGTTTTAAATGCAATACCAAGAATTATATAAAACGGCTAGGAACACAGCCTTTTTTTTTTTTTTTTTTTCTTTTGGAAGTAGGCAAATTAATCATGGCCTTCAAACTTGGAAAGCCTGTTAAATCACCCATCAAGGCACAACACCACAACACTCTATAGCTCTCAGCTTCAATCCATTTTCTTAGCAATTCATCTTAATGCTTAATCTATGGAGATCACACATTAATGATACAACCACTAACTGGAATGTAGAATCTGCCAGTCCACTAATTTTTTTTTCAAATACAGCTTTTCCTAAAAACGTAAGAAATTAAAATAAAAATAATTGGAATACAGATTATTCTAAACCAGAAACAAATCCTACCCACTGGACAAGATGAACAGATGAAATACACAGATACCAGAAAGATAGCATTGCTTTACTCTATTAATACTAACTTTGTAGATAGACTTGCTTTATTTCAAGGTTTGAAATATGCACATACACAGAACAGAAACAAAAGCAGAAAATCCACTCGCATATTGTAAAAATCAAGTAACCGTTGAGATGGCTTAGCAAGACTGTCAAGGAGCAATCAACAAATAAAGGCTTTACTTAGAAGCTTAAAGGCTGAATCCTCAAAGATCTGAGAAATCAGAGCCCAGTAGAAAAAACCTCAGAGAACAACCTGTCTGTATTCCTTGCTATTTTTAAACCTTCCACATGTCAAGATTTCAGAAAATTTTACTTTTATCCCATAATATTGATCTATGGTGTGGTAGTGTGTTTTGCATAGGGAGGGAAAGAACGGCATCTTGAGAGCAAGTACACAGTTTTTTAACCAAATCAGCAAGGCCATACATCTCACTTTTGGAAGTTAATTCTCTCTAACACAGTTGAGCTTAAGCAACATTTTCAGAAGGAGTAGACAGTAGTATGCAATATTTAGATAAGGCACAGAACTACCCACAGAGCAGGCTAACCTTAGAAAGCACACAAGCCGAGTTAATCATCCTAAAAGAGCAGGACTGCATGTTTTTTCAATCTTTAATTTTGTAGGACACCTGGAAAGGACTTTCACTTGCAAAACTACAGCACCAACTATCATTAAGCAACTACATAAGCCACTTCATTCAAAGGAAAGGTTTCTACGCAAAATGCCCTTGCTGTTTGGGGCGGGAGAAGGTGGGGAAAGAACAAAAAACCCAACAGAGTCAAAGGCAGGCAAACAGTTCCTTTCCAGTGCTCTGAAAGGAACTTTAAGTTCTCAGGAAAGTAACTGTAACAATAATGGATACACAGGAGGAATGGTATTCTCTTCTCTCTTGCTCCAAAGGTGCTGGAAATTATCAACTTACCCTGCAGGACAAGTCAACATCCTTGTATGACCTGCATATGCTAACTTCAGCATCTTCAAGTGCATGCTGTTCATCAGTACCTCCACCACTACATGAAGAGGTATACAGCAACATTCAAAACGTACCATTGGAAGGAAAAAGACTAGGAGATTAACTCACTCCAACCCTCAGTTACACTTCTCAGCATATTCACCTGTCAGATTTTGTTTTGCTTAAAAAGAATTGTACTTTAAAGTAAAGCAATTCCTCTGTACAGATGAAAAGGGAGGCTTTGCTGCCAATTTAACAACACTATGGTAGGACAGGATCTTCAGGCAATTAGATGTTCCAGTAAAATAACTTTTTTATTTCTTCCCTCCTTGGTTGACAGATCAGGACTATTCTGAAAAATGGTCCTAGGACATGTATTCAGACATTGTACTATTTCAACTTTGGAAACAGAAGGACAAGAAAAAGTTATTTTACCAGTCTAAGGAATATCCGTATTGAATTACTTCCAGATTCGGTTATGCAAAATGGAATAATAAATATTTGGCAAGGAAACTACCTATTCAATATTTGTGTTTAGAAATGGTTGCTAAGACAATCTTGTAAATTTTTATTCTGAAAAAAAGTCTTCTTCTTTCCACACAATTATTAATCTTTTCTACTGTGGTTATCTTGATCAGGAAACAAATAAATGTGTAAACGTTCAAGAAGTTAACTGTCTCATATTAGGAGATTTCATCACCACTGAGATGCTTCCTGAATCTTTACAAAGACTCTTAAGAACTGTATAGCCCTTGCATTTTCTTTCCCTGTCATTCCATAATTTCTGCCAGAAGAAACCATAGACAAACCATTCCCTGGATGACTGTCACAGTACATCAAAACACCTGAAGAAGTTTTTCTCTTTCACAAGGATCTTAGGAAAAGATTCACTCTTCAGCAACTTGTGGGAATAATCTTCACAGTCTCTCTCTTACTGAGCTTGCCAAGAATATCCAGAAAAGGACTCATTTGTTAAGAAAACAGACCAGATTTTTTGGAATCTCTCACATAGAAAACGAAGAAAATATGAATTTGTTATGATGTTTCTTCTTGAAATATAGAACCTTGGTTAATTTAGAGAAAGAGACAAGAAGAAATAGTAGGGGGTTTTTTTAAAAGAAAATATCACAAAGGAAGATGACTATCTATAATAGAAATAGTTAAAACAATTATCTTAATTTTCATTTCCAGATGGTGGGAAAAGGGGGAGCAGAAAGGACTCCTTTGCTTTCTCCTGCATTGTTTAGAAGACACTATACAAGCCATAAGAAGAAAACCTCAGCTATGGTACTTAAAAAAAAAAAAGCAAGCAGATGAGTCACTGAAGTCACAGCCAAACAAAGGAGGGTTCCTCTCTTTGTCAAACAAAGCAGTGCTAGCAACGATCTAATCAATTTTCTTTTTGTGGAACAGATACTGAAATCTGAACTGGAAAGATGGAAAAAACTGCCATAGTATGACTGATGTAGAAAAATGCTGAATGTTAAGTTTATGTTTAAAGTTTTTTGTTGGTTTGGGGATTGGGTGGGGTTTTTTAAATATCACCCAATCTGTTGGGGGATAAAAGCTTATAAATACATCTATTTATCTGAATTAGTATTTGTACACAAACAGCAAATACACAATGGCAAACCTAGTATGGTATCATTTCTTTTCTTGCAGTAAAACTTTTCAGACTCTCATAAAACGTTTGTTCCACTTGTATGATTACTATGGATCTTACAGTCTCAGCTACTAACCTCAATTTTCATTAAAAATATTATTACTGGCTGGTTTACTCTGAAATGAAGCTTGAAAAGATCATTCATGTTATATAAAATCTTAAAAAAATCTAAACCAAAACAAACAAACAAAAAAACCAAACAGCCCCAAAGCAAAACCCCACAAACAAGCTTCAAGTCTGGTTTCCCCCTCCAACAATGCCACTTGATTTTGTGCCCTGATTTTTGACTAATGACACAACACTGCAAACCAAGCAATAATCTCCGTTTCACTGTAAACCTTTAATATAGATTGTTTTCATTTCAGTTATATTCAACTCAAAGTAGTTATTAACAAAGATTTTTTTTAAAAATGAATACCTCAGTCTGACCTTCATGGGCACTGGATTCATGAGTGACACGAATAGCCTAAAATTAAAACATATTTCAATCAGACTTTAAATGAGAGACTTCAGTGTTTTAAGAATCACTGTATGCTCTTCGTTTTATCAAATACCATAGATGTAACTATTTTTGTTCAGTGTTTGTAATAAGTAAATAAAAATAAACAAATAATCTCCACTTCCAAAGATCTCGGAAGACCAATATTTCTGTTTCATCACAGTCAATTCAAATCAAATACCTAACAGTTTGTAATGGCATTTTTACACACAGAAAACACTACAGGCAAGTGTTTTTGTTATGTATCACTTCTCGAGCACACAAAATACTTTAGATCAGACATCTTGTGTCCAACATTTCTACAGAAAATGTCATCTAACCTCTAATGTTTCTGTTTGTTACTACTTCCCTCAGCCACGTGTTAACGCCCTTATTCCTGAGGGCTTCACAGTAAATTTAAATTGAACTCAGACTTGGAAATCATCAAGGTTTTAATTTTGAGGGGGGACTGTCATTACCATCAGGAGCAACACCACCATTCTCCCCTTCCACCACTGGCCAGATGTTTCTGCTGCATCCTGTCAGACAGCGCTAACGATCTGGCTAACCACACTATCAGCTAGCTCATCTAATTGGTTGGGGTGGTGGGGAAAGGAGATTATATTTCAGCCAAATCAGCTCTTTGTGTGCGCCAAACAGCTAGAGCCAAAGAGAGATGACTAGAATGCACAAATGAAAGGAGGCAGAAGGACCATCATTTCAGCAATAGCCCCAGAACAGTTTAAGTTGACCATTAAACTGGATCCTGAACCCACCAAAAAGGTTACGCACACATTTCTCATCCTCTTCAAAGTAATTTTAAACTAAGACAGTGAATTAATATGGATGAAGAACATTGACAAGATCCATTCTGCTGAGTGAGCTATGGGCAGGCAGAAATACTTTAAACTACCAACTACCAAAGCAAGGTTTTCTTTGTAGCAACTGTCTGATCACAAGCTCACATATAAAATCGAATTATTTAAGTGCTTCTCTGGATCAAGTCCTAAGGACAGTACCTACTCATGCAAGTAATTCTCATATCATTTTAAATAAAAGTAAAAACCACATCATACTAACTTCGTAAGTTTCTAGATATTTGGCCCTCTCTTCAGGAGTCATAGATAATGAATCTTCTAGGAACTTTTTCAGTGAAGAATTAGTTTCTTAAAAAAATAAAAAAGACATAATTAGAGTCATGCTTTAACTCCAACTTCATCTAAAGCTTATAGAGTGCTTATATCCAATGAAAGGTTTAAAGATATTATTACATCATATCTTTAAGACACTGAAGGCTGATTGCAGGAGGAATTGCCACCTGCTGAAGTTTGCAACATTTCATGTGCTTTAGTTCATGGATTGCTATGAAGTAGTGTTTTTATAATTATAGGTAGAAAAGCTCTTTGAATAGAGATCGTCCTTTATGAATGGTTATATTTAGAGAAAATAGTACAAACATATCCTTCCCTCCATGCCTCCCCACACTTAAGGAAAGAAGGAAAAAGCCAACAAAAACCCACCCTAACAAAAAAACTTACCAAAGTTCATTTTATCTCTGTTGTTTGCAATAGCATGAATTAGACCAATTGTTCCACAAGCATTGTTAATGGTCTGCTTCATGAAATACACGGATGACTTGACATCTTGTCCCTTTGCTTTTATTCTCTCTTCTTCTTCTGTTCTGAAGGTTTCATACTAGAAGGAAAGTTACAGACACTCACAAATAGTACAGATAGATACTGGCTACATTATCCTAGCAAAAATGAATTTTTAAAAAAGCAGCAGCTAACTAATAAAAAACAAAACTCAACTTGTAATTTGAAATGCTTAACATATGTGGTCTGACAAGTATATGTAAACTTACTCAAGTGAAGAGCTCTATATTGTTTCTTAAAATGCCTTGTCACTAGCCAAAAAGACCAGTCACACTTGAAACATAATTTTGAAATTTGTGTTATCTAACATAATTTCAAAATTTTCAAAATATTTCCTTGATCTGAGCATCTGTCATCGTTTCTCTTAAATCCAACAAAAAGCTTTTAAGGACAGAAGTCTCAAAACACTATCAAGCAAACCATAATACTTCAGGTGTTTAATCAGCATGAAGCATTCTTACAAGTTTCATTTTCATATTTCATTTTTTCCAGGAATATAAAGTAAGATTTATATAGTGCTGACAGCTTCAAAACAGGCCCTTCAAAGGCCATATTCATGAAGTTAATGTTTATTTTCTGTAATAAAAGAAATAATTTAGTTTAAACAATCTAAAGGACTTGTTTTGTAAAAATCATAATTGACTAAAATCTGTTATACTGTGCAACAGTATGTTGGTTTTGTGGGGTTTTTTTTGTGGGTTGTGGTTTATTGCTTCTTTGGAGGGGTTGGGTTTTTTGTTTTTTTGTTTGGTTGGGGTTTTTTAAACTAGATTTTCATCTCAAACGGAAAAAGAACGAGAGAAAACTGCAAGTATTCCACCCAACACTCTTCCTTCTTCCTCCCTTGCCTCTTTTACTAGGTACTTTTGCAGATAAAAAAAATATTGAAGTAGATGGGCTTTTTATACAAGTATGACAAAAGTAAAGTTTGAATGCAGAATGTTTTCAACCCTTCCTGAAAACCCATGAGAACTTTCTCAGACTCTATGTACCATCAATGACAAACAAACAAGAAATTTTTCCAGCATCATGATTCCACGCTTGCAGCTCGTCTGAATGCTCTGAATGGTCTAAGTAACATCAAGAGCATGTAGAAAGCATTTTAATTTGACACCACTTATCTACATGTTAACAAAAATTGATTTAATTGAGAAAAAAAATTAATAGAGCATAATAGGACAAAAGTTCAGATTAGAGAAGGTAAACAACATAGCTGCCATTCACTCCCTGCCAATCAAAATAAACTCCATGGCAAAAATAAATATATAAATGTTGAGAATACTGAAAATATGATTTTGAGCAAGGGTTAGACCAGATCACCTCAAGAGGTCTCTCCTAACCCAAGCTATCCCATGATGTGTATTCACTGAACAATGCCCAAAATGCTCAATGCTCACACTGTTCACTCTGCCTAGAGTGAAGAGCCTACAATGCAGGCTAAGCAAGTAATTGACCTTTAAACTGAACAATAACCCTAAGATTATGTGTATGCTAACAAGAGTATCTCGCCCTAAAAGCAAGTTCAAGCACATAGATATATAGGAAATATGAAAGAAAGGAACTTCTGGACAGAACAAAGATATGATAGAAAAGTGTTTACAAAGGCAGCAAAATTAATTAAGAGGCACACTTTCATAAACGTAGACACAACCAAGAAAATAAATAAATAATAAATTAAATAAAAGCAGAATATAACAGGCCATATTGAAAAGGAGACCAAGGAGAGGAAAAATACTCCAGAAATACGAAATAATGCTCAAGAACCTTGTGGATTCCACACTGAACAACAAAAGCTTCAGAACACTGGGACTTCCCATGAAAGATTCAGCCTTCACACACTCAGGCTAAACAGTTGATAGCAACACTTGTGTCCCTGATGTTTCTGAAGGATTATCATGCTGGAGAAAATCTCAAATATTTGGCTGGTCGTCAAATTTGATTGATCGATGCAACAGAGCGCATGCTGTTTCTCTGGTTCGATTTGTCATATGCTTCTTCAGGATGAAATCAGATACACCTTCTGGAACAAGAAGGTTGTTCTTTCCCATGGGATGATGCTCCTGTAGCATGATCCAAGAAAGGAAGTTTGCACAGGCAGGGAGGCAAAAGAAAAGTGACAGTCACAGAAGGAGTGCTCAGACCTGTAGCTCAAGCAGCCAGACAGAAACCACAGCATACAAACAACGTCTCAAAGGTGACAGAAAGGAAATTTCCTCAAGACAGGTGAGGACAGTTAAGGGTTTGCTTAAATTCAAAACTATCGAGGTGGCCCAAATCAAGCCTGATTAAAAGACTGCCTACATAGCTGTTTTGGAGAAACTGGGAATGAAAAAGTTTACAGGACCTAATGAGTAAGAGGACTGACCAAGTCACTCTCCTCTCTATTTAAACACGTTTTGTTACAGAAGTTAAGCTTTAACAGCTAACTGCTTTCTCCTTAAGAAACCATATGTTCTTTTTGAGAGGCATTAAAAGGAAGAAGTCTGGGCACATTCACTTCAAACTTTTTAGCTGACCTCATAACAGTCACATAAGATTTTTATAAATTGAAAGATCAATATGAATCATGCATTTCAACCTACATAACACTTGAAGGAGATATGTAAGATAGATGTCTTCTCTATGTAAAAGCATATGACGACACAAAATATGCAGACTTGAAGATTTAACCAAACCAAGTATTTCAAAGTCTAACATAGAGGAAGAAGTGGGGGGATTCTCTTTGATCTTTGAGATATGCCCCATCTGTCCAACAAGCAAAAGCCATATTGGTACTGATGACTGAACTGAAAGTGGATTGAAGTTTGGTATGAAAACTCAAAAAGTAGTTGCATTTGACATAGTCCAACCTACCTCTTACTTTCCTTATGCTAATGTAGCTTTCTGCTAAAAGTAGCAGAACCAAGCCATTTCACAGTGCATACTTACAAAAAAAAAAAAAAAAAAACAACCCACCTTAAATTGTCTGTAATAGAAAAATGTTAGGTGCATTTCTCTGTGCTTCCACATTGGCTTTTCCCACTCCAATTTGAAAAGAAATTGGAAATACACATGTAAGGTTATCAAAAGAAGGTTCTGAAGGAAACATTTTGTTGCTGTTTTTAATTAAGAAGTCTCCTGAATAAGGTTTGAGACTCATCTTGATTCTATTATGACACCAAAGTACAAGATCCAAACTGTTCGTTCCCATTTCATTTACAACAAAAGTGATTAGCTGATTATTAAACAAACATTTACCTTTTCTGTTATTGGAAAGAGAAGTAGCACTGCACAGACAGGTCTTGGCACCATGCTAAGCAGTTCTGGTTCCATACCATAAACATCTACAAATTGCCAGTCAGGATGTATACCTAACTGTTTGAGAAACTGGAAAAGAAAAAAAGAGAATAATATTAAATGAGTACACTCATACACCTATCTTTTTAGCAGCATAACAGAGTACTTACGTGAAACACATTGCAATAACCTGTACTTTCCAAAATTTAAGGAGAACAAATGAGATTCAAGTTTTAACAAGTAAGGCTGAATAAATCATAGGGCTAACAAAGACACACAAAATCCCCATTTTTTTTTATTTAAATAGATTTATGAAATGAATGTGAAAACAATCCCAGCACTATTTTCTAAAGCATTACAGCATTTCAGCCATTTTGAAAGTGTTTTATCACAAAATAGAAAAGTACTGAATATTCACTTAACTAGAAATTATGGGTCAGAGCACACATGAATAAACTTATGATATTGATGCCATGAGTACTTCAGAATACCTGACACCAGTGCTCATACTGGAGCTACTGGGTTTCAGCAACTCAAAAAACTGTCATCTTCGATGGCCTTTTGAGAAAAGAGACACAAGATACGTATTTTAGTAGGCGTATCTTCTAAGGTGTTCTTTTACATGAGAAAACCTTTCAAACTATGATGGAGTAATATATTTTGAAGTAGACAAAGATAAGTGTCAGACAATAATCATGAATCTTCAAGTAATTCTCAGTTGCTTCTTTAGATCTTCTGAACAGCATCTAAGCCAAAGGCTTTCTTATCATCTTTCCTATACTACAGCTTATGTCACAATACAAAAAGTGATTTTGGATCTTTTACCTCACATTAAGCCACTTAAGAAGGAAAGAGAGTCTGTAGTACCTACTAAGCTTTGACAACCTTAGCCTACAATTGGGTGCTCACTTTTTAATCAGATATTCTTCTACTCAGGTGAGTTATGTGCCACAACAATAGCTGGAGAATTAGTAACTATATATGATATAAACCAATTTGAACTATTTGTGTTATCAGACTCTAGAAGACCCTAACTGAATTCAGAAACTATCGTTACTATACACACACACAGACCATAATTGTAAGAAAAATCTAATTGTACACAGTGGCATACACAAATCCTGTTTTGAAACACTACTTCTACTGATAAAATAAATACATTTTGGAGAAAAAAGTTAAAGATGTGGGAATCCTGTGTATTTTCCAAAAAGTTAACATTTCACAACTGCTGGAAAAAACATGTTCTATAGTAAAATCTTATCTAGTCACCTGGGGCTCTCAGGTTTAAAATAAGGAAAGTCTGCTGATAAACAGCTGCAAATTTTAATGCCTAAAAAAACATGCAGCAATTAATACTCCTCTACCCTCTCTAATGGAAAAACAATGAACTCCTAACACATTTCTTCAGCTAACTCTCAACAAAACGCAACTCTGCAGTTCCCAATGCTGTTCCCAAAAGTGATACTGTAGAAGACTAAACTAATTTGCCCATTATCTTTCTTAGAGGGGAAAGATTACTTCAAAAGCTTCATCATACTTCCTGCCCAACGCTATTTGAGGAAATCTATTTATCGATACATTTGCAGTAAAGATACTGAAGAATCACGTAAGATGATAAGACTGAAAGGCATAATGACTCTCTCTTCTTTCCATAATCCACCTAGCAAGCAGGTTTACACATATGCACAAGAATTCAGTAACAGTTACAGCATGTTTGAGTAGATTCATACCTACATAGATGTAACTGTAAGAAATACACAAAATGAATATTTTATTAAAACAGAACATGAGAACATATAATGAAATACAAGTGTCTTTGTCTAACAGGAGATCCCTTCAAATACCAGTTTCAACTTTTATTGGGCAAGAGGCAAGGTGGTTGTCTTTCAGGAGACATAACCAAGAGGCTGACTCTCAATATTTAGAGATACAAAGGACACAATTTCTGCAAAGGCTGAATGTATGGACAACAAGTATTTATAAAGAGTAAGGAAGATTTTTACCACTAACACTTAGGAATATCTTCTACAAGGGGGCAAAACAATAGAGAATACACATACCCCTAAGTTTATTAAGAGAATGAAGCTGCAGTTTTGCAGCCAGTGTTTTGAGGGGGAAAAACCAAAACAACCCCACACTTCACCATTTTAAATGCATTATTCTCTTTACATTTTATGCTGCAAGACATGACATCAAAACCAAGGGCAAGTAAATGTGATTTAAGTTTGAAAAAGTTTAAAGAGTATCTTGGAAAAATGAAAATGGCTTTCTGTGTATCTACAGTACAGTTCACAGAGCTAGTTCAGTATTTGAGTCTGGCTGCATTGCAAAATATGGAGATTTTCTTTTCATAAGGCCATGTAAACACTTCCCCGTTTTTCTCTTTTTCTTACACTACCTACTAATAATGAAAAAGATGGATTGACCATAAATTCAAAGAGGAAAAGGGGCATGAGAGGGAAAATAAAGGGTCTTTATCAAGCTCTCAATGAAATTTTGTTCCCTTATGTAGAGGTTTGTGGGACTGGGCACAAGTCATAATTAAAGCTTTGAAGAACCTACCCTTTTTGACTAGTTTAAAAAACAAGGTAGTTGTGAAGTACAATAAGAAAATTCACTCAAAAGATTGCTCATGTAAATAGACCAAGCTCTTTTGGTTCTGTACCACCTTTAAGTCTTGCCAAGATTGGGAAGAAGGCCAAATTACTCTTTTAATGAAAATGGGGAAAAGGGAAAGTGTTAAGTCTTTACTACCTGATGAAACAGAAGACAGTATATTTTAAACTCCTGTTCTAACTCTCTAGGTTGTGAAGATAATTACCACTTTGTGAATAACAAAAAAAATTCCAAAGCAGAAAGGAGTATGTGTATGGGTTCATTAAAATATTACTTGTACTTTTAGTACTTTTCTTATTAAGCCAATGACTAATCTTTCCATCATTTTTCCTGCTGTTATTCAGAACTGTAGGAAAAAGCAATGTAATTGAAAAAATGCCATTTATTATTTTGCAAGATTATATGAAATAAGGGTACAAAACCCCAACAAAATAAAAACAACACTCACCTAGAAAAAGACCCCACAACCAGAAGAGGCAATGCTAGAATTAAGCTACTGGACAAATAAGCGATTCAGGTTCTTCTGTCCTGTTCTACACCACTGGGATAAAAAAAAAAAAAACAACCCAACAACCACCACAAACCCCAAATCTACAAAATGCTCCCTAAACCAAGAATAGCTACTAAAACTCTGGAGTGAAATATTCAACATAACTAAAACTCCACAGATACAGGGTACCTTTCATTACTCATGTTACCATAGTGCCTAGAAACTTTACAATCTAAGAAATAATAAATTTCAGCATACAATGAGAGTGATGACTAGAAGTGATGGTCAGCACTAGAGAGAACAGCAAGAGCATAGGCTTAGTATGCCAGGCAGTGATCATAACACACAAGCAGCCTAAAAACTTTATTGTATAATCATTTTTTAAAAAAATAATACTAAAGACAGACACAAAAACAGGCAAAGGAGGTATCTCTGTGTATCAAGAGGGTTTCATTCAAGCCTGGAAAAAAAATTATAGAGATATCCTTCTGAACATTTAGTAAGTAGATGATAAAATCTTGCAGCATAAGCACCTGTGTGAAAGAGTGTGACAGATTGGCAACAGATGAATGGGAAGAACCCTTAAAACAAATATATGGAGCTTATTTTTATGTGGAGACATGCAAAGAAAAAGAGGAGTTCAATCAATGATGCAGCCAGATAAATAATCTTTTGCAACTGTATTCTGCATGGATACAAGCAACACTGTATTTAATAACGTCAGGGAGAAGAAGTTTTGTAGGAATAAATACAACTTGTTAGAAACCAGGGAAAATTCTTTAGAGGAACAAAAATCCGTATTAGGTGTGACACAGGAAGGTCAGGAAAGAGATGTCACAAGCAACAGCTTCAATTTTGGCAAGTTATCTGACTACATTAGTAATAACTAAATTAAACCTCTTTTTTTCTCCCTCAGTCTTTTTCTAGCACTTTCCTAGGCCAGACAAAGATGCTGGTACAAAAAAAAAAAAAAAAAAAAATTTACACAACAGGAGATGAAGCAACCCCTTCCCCTGCTTTAGGACAGCAGGCAGTTCTGTATGCTTTTTAGACAGCATCATTCATAGGGAGGGACCTCTGCTGCTTTGCATTCAAATTATTCTGTGATTACCCAAGCAATTTTATTCTACAGATACCTACTAGACAAAGAAGTTAAGGTACTTCACTGTATCTGAAGTCTCACTCACTTTCAGCTGTTTACTTTCTCTTAGCTTATTGACACTACATACTCAGGTTAACATAAAACAGCTTTATATTTCCCTAGATCTGCACAGGAGAGTATTAGATACTCTTTTTCAGTCACTGCTTATCACATTGCTGACTATTCTTAATTTGTATGTCTTCAAGCATTTACCTTAGAAAAGAAAAAAAATATATATTTGGCTACATTACAGAAGTCTTACAGGGGCTCAGGAAGAAGAACAACAGAAACACCACACATGTCCATTTCTACTTTATTAACTTTTTCAGAGCTTTGTTTTTACTGATTGTTGTCATATTTTCAGTTATCTCTTTTCTTGTTGTATTAAAGTACCTTCTTGGTTTTTCACTGGCCCAGCTAACCATTAGACAGAAAGTCACTTCTGAAATGACATTACACACACGCATACACACACACCTTATCTGCACTTCTCCTGCATTTCTCCTTTTCTCCCCAGTATTGCAGAAGGCCCCTCCTTCTCACCTGGTAATTACTGTTTTCAACTAGCTAAGAGAGAAGATGGAGATAGACTCATCTCAGCAGTGCACAGGAGAACAGTGAGAAGCAATGGACATAGGCTAGAACACATTAAATTTGAACTTGTTAAGGAAAGCATTTGAAAATAAATTTTAAAAATAATGATCATGGTCAACCACTAGCACAGGCTGCACAGAAGGATGTGGAGTCTCCACCCTTTGAGGAATTCAGAACTTGACAAGTTCCTGAGCAACCTGTTTTGAACAGAACAGGGTTGGACTACAGAAATCTAGAGGTTCCTTCCAGCCTACGTGATTCTATTCTAAATCACCACAAATTGTAAATATGTGTCTAAATCTTAGTTAATAGCAAAATCATTACAATAAGCCATTTAGGCATGCTACCTACGTGGTATGTGGTATAACCTAGGCTGTTTTCATTGTCGTTACCACCACTTTAACCTACTAACTATCGGGCATTGAAAGAAGCACAGAGCAGTTATCTTTAATACACAATTCTGCTCTGAGGCACACTAGATACCTTTAAGGTTCATGAAATTTATTTAATTAAAGAAAAAAATACCTCATGCTTTATTTATTTTTAAAGAGTCTCAAAAGTAGAATGGAAACCCAGTGGACAAAGGCAACCAAGCAATATCTTCACCCAGGCGACTTGAATTCAGCAGTTTAAAACAGTACTTCTGCCAACACAGTTACACAGCCGGTAGGAAGATTTGATTTATGGGGCTGATGGAGATGTGGAAAGGGTAAGTGGTGTAAAAAAAAGTAAGGGTGCAATTTATTTTAGCAGATAATTTCTGAAGTGGCTAATGTACAATTTAAATATTGTCTGAAGTAGCGATGCTCTGTTCCACTTTGTTACTTGCATGTAAAAACAACAGTGAGGACAAACACTGAAACAAAACAGACTTTGAAATTTAGGTGCAATTAACGTTGGGCAGCATTTACAAATATTTCAAGAATGCCACCACATTCTAAATACTAAGGCATTATATTCAAGACTGAGTTTTCCACATTTTACTGTGGTATTTGTATACAAGTTGGAACCCTGAAAACATAAAACTGGTGAAATGCACAAACATTTCCAGACACTCAGATGCAAAAGTCTAAGAGCTTTTGTGGGAAGAACCAACTGTTGTAATCCTCTTCTAAATGCAAATGCAAACCAAGACACCAACAGAGTCGACATTTTATTGTACTTCTGCTCGGTGTATTAAAGCATCACTGCATCCCAACAAAACCACAGTTAAGACTTTATTCTGAAAAAAAAAAAAACCAACATGCCTATGGCTTTAGGAAACTGGGAGGACTAGATCTAATTAGACCAATTGAGATAATCAGTATTTTGTAACTTTTTCATTAATGCATAAGTTTTTTTGGCACTTTCTTAAATTGAGGCTAGTTTTTTCCCTAGAAAGTAGTAAGACACTGTATAAAATGTCTGACAGAATTGTCACCAAGGAAAAAAACAACAGAAAAACACTTACATTACAGTTTATATAAATCCACAAATAGATGGTTGCATTCAGCCCTTTAAGTATCCAATTCTTATTAAACTAATCTGTATTAAAAATATAAATGCACAATATTTTGCTTTCAATTCTTTATACATTATTTCTAGAGGCATAGAGACAAAAAATTGCTTGCTTCAGAAGTGAAATTCCTTAATAGAAATAAGGGAACCACCCAAACAATATTTTATTGTTTGGGCATTTTAAGGATATATTTCTTAATTCTTTCATTATGACATTTATGGAATTAAAACAAAGGGATCATTTTTCAATACGTTTTAGAGAAGGTGTCTTTCGGACCATTAATCAAAATGTCTGATATGACAAAATGGCAGCAGTTCTAGAAACTTTAGTTCTACACAGCAGGTCAAAAGCCACACCAGAAGCAAATACATGGCTGTAACTTACATGAGCTGCATTACTCTTCTTTACTAACTACTCCTTACTTAAGAGCAGCCACAATATGGTCTTGCCCAAACAAGGGACGCTCCATTACAATAAACTTACTTGGGGAATTCAAGATTTATTATCAATTCTTTAATATCCTCAAGCGCTGTATTTCAGAACCTCTTAATACAGTTCAAGGAATACAGCCCATTTATCATCACAATTTTTAAAAAATTATTTATTTCAAAATTTGCAGTGAAGGAGGAAAAAAGAGAACTCTTTCAACTTCATCAAATATGTGAGAAATCTTACACCCACAAAATTCTTGTCCTTCCAACTCTGTTATTTTCTTCAGGGTATCTAAAAGAGCAGCACTGACTCAGAGTTAGTGCTCCTGATCTTCACAATGAGAGGTATATATTTTTAAAATAGCCATCAAGCAGTTTTGAAACTTAATACTTGGTATGTCCAGGCACTGACATATATATTGAACCAGGACATCACACAGGCAGCAATGCAAAGCGCCCAGGCAGCTGGGCTAACCAGCTCACCCAGGCTTCCGCCGAAACCGCGCCACGGAGCAAGAGCTTTAGAATGCTCCGAACAGAGTCCTGAGGTGCAGCTACTGAGCCACTGGTTCAAAACAGGACACCGTGTTACGCTGTTAAAAACACTTATAAACCTTTTTCTATGATCTAAACAGTTATTCATTATGGGCATAAGCCAGATCAATCCACTTTTCCAAATAAGCTATTATACATATTATTTTTTACAGTGCACTAAAACAACTGGATTCTACCGATTCTCCTGGTTCTTTAAGCCGAGGAAAATGTGGAAACAGGAACAGCATCTTCAATGCAACAACATAATCTATCACATGAACCACTATCACTTGCTTTCCACTCTGTAGCACCCCATTCACTTTAAACAGTATTTGAAACATAAGGGTTTCTTTGTCATAATTTTTAGTTTATGTCATTGAAAGAGAAATAAGAAACTGAGCAAAAAAGAGCATAAAAAAAGGCCACAAGTGGAAGCACAAATAGAGAAATTAAACGCATGGTTTTCCTAGCTTTCAATTACTGAGGAATGTACGAAGGCAGATCTAAGTCAGTCTTTCATCTATTCAAATAAATAATGCTCTAAACACCAAAACAAATTACAATTTTCCCTTTGCAACATATCTACCCATTTAAACTCAATAAGAGGTCCATGTAGTTTAAGATATTTTAAATTAGAAGCGGCCATTCAACAAGTCATCTCACAGTGGATGTCTACAATCCCTTCATTTTTGTCCTTGTGCTTATTCTTTGTTATGCTGTGCCACAGCCTCAACACTTCCCCTTTGTTGGCTCTGTGGAAGCTTTCTGGGGTACTCTCTTTACAGTAAGACACAAACTGAGTCCTGGTCTTCCACTTTCTGAGGCTACACTCATAATAACAGGCTGTTTTCCAAGCATGCACACTATCTCCACCGTTTCTACTCTGCTTACAACAGAAGAGTTAAATTCCACTCCCCCACACCCCAACTAAAAACAAACAAACAAAAAGATTAGCAACACTTTTTCGGAAGGACATCTCTGTTTCTTCACATCCAACATCCTTTCACTCCAACACAGTAGCTCATCTACAAGTTCTACCACCCAATGTACTTCAGGAATTGCATGCACTACCTTTTCAATGACTTCGATCAGTAGGGTTTTCTTTTGGGAAAGCTTATGTGATAGTGTTGCAGAGTTCGAAAATGGAAAGACCTTTTAGGAAGCATAAAGTTTGTTTCCTCAAGATAATTAATCAATTTCTGTATTTGCCTCACACCCTTAAGAAATGTGTTCCATAACTGCGTGAAGACTGACTGTATCCAGTTTCTGCCATTTGATCTATGTTTTGTGATCGTTATTGTCCCTGCAACTTTAAAGTCACAACTGTCAAGAGCGTCCACGGACCGAAATTAATTTATGTAGCTAACTCTCAGTACCTTAATGGCTTTTTTAAAAAAAAAAAAAAAAAAAAAAGAAGTAGGATCAAAGGCCTCAAAATAACACTGGAAGGTGACTAAGAACTGGCAAGTAAACCTTATGTGGCAAGAGAAATCCAAGTCACAGCCAACTCTCTCAATAGTTTAACTCTGAACTACCCAAAACCAGTGCTTGAGCTTCATAATCAGATGCAGCCAATTACTCTATCCTTATCTGGATATAACAGAGGCATGAGTTGACATGGTACCTTATCTAGGAAGTAAGGATATTTCTTATAACGTGTGAGATGATGAAAGGAAAGAGAGAATGAAGAAAGGTGGGAGATCACGAAAGATATCCACCAATTCTACCTTTTTGTTTATCTACGCTTGCCAGGGAATCAATTGTGGGTTGCAAGCCAGACAGAAGAGGCATCATGATGAACAATCAGCTTGTGTCTGATCTTTTCACTCCAACAATTTGTATGCAGTCTGACTTTTTTTTTTTTGTTGGTAGAAGAAATTCAGAACAAGATACACAGCCAAACATTATCTGGTAAACAGTGGGCAGATAAACCCCATTTTCTTGCTTTCTCTCTCCCATTAGTGGGGAAACTCTGGTAAGAGATTCAGGAAGAAGGGTAGCACTGGTCATATCAGGCCCCCCAGCTGAAGGTCAAGGAGAAGAAACCATCCCCTGTCATCACTGTACACAAAGTGGAGCTTTGTAAATGCTGAATTGTCAACTCTTTCTGTATTAGAGGTGGACAACAATTCATTCTATCAGACTCTAGAAGTGGAAGGGAAAAAAAGTATTGTGACAATTAAACTAGCACTGTATGGTACATTTAACTACACGGACTTCTCTCTTAAAAACACCACTACAGATACGTGGCTGCGGTATTCCGAATGAGTCACTGTCACTGGAAATTCTTAGAGCTACGAAAGAATATTCCTGTTTATCCTCACCAGCTAGTTTCTGAACCTTTAAATAATTCTTACATGCATACACAAAGAGAGGGCCTATATACCCTAAGGATTTAGAAATTCCTAGACTTGTATTATAACATAAATGCTTTCAGACAGAAAAAAACTTTCAAGCTATTTTGGAAAGATTTCACATAACCTTTAACTGAGAAATATCAGTTCTTCTCCATTACAGTCTGAATTTCTACCACAAAGATTGAAAGAGTCTCAAATTCACATTGCAAAACTACAGAGCACACAGTATGGTAAGAACATATTAAAAGCAAATGAACTTGCATTTAGCACATTACCTTTCAAGTTACTATTAAAAAAGGGAATAAACTGATTGGTACAATAACCAAAATAGGCTAAGCATTTGTAAAATCGTAATGACAGTTCTGACTACGATCTAATACTTAAGAATCCACGCATCTTACAGGTGACTGGATTTGTTTTGGTTTTAAGAGTCCGCTACCATAAGAAAAAAAATACAATTTAAAAAACCCCACCAAATAGCGAAAAAACCCAAACCAACCAAGAAACACATGTCCAGATATCTGTGTAAAGAGATACATTCATTAAACTACTACTAGACACATATATTACAGCTCTTAGGGGCACACCATTGTTGGTTTTTTTTTCAATCCTGAAGAATTCTGGAATATTTTACAGAATACAGCACGCAGTACCACAAAAAAAGTCTGTCCTTGCAATTACCTCAGCAGGATTTTTTAAAAATGCGTTTGCAATTTCATTTGAATCTCAAATTACTATTATTGCTGCAATATGGGATCCTGTTGTAAGCAGGATATGAATAACTTGTGACTAATAGCCCTGTTGTTATAGAGTTTACCACCATACTGATGAGATCAAAAGAACAGTGACTAATAATGCAAGGTGTATTCAAGACCATTTTCTTGCCTTTTTTTTTTTTTTTCAAATATACACCTCTCAGTCTAGATAATAACAACCACCACTGCTCAGTTAAGACTGGCAAAATAATACTGAAGGAGGAAGACTAACTGGTCTAAACTGGCCTTTTCTGTGCAGAAATATTAAAAAGAAAATCCTTGTGGAGTAAAAGTTAATAATCCATGATCATCCACAATTGATATATGTAGACATATATCATCCATCATCAATGCAAAGCCAATGGGCAAGAGAGACAGAACAATGTTAAACGAACAACTCTACGTGTGTCCAAAATCAAGGATTTTCTCCATCCAACATAAATGTGATAATTCAGATTTTAAAAAGTCACTAGTTTTTCCCCCTCAATCTCTACTTTACAGCTGACAGGACTTTATTTGTACCATGATGAGTTCATCTCCACATCTGTAAAGTGAGAAGTTAGAGAATTTGAAATTCTGATAGTCATTTATTCACATTTATTTTCTTTCGAACTGGAATTTAGTCTCAGAATTTCAAAATTTTTAAATCTAAAAAATCTAAAACATAACATTCCAACCCTGGAAAGGTTGTTAATTTTAACTCAGGACTAGAATTAAAAACTTTCTCAAATTGCTCCACAGCAGCAATACTATAAGAATTGCAAAATTACATGTCCTAGGAAACGATAACATTATCAACAGGCCTGCTGGGATCAACATCTGACCTCTAATGCTTGTTAAAAGATACTCAGAACAGATGCAGGGTTGGAGCATGTGTGATCTCCTTCCAGCTAGAGTTTATCTAGAGCTTACATCGTTTTGTGGACCAGAACAAGCTTCCTTTCTCTAGCGTGGATTCTACTACACTAACAAAAACAGCAACAACAAATCATGCAGATGTTGTCATGAGTAAGCAGCAAAGTGCAAATATGGTAAAATGACATTATTTCTTATGGTCAGCCAAAGAAGAAAGAGGCTGCAACACAATGATGATGTAAGCAGATCCATACAAGTGCACAAATCCATCATGTACAGGTCCAGAACTGGCACATGTTATATATAAATACGTTTTAATCATTAATTAATGAATTAAAACCCATCTTGAAACACATGAGAAATTACATCAATAGCCAGACCACTATTCTCTTTTCTTTTACTGTCCTTTCCTTCATACAGTATCTTCACATGCCACTACGTGCTGGGAGGTTTCAGAGGAGCTTCCAGTACGGTCCAGTATTAGAAGACTGAGCACAGGCACCCGTGGGGGAGGGAAGAGGTTACTCTCGTTGGAGAAGCAGGAGCCTTTACCACATAAAAATGAAAGAAGATGGGCCTAAAGCTGCAGAGAGGCTAAAGGTTATCTCAAATAAGAGCTGCTTACCTGATTCGTGACCTGAAAAGAAAGCAGAAGAGATAAGGGAGTTAAAAACCCAGTTAGATCCGCGGGCTAAGACCTCCCCCGTTCCCTGCCCCCACGAGCCAACCCTCAGCCCGCGATGCTGAGCCCAAAGCGGCCCCGAGCCCGCTCCCCTCCGCCATCCTCCCTCCCTCCCGACAGCAGGCAGGCAGGCAGCCCACTCGCGCACATGGTAGCTCCCCCACCACCCCCGCGCCGGGCACTCACGTCGGGGTTGGCCTCCAGGGGCAACCAGCGATGGGGCTCCATGGCGGTGGCGGCGCGGCGGCTCCTGGTACCGGCACTGGGCTCAGCCTGGCAGCACGGCTCTGACAGCGCCTCACACCGCCTCGCCTCAGCCCTGACCCGGGACCGCACCACCGAGACGCGCGAGAAAGGGGGAGAGGGGGAGTGGGGCGGAAAAGAAACGAACCCTCAGAGCCTCCACGCACACTTTTCCACTCCTGCGGAGCGGCGGGCGGAGGCGACATCACGGCGACGAACGCCTTCCCCCTGGACGCTGCCGGGCAACGATGGCCCGAAGGTTTCCCCCTCCCCACCCTCTTGGCTCCCTCCCCGGCAATGGACTCTCCCAGACAGACAGGTGGTGCCTCGGCCGCTCCGCCCCGCGCTTGCTCCCAACCGTCGGGACTGGAGCGGTGCGCAGGAGCGGCTGGGGAGGCCCCCACGGCCCCGGCCCGCGGGAAAGTACACCCATGGGAACGGGACGGGTCACGCAGTGAGACGGGACAAAGGGATTCAGTGGCAGTGAGCTGCCTCCACGTCGCCTGAGAAGAGTTCTGTAAGTGTGGCATCAAGGACAGGGGTGGCGAGGTCCACGTATGATCTGCTGAAAATTAATGTGAGGTGTGTTAAACCCAATTAAAAATCGCATTTCTCTTCTAAAGCTTCAAATCCCCTTATGCTGTCCCATCTCAGGAGCATAAACATACCATTTCTTGGCTACCATCAAGCACACTGTAATGTATACATATCATACACAGTGTGTATACATTTTATATATATACATAGCAGATGTAGTGTTATGCCTTCTTTCAAGTTAATTCAGAAAAACTAAAAATGGAAGCAACATTTTTTGACCTCCACCCTCCTCAACTGCTGCCCACCGCTCCCTACAGACACCAGCTGAGCTATGCAGCCCCTTGCAGCGCTCTCGTGCGGCCCTGCATTTTCAGATGGGGACACTGGGACGAGGGTTTTGTAGGAGGCCCTGAGCTGGACCTCCAGGCCTGCCCAGCACGTGGCCAGAGAGACCCGGGGCAGAGGGAAGCAGGTTGTTGAGCGTGCATCTTCGTCTAGGGTGAGCAGAGAGGCTGCAGGAAAGATAGAAACTGTGCCAGTTTATAGGCAAATCAGAGTCCCAGGAGAGAAAGGAGGAGTATAATATGAGCAAATGGTGTTTCTAGGTTCAGTAGAGATGGCAGTACCACAGTCCCAGGGAGCCGGAAAGGCCAAGTGCTGGGAGTACCCTACAGTTGAGGGCCCAGGCACTGGAGAAACCTCATTAGCAGATTTCTCCCATCTGCCTGAAGCTTTCTGAAGAACTCAGAGTACTTCTTTAGAGAGTGTTGCTGCAAATCACGCCCCATTCTGTAAATGTCAAGTCTGTGAAATGGAGTAAATTACCTAATGATGTTTTTATGTTATTCTACCCACTGTAATCACTTAGCAAGACTACGGTGATGTTACATGCCTGTGCCTGAAGCTTCTGTATTGACCTATCAACAACACTGTAGCCTATCTCTTCAGCGATCCAGTCTACTTGTAGCTCATGAGATTTGTCTTCTAGTTTCTAGACCAAGTGTCTCCTCCTAAGTTCTCAGTCCTCACCCAGCTAAAAGATGGGCCTGTACTGTCAGTCCACCAGCACAGTCCCCATCTACCTTCCTCTGCCCCAAAAAGCTTTGTACAGCACACTTAGGGGAGGCACAATTTTCTAAAGATACACAGTTTAATTCTGAGGATGGGCAGACAAGCTGAAATCATTACATACTTCACATTCTGTTTCAAATTCAAAGAACTAAATGCATGTTTACATGTTGATGAAAATAACCCCAAAATAACTCCAAATTTCAGCAAATGGGCCTGTAATTACCAAACCGCCAAGATATTCAACTTCACATCTATCTCTACATCTTGGAGAATGAAATGTAACATAACGAATATTAGTCATAGCGCTAAAGGCACTACTAAGAGACCTGATGAAATTGTAATATAAAATAATATGTAAAGTTTTCTAGATAGCAGTGTAATAGAGTTACCCAAGTTAAGAACAAAGAGATTGTTAAGCCACCACCTTGCTATGGGAGACAGATCTTACCAGTGTGTTTTGATAATCATGAGGTCATAAAAACACATACTACTCAAAAACATTTGCACACTTAATTAGATACTTTGAAAGGGAGAGGCCAAGATCAGACAAGCCATAAATGTATAAAGCTCATAAACACACACCATGTTCCATAGTAATTACCCTTTTCCTGAAATATACTCTAAATTCTTTCATTAACATTTATTGAAAACATGTAATTTTAAACTAGCCAGCACTAGTGCATGACAAGTTATGTTTTACTACTGTCACAGTCTTACAATAGATCTGATATTGTAACATTACAATATATAAAAAGCTAAAAGTAAATGTAAAACTGATTACTACAGAAATCTAGGAATATTTGCTATTTTAAAATGGTGAAACTGGTGAAGGATCAGTTGTTGTTTTAGGGCTCCAGCCACACTCCAAACTTAATTCAGTTAAATTCTGTATGACAATCTTATTGAACATGGTTCTAGCTGTAGTTTTACAAAAAATGGCTATTTTACCATAAAATTGAAGACACAGTTTATCTACATAAATCATCCATGAACTGCACAGTTTATTTGCAGGTGTACTGGCTGATTCCACAATCCACCTGTACAAAGTATGGTCACTCTATGTATCTGCACTAAGTTCAATATACTTTATGTGCTGCAGGCACACAGAACAGTGCATGATTTATGTACCTAAGACTTTAAGAAAGAGCACCAAGAAAACCCTGATGCCTGTTAGCAACAAACTAAACTCAGTAAACAACTTGTTGCACAAACCAGGTGTGACTTGAAACCAACATTTCCAAAAGCCTTCCCAGTTCATTCTCACGCTAGCGCCATTTCCTAGGCCATCGCTAGCGTGAGCACTAGCACAGGGGCCTGCAGCCAGGAGCGTACTGCCAGCCTGAGGCAAAGCACGGGTAGGCCCTGGCCTACGAGGCCCTGAGCCACCGTCCAGAGGTAACCTTTTCCACTCGACGGCTGCAGACCCGACAGTCTCTTAAAACGCAGTCCTAGTTTCACTTGTAACTATTTAAGAAGCGATTTACTTCCAGAAGGACCAAAAAAAACCCGCCCCTCCCGCACCCTACGGGCCTCACACCCATCCAGCGCCCGAGCGGAAAGTGCAGGCCGGCACGCGCAGGCTCTGCCCTCCCCTGGGGAGAAGAGCGCATGCTCCCTGCCCGGCAGCCAATCAGAACGGGGCCGCTGGCGCTGCCTCGCTCCGGTATCGCCCGCAGCCAATCAGGGTGGCGGGCGCTGTGTGGCGGAAGCCGGGCCTCGGCGGGAGCGTGGCGCCATGGCCGCCGGTTCTGCGGTGGTGCTCGCGCGGGCGTTGGAGGCGTTGGGTGAGGGGACAGGGAGGGGATCCCGGTGTCGGGGTGGAGGGGAGCTGAGGAGTAGCTGGGCTCCCCCCGCCACGGCCCGCAGGGTGGGGTGTGCAGGGGAGCGCGGCCGGCCGGGGGTTGCAGGTGCTCTCTGCTCCTCAGGGCTTAGCCGAGGGGCCATCCCGCGGAGCCACCTCACCCAGGGCCCGGGCAAGCTGTTCCCGGTGGGTGCTGGCGAAGGGTTGTGGTGGGCCAGTGGGAGTCTTCCCGGCCTGATGCGGGTCGCTTGGGGCCTTGGCCGCCGGGAGGAGGCTTGGGTGTAGCAGCGTAGTCTAGGGAGAGCAGCGGTCCTGTGCCTCTGGTGCCAGCGGGCAGCTCGGCACGCCCGGCTTCCCGGGACTCGGTGCGGATGCTGTTCCACAGGGTCGAGGGAGTTACTCAGGGCTGTCAAACTATGCAGTTGCGTAGACACAGTCTCTGGGACTCTGAAGGCTTATGGAATCGCTCCTATTAGACTTTACTTGGGATGCTGAGTAGGTTATGTTAACGTAATTCAGGACAAACTCCCTAAAAGAAAGCTTTGTTTTTAAGGTAAATGCATGCATGATTACCTAGGAATTCGTCAGAAAGCGATTAGATTTATTACTATAACACTTTAAGAATTTGCATGTGATCACTGCTGCTTGTGTTTTTCAGATGTTGGTGGTGCAGCAGATAAGATTAATTTAATACCTCAAGACTTTTTTGCAGAACTGGTAAGTAGGGCAATAAATGGGATGTGGAAGGACTTCTGGCACTCTTTGATTCTAGGAAATCTTTTTGTTTAAGTTCTTCTGGTTTTTGTCTGTTGCAGAGGGAATCTTATGTACACAGTAGCTTAGATTTACATGACTTATGAAATGGACCAGTCCTGCTAAGAGCAATGGGATTGCTTTAAATTTCTGGTTTTATCACAGAAGATTTTTAAAAATGTATTTTTGCCTTTCATCTAAATGAGATAATAAGCTAGCTTGTTTAGAAAACGTTCAGCTTATGTACTGTAGTGTGCACTTGAACATGACTGTTCAATTAGTAAGAAAATCGTGTGTTAAGTAGGAATAGGTAGTGAAGTAGTAACTAAAAGTCTTAAGTGAGTTTATTTCTTTTTCTTGGATTTGATATGATTTTAAAATCAGTCATTTCAATGACTTTAGTCTTCACTCTGCATTTAAAGCATCCTCCTGTTGTATATTTTTGCATTAATTTGCAGTTTTATTTTTTGTTTTGTAATCTCCCAAGTATTCAAACTAGCTTTGTCTTGTATATTAAAATATGCATTGTTTTCAAACTTACTTTCTTTACAGTGTGAACAAATTATTCAACATCTGAACCATAAGATCCCAGGTGTAAATACAGCTGAACTGTGTCAGGTAAGTTTGGGTACTAGCACTTACAAGCAAGTATATTATCTGTATATGCTGTAAAGGATAGATTCCCCAAGTCATTTTTTTTGTGTGTGTGCATGTGTATATACACGAAGAGGTTTTTATTAATGCATAATTTATTATTTGTAATTGTTTGAATATTTTGTTTCTAGAGAATGCAAACATCTGGGATTGAGATTAATGTTGGTGACCTGGCGAAAATAGCTAACATTGTTTCCTTTTTATTTAGGTAAGCACAAAATAATTTACTTTGCCTCATGTCTTTTTTCGCTCCACCCCAAATTAATAGCAGTATTAAAAAGTGACATCAAATGTTGGTATAAAAGGAGCTGATTTAAGAAAAGGGCAAAAGTTTATAACTCTCAGTACACAAAAAGGAACTTCTGAGCTTAGTTAATGTTACTAAAAAAACGTGGTTCCTTTGTACAGTCTTACTTTTTGTTGTAAAAAAAACTAAAAAAGGAAAATTTTCTAAGGTGCTGTCTGGAAGCTTTTGGAACTACTGGCAAAATAAAAGGAAAATAAGCTTAGTTCTAAAGCCTTTGCCTTTGCCTGGAAGAAGTGTGTTCTGAAATCATCTTGTTTCTTAGAGATTAGAAACCAGCATTTGTGCCTGTTTGAAGGGCGCACAGTTTTATAATGCTGAACTCTGCTGTGATAAAGGTAGAGTTTTTAGGTAGTATTTTCAGCTGTTGTTTTGCTGTAATTTTTTCTATTTTCAGAAAGATAAAATTTTCACGATCTTGCTTGTTCATTTATAACTAGTATCTAAACATTTTATGTAACATGAATATGACTGAAGAAAATGTACCAGGAGAAATTTAACATACTACTTTTTCCTCTATAAAATATAAAGCCTTAAATTATATTAGACCATGCTACTTGGAGGACCAACTCTTTTTTTTTTATTACTGTCTCTTTGAGAGGACCTACATGAACAAACCTAGGGTGGGATTTTTTTTTTTAACCTGTTTCTGTAGAGGAAATCGAGTGGCAATTTTCCTCTAGACTTGCTGCCTTTTCAGTTGCGTGTTTATTGCATCATTCGACTCCTGTTAGTACCAATTATACTATTACCTAGAGGTCTTTACTTGCCTTTTGGTGATATTTAAATTACCTCTCCTAAAAATTTAATTAAATTGTCTTGTTTCTGAAGTAATAATATTGTTTAACTGCTCTATGCACACATCTTTTCACTGAATTATGCCTTTTTTCAGTTGCAACAGCACTTGGAGGTTGTGACTATTTTTGTCTTAACATTGCATCTTGTGCAAGCCTAGCAAAGTTTGGTCTGCATATTAAGCCCCATTAAAAGTCAAGTTATGTTGTTTTTTGTATGTGGATCCAAAAGATTAGTAAAATATTTTGGAAAAAAAAATCCCACAGGCTGCCTAATTATTGTGAAGTACATAGACACATAAAGCAGAAATAAAGAATTGCCTATTTGGGGTGAAGTGAGGAATTTTATTAAATTCTTGGAGAATGAAATTGATGCAGTGTTCTTTGGATACACCTACAGCACAGCAGCCAGAAACAATCTCTCTACGGAAGAACTCGTCACCACCTTGGGCAATGCAGTCAGCACGCTGCCAAAACATGCAGTTCAAGTTATTCGTCATGTATGGAATGAGAAGGGCAAATCCATTAGTGTGTCAGAAGATGCAAGAAATATGGCCACAGTGGGGCAGGTAACTAAATGAGAGAGTGCAGCTGAGCTAACTATTAACTTTTCAGAAATGTCAGTGCTTCTTTGTGTGTGTTGTGTTGTCAAGCACACGGTGGTATCTTGACTGCCGAAAGCTTTCCTATATATATGTTGCCAAATGTCTACCCAGATAAAGAATCGCATACAGTAAAGGTTGTCTAAATGCTGAATGGTTTTCTAATATTATTGTTTGAATGATAAAATCACATTTCATGCCTTTTAAAATTAGTGCTTCCTAGTACTATTAGGGAAGGTGAGTGGCAGTCAGTGTGGCAGACAATTGTATTAGCAGTTTATGTAAATCTGTTTTAAATGTAATTTGAATTTACTTTAGAGTTGATAACACCAGCACTTGATTGTTTTATTGTCTCCCTGATCTTTTAAAAAAGTTTAAACTTACTTTCTGTCGATTTCCAGCATTCCTTTTTTCCTTTTTGAAAAATAACATAGAGTGTATTTGCATTTCAAGATTATTTTTTTTTAACAATAGTTTAAAAGATTATGGAATTAGGAAAAAAAAAATCTTTGTCTGAAGCTTGATAGTAAGCTTCTGAAGGCTATTTCTTTATTCAACAGTTCTGCCTATCATAAAAGGCTAAAAACGGTAACTTACCTACCTGATGTATTTATGATGTACTTTATCTAACATACAGTTACAAAATGCCTTAATTTTTTCCATTATTGCTATTACAAAATTTTTGTGCCACTGTCTGAGGTTTTCCTCGTGTTTCCACTTGATTTAGAAACTTCTAAAAAAACTACAAAAGCACAAATACCAGGTGAACTCTGTGGCTCAAGCTCCTCTTAATAGAACTCTAAATAGACTGTACTTGACTGTTGAGAGTACTTGAAAAAGGAAAACAGATTAAGTGAAGTAACTTACTGAATTGTTTATTTTTTCACTATTGAAAGGAAGGACAGTTGATTTTTGTATTGACAATAATATCTGAATGTGTATGTTTGTTTCCCATTTGGATGTGAGCTCTAGATGTCCTTTATTGTCTGTAAATCATCCATTCAACAGAATAGCAATGGTAGGCTAGATCTCTTTCTTTAACACTGTTTCCAATTATTTTCTTCTTCATAGTTTGTAGATATTAAATGGAAACTGGGAGTTGCGATGAGCTCTGACACCTGCAGGTCTCTGAAGTATCCTTATGTTACAGTGACGCTAAAAGTGGCAGACCCTTCAGGACAAATAACAGACAAGTCTTTCGAAATGACGATCCCACAGTTCAAGGTCTGTAATCAGTGTTACTTGATTCAGTCTCTTAAAAACAACAGTGACATTGTTGTGAAGGAGCAGCTGTATACCTTGATGCATACGTTCATGTTGCTTATTTATGAATAGTCATTCAGAGATGAAGCATGAATTATTTAAAGCACTGAAGCGAAATACTTATTTCATAGCATTTAGTTCTACATCACTATCAAAAATGTTAATTTAGCAGTAATTAATCTGTTCTCTTAGAAATAAGCTAATAACTGAAGACGTAAAGACTTTTGGATCTTTCTTGTCAGCTGTCACTCTGCCTTATTAAAAATGGATGGAATATTCTAAATCTATGGAACTGTTCCCCAGCCTCAAAGTCTAAAACTTGGGTTAAGCCTAACATTTGCTAATGATTAGGAATGGAGATCAGTCTGCTTTGTCACCACTGGCTCTTACCTGCTATGTCTTCATCTATGAACTTATGTAACTTTGTTTACTTCTGCATAGATGTGGCACTTCTGTTGTCATTCCTGTTTAAAGGGCAAATACATCGCTTAAAGTATTGTACAAGCTTTACAAATAAATCCTTGGAATTGGATTGGCAAGAATTCAAGAAGGATATTCTGAATCCTTAGGTGTTGTAAAATGTATTCATTCTGGTTGAAACCTTTTTAATAATGTGCTCTTCAACTACTACAAGAAATGAATGCTATGCTTGAGAAGCCTGGATTATTTCAGATGGGAATAGAAACATTTGTGTGAGAAGGTCTTTTGGTGGGGTTTTTTTGGTTGTGGTGTGAGAGCTACTTTGTATTTTTCTTTCATAACACGTTCTCCTATTAATAGTCAAACCCGTGTAAATAAGGCATGATGCATGTAGATTTAATAGTGAATGTGCCCAAATGCCAACCAGCCCACAAAAAGAAAAGCAGAAACTTTCAGTTTAAGCCGCATATTGTAACTGGAGGAAAGAGGGAGTGTGAGAAACATGAATTGTGATTTTTTTTGTTTGTTTGTTTGTTTTGTTTTGTTTTTTTGTCTAACATGCTAGTTTGAACTACAGTTTGAGCTTTGCTTCAAGCAACTGAAATTTATCTTGACTCTTGCTTTTTAGAACTTCTTCAGACAGTTCAAGGAAATGGCAGCTGTTCTTGAAACAGTTTGAAGAGAATTCTTTTATTTACACTGAATTTCGGACAGAAATAGATAAGTAAACTTTCTGTTCTGCACAGGGAATAAAGTGCCGTTGTTTGGCAAGGTATGTATCCTTGTCTTTTTGACAGGTATTTGTCAGCATCATCCTTGCATTGCTATGAAGATTTCTTCGCTTTTGAATACTTGAAGCTAACTCTGCAGTGTTTGTGAAAATATGTTCAGCTTTATTCATCCTGGTAGACAGAAGATCAGGATGTGTACGGAGAAGCATCACTGTAGACTTCCTAATATCCAAGAGTAAGAAACTACACATTTAACTATGGAGTGCAGAAAGGCACCTGAAAATGTTGACTGAGAAGATACGGAGAGAACTGGAAATCCCGTGTTAACGCTTTTGTCTGTAAAACTGAGATGCACTTGGACTCAACTATATTAATATAAGGAGTATATGAAGTTACACATAACAAGCATACAGTTATTCTTGAAGAATAGCAATGACAAGTAGTTAGTTGCAGGTATTTGCAGACCTGGCTTCCAGTCTTCTTTTAGTAACTGGAGAATGTACTTGTCCTAACAGCTTGTTTATTGCAAATACTTATTTCCTACCACCTAGTCTTATAAAAACTGAGTTAATGCATTAAGCTTTTCTGGAGACCCAAATTTATTCTTTGAAATGAAGCCCAGAGGCTGATTTTAAATAAAAGCAGAAAGGTGAATTTAATTCAAAAGCATTTTAATATATTTTTGCCTTTACATTTAATCCAACTCTAATCTGTGACACTCTGCTTGATGTTTTGATCAGCAGTCTGCTTTCTAATTAAATTAAAATATTGATGTAGTTGCCTCACTTCAAGCTCTGAACTAGAAAATTCAAGACGAAACTTGAAAATTCAGGCTGGAGTGTTAGCCAAGCACATCAGAGAAAGGACCACACTAGAAGTCAGCAAGATTTCTTTGCTGCTTGTATTGTGTGGCAGGAGTCCACTGGACTTTGTTGTGCACACTCGCTCTCAGAGAATGTCCTAACCAGCAAAATTTTTACTTTGATTCTGAAGAATGGGGTCATTTCCAAAGGGATAGTGATAAATCCAGTGTGTTTGCATGCTCTTTTTTTTTTTTTCCCCCTTGAGTTTTCCATAAACAAAACACAAACTGCAAATGTAGTGTGACAATACTGTTGCATTTCAAGATGTGGTGGTATAGTAGAGCTAATAAAACTAAAGAGAGACAATTCCTACTGATAAGCAGACTGAAGTTTATGCTGCAACTTCAGAATGGTAAGAGACCAAGAACCAGTTTTGCTGGGACAGATCCTCAAGTGAGAACACTTACCTTTCTAACCCACTTACATTTTTTTTTCTGTTATTAAGTTTTTTAGAAGCTGTCTGAAAGTCATTGATACTGGTTATCCCTGCCTTTTTGTGTCATGAAAATAACTGCAGCACATTGTGCATGCTGCATACTGCAATCCTTCTAATAGATACACCCCCGCTCTTTGGACATTATGCATGGTGCATAAAAACAGTACTTGGAGTTGCTTAGAAGCCCAAATAAGTGAAACAGTGTTGGCTTTAACAAAAGATAGTAAAAGTTTTGTGCTGTGGCCGTTGATCTGGATGATACTTCCTTTGTGCTGCTGAAGCCTGAGGTGTTTGCTTTGTGACTGGGGAGAGCAGATTGCTCTTTTCTGGGGCCTCAATGGAATGTCACAAAATGGTCTCAGGAACAGACTTCCTGTTTGCCTTTTCCCTTGTCTGTGTGCAAGGGCTCAGGGCTGAACATAGTGCAAAAAATCCTCTGTGTCTGTGGAAAAGTGATGTGAGCAGCTGATGATTTTTTTTTTTTTTTTTTTTTTTTTTTTTAATTTGCAGAAGTTGGAGTGTAAGGCTGCCAAGTGTACTGGAAAACATTGTCATGCTTTGGCCTAGTGAATTAATTGGTTTACATCAGTGCAAGAGTTCCAGAAGAGGAATACTTTTTTAGTAAAGCTGGAGCCTTACAAATACTTCCCATTTCTTCTAATGCACTTAAGTTCTTCATATAGCTGGAAATATTTGTGCCTTCATTAGAACTAGGTGGAAAAGAAGATTTAATTAATCATGTCTTAACTTCTAGAAACAATTTAGTAGGTGCTGAAGGTAATGAGGAAACTTTCAGTTACCATTTTTGCTGAGTCCATCAACAAGAGGAGAAAGCAGCCTTTAAAAAGTCTAACTTACACTTTGTTGAGTCATACATTCTAGAAATATTAATGAATATTTTTGAAACGTCCCTGGCTGGAAGATGCCTGGACACGTATGCTATACCACTTTACTGTTTGAGAATTTTCAGAGGTGTTTATGGACATCTAGGAGATGTGATTAAAAGTTGGCTATGTACTCAGACTTCTGAGATTTGTCCTGATTGCTATCAGCAGTAATTCCTATACTGAGTAATGGAAGAATTAAGTACTTTATTGGAGAAAAAAAAAAAAACAACCAACAAAACCAACTGAAAACTTAACAGTGTGCAGGGTAGCAATATTAACATGTTCAAACAAGCTGTTGAATTGTTTGTCTATATGTGCAGAAACCAGATCTTTCAAAGAGAATCAGGAGTCCTTGCGTGTTCCTAATTCTACTTGTTGATAAGAATTGTATAACACGAATATTTTTGTAAGTCCACAGTCAATAAACATATAGGTAAAAACATACGATAAAAATGGTCTGTATTTTGTTTTAGGCCTACTGCATGAATGTCTGTCTCATAAATACTATAATGGGTAAAGTTCAGGCCTAGACTGACAAAACTTCTTTGCTTATTAAATTAGGATGAAGTTCAGACATATGCCATCTCTCTCTGTGATGGGGTACCAAGGAGCTGAGACTTGCAGGCTGCAAGGAATATTTGTTTCAATTACAGCTAGACAAAATGTATTGAACTAGGAAAAGACAGAGGACATATGAGACTAGTGACATTTTGCAGGAAATTGCATTCAACTGGTTTTCTTTTGTTAACTCTATTTATGAAACAAGTAAACAATTTTTCTTTCCAACATTTGCCTGGAACAGAACAAGAGGAAGATGGGGGGGGGAAAAGGGTCTTACACCGTAAACAAACCCAAAGGAGGGAATAATGAAGTGATCTCCTGGCAGTGACTGTTGTTGTCATCACGTTACTTTTTTTTTTTTTTTTTTTGGCATTAGTTTCAAAACACCAGCTCAGTTTCAGAAAGCTATTTTGTCGAAAAAGGGAGAAAGACCCACTGAAAGAGTGCACAAATGGCTGTAGTCATGTCTGTGCGCTAGTGCTTTATATTATCTAGCTTCTGCACACTTTGGCCTAGTCACGGTCAAAGTAAAAGCTTGTCTCTCTTCCTGCTTACACAAAATTGTACTGCCTTTCTTTAACCACGTTTTAAAGGTATGTAACCTTCTTCACTGTGAGCCCATCCCCCTTTATTTTCTACCTTCCTGTTTTCAAACCTTTGCACTCTGAACACCTGAAGATACATTAGCTTTTAAAAATTAAAAACAAAGATGATAAATGGGGGAGATGAAGAATGTTGTTTCTTCCTGTTTGCCATGTCTTATTTGAATGTTTTACTACCCTCCTAACTGTGGGTATAAAGAGAGGGTAATTTCCACTCTTCTGCAAAGGCATGCAGTGTTTTTCTGTTTAGCCTATGCTGGTACTAGAATAATACACAGAAGTGCCTGAGTCATTTAATCTACCTGCAGCAAAAAACGCCCCGTCTCTGAAGACCATTTGCACAGGGGAAGGGACTTAAAATTCAGCAGCCTCTATCCTATCCAGTAGCCTGTGGTCAATCATTTCCCAGACAGATTTTTAGTAAAATGTTATATCCCTGTTGGCTGGGCTGCTAGCTTACGGGCACTCACTCGACTAGGAGGTTGGATCTGTGCAAGCCAGGACGTGACATAACGAGTGCCTCGACCTGGGTTGAGCTGGTGCGGTATGCTGCTACAGTCTTCCCTTCCTGAGGCTTGGTCACCTCATAAAAAAATGGATTTGCTTGTCACTGTGCAATTTTGGCCAAATGTTTCCTTCTGCTTTTATTGTACAGCACTGTCCACGCATACTCACCCAGCTCCACTCTTGGTGCTTGAGTTGCTTAAGCGCATGAGGAAGTATCCATGTTAGAGGGATGATGCTCAGCACTCCTCATACTCACTTCTGGATGCTTTGAAAGACTTCCTGACTCTTGTTTCCAAGGCTTTGCTGATGGAAGGTGGAGAAATGACCTGCCTTTTGAACTGGACATCTCTTAATTATTTATGACTTTGTGTCACTGAGAAAGTAAGGAAGCTGAGATTGCTGATCTTCTCTGTGAAGGCTAGTTTTAGTGTTTCTGGGTTTTCTCTTCCCTGTACTGCATTTGGCTAATCCTCCTATGGCTAATTACAGTCTAGCTGCCCTAACTTGAGAACCATTTCTGTTCAATGTGTGTTGGTGCCATATGTTAGTGTTTACATTACAGATTGTTATATTTATAAATTGGAAATTTCAGTGTCAGTTTTGTACTTCACATACTGAGCTTTGGAACTGTAAGCTTTAATATACATATTAAAAAAGAAGGAAAATTCTATTATTTCATACAATAAATATCTGTGCTATTATAGTATTTTAAGAAGACTGTCATAGCATCGGTCACCAGGTGGCACTGCTAGATATAGTCTTGATACATGGTAATCCTTTGAGAGCATGTCTGACAATGGGATAAGGACTTCTGGTTTTCTGCCCTGTGTGGCTTGTCTCTGAAACTGTACATCATGTCACCATAACTTCCATCCTACTTCTTACATTGTAGGGAAATACTCTTCTGAGTTAATTTTCCTTCTTCTTAATGCTTCTTCTGAGCTAATTGTAAAAAGATGAGCATAAAGATTTCCAGTAACATAAACAACATTCAGCATGTTAATGATAACAGAATATATACCATACATTGTGTATTTTCAGTAGCTTAAAACAGTAATTTAATTACACTAATATTTCTGAATTATTGCTTGCTCTTTAAATAGTATCATGTTACATTTCTAATGGGGCTTATTTTCCTTCTACATTTTTTTCCCCTGTTTATACATGCCTCATAGATTTTTCTATATCTGTATCTTGTTCATAGAATAAGCATTTGCATTTCTCTGTCCGAGGTTTTCATGCAGTTCAACCATTCTAAAATCCTTCTGCATTTTGTTATGCAGCCTGGTTTTCAGCATCACTTAGGAATACACTTCTCTGCCACTGAAAGTGGCCCTATTGCTTAATTACCCTGTGAATTACCTCTGAATCTGAAAAATAATGTTCTGATATTCTTGGTACTACTGAAGCTGCAAAGAATTTTTCTGATCCCCATCAATGTCATCACTGCTGTCTCTTAGGCAGTTTACAGGTGTTATTTGAAAAAAATATTCATCTGAGAGCTTGGCCAATTTAAAGCAAGACAGGCTTCCTTCCCAGTGGTGCTTCTGAACTGGCAAGTACTGGATGCTGCAACCATGAAGCTTGAGAGGGGTGTTAAAGTTTACATTTAAAAGGAGTAGAGGAATGTAAGAGTGTGTCTCACATGAATCACCAGTGTGCTGTGCAGTGCTGCTTCTCGCAGTTGGGAATGTCGGAAGATGAGAGATCTTCAGCAGTCAACAGAGTCAAGACAACAGATGTCAATCTACCTAGGAGCGAGTCAAGGATGATTAGAAAGAAGATTAAAGGGTTCCCATCTGTTCGGGGTTCCCATCTGTTTTGGGATTTTTTTGGCAGCTACACTGTCACCATTCTTGGTATTGAGTTGGGACTACAAGTGCCCTAGTGTTCATGGCGAGCTCTACCTTCTCCTACCAGATATACAGTACTGAGTTGTGAAGTTGCAATAACATTTTAATAGTAATACACTGTTGAAGTCTTAATGGTATTTGCATTTTCCTCTTGAACAGATGGAATTTGTGACCTTTGAAGTTGAAGTACTCTTGCCTTCTGAAGCATCTCTCTTCCATGTTATTTCTGCACTCTGCTACAGATCTGCTAACCTTTCTAGCCCGTGGTTCATCCTTTGTAATAATATATTTGTGGAATAATATCAAGATATCCCTTTGGCAATGACAAGAAATTCTGTCTTAGTTTCCATTGCTGGAGAGTTAGAGGGGACCAGGATCCTTTCCAGATCACAAAATGAGATAGAGGTAGTGGGCACTGCCAGGGAAAGAAGTAGACTCCAGCAGCTGCGCTACTCTCTTCTTCCTCATTTTTTCTCTTCTTTGTATGTTACTGCAGTGGTCGGGGAATAGTAGGGAGGTAAATGTCTCCTTTATATAAAAGCAGAAATAATTGGGAATGTGGAAGTTCTTGTTGCAGAAGTTGCTCTGTCTCCTGCAATATCTAGCTTTGCAACTGACCTGAGCTACTAACAGCCACCAAATTCTGTATTATCTCAACAACAGGAATTTTAGTAATCTGATCTGATACCCTTTTTTGGGGGGAGACACCTTAAAAAGAACAACAACCAAAAAAATCCGACAAATTGCAAATGTTTCCACCTGGAAAGATGCTATGATCACATGTAAACACATAGGACTTGAGATTAAAACTTAGTTTTAAACAAAAAGCATTTGACATGACAAAAATAAGAATCTTTCCATAATTAAATGCTTCTTTGAAGAGAAATATAATAATTCAATCCATTGTCTCTCTTAATCAGTGCTACATTAAATTGAATAACAATACACTGAACACAGACATAAAATGTGGTGGGTCACCTTAAGTTCTAGAGATGTTTATGAAATTTCTAGCTAGGGATTATTCTCTTATGAACTTTGCTCACTCCAGTTCTCCTAAATCTGTTTTGGAGTGGATCTTATTGGTAGAACAAATTATAATCTGTCATTACGATCAAAAAAGATTAGTATCATTTGAGAAGGAAAAAAAAAAACCACCCAACACCCTATCAGACTAATTTTTCATCATTTTTATTGTGTACAAATTGCAGTGAATATCTCCTGCTATTGACATGTCTCTACAAGACTGATATGTCTTATTCAGACCTTTGGCTTACATTTTAAACCATAATAACCTCTATACATCCTGCAAAATACACAATTTTCATTATATATAGCAATGTTTTTACATACTTAGTAGAGGAGACACCAGAGTTTCTCTAGCAGATAAAGTTTAAAACTTTGGTAATATGCCCAGTCTACTGAACTTACTTTCTAATACTTCAATTATATTTCCAAAAGTTGATTCATTAGAGTCTTCAAATAAGACTGGGTAGTTTAAATTAATAAAATGTTTTCTAAAGTAAAAATGCCTGTATCTCAGATCTTACCAAAAGGTGATCTGAGAGTAAAATAAAATTTGACTTGTTAAAAATAATGCAAATAAGGTAGTGGACCTTGAAATCCCATAAAGTGACAGCATTCTTAGAAAAGCGATAGGATGAGAAGCAATTCCAGCTACAGGGCATATTACTGAAATAAAGTGCTCTAGTCCGAGGTGATTGAAGTTATGCATAAATTAGGGAACTGTAAAGTCAAGTCTACAGCTCCTCTAACAACTTAATATTTTTTCTGCAATTAAAATTGTGGCTAGAAAGCTTAAGGGGATGGATAATTACTAGCAATTAACAGTTTGATCATGTGAGATGCTGAGGTCTCTCAGCTCCTTAAGAAGTTACTGAGAGCTGTGGTTGCTTACCATTTTGCAGGTTTAAATCCTTTAGCACTGAATATGAACTGATGATCCAGATATGACATGAAATAGCTGCTGTGGTGCTATGTGCAAGAAACAGTATACGTTACCAAGGTATTGCTTTAATAAACAAAACATACTTCCTTTAATAAACAGAAGGAAGATATACTTATCTATTTTATTTGGAAAAATAATCTTTAGATGTAGTACTCCATTGACAAACATATCGAATCCAAAATGTTCAGAGGCATTTTCTTATATTTAGTTGACTGTATCCATGTTTCGTCACTTCAGAAATATACCTCATTTTAAGAGATTTTGCATCTAATGTCTATTTCTTCAACAGAAATCAATGGCAGGTTATCAACAATTCAAAAAACTCTGACTGGATATGCAGCTCGTTTTCTTTGACCAACTGAGCATGTATTTGCAGCACATGCTATGGCAATTATTGAGCATAGTAGTTTATGTACTTTAGATCTTCCAATATAGTTTCCACTTTGAATTTTACAATCTGTTTCAAGAAACTTGGCCAATAATAATAAAAAAAGGAATTTAGAAAAAACTGTGGTCTCTCATCAGAGGCTTTGTCTGTCATGTCTCTGCATGGGTGCTGTATTTACACTTCTTTCCAGTTGGGATGACCTGGAAGGGGCTATGGAAAGTTGCTTTCTTCTCTGTCCCAAAGTTTCTGATTCCCATTAACTGAGCTATAAGGATTATATAGTTTAAGCTAATTCCTAACTATATTGTGCAAAGAATTAGAGGATGGTGCTTTTGTTACCATTATAGTTTTAAACACTAGGGGAGAAATTACATGAGGAGCATGTCAGCGGTCATGGGCAAAGGAATACTGTGCTCAGTATGAGTGAAATCAGGAAGTTTTAACTTAAAGGTGCATGAAATCTTAACTCTAAGAAGAAATGAGAAAAGGAGATCAACTTCAAAAAGATAAGTTATGTAACTAAAGGACCGAGTTTCTAATGAAACACTATCAGTAAGACTGGGGGATAAAAAGTGGTAGGCAGATTAAAGGATAAGAAAGAAATCGATGAGGTAAATGGATAAAGGTAATGGACAGCTAAGAGGGATTACCATGAAGAATCGATTCAGTGAGACATAAAAAGCATGAAAACTTTGGATTAACATCTGAGAATTTTATTTTGAAGGTAGTTAAAATATTAGTGGTAGTTTATATAGATTAATTTTGTCTTATAAGGGATTTGTATAAAGAATTCAATAATAAAAATAAATTAGGTCAAAATAACCAGCTCTCACACCATATTAAGCAAATCACCCAACTGAAAGAGAAGCCAGACAGCTTCACATAACTGGCACAATGGTGACAATTTAAGAATTTCAGATTCATTTTCCACATTTTGTTCCTCACAGTTCTACCTGATAAAATAATTTCAAAACCTGAAGTGCATCCTTAGCAGCTGAAAGCCCAGTTCTGTAGTGTCTTCAAGTGAAGCCTTCTTGCTCCATTTGAACATGAGATCATCAATGGATCTGTGATTGCTTAAGAGAATTTCAGCCTCTTTTTGCTTTTTTTAAATACATTCACGATTGTCTTTTTGTTTCCTGATTATTATTGTTTGTATCACCACACCTAAAAGCCTAGGTGGTTGCCCGCAACCTGGTTTTGGTAGGTCATATACAAACATGATACAAAGGGATCCAACAGTCTCAGAGATGGTGTTTGTAAGCAGCTGCAGCAATTCAGTATGTTGCAGCCTCCCCCTTAGGCTGCTTCGTCAGAGCCGTTTCAAGATTATCCCATCTAAAATCATTTCAACAGAATGTAGGAGGGGGTTTTGCCACTGCTTTAGTGCAAGCCCAGCGTTCAGTTCGCATCTCTGGTAGCTTAAATTGGTCTTTGTGCTCAAGTGACTGAACTGCAGCTTCATGCTCTGGAGGAATCATATAACCACCCATTCCCAAAAGGAGCGGAGTAGTCTTGCTGGCCTATTCACCCCCGAGCAGCTATTCCCGCTTCCTTTGTGCCAAGAGCCGTATCTGTATGAGCGCTGTCACTTAAATTAGAGGCAGCTCACAGAACTGAACTGGCAGAAAACGAGCAGCTCATTGCGGCATTAAACCAGTGCCAGCACTGCTGCCAGGAAGCAAATGGGTCTTCTCCCAACCGCGCTGTTAGGGGAGCCTAGCAGCTCCCAAACCGTCATCCTGCGCTGCTGGAGCACAAAAGCTGAAGTAACGTTCTCAGCTAGAGGGTTCAAGCTAACTGTGCAGACTGAGAGACAAGAAATTTTTAGCTTCGTGATCCAAAAAATTTGGCCGTTATTCTTCTAATTACCCCAGCTGTAGTATCTACTGTACAAGAATGCAGTTCAGGTGTTAAAAGTGTGTGAAAATAGTCAGCTTGGGAAAGCAATCCCCTTCTGGCTTTAACTTTTACCACTGTAGCAAATATCTGAGCTGGTGTCCGGCCTACATCAGACTTTTTGCATTAGCTGCCCTGTTCTAAGAATAGCTCATTTTAGGATGCTGTGGGAGGAGGTATATTTTGAGGTCTTTCCAAGTCAGGACGTTAAAACTAAAAATTACAACTGAGAAACCAAAATGCATAAACCAGATGATTAAACTGGGAAAAAGAAGAACAAAATACTTTGCTCGGGAAATGAGCACAGTTGCTTGTAACGCTGTTAAAATACTGCTAATGCGACAGTTTCTGTGTCAGTTCAGACTGTTGTGGGTTGTGACCTGCTGTGCCACATGACCCCCCTCTGCCCAAATAATCTAGCAGGCAGCTTCAAATTACAGAGAATAGCTCTTCAGCTCCAGCTACAGATTTATTTTTTCTGGACAGTTATAACTGTTGCCGTAATAGCATGTTACTGGGAATTGTCGCCGCCGTTGCTACAGATGTAAACACAAGGCCATTTACTAAAATTGATCATTACAAAATGGATACGGGTGTAGTATGACTAGATAAGCTTTGTCCAGCTACTTTCTCAGGTAGAGGAGACTAGTTACTAACATTTACAGTAGGTGGCGGATTTTTCGTTGACAAAAGAGATGTTATCGCGATAACGAGGGGGAAAAAAAAGCCCCACAACTGGAAGCTCAAGCAGGAAAAAGAAACCTAGAAAAAAATATTTTAAAATTCAGTCTTGACTTGGCAGTGCCTCGCCAGGGACACACTACTGTAACACAGCCGTGGAAGTGCCTCCGCGCGTTTGCGACAAGGCAGTTTTTCCCTGTGTGGGGGAGCAGCCGGCGGGAGGGAGGGAGGCAGCGGCGGGAGCCGGGCGGCTGCGGCGCCCCGGGCGGGGGCTGCCCGCGCCCCCGCCGGCTCCGGGGAGGCTCCTCCCCAGCGCCCCGCCGGCTCGCCAAAAGCAAAACCAACTTGGAAAACCTTGGGAGCTTCTGCAAGCCGGGCGGAGGGCGGCCCCGGCGGTCTCCCCACCTCCCTCCCTCCGCCGCTCGGCGACCTTCCTCCCCTTGCGGACCTGCCCCCTCTTCCTCCTCCTCCCTCGGCGGCCGGTCGCGTTGCGGGGCCGCAGGGAGAGGCCAGCACCTCCCCGGGAGCGGCGGGGCCGGCAGCACCTGGCGGAGCGGGGCGCGGAGCGGCGGCCACGTTGTATTTTTGTTTGGAGCCCGGAGCGGTGCCGTCCCGCCCCTCGGCCGGGGTGGCCGGGCCGCGGAGCCCGCTCGGGGCGTAGCCTCTCCGCTCCTCCCCGGGGCGTTGGAGGAGGAGGAGGGTGACTCGGCCGTCCTTCCCCTCCGCGCGGGCAGGCAGGCAGGCAGGCAGGCGGCGCGGCGGCTCCGGGGACGTGCCCGGCGGGATGAGCGCTTAGCGGCGGCCCCGGCCGAGCGCAGGCCCCGCCGGCTGCACCTGGCGCCGGGGGGAAGCGGCGGCGGAGCGCCGCGCCCTCTGCCCGGGGACCCGCCATGGAGAAGCGCGGAGAGGGCGAGCCGCTCGCCCACCCCCTGCAGCCGGAGCCGGAGCCCGAGCCCGAGCCGCAGCCGGCGCCGCCGCCGCCGCCGGGGGAGAAGCGCTTCAGGCTGTGGTACGTGGGCTCGTCCTGCCTGGACAGGCGGACCACGCTGCCCATGCTGCCCTGGCTGATGGCCGAGATCCGCCGCCGCGGGCAGCGGCAGGAGCCCGGCGGTGCCCTGGGCAGCGGGGTGCCGGCCCGGGAGGTGCTGCTGCTGCTGGGCTCGCCCACGCTGCGCTGCGTCCCCGCCGGCCCCGCCAGCCCCGGCCGCCCCGCCGGCCCCGGCCCCGGCCGCCCCGGCAGCCCCGCGCCCGCCGTCTTCATCTTCGAGCACAAGGCGCAGCACATCGCCCGCTTCATCCACAACAGCCACGACCTCACCTACTTCGCCTACCTGATCAAGGCGCAGCCCGACAACCCCGACTCCCCCATGGCCTGCCACGTCTTCCGGGCCACCGACCCCAACCAGGCGAGTGGCGGCGGGGACAGGGGGAGGGGGCGCTGCCCGGGATACCCCCGCTTTGCTTCTCCCCCCGCCCCCTCCCCCCTCGCCTGACGGGACCCCAAGCGCTGCCCGGCGTGCTCGGACGGGGCAGGGCAGCGTTTGCGGGGCGCTGCGGGAGCGTAACCTCCCACACACCCACCCGCGGAGTGGGGGGAGCCTGTCGTGCCCGCTGCCGGCTCGTCCCGGGGCTGCACCAGCGCTGCACCGCGCCCGGCAACTCGGGCGGCTGCAGCGCCCGCGGAAAGGCGGCGGGGGGGCCGCGGTCCCGCGTGGCCGTGGGGCGCTGTGCCACCCCCTGCCCGAGTGCCGGCGCGCCCAACTGCCAGCCCGGAGATGGAGCCCCACTCTCCCAGCCCCCCTTCCGTGGGGAGGCCTCGCATCCCGCAACAGCTCCGTGACAAGCCCACAATTTGCTCTACGAGTAAAATGCAGAATGTATGTTAAACCGGCCTTAGAGAGGTGTAAATGCATGAAAGAAATCGCGTAGCCAGGATTGTGCTTTCTTGCAGACCCCCGGTCCTGCGGAAACCATCGGTTGTGACCAGTGGGCACTAGTTTGGTCACAGGTCACGCTAAGGACACCTGGCTGTGCTCAGGCACACTCAGTAGTGCTACAAACAACCCTAGGTTTGGGTGGAGACATTGTTGATAAAGTGCCAACCTGGAAAAAAAGACCTAACAGTAAGACTGTATTTTCCTGACTCTCTAACAGGCTTTGGCTCGCGCATCAAATGTGCAGCAGTCTTTCTCCTCCCTGCTTAGAGCATGTGAGTGATGGCGGTTTGGCGAGTAGGTTTGATCGTTGATTAAGCGTGGTGACAGCAATAAAAAGGCCTTTCAATAACAGTCCTTGGGCTGAGTAAGTTAAGACACCTTCCCCATAGTTTTCACAGATGTGTATGGAGGAAAGAATGCATGCAGTTGGAAATGCTGGACTTTACTGAAACCATTTATCAGACTTCCTAGATCTACTGAACAGTTGCTTGGGTTTCTTTTGGGTTTGTTTTGTTTAAGTGGAGGGTAGGAAGTATTAAGAAAACGACTGAAAAGTTCTCAGTATATTAATTTTTATTTGAGCCAACATACTGCCAGAGATTATAACAAGGGAGGGATGTAGATTGCGTACATAGCTGTGGCGTGAGCCATCATCAAAGATATGGTATCCCAAGTGGAGGTAACTATGCTTAACTTGTCGGCCACTTCTGCCACTGTTGTGCTTTGCCAGAAGAGAGCATACAAAAAGAGCACGAAATGGAGGGGATTGTCTCTGGCAAGGGAGGAGCCAAAATGTCCCTTTAGGAGTCTGACCATATGGACTGAAGGGAACCAAGGTTCCTGTTGTTGGCAGAAGATGCTGAATCAAATTTATTTCTGGGCTAGGTCTGCTCTGGTACCATGAGTTTGTGAGAAAACCTCATGCTGTAAGATAGTGGATCCCTATTACTTTTGGGAACATGCAAAATACTGCATACATTTACATTTTGGAGGCTGTTTCTGACTAAACCTTTTATCTGTATGTTTTCCCTTCTCTCCTTGTGGAGGAAAATGTCCTTACGTGCATGGAATTAAGTCAAATTGATACTATAGGTAAAGTCTTCCTATTGAACGGAGTTATTAGTGTGAGCAAGTTCCCTTTTATAAACTCCTGTCTTGTTCTGACAATATAGTCTAAATTTTATCTGTCAAATTTTTTTTTAACCTTATCATTAATAAAGAATAAGTCCCTGCAGGACGGCTACTCAGCACGTGATTTTCCAGACAAAGAACTGCAATAAGGGTAGTAGATGCACAGCCAGCACGTGATTCACAAGCATCTAACAGGTTTTTTTAAGGTAATCAGAAGGAAAAGAAGGTGGAATTTTTTCCCCTCCTGAGTTTTGTTATCAATCATTGAGGCTTGGTTGGCTTTTTCTGTGGAGGTCTCAACTCTTGATCTGGACTTAACCCTAGTCCTGAACAGATGAAATCAGGCTACAGGTTGCTAGCTCTGAAAATCTTCTTTTGAAGCTCTTAATTTTTTGTCATAAAATAGATGTTCTTTCATGCTTTCAAGATCTTTTAAGTATGTGCTTCTGTTTCATATTGGTTACATGAGCTTCATGATGCGTATTAGCTTAGAAAGTATTTTTCACAGCTGTTATTTTAAGACGACCTCATTTTCCATCTTAGGCCATAGTCACTTCCAGCCAACGTAAGTTGGCACTGCTACTGAGAGAAGTGATCCTGTCCTCTTCAAGCCTCGACCCCTCGTTCCTTCCTCTCAGCTTTGTCCTACGACAGCACAGCTGTTTGTGCAGCCACAGAGCAAACAGGATCGGGGAACTGACTGGTGTTAAACTTGCTTTTCCCCCACCTTTGCTGGATTAGTTCCAAACCGCTTCCCTTGTTTGCTTTTACTATGCAACCCTAATTCCCGTTACATCAAGACAGGTAGGCTGGAGGCACAGGGTAGCAATGAGTGGCCAAGAAGGGGAAGGGTCAGATAGCCTTTCCAGAAGTTATGCTGACTTCAGACTAGCCAGAGATGACTGCAAAGCCATGGTGTTATCCATCTTGGCAGTAATAAGCTCAGCAGCATGCTAAGTCACTCTGGAATGAAGGAATGGTGCAGGAGATATCATGTGGTCTTTGAGTGAGAAGACAGCTAGCCGTAATTTTTAATGGTGGATGTAAATTATGAAAGTGAGAGCATAATGAGTGACTTCCAAGAGGTTAGTGCTAGCGTGGTAACTCAAAAAATAATGTAGGTGAGAATGAAAGTTTTGGCTTTGAGCCCATTGCATTGTCCGCCAGCAGTATCTAGGATGCACGTCCATTCACTGTGACCACGTAAGGGGCTGTTATTTGCAGAAAAAAGCAATACTTTTTGCCAGTCCCTGCAAATTTCTTTAGCAGGTGACCAATAAAAAGCCAATGCAGTATATGCTCTGATAACATCAGGTGGGCAGATAACATCTTCTAATGTTATTTGCCATGCCTGAAGAAAAATGAGAGAGGGAGGTGGTACAAAACACCTTTACGTTTTACTTGAAAGTTTGCAAATTGTAGACAGAGCTGAAAAGTAGGAGCCAGTGGGTCAACTCCTGTTCTGCAGTGGTACTTTGGCAGTATCAAACCCAGAGCTTAGCTGTCAGTATGGGGGTGGATGCTAAGATGCTTTTATTAAGAGGGGTCTCTTTCTTTTGCCCTTTAATTACAATGGGAGAGAAAATGGCTGGAGCCATCTGACTGGTGAGGATGGGAACAGAAGTTTTTGACTTTTTTTCCCCCTCAGAATTATTATAGTGTCTGCTGCTTCTTGTAACTTTTGAAAGCAACAGCCAGATGAAGTGGATGAGGGTAGTTGCCTGTTTAGTGCTGGCTACTAGCTTCTGAATAGCAGCCAGAGATTTGTTAGTTTTGTACTGCTGTCATTTGAGAATTATGTAGGATGCACGGAGTCTGTCTGTAGACATCAGATGACAGCATTGTCTCATTTTATATTTGGCAGATTTTCTTCACAACCCCAGAACACCTTTTTTTTTTTTTTTAAAACTGAAAGTTAAAGTTTATAAACATAGCAGGCATACCCTTCTTCCACCCACCAAGAAAAGCCCTTTTGATTTTTTTTTTCAAGCTCAACTTCAACACATTTTTACCATGAAATACTGATTTTATTCCATAAACCAGATTTTAATTGTGTGAAACAAATCAATGCTGTTTAACAGTTGCGTTGAATTCCCTGCTCTCTGGGGGAGAGGCTTACGGTCAGATCTCTTTCTATGCTTTTCTTTTAATTATTATGTTGGTCTAGACTGTGCATTTTCTTCTTGAAACATGAATAAGCCTGTTTTGGGGGAATTTTTTTTTTAACCTGAACTGGCATCCTAATCTAATTATACTATAATTGATTCTTATTAGTGAAGATAGTTGTATCCTCCAGCAAGAACTTACTTAATGCATTTTGTATTTCTTTTAGCAACCTTATAAGCAGTGATCGAAATATGTCGTTATGAGATTTCAAAACTAATCCAAGCTAGCTGTGAAAGAAAAATGTTCTGATGCACAGACCTCAGTAGGGTTTAGCTCTTCTGTGTGTAATCTGTAGCTGTGGTGTTTTGCTGCAACTGTGCGTTAGGGGTCTAGGCTGCCTCAAGGAGAAGCAGAAATAACGGAGCATTTTGCTGACAAAGTAAAGCTGTGATAAGAACTGGAGAAGTAGAAGGCCAGAGACAAGAGCCAGAGGCTGCCTGTTTGTAACCCAGATCCCTGCTTTGTCATCGCTGCATGGGCTAAAAGTCAAAAATGTTTGTCTATTCCAAGACTGTGTTAGATGCCCGTTAAATAATGTATTTCAGTAAAGCAAGGCCATAAGACAGTTTATTCTGAAAAACAAGGCATCAGTACAAAGTCTTCCATTTTAGCTATTCAAAGGAGGCTTCTAAGCTGTAATAATACCACGTTCTGTAAGGCTTCTTATTGAAGAATGTAAGTTAGAAATGTTTGAAGAAGAAAGTTCATGAACTTTACATTCATATTTCTTCTGTGCTTTGATTTTTATGTGACATAGGAGCATGAGCTGAATGGCAGCAAAGTCTTGACATACTAAGTACGTATGTACAGCATTGTTGAAATTCACATTAAAATGTTGCAGAGGTTGAGTCATCTGATAAGCTGTGTTTTGGATAGTTATAACAGACATGATAAAAAAGATGGGCTCTGGGTTTTGAAGGATTATGCAGGAACTGGGAGAGATGCAGTTTGGTTGCTAGATAGACTTGAGTGCACCTTTATTGCAGAGAAAAGAGGTAACACTGTTTTCCATGAGAAAGATAGGTTGTCCCAGTTTTATCAAGAAAACAAGTCTTGGAGAGACCAAAAAAAATTTTTCCTCTTAAGTTTGTGTGGGTCAGAATTTCATTCATGGGGTGAGAAACTGAAAAGGGAGAACTCATAACAGAGTGTGGATGCTAAAGGCTTGCAATGAATGCAGAATTGTTCTGTGAGGGCCTCATTATCTCTCCTGTTTATATGGGGCATACAGCCTCAGATGAAAAGTCTTTCACTCCCTTTTTCTGTTGGTTGTTTTGTTTGTTTGTTTGTTTTTGTTTAAACAGTGTCTGACTTAAGATATGGGAAATGGAACTGAAAGTTGAGAGCTTAAGGTTTCATTTTTGTTTTCCTTAATGATAAATTCAGCACTTTTTTTCTGAAAATGAGAGTGCTTCTCATTTTAGGCTTGTAGAGCTATCTTTAAGGTCCAGTTTTGAACATCTTGTCCATAATAATTTTCTCCCGTGTCCCAAACAGAAGAAATAATAAAAACATTAAAATTGTTAACTGTTCTAAGTGGTGATATGTAGCCTCTTTATCCCTGATTAATGTTTAGGAGAGGAAAGGGAATGGTTTTAAATACTCTTATCTGCTGTGTTTGTAGAAGGAATTAATTCGTTTTTCCTTTTGCAGTTCCTGAAAACCACTCCGTTATTTGGGGAGTAGAAGTGACATACAGAGGATTGTATTTTCAGAAAGGCAAAATAAAATACAGGATGATAAATACATGAAATTATGGTAAGCTCACTGAGAGTGGCTGTAGGTAATACAGTGACCAGATAATAAGGGTATTTTATTTAAAGAAAGGTGCTTGTATGCATACCAGACCCAAGGCTCTTCTTCTGATTATCTGTTTCTATATTTTTTTGTCCTGTTAGAGGCAGTTCCTTTTAAGAATAATTAAATAGAAAACTGACTTCCAAAAGGTGTGGCTAGTTTATGTATGTCTTGGCACCAGGCAGAATCGTGATTTTTAGGGATGGTAAAAATCTTGGACCAAAATGCTTGAAGGTAGTGTTTATAAAAGTGAATGCTAAAAAAGATTCAATTTCTAAAGAGTCACTGCAGAATAGTAGTGTGACTGACTCCTACCAATCTCTGCTCTTTGCTAGAGTTTGGTATAGCATTTCATGTGCACAGCTCATCCTTCTTTGCATCTCTTCCATCCATCTTATCCATTTGCCTGGAACTCCCTGAGCATCTTGAGTTTCTCAGAGGTAAGGTGCTGAACACCACGATGAATTTCAGGGACTGATCACATAGATTGCTGTCTGGACTGTAGGTCATGCAGAATTTTCAGCAGCATTGGCATGGTCCCCTCATGGCACCAGCTGTCCTCTGCCATCTGGCTTTGTTTCCTTTGTGGTTTCAGATACTATTTCAAGTTCAGAGACAGGAAAAAAAGAAGTTTATTTCCTTGTGGCTTTTATCATTTGTCCCATATGTGAACTGTAGCGTCATCTACCTTCACATTCTGCACTTTTCTGAGGCACCTTTAGCGACCATGAAGAGATGACTGGGTAAAAAGACAAGACCTACTGAAAGTCATGTATAGGTCATTAAATAACATCGTGCTTGAAGGCCCCTGGAAAGCAAATTTAAGGCAACAAAATGATGTGACTTAATTCATCAACAGGATCTGTGCTTTTCTGTTCTGTATAGACTGTAATATAATATCTATCACCTTATGTTCTGACACAAATAGGTACATCAAGACCACATGCAATAACATGGGTTCCAAAATAAAGTAGAGCATCACTAATGCAAGATAGTGTATGATCATGTCATGAACAACTATATCTGCTCTGAAGAGGTCTTCAAAATATAAAAAGACAATACTGAATGTCAGAGGGTGGGTTGAAAGCACGAAATGTGGAAGTGGTTACCTCAGGGATGAATGAACTATGTGACCTCCTGTTTTGTGATGTGTTTTGGGTACCAGAGAACATGCATCAGTTTTCAATATGCACATTTTCACCCATGAACATATTGGGTTTTTTTCCCTTTCTGGTGTATTAATTAGGTAACAACTGGTAGATCAGTGAGGTGGGCAAATAAACATTTTGGCGATCCTGTAGATCTGAAAGTACTCTGATAATTCAGTCTTCCTCTTGGCATTGGTTGGAGGTAAGCCTGTTTATGCTGTAGGGGATTAATTCTAGTACTATATTTAGGACTGCAGGTAAAAGGACGTAAAAACCCAAACAAGCAAACAAAAACACATGCATTCACCCCAAAGGGCTCATTGTAGCCCATATTAGAGTCTTAACTTCTATTAAAATGTAGAAGTTAACTATATATCTTGAAAAATCTAGTTAGTCTTTATTCTGAACACAGTCGTGCTTTACCAGCACAAAACCTACCATTGTCTGTAGCTGTGCTCCCTTGCCTCTGCCTCTCCACAGCAGCCCTGCCGCTTGAAGTGAACAGCGTTACATCCCGCTGTTTGATGCGAAGCCTGCTTAAAGCCATCCCTCTCTTAACTGAAATCGGCTGCTTAGTCCTCCCCTTCCCTGCTGCAGGGAATTGGGACTTCCAGTGAGAAGTTAATTACTCTGTTCTCTTCTGGAGAGGATGGTGCAGTTGGGATTTCCATTGCTCCCTGAGCAGACCCTCTCTAGGCAAAAAAGGAAAACCATGGCAGCAGCATGGCCTCTAGGTATTATTTCACCTTCCTGAGGTGAAATTTTGTGTGTTGGTTTCTGCTGCAGTGCTTAAACATGTTTTTTCTGTCCTTTGACGTGGTTTTAGTTACTTAAGTCAATTGAACAAAAGCCTGCAACATGTACTTCAAAGGCTGTCATACCATGAAGACTGTTCAGACAGGGTAGATGGCATATAGTAAGTACATGTATAGCATGTCTTAAATTTTGTTTCTCTGTTCAGAGCCTCTGAAAGATGTCATGAACTAATAAGCGGTTACCTAGATGCATTACAGTTCCCTTCGGTTTGGATCATTTGTAAGAGGCAAAATATTTTAGTTAAACCACGGCGAAAAGTTATACTTTTTTTTTTTTTTTTTTTTTAAATGGGCTCCCAATGCCATTTAGAATCTCTGCTTAGTTCTTTGGAGGAATTGTATGTACTAAATCATGTTTTCTGACTTTATAAGTTGCTTGTAATAGTGATTTGTCTTCATTTCCACTCAAATTTGGTTGCTTTCTCGTGGAATCCATAATTTCCTTTTTTATTATTTTATCTCTTAAGAATTACATAGGCTTTTACAAATGATCTTTTGTGGAAATTTGGAAGGGCAATATGGCAAGGTTTTTCTTGTTCTGCATCTCTGGAACCACTGAACATAGGTAGCATTCTACAGTAAGTGCACATTGCACTTTTCTGAAGGATTGAATTAATTTAAAACGCAAACGTGAGAGAGATCCTTGTTCAAAGTCTGTGTGAAGGACTTGTAGAAGGCATTAGGTAAGATAAAACTGGTACTCTGGAAGTGTGGCTTTTTTCCAACTCCATCATCCTGGGCTCTGTGGTTTTCCCCCTCCCATTACAGCTGACTTTAAAGTATATTTCAGTCGTGAAGTTCATTTTTGCATGATGATAAACCTTAACAAGCAGCTTGCTCTGTTACAATGACTGGGGTTATGTTTTATTTCATTACTCTTCTTGGCAAGAACATGTAGATCTGCACAGTGCTGTTTAGAGATCCTTGATGCATTGAAAAACATGTTGTGGGAAGTCAGAATATTATCCTCTGGGGCAGAGCAATGACTGCCTTCCAGACTGTTCACAATTCTGTTTTTCCTAACAAGATCAATAAATATTTATTTTTTTAGGATGCTGAGGTTAAATATATTTCATGTACTCTGATGCCAATATGGGTTTCCTGTTATGTTCATTAAAAAAAAGAAGAAAAAAAGAGCAGTGTCCCAGGAACTTTGGGAGTAGTCAGTGGTCTGTGGGTTCTTGAGTATTTCTGAACTAGAGTAAATATTCAGTAACAGCAATGAAAGACCAGGACATGCAGTGCTAACTTGTATTTTTATATACCTTCCCATGGTTTGTTTCTTGCTTTGGTGTGATTATTCCTAACAACTTGATCTCAAGTTACCGTAGGATTTCTAAATAAAAATAGAAGTAGGGTAGTACATATTTAACAGAGTGGCACTTGCCAGAGAGGAACCAGTTGCTTTCTTTAGGACGGCTCGGCTGAAAGGGTAGAAACAATGCAGCACATTAACTCCAACTAAGCCTTGCGCTGAAAGCTGATGTATGACCTTCAGGTTGATGTCCACGGTGGATGGCAGTGCACATGCAAAGCTCTGATTCCTGCCTGCCCCAGCTCTGTCATAGCATGCAAAATTGTGGCTTTGGTAGTCTCAGGTGAAAAAATTAATTCCTGCTAGTGTGCAGATTAGAAAGAGAAGGGATTGTGTGTACGACCTGCTGCCATACTTGACAATGGAAATAAATACCAAACTGCCCTCAGTGTCATGGTTCTTTTATGGCAATCTAAGTAGTTTAGGATACAAATTGCCAAACAAGCTATTGTAACTATACTTTAAAACAAAACCATAATTTGAGATGCTGAAATGTTGCTCTAATGTGCAAATCCCATAGCATCTGATAAGAGAGCCATCTATGGAAAAATACTGCTCTTCCTGTAACATTTGGTTTAGGCTTGTGTACAAGACTTTGTTTTCTGTGGAGAAAGATTTTAAACAAGTATCCCTTTTGTAGAAAATAATTTTGGCCTGACTTTGTGGTCAAAGTCAATGAGAGTCCCTTAATTTTCGGTGCAGCAGGACTGCAAGCTTGAGCAGTGCAAAACAGTTTGTAGAGAGGATCCACTTTTTTTGTAAACTAACTACCTTATAAATGGAGGCAAGATGTTGGCTACTCTTCAGCAGCACTTTTTTGGGCAAACCTTGCCAGAAGAGAAAATCAAGTGGGCCTTTCAGGCACATCATACTTTTATCTGAATTATTCATGAAGAAACACACCCAGATTATCCATGGCATATGTGTGCATGTATTCAGATTTAGCTTTGAGGAAATTTGCTGACCTAAACATGGGAGCAGAGTGGGAGCAAGGCAACATGATTAAAGCCAGCTCAGAAGGAGTGGGTTTACATCCTGGCGCTGCGCCTTGGATTCCCTGTCTGCTTAGTGCTAGGGAGAACTAAAAATAATATCTGCAGTTTAGTGGGGTGGCGTGAAGTTTACAAAATGAATACGCTTCCTCCATAGTGACCTTCTCTCTGCAAAATCACCACGGAAGAAGGCAATATAAAAAAATTACATAGAGTACATCATGTATGAATGCTGGTTTGTTGTGGTTTTTTTCTTTGCTCAATATGCAAGTTGTCCTTGAAAATATACAGCATCAGAGTTGGAAGTGTGAGAAATGTGGAGACCAGTCCAAACTGCTAGATTAATGAGCTTGGTGTTTCTTTATGTAACCAAGTATTTTGTTTCTGTATGTTCACCCACTGTTCTGCACTTCATTTGTTTTACTTAATATCATACACTTGCTAGTTTAAGGGAGCTTTCTGTGTTTAGTGAAAATTATAGATTAAAACTTCAGCAATCCTTTTTAATGATACCATCAATAGTAAGCTATACAGAAGCTTAGCCGTGTGTCATTTTATTTCTTATCTGAGTCTAAATTTTTTGACTTGACAAGCTATTTGATACGCTTCTGCTCTGAGTTCTCACATGACCACCATAAAAAGGTCAGATTTTGAGAAGACGATTAATACTTGGATTTCTGCAGCACAACAGAGTGGATGCTTCATCTGAATTCTGTTATTTCTGGAAGTGTCAACCTCAGGCAAGCCAGGGATGTATATATGTACACTGCTGTTTATTACCTATCGAGTAATAAATCTTCAAGCATCACATTATAAACTGAATATCATAAGCTTTCCTGTTATGCTAAGCTTGAAGAAAAGTGTCAGAATGAAACATGGCAGTGCTAATTAATTGTTTGCTAATCCAACCTATAACATTGGAGTTTTTTCAGCTGTTTAGTCCTGCTGTTATGCTTTGCAATTGTACTGTTAGATTTTATACGCAAAGTATACCACCACGTGAAAAATTCCCGCAGAGTTCCCCTAGCTTTGACATTCATTTTGCCGATATTAAAATTCTTACTGTAGCTCTGTGAGAAGGTCAAAATACTCTGCAGAGTCCCACAGATTGTTGCCATCCTTGTAGAAATGTAGCACCCAGCTCTTGTGCATGCCTACACAGCCATGTACATAATAGTTAACACCTAATGAGGACAAACACACTGGTAAAATACTCAACTCTGCTATATAGTTTAGCCTTTTACATAATGATTTGAAGCATGCTCGCAGCTATATCATGCTTATGAGTGGGATTACTGATTTCAAGTAGTGACAGGTAGGGTGTAAGGTTTAAACCTAGGATGACCTGAGTTTATAGAAAGTTCAAGGTTTATTTTTGCATTACAGTCTTCTTTCCATCAGTTACAAAGTATTTAAATCTGTTATATATGTAACATACAGAAAATACTTCCTTTCAATCCTGTACTGGGCCACTTTGTGGGGAATAAAGGGTAGGCTTCATGGTGTCCTGTTACAGAGGTTAGTTAATTCACTTGAGCATACTGCTGCCACGTGGGCTCCCCAGCCATGTTACAGGGAGCAGCGTACATAAATCGTAATGGATCACTGCTCCTGGAAGGGCTGTTGTTATGTACCCACAAGAGCCCTGCAGGAAACTATGCAGGGTCTGCTTCATGCTTTCATCCTGGGTTTAATTGCTTTGGGTTGGTTTCAGGGGACTATTCAGTCAACAACTTAAGACTGTCCAGAGTGCACTTCTCTTAAATAGGAACAAAGTCACACAAGTTGTTCCGCCCAGATTGCACAGTGTTTTCCTATAGGATCACCAGCTGCTAAATGTTTACGTATAAGATCACCAGCTGCTAGAAGATCATACTGCTTTACTGTAGCACATTTTGGTTTTTTATACTGCTTTAGGTATCATCCTACCATCAAATATAGCAGCCTCTTGCTATTAGTATGTCGTAAAAATAATAGTCTTGAAGTTTCTTGTTTCTGCTAGTACTAATTCATATTAAAATGTCAAAATACCTTTCAGCTCAATTGAATAAGGAGGTGGATGAGGATATGACAGGTTTCTAATTCAGATTCAGTGCGTGGTGCTACTGTCAATTTGGAGCCCTTCAGAGACCTAAGAAAACATAACAATTTTTATCAGCATGTAGATTTGCTGGCTTTGTTTGTTGTATGCACTCGGAGCATTCATCCAGGGGAGCACATTTCTTAAAGGGATGTTTTCTCTAGTTGATGTCTAGAATGATCACAGGGTTAGGAACTGCAGTGTGAAGATAATGGGGAATATGGTACAGAAGTCAGAGCTGCCCACAGAACAGTAAGGAACACAGATCACTGTGAGGTCCCTTACTGCTTGTCAACAGATGCATTAGCTTTCAAATTTGCAGGCTTTTCCAGTCTTTTTACCATATGTTTATACAAGGCTACTGCTTATTTTCTCATGTCATGTCTCTTGCTCTTCTGTTTTTCTCAGGTCCTTGAAACTGTCCCAATCCAGGATTATAATCTTTTTTTTTTGTAGGAGTTGTCTGTACTGCATGCAGTACTGTTAACCATGAAGAGTCATGATTCTGACCATAGGAAAAAAAAGATGATAATCCATTTCCCCCCACTGCTTCCCACAAGCCCAGTGGCCTCAAATTAGAACTTGAAAGAAAAAAAAGCCATTCATTCTTTTGACTGCATGTTGGCAGGAGCTGAGCTTTTCAGATACAGCTATCAGGGTTATAAAAATTTTAACTTTATTCCTGATCATATTGCTAGTTCCAAGTTTCACATTTTAGAAATAGCACTTTTTTTTTTTTTTTTTGGCCATTAGCCTATTTTTTTTATTTTTTTTAATGTATATTCTGGTAACAGCTGTTTATTGAATAAAAACTTGAACATAAAACTTTATGTAAAAATAAGCATGCGTGATGATAATTTCAGTTGTAATAGAGCTAATGTTTTTAGTTGCTCAAAGTTCCTTTGTGTTTAAAGTTTGTTTTCACCTTCACGCCCTTTTTATAAAACAGATGACCTGGCACATGTTTATTTTTAAGTCAAGACTGTGTATGGCCAATAAGAAGTGAAAGTTAGCTTCCTTGGCGATCAAGGCAGTCCTATCACGTTTCAGAAAGAAGGTATGAGTATCAAAAAAACCCCAAATAAACCAAAAAAGCCCCAACCCCTACTGTGGAGGGAAAGGATGCTGTGATGTGTGGTAAAAGGCTGTAGTATTAGCAAAGTAACTCCTGGAGCATGACATGAACGGCTGAATCATTTATAGCTGGTACTGAGACAAATTGCTGCTGAAGGATGCTTGTTATTGCATGACTGCTGCCACAGCTGGTAGATTGCCTGCTTAAGAGCAAAGTAAACCTGAGCCTAGTAAGGACTGCTGTGAAAAAGTACACTCCAGATAAGCGTACTTTAATCTCTGGAACATTTAATTGGTTCAGCAGCATTTTCTAGTGCCTGAAGATTTCAAATGTGCAAACATATTCATGACATTGACATAATTATCAAATTCTAATTTATTTTTCTCTATGAATCCACTAGTAATAGTAGCCGAGGAGGCTTTCTTTTTTACTGTTAATACAGTTATGGTTCATATATCAAATTACAAAGTTAATATCTGTCCTTGAAAGTCTCCTGATGATTACTTCTCTGCATCTTAATGTAGTACAAGGCTGCTATTGTAGGTCACTATGCTGATCTTGTATCTATCTAATGAGGCTTAGTGTGTTTAATATGAGCCTCAGAGTATGCTTTCCATGCAACTATGTAAAATTCATCCTTTCAAAAATTTGTATTCAGTTTGTGGTTGTTGAACGTCGTCTCCATTGGAAGATTGTTTTTACAGATTAGTTATCCATATTTTTTTAAAGCATGTTTAACTTCTTATGATAGGCATTCTGGTAACTATCAATCAAATATTTTCGTGTATAAGATACTGTTTGAAATTTGATGTTTAAGACAAAGCGGGCTTCTACCTCCCTTATAATGCTTTTGTCTTCCAGCTTTTTTCCAAGCAAGCAAACTCAAAACTGAGTGTCAAGAATAACTCGCAAGCCCCTGCCATGGTGCACGGTGGTGAAGGGTGAGCAGGTAGAGTTTTTAACAAGCCCTTAGCTCTTTCACTGGTCTTAAAGAAGCTGGTAAGTTCACAGGACTTGAAACTGTATATAACAAAATTTCAGAGTGCCATTTCTGAGACAATATGACAGCATAGGTTAAAGTTAATGGGAGAAGAGGGAGCAATTCCCCTTCTCCGTGAGGGAATTGTAGTGCTTCCATGGGAGTGCTTGTAGTCTGCTGGAGGAACAATTAGTGGCAGCTTGGAGGAAAGGGGGAACCTTCTAGTCAGGTTCCTGAGTAATTAACCAGTGACTCTGACAGATAGATTCCTTCCACTTCATGAATCATGTTATTTCTAACACCAAACATGGTTAGTTGCCAGTTTGCTTACAGATGTAGCACTACAACTTTACAGAGTAAATAACTATCTAAATACCTTCTTGGGCATCATACTTCCCATTAGCTATGTAATCTCTTGTCTTTTTTCCATTTGGTGCTATTTTTCTTCTTGGCTCTATTTTTTTTATCCATCTTGGATGGTAGTTAATCAGAAGGGTTTAACATCACGGTATTCATTTGTTTTTCTGCTTTATGGAAGTCTTCATAGTTTGAATATAGTAACATGAAGGAAGAAAAACCCAAACCACGGTAGTTTCAAGTAAATTACTTCTAGGTCCTCACAGATTCAAGCACTATAGAGAACCAGACCCTTGCCCATGTCTTTTGACCAGGGAGCTCAAAGTGCTACAACAGGTCTTCATCACCCATTTCATCCAGTCGCTCCTTTCTGTCAACCTGGATGGTCTGAGTCTGTAGCAGTGGCATATATGACGATATACATCAGTGCATACCTATTGCTTCAGCCCATGGAGTATAAACAGATGGCATCAGCTAAGGAAAGAGAAGATATTAACTACATCAAGAAAATGGCATATTTTAAAGGGTGCTGTTGCATGAAAACGTGTTTGAGTAAGTAGCTCAAGCGTGGAAATTCCATTCATAAAAGTATTATTTCTCTTTGCCACTGTGGGGTTTTTTGTAGGTTGGATATAAATTTATCTAATTAGACTAGATACAATCTTTTAGAGATGAGTAAATTTTAAAGAAAGTACTGATTTTGTGGGGGTTTTTGACTTTATGTTCAGAATGCTTATTAGGACTATTAAAAAGATCAGATATTTTCAGGAATAGATTGAGTCACTAGCAATATTTAATAGTCCAGATTAACGAAAATGCCTCTTTCGAGCCTTTGGGGAGCTCTGATGCTTGTGTGTGAAGGATGCTTTTCTGTGAAGGATGATTTTGTCTCAGTAAAATTTCCCTGCAGCTTCTACCATTATTATATTTTCACAAGCATAAGTGACTTCCACTGTGCTCTTTCAGAATCTGAATATCTAATGTTTATATACAAGAAGTGCATCTGTCTCTGTACACCCCAAGAGTTCCTCAACACAATGGTATAATGCAGAAACATTCATGTGTCATGAAAAAACATCTAGACCTTGTGAAGTAATTTGGATGTGATCAAGTATAACTGAATTTTTCTAGCTGGTTCTGCAGTTTCACATAAAGGAATCTGCAAATATGGTACTGATGGCTGCTTTGAGCAACATGAGTCCTGTTGCAGCAAATAACCTCCTGTTTGTGGGACTGATCCTCTTAAAATGTCCAACTCTCTATATATTATGTAAATAAGTTCCTTTCCTATAAGCTTTTACTTCTAGATCCCTTGCTGAGAACATGCAGCAGGGATCATATATATAATTTCTAATAAAGTACCTTACTTTGGATTATTTCCCAGCTTGCGAACAACCTTTCTCTATGACCTTGCAGTCACACAGCCTTCTTGTGAGCTGCAGTTCCTGGTTGAACTCAGGACACAATTGCCCGGTGTTACAACTGGGCTGGCACAGAAATGCCGGTTACTGCACAGAACTACATTATTCTGCTAATATCTATATGCTTAAATACTTAGCAGTGATGATTCTTTCCAATCTTATTTCTAAAGGCACAGGCCTTTCAGGTGTTCTTGGACAAGTCAAGCTGATTTCAGCAAATTGTCTCACGTGTATGAATTTTCCAGAAATTGTCTGCAAGCCCAAAATTTGACTGGAAGGGTTAATCTGAAGAGAAGTGTAGTTAGGTCTTGTTTCCACATGAAAGCCTTTTGTGAATTTTGATTTTCACCAAGACCTTTACAAATGTACTTATTTGTTAGCTGATTTGAAACATTCTTTAATAGGAAAGTATCTAGGATGTCCCCTGTCCTCTTCTAGCAGGCATACTTCACTTTGCTATGAAGTATCAACTTTAAATAATTATAAACTGTTCTAAAAAGAATCTGTTACTTGTTCTGCCACAAACTCAGGTACTCAAGAACCTGCTATTTGATCTTTTTCCAAATATTGTTTTTAGTAGATTGCAGTTTTATGTGACCTTCCCATAACTTTGGGGTCTGTTGGAAAAAGCAGTTTTATTAGAGGTTTGCCATAGACATTAACAGTGAGGGCATCACTCTTTAACAAAGTCCCTTTTTTGATTGCAGGAGCCCTTGTAGATGGCAGAAGGTACAGAAAGTCTGTAGAAAATAACCTGGTGGCATTTTCTTGTATACTTACTATTTTTACCAAATGTTACAAATATTTTGTTTTATACACTGATGTCCTTATTAGCTGCTTCAACGGGTTTTCTGAGCTGCTTGTTACTATAGGATCTGAATGTTTTACAGAAGCATTATTAAATTTATTTTCACATTTGTGAGAGAAGGGAAGAGGTGTCTTAGTTTAAAAAAAAATAAAAATAAAAATCCCAGGAAGGGATTTTTGACTGGATAGAAATAGAAAATATCTGTTACTTGAATGCTCCATTTAAGATGTTTAGGAACTGTCTTGTCAAAATAGTTGATATATTCAGACCTCATACTTGCTTCTGTTCTATCTGTAACTTCCCAGCCTTCTAGCTCATCAGACTCCAGAATCTGAAATCAGTCACTTGGACACTGAGAAGCACACAAAGTGTTGGACACTTAAGCAAAGTTGAATCACTTTACCTATCACCATGGGAGATCACAGTGGTAGAAGAAGAGCAATGATCTCCTTTGCTACAGTTTATCTTCTGTAACTACGAAGTCATCCTCCTTTTCTGATTTCTGTTCCTCGGACCACATATGACAAACATTCTTATAAATGGAGCAGGCGGGCTGTCTTCCACTGCAGTTCTGGTTCGTTCTCAGATCATGTCCTTTTTTTGACATGAATGAGCCAGGGCTCTTGAGATAAACACATCAGTCTTTAACCACAAAAACTATCAAGAACCTCACTATATCCACTGCAAATCTCTGTCTCTTTTGAGCTAATTGTATAACTGATGGCAATAGAAGACTCATCCTCCAGTGTTAATGGAAAAAAAGGAAAGACATTAATTGTTCCCAGACACACACTGAGAGAAAACGTTTTGGGTGCTGGAGTGAGAATTATAGTGGGAACTAAATTCTGCATTCTGCTTCCAGCTCATCTTTGCCTAATCCCATTCCTTTGCCATCACAGCTCCTTCCCCGTGGCTGCTGCCACCGTGCTCGTGTGCACTCAGTGTGACTGTTAATATCTCGGGTCTTTTTCTGATGTCTGTGTTTTTGTCAGTCTTTTTGTATTGGCAGTCCTTGGTCCTCATCAATTTCTCTTGTTTGCTTTCACCTTGTTCCTTCTGTGATGGTTTGGATGCAGTCCCTGCTACTCTTTCAGCTCCCCCTGCACTTCTCTCAGTCCTCTCTGGTCCCCATCTTCCCTTCTTTTCCCTCTATAGCTTGTTATCCAGACTCAGTCTTTCCTTCGCACTCCTGAATTTGTAGACTCGAGCATATTGCAAATTCACTGTGAGCTGTATTTGCAGACAGAAATTGCTAAAGGTTGGATGAAAGTACTTTCAGGGTCTGGTTAGCATCCAGGGAGTCTGACCACTTACATATATTTATTACCGAGCACCTGTTAAGCCAACATTTTGGAGATATTTATAATTTGGATAGATTTTGATGGAGACAAGAGTTGCAAATTATACACAAAGACCAAATCAAAGAGTTTGCATGTCCAAATGCCTTGGAAGAGTTGCTTGTGGTGATTTTTTTTTTTTTTAACAGGAGCCAAAACCCAAGGAAAAGTGTATTTCTTTCTTAGCAGTGACTGAACTATTTTGAAGATGTCAGTCCAGAAAGCTTGGCAAAGTTGTGATCTAAAATCAGAACCTTGTAGCATGAACTATTGGCTCACCTGAGCAGCCTTTCATTCCAGGAGACATAAAAACTGTTGATTGGGGAAAACCAGTGCAAGGTGATGCTCTTCCATAGAGGAATGAACATTATTTTAAATTGTTGAATGTGTCATAGAGTTTTTCCATATGGATTTTCTGGGCTAGGGGTGTGGAGGGGTGTCTCTTTCTGTAAAACATTTTCAGCTCGGAAGTGATGAGGATTTTACCAAAAATGTGGGAAAAAAAGGAATGAAGCTGAATGTGTTATGAATTAATTTAATCTCAGACATGAGTATGTGGAAATGAGCAATTATGTATGTTAAAAACACATTCAGAATTAACATAGTGTATGTTTGCATTTTATGCTTGAGGTTGTAATAGAAGAGACAACATTTTGGAAGGGATTGGAAAAATTAAAGCCCTACTACTTGCTGTTATTACTTTGAACTTTAGACAAAGATTTCCATCTCTAACATCAAACTTGTGCTAATACTCATTAGTAAAGGGACTTATCTTTCCCTGGCTGGTGCTTACAAGTCTATATTATAGAATGATAAATCAGTATTTGAAATTCTGCTGATCAGTAAAATCAGTTGAAAGCTCGACTCCTTCACAGAACATCCATCCCACGAATGCAGGTTAAATAGGGTCAGAATTTCAGGTCGTTCTAAAATACAAATGCTAAATGTGAGGTGGATCTCCAGAAAGAGTTGAAGAGGTGAGAAGATGGGTAACTTGTCTTTTTGGCATCTCATCGGAGCCCAGGTTTCTGACGCTCATTCTCTGAGAGAGTATAGTAGCAGTTTACCCTTATGCAAGCCAAGATGAGGTGTATTCTCAGATGTGAGAAAGAGGCATATGCTCCACCTTATCGAGTATTGCTAGATATGGCATGGTTACTCCCTGTGTGTGAAAACAAGAAAGGCAGGAAAATCTACCACCCTCCTTTTTTTTTCCACTTAAAAGACAATTTCTTAATACCGAAAGCCACAAATGCCTTTTGTATTTTGAAAATACAAAACACACAAATTATTCTTAAATACAGTGGAGAAGAGGGCATTTTCCTTTGAAATCGCCAGGACATTGGACCTTTTTGACCTAACAGCTGCAGATTTGGTGGGCAGCTGGTTTTGCTTCCAGAGTGTTAATGCCTGACCTTTCAAACATTCAGCTTTCTGCAAGCAGCACAGTTCTACTGCTGCTGAAATTTTCCAGTTAAGAAGTATTGTTTCCATACATGTTTTCAACAAGGATGTTGTGTTTTCTTATGTATTTTGAGCACTGGAGCACTGTAGTTTCCCTCCAGATGGCTTGACAGACCAGCAAGAGGAACTAGAGAGGAAGTCTGAGGGTAGGAGGGGCTCTAAAAGTGGAGATTTCTTTTTGAGATCATCTTCAGGAAGGACAGAAGATGGTGATGCAGTTGGCTGATCCTTTGCTCACTGTTTCCTATTCTTATTTCTGAACAAATGGCAGGGGGTGCATCTTCTTGGTACAGCAGTATTAGGGTTATGAAGTGAACCTCAGCAGACCTGTTGGTCATCCCTTGTACCTTAAGAGCAGACAGTAAAGACAAAATACTCAGACTATTTATTGTGTGTAGTCCGGAGAGCTGGTGAAACCTGTACATGTGAGGTCCAGTGCTGAGCCTGCTTCTGAAACAAGAGAGCCCTAAAGAGATGTTTTTCAGGTCAGAGTAAAACTAGGAGGTAATTGCATGGCTTAGCCATAAGCACCTTGAGCCAGGAGCGTGATATAAGTTCCCCTGATTTTATGGAAAAGGTAGATGAAAATCCAGTCTTATTTCCATAATATTTCAGAAAAATAAAACTGGTAAATTAGAGATGCTAGGAGTTACTAGAGGTAATGAATCCCCCATGCAGTTCAGTAAAAGTAATTTCATTTTAAAGAGAAAGGCCTTCCAATAGCATTAAAAGTAATTTCACAGTTTAAATTAATTCAGTCATGCCTCTGTAGTAAAGAGTGCATTACCCTTTTTATTACCATCTGTGAAAACTGCTCTTAGCTACATTGGAATTCAAGACACAATGGTTAGACTGGTCTCCGCATAGTTGAAAGCAACTGATCTCATTCTTGAGAAGATATTTCCTGATACATACATCTGTTTATCAACTAGAGTTTCAGAAGGGAAATGATTACTCATTTACTGAATTTAAATATAAAGGGCAGCTTTTTGTAGGCTACCTTTTTGTAATTTCTGTAAATATACAGCAGCTACTTTTTAGAATATGTTAACATTAAAGGCAGATAGGGCTCTCTGAGAGGAAAAGTCTGTCAGCTCCTAAAAGATCTCCATTTATCTAAAACTAAATGTAAATTTCCCTGATATCTCTTTGAGACAGATATTGAATATTTTGAAACAGTTTTTTATCACTCTTCAGATTTCCTCAGGTTTTCAGTGATTGTAACACCTAGATTACCTGTGAAGACAGGAGTAATCTGTCTGCAGATACTTCAGTTACCCTTTGAAGATTCCAGCTATATCTATTAGTAATGCCTGCTTGGTCTCTTTTCATTCTCATCATAGAGTAGACAAACTGTGACAGTTTTTAATAGCTATCAGATATTTCTGAATTTGAGGCAGAAGCAAATTTGGTGCCCTGTATCCATTCAGTATTACAGACTTGTTAAATAGGTTTAAAATAAACAAATTTTATTTTTAAGTATGAGCTAAGATGCAAAGATCAAAATTTTTTGCCTACTGTGAGCTGAGGCAAATGGACGACCTAACATGGACAGAGGTCTGTTAAAGTACATAACGCTTTAAGTGGACAATAGTGTGGACCATATACTTTATTTTAGACTTAGGTTTTACAGAAACATCTGATTTTACTTGACGTCTGTTGTTAATACGCCTTTTCTATCAGGGGGAGTTTATCATGTGCCCTTACAGGTCCAGCTGATTTGCACTTGAAAATAATTTGTAAAAAATCTAATCTAACTAGATGCAAATATTCAAAATTCAGAAATAAGCTGAAATGTAACTCACAGACATCATCATGGAGTCTGACTTCTTTTTGACATAATGGTGCAAAATCTTTATTAATGATCTAGACAAGGGGATCGAGTGCACCCTCAGTAAGTTTGCAGGTGACACCAAGTTGGGGGGAGTGTTGATCTGCACAAGGGTAGGGAGGCTCTGCAGAGAGATCTGGACAGGCTGGAGCGATGGGCTCAGGCCAACTGTAGGAGTTTCAATAAGGCCAAATGACAGGTGCTGCGCTTCAGCCACAACAACCCCCAGCAGCGCTACAGGCTTGGGGAGGAGTGGCTGGAGAGCTGCCAGTCAGAGAGGGACCTGGGGGTGTTGATTGACAGCCGGCTGAACATGAGCCAACAGTGTGCCCAGGTGGCCAAGAAGGCCAATGGTATCCTGGCTTGCATCAGAAGTAGCGTGGCCAGCAGGGACAGGGAAGTGATCTTACCCCTGTACTTGGCACTGGTGAGGCCACACCCCGATTACTGTGTTCAGTTTTGGGCCCCTCACTACAAAAAGGACATTGAAATACTCGAGTGTGTCCAAAGAAGGACAACGAAGCTGGTGAAGGGTCTGGAGCACATGTCGTACGAGGAGCGGCTGAGGGAACTGGGGTTGTTTAGTCTGGAGAAGAGGAGGCTGAGGGGAGACCTCATCGCCCTCTACAACTACCTGAAAGGAGGTTGCAGAGAGCTGGGGATGAGCCTCTTTAACCAAGTAATGAGCGATAGGACAAGAGGTAATGGCCTCAAGTTGCACCAGGGAAGGTTTAGACTGGATATTAGGAAGCATTTCTTTACAGAACGGGTAGTTAGGTGTTGGAATGGGCTGCCCAGGGAGGTGGTGGAGTCCCCATCCCTGGAGGTGTTTAAGAGTCACAGCAAAATACAAAGTTGATGGAGTATGGTCCTTCAGTCTTCCTGACTTTTAAAGAAGGTCGTAATTGTGCTGGGGAGTGTGTCCCTTTATGTCAAGCTGTCACATCAGATTCAGTCCTTCATCCAAACCAGCATCCAGAGCACCATATCCTCACACTTTCAGCAAGAATCTTACCATTGACGAGGAACAAAAATTGTCATGAGTCTAATTTCTGGATTTATATATATATATATACATGCCCCAACTGTGGTATATAAAGAGAGGAGACATTTCACTCATTAAGATTATTTAATGATTTTTTGGTTGGTTTATGTTTTTTTTTTTTAAAGATGTTAATGAGCTGATGAGGTTTGGAAAGCTTTGGAACAGACTATGTGATGGGAGCAGTTGAGTGTTCAACAGTTATTTACCAGCACACCACTGGAATTAGGATTGCAACAGGAAGTTTCCATGGGAGATTGCCTCACGTACCCAGCAAAATACTAGTCTCTTTTAGTTGCTCAGTGCAAGTTTTACATAGCTCTAATGTTAAGTTGAGCAAAATTGCTGTATTTTGCACAAATAAGCTGCACAAATTGCACTATTCTGGTTTTCAAAGCAAAGGTGGGTGACAGATTTGTCTTTACAAGGAGAAACCCACAGGGATTGTTTCTTGATGTCAGAAAATAAACTAGGTTCTTAGTTGGTATTTGTAATACAGGAGAGACCAGAAAGTTTTTTAGCTCATCATTCTGCTTTACTCTGTCCATGGCACAAGGTCTGGGTTCATGCCACCTCCTACATCCTTTTTTTTTTACTTTAGACATAGAGCCCCCAGAGCAGGAGGAGAGCTATGCTGCACCCCAGAAGACACCTCAGTCTGAAGACCAAGCCTACCTCATTGTTCAAAGGGCATCCTGGAACGAACCCACCTTGCAGAGTTAACACTGCCATATCAGAGCTGTTTGTCATGTGTTTATAGAAGAGGGTCAGAATCTGTCTGGAAACCAGGCATACCAAAATAAATGCCTTTTCCTCAGAAAGTGGAATTGCTTTTTTATCAGAAGATTTTTTCTTCTGCTTTCTGCCTGTTTTTGAAAGCAGATGTTTGGCAACCGACTGCTCCCAGATTTCCAGCGTGGAAAGGTCCAAGCTACATCCCAGATCTGTTGGTTAGCTGGTCCCTCAAGCACTGGTCCTGTCCTCTGAGCAATGAGCCAGAACATGAGAATTCCTGACATGCATTTCCTTAGGCCATCACTCGTATGTTACAATTGATTTTAAAAAAAAGTTGCATATATTCTCACTTTATGGTGGTTTGAGGTCCACCATGTTCCACCTTCTGTTTTAGGGTTCCTAATCTGAATACAGTACTTTAAACCTTTATTGGAAGCACCAAAATACTTTTAAGGAACATAACCTCCAGGCACCATGGACAAGTATTGTGTTATGCAAGAGCTATTTCTAATGTATTAAAGATTAACATCTGTCTTGAAAGTTAATCAGGAGTAAACATCCTGTGCTGATGAGGTAAAAATCACTCTCCATTTAGTAATCACACCTATTTTTAAGAGTTCCCAAATTAGATCTAAAGCTTGGGTTTTTTTAGCCAGACATTGGTCCATGAAGTAGTCAGTCAAGAATATAATTTTTTTTAAGAATTGTATTGTTTGCAGTGACTGATCTTTTTTTCTTTGAATTTTCATCTTCACTATTAAATAAAAAAGGTAAACCTGTTCCTTCATTTTTCCATTGTTGCACTTTTAGTTGTAAGTACAGGTAAATTCAGGCTGATGAAAGTATTGATTAATCTCAAAAATATTAAGTTAATTGAACTTGCAAATGTTTATTAATGGAAGCATAAATTTGCCTCAGATCTATTTGTTTAAAAACACTGTTACTGATGCTTTTAGTTTTGAAGTCAATGCTCTAAAGTATGAGCTATTCATTCCTGGTTTTCTTTTAGTGCATCTAGCATACTTTATTTTAGGTTAAACATTTATTTTAAGCTAAAGAATGGGTTTAGATAATAAATTTCGGTACAGTGGTAACTCACTATGGTAGTAACTGTAGTACTAAAGGTCTAGAATTAAAAAACCATAAAATTACATATACAGAATAGTCTGGTCTACCAGTAGCGTGTTAAAAAAGATGGCATTGCTCCTTGGACTGTGAAAATTTCAAGAACATTTTTTCAAAAATTAAAAAAGATTAAATGGGGAAAAATTGGACTAAGAAAAAAAATGTAGTATATTCCTAGGGGTGAATTGAGACGCTAAATTTTTAGGGAGAAAAGAACCCAAAATCTAAGGAAGCACTGACTGTAACAGACATTCTTTGACATCTGTAGCATGTGTATAGGCTGAGAAATAAAGTCATTATTCATTTTGAAATACTAATTTGCATTTTGTGCTTCCCATGAATTTGGCTTCCCACTCTACGTTTACATTTGACATAAAATACCATAAAAGCACATAAACTAGTAAGGAAATGATGAGCAGTAAGAACGCCAGTGCTGCATTCTGAAGGGTTTTCTCTAAACACAACTTGAAAGCACAATAGTAAGATTTCCAAATACTTTTCAGTGTTCTTGTAAGTGTCAAAGCTCAGAGATTCCACATAGTTTTTAATGGAAAGAAAAAGATCACATATAATTGGGGAAAGCATGGTGCAAGATCATGCCAGCAAGCAGACTTGAGTCTGATGAACCTTTCTTTGGCTGAATCTAGCATCTGACAGTACAGAAATCATAGGTATGCTTATTTCTGGAGTTTGCTCAAGCTCTCAGCATCTTTGCTTTATGATTAGCTATTACAAGCTTCTGACTCTCAGAAGTGGAATAGGAGATTGTGATTTGTACTCCTGAGGTTTCTTGGAAGAGAATAAATGTAACCCCGCTCCTTAGCATACATTAGAGAGGCTTTAAGTGTTGGCCAAGAACAGTAGGACTTGCTTTCTCTCACATGCAGCCCCCCTTAAATGCCAGAAAGTTTTGATTGCTTTTGCATCCTCTTGGACACGCAATATGGGCACTTCCAGGGCCACCTTTTCCCTCACCATTTAGATATGAAAGAACACAACAAAACCTGGTTTGTGGAAGCAAATGGCAGCAGTAGGTACTTGGAAGCAGTGGCCCTGGGGACGTTTTCCCTGTCCAGTACCAGCCCGAGAAAAGAAAACCACAGTGAGCATGTGTTATGTTGCTTACTACACCTACCTATATTTAAATCTTTTCCTGTCATAAGCCATATGCTGCTTCTCCTTTGGAGGAGTGGGAAATATTGGTAAGTATGTTAGGAGAAAAATGCCCTTGGACAGGCAGTACATCTTCACCTGAGGAAGGAGGATGCAAATGTAGCATCTTCGGACTTGCTTCCCTTCAGGTTCTCTTCCAGTGCAAAGGCAGTTTACAAGGCTGTGCTGTTCTGAAGTTCCTAATATTTCTAGCAGTCAGCAGGCTGTTGGCCAGGGTGTTTCCATTTTGTATATAATTCAAGCTGTCGTATTTTAATTGAAGGGGAAGGACGTCAGTTATTTAAGGCTTCCTGGAATGGTTTTCAGAAATTAAACGTGCTTTAACAGTGATATTAATTGCACTGATAAAATATTTGCATCTCAGCTAAAGCCTTAGCTAGCTATTTTGGATATATTTCTTGGACCATTTCTCTCAGTTGCTTAACTTTCATTTTACTTGTTCAGTGGCTGTCAGAAAGGTTCCCAGACTGTCTGAAGACATCAAATCAGCTAGATACATTGGAAGGTGGCTTGAAATTTTTAAAACCAAAGTCCTATAAAATGGAGATAAACGCTGAAGATCTTTCTGCTATAGTAATTCAGTTGAAGTTCTTTATACTTCATCTGCTTCTATATTTAATTATGTTGCAATTTAAATTCCAGTTGGAATACAGCTACAAGATGACCTATGATGCTTTTAAACAATAACATTGTGCTTTTCTTTCCTGGAAAAATTAGTATATTGGATAAATTAGGCCATAGTTGACAGGATTAATTTTGACAGTAAGCTTTAAAGCAATGTGGTTGGAAGAAAATTTAGCAGATGTGCATATTTGCTGAAGAATCTGGATTTGCAGATTACTGCATGTTATGAATTGCAAATTAAGACTACTTGAAAGTTTCTCCACCTTCTGTGCCTGCAACTGTGTTCTTAGTCTCCATGGTCTGAAAAGCTTTTCTGCAACTACATTAGGATATGCTAAAAAAGTAACTCAGCTTTGTTACCTAGTTGTTTTGTAATGTAGTTCAATAGCCATAACTTAGTAACAGCAAACTGCAAAAGAATGCATTTTGCTAGTTACCATTAAAAAAAAAAAAAAAAAAAAAAAAAAAGCAAGAACATATTTCTTTGAGAAAGGGAGAAAATTGTAAGTTTTTATGACATCTGTTATAATGTTTTTATTTTAAAATGAACTTGAATGTTTCTTAGGAACAGACTGAACTGTAGGGAGAAGAAGCACGTGCTGCAGAAGAGCTGGGTGAATGGCACCAGGAACTGCCAGAAACAACTTGGGAACAGCTAAAGAAGGGGAAACAGTTCAAGGATTGTTCACATCGAAGTTTGGGTATCCAGTGATGGATTCACTGTGGCTCTCCACAAGAAAGCTACAGACTAAGAGAAATCCAGACTTCTATTTACAAGAGATGCAGACATTTCCTAACTTTAGCCATAAGCTTTTAGGGTGTTTATAGTTTGCTGTATTTTACCACATTATTTCACATGTTCTTGTATTTCTGTGGGATATGTCTCATACATATTTTTTTAAAAACTGCTAAATGGTGAAGCACCTTCCACTCAAGCTTATTTTTCTGAATGGGACATCATCCTGACAGGTGTATAGTCTTTTCTTTGTGTTGTAACTACAGCAGTGCTTTATCTCACCCTAAGGTGAAAAGATCATGTCAGACAGGTCTTGAATAGCAGGTGCAAAAGCAAAATAAGCAGGGTAATTTAGATTAACTAAGGGCTTCAGCTCAAAGTTGCTGAATACTTGAAAGGCTAATTAGGATTTTCATTAGATAATGCAAACTTTGGCATAGGTTTTTCCTTGGGAGGCAGTGACTGAGGAAATGAACACCTTCATCAGCTGCCCTGTTGTTCCTCAGGCATGGTGAAAGCCCTTGTGTGTTTTGCGATTAACCAGGCATGTTCAGGTGTTTCTAATTGAATTGTAAGTGCAGAGCTGGCCGCTGGTGGTCCTGTTCTGCCTCCCAGTTCAGCAAGGTTAGCTGCATTCAACTTGCAGGCTCTGCCCTCAGTTACCCTGATGAAACTCCAGACAAAATTTGCAGAAGTTTATTGTTAGATTTTGTCAGAAAAAAAAGTACATCCACCCCCCCCCCCCAAAAAAAAAATACAGCTTGATTTTTAAATTTTAGGCTGAATTAGCAGAACCACCAATGAAATAAAAAAAATGGTTGGATTAAAAAAAGCAGGTTGTCATTGAAGTACTGGAAAGTAAACAGGCTTTATTTGGATCATCTTTCTCTCTTCCTCCCTTCCTCATTTTAAGGAAAATCAGCTGAGACTTGAGGTAGACAGTCTGGCAGTACAGACACCTGCTAATGTAAAGATAGAACAGTTGTATACAGATCCTGCACACAGTTGATGCAGTGGCTGAAAAGCGACGAAATCCTTGTCAAGTAAGTAAGCTGAATTATCATAGTTGATCATTAAAAGTCCAGAGCATATTGGGATAGCTTTTAAAGACACTGGTCAAAAGACATCTCATATGATTAGGTATACGTTTATAAAGTAAAACAATATGTAGGACATGCAGAAATAATTGTAAGGTAAGGGCCTAAAATGCAAAATGTTTTGCAGTGGAATGCTTCTTGATAGGACAAAGCAATCAAACACCACTCCTGTCTAAACACAGGAGAGACAAACTTGAAGCTAATAGAATTAGAAACATTGTTCTTAAGCAATCACAGTATTTTTAATTGTGTACCCCAATCTGAAGCTTGTTTTCTAGAAAAGCAGGATAGAACAAAAATTACTTTTCTTAAATATTATTATAAGGTAATGACATCTGAACTGTCTCTCATCTGAGAGAGCTCATCTGAGCTTTTTTATCAGAGCTGTTTGACCACCTGTCACGTCAGTAAAGAAAGTTAATTTTTTCAGTGTAAATTTCCTTCTCCCCAACTCTCCCAGTTATTCATCCTCAATTTTAAGTCTTTCTGCATGAAGCTCTAGATAGCAAGACTTTGATCATCCTCAATCTCTTGCTTAACAGGTTTTTTTTCTGTTGTAACCCATAAATTTGTCATAGTTAATAAATTTCAGAAGTTGATGGTAGTTTTGGGGTATTCTTTATAGAAACAGGTACTGTTCGAATCATGATTTGTCAGTCCATACCTAGCAAATAAAAATATACTAGTTGTGTTTTAAAATTAATCATATTTTCCAAGCTAGAGTCTTCTGTGCACTGTATCTGTGTAATAATGAACAAGTATGTAGTAGCTCAGCCTTAAATGTTTCTTCAGGTCTCCTATACCTAAATTGGGATACTGTGGCATCTATCCTATAGTAGCAGAGATCAGTGGTCACAAAGTGGAGAAATAAAAGAATGAGACAAGAGCCTATTGATAAAAGATTGTGTAGTGCTTAGTGGGAAAAGTTTAAGCACCCATATAAGAGTTTACGAGAGTTAGATTTTGTGGAGTAGAGAGAAATTAGGTTTTCCTAACAAGAGTGGCACATCAGCTTTTGCTGGTGATTAACTAGAAATATTCCAGCTTGATAGGCAGATTTTTAGAAAGCATTGAGATTTGGTCATTGTAATACATGAATTTTTGTAGCACATCAGCTACACGTGTCAAACAGGGCTGTAGGAGTAGCAGCAGGATTTTTTTTAAGCAAACGAACACAAGGAGTACCTGTAGAGAAAGTTGTTCAGATTTCTTTAGGTATAAGTAAATTCATATCTTACTGTTTAGAAGCACTTAGAAGCTCAAAAGACCAATTAAAATAAAGGATAGTTTAGCAATACACATTTATAGCATAGAATATTCTAAAAATGTAAGAAGACTAGTTAAGCAAACATTATTCTGGAAGAAAATTAAGGTCCATCAGCATCACTGAACAGCCAAGGCACAGTAGTTCTTCCATCTTTACTGTACTAGAAAGATACAGTTGGAAACAATAGTATAGAATAGGGAAGACTGATGAGATTGTAGCATAAAAATCAGTATTTAAAAATATGCAAAGTATTATTCAGATTTAAACTCTTATTCCTAAACTGGAAAATGGTAGTATATTTAATTTCATGATGACTTAAACTAGATTCTGGTTATTATGTTAAATTTATCCCTGCTTCAATTTAAGAATGTAACAGTACATCTTGTATCAATAAATTTTGAGACAAACTTCAAAAGCATCACTTCTGGCTAGTTCATAACCACCAAACATTAAAAGTAATTTCACTTACAAAAATTAATAATTATATCTTCTATAGCTTCTAGATGAGTGAACTAAAACGTCAAGGTTTCAGAATTAATTGTGGTACCTAAAAAGCTAAATAAAAATTCTCTATGGAAGAGAAAAATAATGAAATAATTTCTTGAAGTAGTTCAGCAAACATCACCTGTAGTAAATATTTTGTATAAGGCTTTGAACGTGGTATCAGGTGTTTTCTATGTAAAGTTTTGGCCCCACCTCCTTAGTGCTCAGTTGCTAGCATTCTTGATGGAAAATAGAGTATGTAACATGAGTATACTTCTAGGAAAAGGAACTAATCTATGTTAACTTCCTACATGTGTTTCAATGGAAATTTATGGTGTCCTTTGGTGTATTAATAGATACAAAAGAACAGCTTTTGTAAAAGTAAGTTTTTGTATATGGTTTTCCTTCATGTTATAGTTAAGCATAGGTTTTATAAAGCTATGAAAGATAATGAAGGGACTCAAAGAGACTACTTGGTTTTAGTAGCTGCTTTAAGGTGTCCTATTTAAAGTTTCTAATAGTTTATTAGAATGTCTCCAGAGCTGACTTGTATGATGCTTTGTTTCATTCTCTTACCCTGCTCCCCCCAAAAAGTTCTTTTATCGTTGATAATGTGTCAGTGTAGTATGTCTCTCTCTTATTCCCCCTGTCTGTATAGTGTTTTCTTTTGTACAAACTGTTTTTTTCTTTACGAATAAGTAACTAAATCCTGATTTTTTGTTAATTGCAAAAACCCTTGTGTAAAATAATTTCACAAATACTAGTGCTTTTGTGCTTAGGATTTAGATCTAAATTGTTATTGCTGCATTGAGGGACTGAAGCTACAAAAAGTGCGTGTCCTAAAGCCATGGAGATGATTTGTATCCACTGCAGTGGAGCTCCTATTTTCCCATGCAAAATCTGTGCTCTAGTCATATAATTCCTTGCTTTTCTCTACTTGTCTTTGTTTTTTACTTATGGTGCTTTGGTTTTTACTTACGCTGTTATGAGACTTCTGTGGTGTTGCCGTGATAGTAAAACTGTTTACGCTAATGATGGCAAGGGATAGGCTCTTCAGAACAGCTTGCCATGTGGGTTGTACTTACAATATATTCTGGAATAGTCCCTTTGGAGAGCAATTCTAAAATAGCTTGTCCTTCATTAGGAAACTGACTAGAATAGCTGCATTGTTGGGACATCCATTATTTTTGGATTTTGTACCGGATAAAAGCTTGGATGGGATTGAGGAAAAAACAAAGGAGGAGTCAAAAGTCATAGCATATGTATCCTTATAGATTTACAAACTGCTTAAATACAGAGGTTGCTAGGTGCTTGTGCAGAGTATAGTGTTTCTGTATCTGGTGGAGCTGAGACATCAGTGCTGTGGAGCTAGTGCTTCAGAAGTCTATGCAGATGGGGGAGATAACGGAGAGGAGGATTCCTTTGGGCACTGGGGCCTATTCCCCAAATATTTTGGGCTAAGGTGGAGTCTAATTTTGATGTTCATTTAGTCATGGGAGAAGACAAAAGCTGAAGCTAGGAAAAAAATTCCACTGTAGTACAGAGACAGAGGCTTTAGTGCACCAAGTTATTCATCAGGCTGTTGCCTTCTTGTATCCAAAGAGCAGCTACCCTGGTACCTTCACTCATTATAGCTGGGATTTCAGATTGAGGCGTATGTGGGAGATAATGGTGAAAATCCTATGACTGTGTGTTGTATTTCACAAAACACTACTTTTTTGAAATGACACCTCCAGCAGTGATACAGGGTGCATCTGTTCACCAAAACGGCATTTCAGTGCTCAGATAAGAGGGCAGAGATCTGTTATGAACCCACTCCAGTTAAACTCAGTGTGTTGTGGTGGAGTCCAGTCATTCTTGGAGAACAGGGCTGCTGAAACAGTAAGTGTTAAACATATTGATACCAAGAAGCATACGAAGGCATCACTAGTTGTAACATTCCTGAAGGATAATGACATCATGAACGGCATGTGCTTTGCTGGATGTTGCAGTGTTTTGTGTGAAGTAGAGTTTTGAGTGGCAGATTTGATCTAATTACCATGAAGCTAATAGCATTAACAGTTGTGGTCTCATCTCTGTTGCACAGCTGAACGGCTAGAGTCAGCACTGCATTGCAGTGGGAGCTGTGCAACTATAATAAAGACACAATCTTGTCCTTGAAGAGTTTCCCATTTGAATTGACATACATCCTGCTGAAGGCATCTGCTCTGAGACATGGTTCTTGACTCTAGCGCCGATGGGAGTCTTGTGTTTGAGCTTGCCCAGCTGGCTCCCTCCAGAAGGTACGGGCTGTGTCCACACTGCGTGGCATCTGCTTGGTGTTTTATCTGGGTCTCTTGTGGGAGCGGTCACAGGGCCTCTGAGGATAGGTGGGTGCTTTGCATGGTTCAGAGCACTTCAAACATGAAGTTGGAGTTGGTAGCCACAGGAGTGACACAATGGCGTGATGTCGAAGTGATCGTATCGTGTCCTGGGAGTTGGCTGAAGGGAGGGTAGGAGGTGACTGAGGGTGGAAAGCAGCACTTGAGAGTTAGAGGTTGGAGGTACAAGGGGAGAAGGGGTCAGATTTGATGCAATCTGGCTGTTTTCCCTTATTGTAAGAGTGCCCTGCAGGAGATATTACTTGGCTTAATGTTTCATGATGATGATGAAGATGATGAGAGCCAACAGGGTGCATGGGATTGAGTTTCTATGCACAGTGTGGGTGAGCAGGGATGAGGCTTTGGACCAAAATTGGGAGCAAGTGGCAGGCTGAAAGGCATCAAACAGCATTTTCAAGGGATTTTATTTTGAGGCCTTAAAAGCACCAGTGAAAATACTTGGCCAACTACTTATCCATAGTGAACAAGAGAAAGCTGCTAAATGACTTGATAGGAAGAAGTGAACTACAGAGGACATTTTTTTTTTAAAAGGAAAGTAGGTGTGAGGAGACCTTTTTGACTGACTGCTGCATTTCTCTAGAGGAATTTTAAAGGCAGTTGTAGCCATTCAGACTGGTAGTATGAGAAGCAAATCTTTGAATTAATCCTAAAAAGTTTCTGGGTGCGTGGAGAGAGCTTCAGGTGAAGTTAGTAGCTGGGAAGCTGGTCACATCTAACAGCAACTGTGTGTACTCACCTATGTAAATGAAACTGTCTTACTAATGAAGAGGCGGTTCCCTTCTCAATGAAGAGGGAGCTCCTGCAGAGAACAAATGGGTGATGCTGAACCATCTTCTTCAGTCTGATTAATGTGGGAGTTTCAGCATCCGTTTTTATGGCTCATTTCCTTTTCATTTACGCACAAAGTAGGACATTTAAAAAAATTGTTCATTTTACTGATGCAAAATAGAACATTTGTGAATCATTGTTTATATTTAGCAGAAGACGTATTTAAGTAAAATGAATTTTCTATTCCTGAAGAAAATTTATGTATCCATTTATAAAGTTAAAACTTATTTCCAATATTATGCAGGAGTACGACAAAAGTTGTTGTAAATTACTTGGATTATTCTTTGTGTCAAATAAGGATTTTGCCAATGCTTCTCTTAATTCATGATTGAATGCTGGTATGACACTTGGATTTCACTGCCTTTGTATTTAATTAATGAGAAAAACCTAGACTCTGAATTTCAGAGCCAGAAGTATTTCCCTAATAGTATTATGAAATGTTTTCACAATAGGGTTGTCAAATTGCCTGCTGATTAAAAGTGTCATGATGAAAAAAACATGGTAATCTTTTCTGCCAGAATCTGTGAAATTTCACATTGCAGTTTAATACTGCTAATGAAATCAATTCTTTACCAGACTAAAAAGAAGTCTCAAACTCTAGAGTCACAACCTGTGCTTAGGTGCGATTGTGGGATTTGGTTGCTGATAGTGCTGGTGTTCTCCTATTCTGTATGGTTGCTGAGTATGTAGCAAAGCTGCTTTTTTTTTTTTTTTTTTTATTAATATTAGTATCCAACTTGGAAAAAAAGGTTATTGTCCAACAGTAGCAAACAGGCATGCGCTGTGGTTCTGCCAGGCACTTGCATCAGGGAACCCAGAAGACTGCAAGAAGGAATGCATGCATCACTGATCAAGCCATTACAGCAGATGCAAAATACCGATTTGAGATCTTTAGAACTAAGTTGTTCTCTAATAATTGTAGAACCTGATTGGTACTTATGATGTTTTTAAGGGATTTTCTGCTGTGTTGTCTTGATACTATGACTTCTCTGGCTTATCAAAGTATCTGGGTAAGGGAGGGTCAATGTGCTACAGGAGTAACAAGGTCAAGTATTGAAACCAAGCTGTGGCTTAAGAATGTTATGCAAATATTGATGTAAACTGCACTTGTTTGAGCTACAGGCATGGATTAAGAAAATGGAGTAGTAATGGGAATAGGGGAGGAATTAGATAAAACATGCATTATTTTTTACAACATTTCCATTTATCTTTGTCTCCTTTACATTGTTACAGTTATAAATTACATGTCTTGCCCTGCTGCTTATTTTTCCATTTGATTGTACTGAACAGCAAGGGTGGTTTCATGCTACTTCAGTGGTTAAGAGTGGGCATAAAGTTTGCACAGACAGAAACTTCCTGGATATATGCTTCTGCTATCTGTAATCTGTTACACCACAATTACAACCATCAGCTTCCTAAGGAGTGCGTATGTTAACCTAAGCTGTATCTGTTTCACTGACTACACTGATGAACTCCTTTCACTCTTCCAGCAACGTCTGAAAAATGTAAATAGAAGTATTTCATTCGCAAGCTTAAGATTTAAGAGGTCCAGCAGCAAAACTCATGATAAGGTGCTTGCACTGCATGCATTAGAACAATGCTAGAGGAGATAAGGGAGACAGAAGGATTGTTATTGCAGGAAGAGTTGATGGTCTTGAGAAAAAAAAATCTGCATCAGTGTGTTTAAAGGATGATCTTTGTGTTCTTCTATGTAATTTATAGAGTCTTGAAGTTATGTTATAAAACTTTACTAAAAAAATAAGTTTTCTTCTTTTAATGCTGCATCAATTCGTTGTGTTTTTCAGTTGACCTGTGAGGACTGTATCTCCAGAAAGACAGATGTTTCTGTGTTTGGGTTTTTGTTTTTATTTTTATTTTTATGTCTGTTCCTTTGTAATATTCAGAGCGCCTTAACCAATGTGTATATGAAATGGGTGCTGAACTTCCACCTGTTCCCCTTTTTTAAACTTTAGCACTAAAAAGCACTGAAATCTTGTGTAGTCATGTACAATAAATGCTTTAGATCTAACTTGACTACTGTAACACTTAGATTTTACAGAATGGTAAAAACTGAAGTGCTTCAGCCCCCAGTTATGCTGTTTCATTTATCGAAAATGATAAAACCTTAATTGAAACACATTCTGCACTTGTGCACCTCCACTTTTGAGAAGCTGCATGTATTTAGTATTTCACTATTCAAGTGGCTGCATTCATCATTAATGCAGTAAACAGTTACATAGCTATGTATCATTTATGTAGGAAAATGTTAGTTCCTTCCTGCCTTCTCCCTGCTCCCACCTTGTGCCTGATGAGCATCCTCCTAAAGCAGAGCTCTGATCCTGTGTCCTCTCCTGCTGCAACATCCTCGTGCCACCATTCCTCTAAGGTGCACCCTGACCACCCCATCCATCCACATCAGAGCTGGGTGTGCAAGGCCCCGGCTCGCAAGACACTTCCCCTGCTGTATGAGAGAGGCGCCTGAAGCCGCTGCTCACGGGGGCGAGCTGTGGCTGGGTATGTGCTTGTGTAGCTGCTTTCAAAAAGGGAAGCTTTGAAGTGCTTCAAAGAACCCAGTGGTATGTGTACCTTTTGATAAAAAGGATGTTTAGTACAAATAGGAGAATATACTGAAATATTAAGATAAGCAAATTTTGTGGTTGTGAACAATGATTCCTAGGGGAGAGCTGATGGTGACCAAAGTGTACCTAAGCAAAACTGTGCTTTCACCCAGTTCATAATGGCTGAATAAACAAACAACCTTGATAAAAAGAAAGTGGACTGAAGCACAGTCATGACTGTTGGTGTTACTGACCGGTATTAGAAGAGACAAGTTATAGGTAAAGCTAAGGTCTTCACGCTACTGAATTTTTCTAAACATCAGATCAAATGTGTCTGGGTTTAGTTTTATATGTTGTATTGCCAATACTTAACAAATAATGGGACTAGCCGTATCTTTTAAACTCTATAACCTTCCTAAAAATGTTTTTACTTATGTTGAGGGTTTTTGTTTTTTTCTTCTGGAAAAAATAGTTTAAGATTTTGGCAGAAGGGAGCTGTCTGTAACGTAACAGAACTTAGTTCATCTCATGCCAAACACCAGCACTTGATATCAGTAATCTTCGACTCAAATACTACTCTTGGGTACATTTATATTCCCATTGTTTCATAACACAGCGGGAAAAACAGTCTTTAGCAATTGCTAGTAGAGAAAATCTGCACACAGTGGGAGCTGAAACAGTTCTTGCAGTTGTGTAATAAAACCCCAAAACGTTGGCAATGCTCTGGTCTTGGAAGGGGATTTTTGTTGGTGAATGCTAGCAGTGGTTTCAGGCTGGTGTGCGTTGTTCTTTTCACGCTGTGTGTGATATTGAGTTACACTGCACGTGCAACATATAATCCTTAAAGGATGTGGGTGTTTTTCTCCTTCCCGGCCCAAAGGGAGTAACTTGTAGGGAACTTGTGACTGGTAAATTATGGCAGTATTGAATGACTGTCAGTATAAACCTGGGTGAAAACATTTGTACTACATAGTCAGATCAGGCTTTTCTAGCATTCAGTGGTGCTAGTCCCTGCTTTGGAGCACGTGTACGTTTTAAGGGAAAAGAAGATACAAGATACTTCCTGTAAGTTTCTTCCTAGCAAGAGTGACAAAAGCACAGTATATTTTCTTCCCTATTGTACCCCTCTCCCCATTGTTTTAACCACAAACCATGCTTAGAAACAGCAACATCACTTCCTAAGACAAACAGTTTTTATTAAATTTCAGGTGAAGATCCTTTTGACTTTGAAGGATAAAGAAGATCATTTGAGAAAGTAAGATATTTCTGAGGAGAGACGAGGGTAGTGTCACCCCTGCTTCCAGTTAGAGCAACCTAGTTCTTTACATTTGGGAAGGTAAATTAAAGCTTTTTAGGTTTAGGTACATTGTTGTTGTCTTGACGCTGTATGAAAGATGATGAGACTTCCATATCTGTAGGAAGATATTTCCCCCTCTGTGCGTACTCTGTCTTCTCAGTGCAGGAGACCTGTTGGGTGGCGGAGGCCCTGTTGCTGCTGGCTTGCCTAGAATCCACAGATCTAGTAAATTAGTCGAGTGCCACCTTTGAGTACATCTCTGCAGAACTCAAGCTCTCATCCATTAGACAGCGGCACTGATGTTGAAAGCCTTCAGACCAGCCCTGAGACTGTTAGAGGTGCAGGTCAGAGCATGAGACAAATTCCAGCTCTTGTTCAGACCTGTATGCTTTGCAGCAGGGAAAAGTGCTCAAGGGCTGGCAGCTCCACAGTAACTTTGCCATAGCTGTACTTCACTCAAAGTAGTAATACAGCATGTCATCCTCTACCACGCAGCTAGGGAAAAGCATGTCGACACAACCAGCCATGGGAGATGCCATACAGAAACAGAGTGCGTAAGAGCATTGTGGGGCTTTGCTTGGATGGATTGGTGCAGTGGTTTATCAGCTGCAAAGATGGCAGTTGCCTAATAACTGTGTAATGAAGATGTATATGCTGACTTCTGATTGATCATTGAGGCACCTAAAAAAAAATAAATTAAGTCCCACTTTCATTAAGATTTTGAGCCTCTTTAGTAATACAGTTTGATTCAAACAGGCAGAAGTCATGGTTAGAGAGGGATTTCTTTATTAAGAATTGATCCATAAAATCTTCTCACCCAATACATACATAAGCTCTCTAATGTGATATCTTGTGTGTCTCAAACATTTCTTTATTCCAGAAACTATGTCCCTTCCTCTAGAGTGGTTGCATGTTTCCATTCAGGTAGTGGGGTCATTTCAAAGGATTTTAAAAGGATCCACTGGATGATGACATATTGCTCTGACTTTATGATTCCAAATACTAGGTTTTGGGTAAGTTGTTAGCCTGAGTCTTATGGCTGAGAATAGTGCTCCACCCACAAGAATAAACTTGGCTGGTCTCAGTCCATCTGAAAACACTTTTTGTTCTGGGTGCATTCAGCTAGTTTGTGTTTTGTAATGGGAGCAACCATGTTAAATAGCTTTAGCAGCATGTCTCTTCTGTTTATGTTGATGGTTTTGGAGAGACTGCCAGACTGAATCACTGATGTAGCAATAATATTTTATAATACTGCAAGATAGTTGTTCCCTTGACTTATTACCATTGTCAAGAACAAAGTCTGGGTAGGGATTTATGTGCTGTCAGGTAGTGTCTGCCTATCTATCAGGAGCAGCAATGCTGCTGTTCTAGGAGATCTATAGTTTGGGAAAAAATCATGACATCTTTTGGAATATTTAATGGAATGATAGTTGGCACTTGAGACTAAAATAAAAGGTTTTTCTGTTGCATGAGGTATGGCTGACAAGGTGTATTCTTAGTCTGTTTTATTGATCATTTTAAGTAGGAGTTGTAAAGAGCAACCTTTGCCCTCTTAGTGTCAGAATGGGATCTCAGTAAAGAACAGATCTTATTATTGCTTGTGCAGCTTTCCCCAAAAAACTGGAAAAATGCTAGCTGCTGCTCGTCTACCTTCCGTCACTAAGAACAAAATCTCTTACTGAATTTTGCAGGCTTCCTAAAAGTGTCTTTTGACTCCTGCCATAATATTTAATGAAAGGCTGTCATGTGAAAGGTCTAAATCTGTTACAAGATTTAACTCCAAAATGATTCTTCTTACTTGAAGCTTAAGTTAGTTCTTCACTGTTATCCAACTATTTCTCCTTTGCAAGTGAGCTGTCTCCATAGCTATAGTAATTTCTTGGATAATAACTTCCAGTTCATAGATGGGGGGCAGGAGAGAAAAAGTGTGTGTGTGTGTGAACAGTTGAAGTTAGTACAGGTGGTATTACACTTAATGAAACTCTTTGATAATGGCACTTACAGGCAAAGAATCAACTGATACAGTGTAGCTTGGTTTTGTGGGACTTCAGCAGTACCTTGTTTCCCACATGATGGCATTGGAAGGTCTTCAGGTTGCTTTCACAGTGCCATTCAGCTTCCAGCAAACAGGTTCTTTCCTACAAGTTACTTAATTGTTATCATTTGCATGTGACCCTTTCTGACCTTATTTGCATCACTTATCCCACACACACTTCATTTTTCTGTTGTCATAAGTCAAATTGCCAAAGATGATCTCTCCTATAAGCTAGCTAAAACTAGGTTCTTTGTAGGATTTGAACCTAGATACAGATTTTTTTCTTTTCTCCTCTAAGTTTAGATTAAAAAAAACCCCTTTCCTTACTCTAGTAGTTCAGACAGAATCAGTTGGAAGAGCGGTTACAAGCAATTGGCAAAGTTTATCTGTAGCAGAACTCTTGAGTTTCAGTATTTCTGTTTCTCTTTTCAGATCTGGTGCCCTTTGTCTAAAATAATAAGAAAAAAAACCAACACCCCCCCCCCCCCCAAAAAAAAAAACCCCAAAAACACAAACCAGAACAACCCAGAAGTGCTGAAATAATAGAATTAAGATTCTTTGTATGGCTTCCTCAAGCAGGGGTACTAAATTGGAGAACTAGACTTTGGAGTGCAAAAATGGCTTCTTTGTAGGCATAACTTCATCATCATTACTGATTGAATAGAAAAGTTGACTCTACACAATCATAGGATAGTAGAAGGGCAAATGAGTATTTATTTGTACAAGTGACAACTTTGTAGACAGATTTTTTTTTCTCCATCTTGCAAGCTAATTACTTGTATAGCAGACTACTTTGTTTCTGAAAGTTCATATGCTTTCACAGAAAACTGTCAATGCAAGGCACAGTTTTGGTGAAGCTGGTCTGCTGATTAGGTTCTGTCTTAAAGAACCTTTGGCAGACTCCTTAAATTTCTTTTTTTTTAATCAGTATTGTTGCCCAAAGTTAACCATTTGGACATAGCTGGACCACCTTCCACACAAAAGGGAGTCTGTATCTCAGACTGATTTTAAAATATGTTTAGTTGCTTTCTGTGAGCAAGGGTCATCAAGAAAACATTGATTAATGTCTAAAGCTTGAGCAAGGATTTTTTGGAAGCTAGAGACTCCCTGCTATAAGGAAAGGGCTGGAAGAGCTTTCTGCAGCTCCTACAGCTGTCGAAGTGTGATAAATTGTTCAGTAAATGCACATGAGCTGATCCTGTAGCAACTCACTAGAGCTTTGTGGTGGGACTTTCTGAGAATCCCAGGCTTGGTAGACACAACTTGACTCAATCCTCCTTAGGATTTATCCTGCTAACCATAAACTCTGATTGGAAAGGTTCCTGAGCTGGTAGCAGGGAGACTACCCCCTCTGAAATGAATGCCTCTTTTCAGGCTTACGCATTAAGAAGGAAACCAGCTCTCAATGACCACATGAGGGTGTGGTGGAGGTCGTAGGGCACAAAGTTGTTATGCTTACTGTGGTATAGATGTGTGACCTTCCTCCTATTAGAGTGTGCTTACTACCAGAGACTGAAGTGGAAGCCTTTGAAGTGCATCAGGCAGGTAATGCTGAATGCGATAGGAAATGTCCTGCCTTCCCGGATGTTTATACTTTGGATGATAACAAGTAGTACCACCAGTCAGTAAGCAGCTCAGATGGCAGTTGCTCATTTTGCCATGCTAGAGGGTTAAACCACCTTTTGGATAATAGTGCAATATGAAGGAAAGATGTGAAGGCTTTTCTTTTATTTTTTTAATGCAAACTATTGTATTCCCTGGAGAAGAAGGTTAAATTTTGGATAGAAGCCAAAAATTAAGTACATAAGTTCTCATAATTAAGTAGTTGGATACTAGGAAATGCCCCTGTTGTCTTAATCCTTTTTTTAAAAACTGTGTAACTGAGGAGTTTGTGAAACATTTGTTTTAGGAGGAATAAGTTCTTGAAAAGTAGGAATTAGTTTTTGACTTACACAAAACAGCGAGAGAATGGTAATAGGAAATAACTAGGAAGACAATGGTAAGTAAATAACCAAGATGCAGTCAAAAAAGCTTCAACCATTCAGTATCATTTTAAATAACAGATTGGGTTCCGTAAACTTGGTTCTGAAGTGGCACTCATTAAAAATTAGTCTTTCCAATGACTTCAGTAGAAGCCAGACTAGATTTTTTTCTTCTTGTTAGATATTTAAATAAACTGGAAAGTGAAAGGCAACAAGAAGATAAGTTGTGTTTACTTGTCTTCAAAGGGACTCTTGCCTAGTTTGGGATACTTAGTAGCCTTGGGGTTGGTGTGGAGAGATGATTAAAAAATTGTGCTCTGTGTTAGTGGATTCTTACTTTGTGGCTGTTTCACGGTCTTGAGTTTATTCACTCATAGGCACCTACACCTGGGCTTAACAGAGGTGTTCAAATTGCCATTATAGTTGCTGATGGTCTAGTAAATTTGGCCTGTATTTTCTGGAGTGCTAGTGCCTGACTAGATGTGAGTGAGATGAAAGGCACTCTGTGATCTGTGTTTCTGCTGTGGGAATTCGAATTCTTCAGTCAGACTTATTTCAGGGGGGAAAACCAGCAAGCTGTTTGGGGATGGGACAGGGCAGGATGAGATTCAGCTACAGGTTCAAGTTACATCTCCTACATCAGATGACTACCTCATTCATGTGTAGTAATAAAATTCCTCTCCATCTTTTATTCACCATCCACTAAATTATTAATCCAGTCTGTTTAGTCATAATAAATATGCTTGTCTAAAGCATGAGAAAGTTGTGTTTTGATTGACAGTCACAGAAATACCATATGCATGAATTGCTGTAGCTCATTTTGTCAGAAATAATCAGCGTAAGACCCAGACTACGTATTTAAATACAGCTATCCAGGATTTGAAGATCCCTCACTAGGGATCTTCACAGTACTTCTACATGTGCTATTTGGAGTCCATCTTTCTGTTGAAAACAAGTATGCCAAAAGATCGATTTTACTAATTTTTTAATGTTGAGCTTGATTGTAGCTTAAGTAGCTATGTCATTGTCTTACAGTATAGCAAAATCCTTGCTGTCTCTGCCAAGGTTTAAGAATTGTTTGTATGCATGGGGGTTGTGTAACACTCCTTGAATTGAACCACTCAATCATTTCAGTCCTTTGAAGGCACACAACAAATATTCCAGCTTGGTAGTATAACACCCTTGAAAATATTCTGTGGAAGGAAGTGAGGGATAGTTCTTATGTATTTGGAAAACATGAAGTCTTTATGTCTAGAAGCTGTGGACGCGCACTGTGAGACAGGCTAACAGAGACATGTTAGCTCACCGCTGTCCTGCTGGGGATACAGCTCCATCTTGTTGCTTTTGCAAAGTCCAGCTGTTAAGTCTCCAATCTGGCTTCAGAGGCATTATCTAAGCTAGGGAAATGTTGTCCAATGATTTCAGTGTTCTTAAATAGCGTATGGTGTTGAATGACATCCTGCAAAGTGTAAATATGAACAGATGAAGGTTAAACACTCTAAATTGTTATAGCATTGGTGATAATGAATAATGTAGTCTTGGTGCGATCTTATCAGCTGCTTGAATCATTTGGCTTAATGCTCTAGAGAGCTATGACTGTAACCAATAAAATACTGCAATGTGTGTGTGGCTAAGAGGGAGTCGGAAGAAGGTATTGAGCTTGTGAAGGCAAAGTGATCTTCACAGTGCCTGAAATGACTAACAGTGTTAGTGTTCGTGTAAAACTGTAACACAGCTTCTCATTCAGTAATGGGAAAAGTCCAGATTGCTGCAGAACAACCACTCCTGCCATTTCATGAGTTACAGACTTTCTCATTTTGATCTATTTCCTTCTGTTTAAAAGAGGTAAGAAAGTTGTATTGTAATCTGCTGGATAGCTCAGAAGATTCTGCTAGGCCTTCAGCATTTCCTGGAAAACGAACGTGAAATCATCTGGTGAGATGAAGCAAAAATAAGAGGGAAGGGAAAACACACAAATAAAATGCACAATAAGAATTTCTTTCATATAAAGCAATTTATTAAGTTTTTTTTTTTTAAACAGTCTTTTAGTTTTCCAGCTTATCCTATGTTCTCAGCTAGTTGCTGGGCAAGAAACGGTGTGTTATGCCAGCTGCAGCTGATGTTTGCTGTGCACACACTTATGTGTGTATTGGCCAGCTGTGCAGAACAGATGCCTTCAGTACATGCTTGACAGTTCTCTTCTGCGTGGGTGTCTGCTTTACACAGCGACTTGCTCACTTTCTCTTGTCCCCCCTTGTCCTTCCCCAAGAAAGGTCGCTCATAAGGTGGTGAGATAGAGGTCAAATTCAGTAGAAGACATGGGCCCTAGATACTTATGAGAGTGAGAAAGACAAGAAGGAACTGATAATGCAATTTCAGAAACCTTTTTTTAGCCAGAAAATGAGGCTTACAGGCTGCCTGTAGATGGTCCTTGATGTTTCACATGCGACCTGTGATTAATTCCTTCCAGTCCCATGACCTGAGCGTGCAATGCTTCCATTGTGAGAAGCCTGCTAGCACACTATGATCCCTTTCAAAGACAGATGGGGCACCTCCAAATTAGCTGTGGAGATCCCAATAAGGTCTTTCACTCAGTTTTCTAAATAAGTAGGTGTTTCCTTCCAAACATTTTCTCCTTTTGCTGTCTAGGAACTGGGGAGTTTTCCCTTGAGAGGATCAAATATCTGAAGCAAGCAATGAAGTTTAGCTGCACATTGGGTAGCTTCTAGCAAAAGAAGGCCAGTGAACGTACATTCTCTCTGTCTGTGCTTGAGGATGTCATTTCTCAGTATTATCCTTCCATTCCTCATAACACTGGGGATGGGACACAACTGCTCATGTGTGAGCAGCATCCTGTATATTCCTGGTTGTCTCCCAGAGAATGACTTCAAATGCTAGCTGTTAGCAGTAACTGAGACTAACACCTCTGTGAGTGACAGAGCTTGTCTAAGACCAGAATTAATTCAGGCAATGTGGAATTCCAGTCCGAGTTTTGTTTCCAAACACTAGTTTTATGCAAAAAGGAAAAAAAAGAGCATTGTTATGTTCTGTTACACTGCACCTTTATTCTAATAGTTTCATTCTGTGAAATAATGATAATGCTTTGTAAGCAGAAATCAGCCTTGCTTCCTGCTCTGGAATTTAGTAGGAAGCTAAGGGTTTATGAAAAATAAATGTATTGAGTCCTGGGTGTTGCTACAAGCACTTTTAACCAGAATGTAAGCAGTAGGAACACTACTGTGAATGGTTAAGTTGGCTAAGCTTTCAGCAAAAGCTAAGATACACAGATGCAGTCTACTGTGGTGCCTGGTTTCTGAACCCTCAGAACAAGCTTTTGAGAACAGCTGAATCTCTTCCCAGCCCTATTGAGTTGGACTGAAGAACCATAGTTAGGCAAGTAACTTCCTTCCTAACAGATTAAACTTTTTTTAAGTTCGTCAGAAGTCTGTTATTAAACAGGAGCTGTGGAGAATTTATTTTGGCTTCGGAAAAGCATTGGAGAAAGTCTTTGCCTTGGCTTTTTGCAAGATGAGATGAGCAGACTTACTTGGTATTTCGCTCTGTATTTGAGGCTGTTCCATTAAGTGATAGCATATATAAATGGGCTGATGTCCCGCCTGTTGTTCATCAGCCACCACAGATCAGGTTGCGCTGTTCATGCTACTTATGTGCTGTGTAATATAAATTGACTTTACTAGAAGTCTAGTGCTAAAATTGACTTCTACAGAAGTATCTGAAATCTAATTTATGGAAATATGAAGAAACAGAACTTTATGCCTAAAAATAAACTTGAATGTAAATTGAGTCTGACCAGAAAATTGGAGCTTTTATTTTTTTTTATGTGATTCTCACCAAATTTTTGATAGTGCTTGCCACTGCTTTTAAATGTTTCCAGGCTGAATTCACTGTAAATCACCTGTATATCTTACCTCTCCAAGTTCACCTTCAAGTTGCATGGTTGCAGTGTTGTCAGTTGCTTGGTGCATAAAGACTCAGTACTATTTGTTGGGGGTTTTTTTAAAACACAAGAAAAGTATTTGGTGGCTTTTCCATGTTGCTGAAATTTGCTGGTGTGGCATCTTCCAAACCCTATTGGATTCCTTAAATGTGTAGGAAAATGATGCTACTATCTGCAACTTCAGAAAGACTAACAGAGATACCAAATGAACACTGCTGGTTCACCTTGTGTGTAGGCTCGTTAGAACCTGGCTGCCTTAGGAAATGTCAGCATGCGTTGAATGTGTGAATGACACAGGTGAAACGGAGGGAAAGCTTTATCTTCTGTTACCTTCCTCTTGGGAAACATGGACTTTGTTATTGGTTCAAGTTTTGGGAAGAGAGAGTTTCCCCTCCTCCTCTCTGGAGGAAGAGAGGGGGGAAAAAGGTGCAGATTTAACTTACTCATTATAGGTTACAAGACGTAATAAAGGCCTAATAAATACTTGGCCTTTGTGGGTTTTGTTTGGTTGTTTGGGTTTTTTTTAATATGTCAGATGGAAGTAGAGAAGCTTTTAAATTTAGACTGTAACAAACTCCAAAATACTTGCACTTCATTTTTCTGTCACATTATAGCAAAGACATTTTTGTTTAAATGATGAACTAGTGGGAGAGTCCAGCATTTGAGCAAGCCAGTTTCTGTTTGCTCCTCCCCTCCACTGCTAGCAAGTGTAAAGAAGAACATTTCCTCTGTAGCTTCCCAGTCAAATGTGTAGGACAGAAGGACCAAAAAAAGTAATCTTTTCAAGGAACAAACGAGCTACTTCAGCGGTTATGGGTTAGGTGAGAAAAAGTAACCAACATAAAAGCAGAAAACAAACCCACCCACTCCCTGCACCACCACCACCCCCCAACCCACAAACCAACAAACCTTTTTGACCTTATAGCTAGACTGCTGTTGTTTAAACATTCTGATACAGAAAAAGCTTTAACACAAGTGGTACTAATTCCCATGCAAAAATTGTCTCTTTTTTGTTTTTCTACTGCATAGCCTTTGGAATTACTTTATAGAAATCTTACTGCATACATCAGATCAGATGGACTTACGTAGGCATTTAAAACTCTGATCTTGCAGGAGAAGACCCTCTGTCCTTTCATAGAGACCTGCTGACTAGAAACGGTTGATGAGTCTATCTGGACTCTTCTGGACATGGCCTTGCAAGGAGAGAGATTAAAGCCTGCATCTTCACAACAATGGAGAAACACTGCTGGGGCAGGGGCGGATTTACTGCCAGAAAGAGCAGAGGTCTCAATTTTTCATCTCATTGTTGAGTATCTCAGAAAAGCAAGTTTTTCTTTTTCCCCCAAGCAGTTAGACTCTAATGAATTCAGTATTGTAACCTTAACCTTTTACTGGCAAACTTACTTCAGAGATCTGCCAAAGAAATAAAATTGCACTTGTAAATATAATGAACACTGTAGTAAACAAATTCATTTTTTTTCCCCTTCAGAATAAAATGAGGAATACTTTAGTATCTTCTGCTTTTAAAATTAAAAGCACTTGCAGAGGGTCCTCACTCAACCCTGAGAATATAGAAGAATAGGAATGAGGATGGGCATTGTAGCCTCTTGGCCATACCTCTGTTCCTTTGCCAAGCATTCTAAAGCTCCCTGTGCATGTTGCAAGGTTTATTTACTGCACCTTTGCATGTGGATGTGTCTTGGCCTCTCCTTGATGACTTCAGGAACTCATTTAAAAAAAAAAAAAAACAAGATAAAAAGTCTTGATGTCTGTTTTCTGGCTGTCTAAATGGGAAGCTCTTAGCCAAGGCACTCAGCTGAATGTGTCTGCTGATGTAAAGGTTAAGATGCAGAATCTCAAGTTAGAATAAAAATAAATCACTGGTGTGCACCTTGAGACCTGGAACTGAGGCGCTGCTCTAAGCGGCAGGCATAGAGGCAGCATTAGTAGTTGCCGAGTGTTAATTTTCTGCACTGATGTTTGAAGTCTGTCCCCTTGGTGTGTCTGTCAGTTGGCCACCGGTAGCAAAGGCGCACGGTAGGGTCTATATTGGCTTTTCAGCTCAGTGACTATTACTGCATTGGTCATCCATGCTATGTTGTATAACAGTGTGAAAAAATAAGTTTATTTAGCAGCATGCGGATAATAATGAAAATCATAATTGTCACTGTTTTTTAATTGTCTGTGCTAGGTTAACCTTGATGAGCAGCCAGACACCCACCCAGTTGCTCACTCACACCCTCACCCCAACTGGATGGAGGCAAAAATAGGATGGAAAGACTTGTGGACTGAGGCAAAGACAGGGAGGTTGCTTACCAGTTACCATCATGGGCAAAACAGACTTGACTTGGGGAAGATTAATTTAATCTATTGTGAATTAAAATACATTTGGATGTTGAGAAAAAAAGACAAAAAATAAAACACCTTCCCTCTCTCCACCCCTTTTTTTCAAAACTCAGCTTCACTCTTTCATTCCCAGCTCCTCTCCTTCCTCCACCCCAAGCAGCACAGGGGGGTGGGGAATGGGGGTTGGAGTCAGTCCATAACGGCTCCTCCCTGCCCCTCCTTCCTCCTCACACTGTTCCCCTGCTCTGGCGTGGGTTCCCCATGGGCTGCAATTCTTACCTGGAAAGCCTGGTCCACAGTAGTCTCTCCAGAGACTACAGGGGAATCTCTCTCTGCCCCACCATGGAGCACCTCCTCCCCCTCCTTCCCCTCTCACCTTGGTGTCTGCAGGGCTGTTCCTCACGCCTTCTTCCTCGCTCTTTCTGTGTGGCATTTTTTTGCCCTTTCTTAAATATATTTACCTGAGGTGCCCCGACCTTTGCTGAGGGGCTCAGCCGTGCCCTGCGGTGGGTTGGTTGGAGCCGGCTCAAACAGTTTGTGTTGGGCACAGGGTAGCCCTGGCCTCTCCTCACAGAGGCCACCCCTCTTGCCAAAACCTTGCCATCTACACCCAATACACAATCCAATTTTTAATTAGCTGAGAGGGCCTTGCAGGCTTCTAAACCCTAATGTGGCTTTTTGGAGAGTTTCAGTAGTTAGAAGCATCTAATTCTAAAGGTAAGTTTGAGGTCTTAATTATTTTGACATGTCCTTTTTACCTGTATGCAGAATGCAGAATTTCTTTTAGCCCTACAGACTAATTTTGTGGGTCCTCTGATGATTCTAGGTGACCACAGCTGACACAAGGTTGCAACAGTGGGAAGTATTAAAGTTGAGGAAATTTGGCTATTCAGGGGAAAACATAAAGAGTTTGTACTCATTCTGTGATTTTCATTCAGAAAGGCGGGGGGGGGGGGGGGGGATGGAAATCCAAACAAACCTCAACCAAGGATTGGATCCCTCATTTCTTCTTGGGCTGTCTCTGCCATCATCGTGTCTGTTTTTGTCCTCCCTTGTCACCTTAGGTTATCAGAGTAAATGCAGGACTGAAACAGTACAAAATTTGATTAATTTTGTATTTATACACTATGAACACAGCAACTGTCTAAAAATGTTGGGCTCCTCAGCTAGCGCTCTTTCAGACTTGGGGGTGTGTGGAGGCTTTGCTGAGCAGCTGCTTGGATTTCCAAGCTGAGTACATAACCTGAAATTGGCTGTTTCTGTGGTACTTGTAATGGGGCTCAGGACACATATTCATGTCCTGGTGGAAAGGTTTAAGGCTGCCTTAGCACAGGGTGTTTTATCATGAAAGTGTGGTGTGTGCTTTGCTAGATAGTGCAGGGTAGTGTTCAGATAAGCGGTGAAATAATATAAATACAGCTTTGTTGTTGACATGATGAAGGGATCTGTTGTATTATAAAGAGCAGCTCCCTCACCTGTTCAGTCTATTAGACATTTTTAAATTATCTAGGGACTTAAGAGCTTTGAAACTTCATTTTAACCAGTTTATGAGCAGCAGCTGCTAGGTAGAGTTCCATAGCTGTAGTTTGTAGTCAGTATTTATGGAAAGCCTGCTCACAAAGCCTCTGAAAGCTCTGGGTAAAGGTGGGGTGGCAAAACGATGATTTTGTAAATTAATGTGTGGAAGTACATTTTCTGTGGGTGTGAGCATCCAACCAAGCCTTGTAGAAACATAACGATGTCTGCAATCATATTTGTATGCAGCTATAACAATAAATAATAAGGAGTAAACATTTTTAGTGCGATATCTTGAGATAATACGGGGGAGGTGGTGGTGGGGAAGCTCTTCACCATCTCAGCTTCCAGGTGCATCTCTTCCTTCCCAGTTGCATGTAGGAACCCTTCTAAGGACCAACCATTTAGGGGGGTCCCTTTCTGATAGGAGTTTCATCAGTCCTCTTGTCACTACTTGGGTAATTCTTCTTGTAAATGTGAAGCTTTCTAATTGTGCTGCATATAATTATGGGATAAGAAACACACTGTTTTGTCCACTGCAGTTTTGATAGATACTTGGGAGTTTCAGGGTTGACAGCAAATTTGCTTTTAGTAGCTGGAGTTGCTTGCTCTTTCATCTCTTCCCCAAACTAATTTCATGCCTTAAAATATCAGGCCTTGCTCTGAAGGCAAAGTTCTGCTTCGTTTGAGAGGACCGTTACTGTGTCAGTAATTATGTGCTTTTCCTGCTTACACCCATATTACTGAGCTGTTAGCTACATGAACCATGATTTCAGCTTCCAAGTAGGTTCCTTCTGAGAACTGCAGGATTCAAAGTGCTGTATTTTTCCACATTTTAACATCATAAATGATTTGTAAAAGTGTAACTAGCATATACTCTGTTCTTATCAGAATATCGGATCTCAGGATTTGACCACTCCTATGGCTGCAGGTCCTTTCTTTTCCCTTGGAAAAGCATGATAAAACTCTGAAAAACAATACTCAGAAGAACATGAACAAAACCCAGTGGGTTATTGCTTCCTCTATCAAGTATCTCCTTCTGTTGTCCACAGCTTTTTTCCATGCAAGGAATCTTCTAAGTTCTGAAGCTGATGCATCATAACTATAAAGCAAATCATTCTGTAATATATAAATATTCTTCCAGCTATCTGTATGGCTTTTTTTCAGGATGAAACTGTAGGGTATTCCATAAACTGGGTAAAATGATACAAATGCATTTTTTTTCTTAGAAGAATAAATGACAGCTCTTTTACTGTAAATTTCTAGACTATGAAATGAGACATAATTTAAAGTTTAGGGGGAATCCTAATTTCTGAGTGGCAAGTGTGCATCCCTCAGGTTTTGCTGAGGTGGGGCTATTTGTGGAGCTCGTGCATTATGAACAGTTCTTAACTTCTTGGGAAGGTACAGCAAGCAATCAGCATAGCTATATATTAACGGTACAGGACTCTTGGAAAAGTTGCCTGCAAAGATGACTCTGCCTTGTTTGTTTGTGGTAAAATACTTATTACAGTCAACATATTTGGTCTTAATTTCCTGTCTATATTGATAGGTACAGAAAAAGCAAATAAAATAGTAGCACTGTCTGTTGTTCTTTGCCAATATCTGAATCTCACAGTATTCAGATATTTGCCATTGGAAGTAAGTCTTGTATGCCTTAAATCCTATATTTCACCTTCGTGTCACTTAAGAGCACTCGGTGTAATACCAGGAAGTTGTTACATGATGTGTATCTGTTATTACCTAGCATGTCTCTTTGAAGTGCTACCTTAAAATTAGTCTCCTGCTTACCTATTTATCCACTTAAACCTGTGATTTCCAGAAGTGATGAGCAGTCAGCTTTAAATAATTTTTAATTTTTTTTAACTCCAGAGACTATCATTTCTTGGTTTTATCTAAAAATTTCAGACCTGTCAATCCAGCAACTTATAATGGGCTTTGTTCTATGTCCCCATAATTAACTGAATTTGTAGGTAACGGACTTTTTTCTCTTGTTTTTTGCTTTGTTTAGCTCTTATTTCAGTATGTCCTTGACATGGATTGATTTCTAATAGGTGCTCAAAGTGTTTTCCTCTTGTGTTCTTAATACAGAAAGAGGGCACAAGTTTTAAATTTGCTGTTCGGTAGCATTTTTTACTGTATGTATGAAAAATGCTATTGAACCTTATGATTTCCTTGCAGCAACTCTGTGTGTCCTTCTAGAATCCCTGTCCGCTATGGTCAGCCTCAGAGAAGGCATCATCTAAATAAATTAGGCTAACAATTATCATGAAGCTGCTACTAATGGAAAGTAATGCAGTTTCTCAAATGTCACATGCTAGTGAGCAATTCCAAGACTGGTGTTTATATGCAATGCATCTTTGAAGCAGTCAGACAGGCTGAACAAGCATTGTGATAAGCATGAGGACCTTGGCATAAAATGGGTCCTGTCAGACTTTCTTGCTGCTTGGGGAGAGAAAGCATGTTGAAAAAATAAGATCACAGATAAAATTCAGAAAAATGGAAATCTCCACTCTGCACAGCGTGAAACACGGGTTAGCTGTCTCCTGTAGTAGAGTCACTAGCAGCTCTTTTACATCGCCTTGTAGACTCTTCAGAAGTGCAGTACTTTTAGTATGATATTAGGTTGAACATCCAAGTCTGAGCTAGTCATTCCCAGTGTTCCCATGAAGGGAAATAGGATGTAAAAATCTCTTTATGGGATGTAGGGTCAAGTATGTGTGGAGAGTAGCCTCAGCTAGGCAGGTTGCAACAGTGCAGAAAGCTGCTCTCATATGCCACTCTGAAGCTATTTACATACCAAGTACTGAATTTGGAAGCAAACATATCTGTTCATGTGTTTTTCTACTACTTCCACTTACAATTTTGTCCCTGTTTGCTCCAGTGCATCATAACCCTCTTATACCGCCCACTGAAAAAAAAACCTGAACAACAAAACTCCAAACAAAAAAGATTTCTATTTGGGTCAACTTGGCTTCTGTTCATCTAAAAATATGGAGACGTTAATATATTCAGTTTTACTCATTTCTATTCATGTAAATCCCTATGACTCCACTTAGTCTATAAATTTAATTGGGCTTCTCGAATGAATCATACGTTTTTCAGATTTTGTTTCTAGCCCATAGTAATTCTGAACTTTTATAGTGCTAACAAAATTCTCTTGATACTGTGAATCTGTTACACCTGCTTCATTGTATCATAATTCTACTTCGAAGTTACCTGATTTATGCAAGATGTTAAGTTTTTCTGAGAGCAAAGGAGAGATGAGCCAACTTCTATCCTATGCTAGCTTCAGCTTCCTGAGAGCTCATGAACAAACAGAAACTACAGCACCTGGGACTATGCCAAATGGTTTAAAAACTCCCTAGAGAATAATAAATCTAACTAGCATTGTGTATTTCTGTCATGTTTGGGATAACCCTTGCAGTTGAGATTTCTATTGTTCCTCCTTGAAATGTACTGGTATCTACCATGTAGAAATGCATGGAATTGTTTTGGAAGCCCTTGTGGGTGTCACAGCTCAAATTGGAAGGCATGCTTGCGAATCTCACCATACAAAAGACTGAGGGTTGGTGAGTAAGATGTATCTTGCCTTCTGAGATATGATGCTGGGAAGCACAGAACAGATATATTATGAAATGTGCCTGCTTTTATTGATACAACTGACATGTTTCCTCACTGTCTTTGCAAAACAAGTTTCAGCCTTGACTTCAGTGAGAACAGGACATTCAGACACGATCAAGAATAAATTCCTAATGTAGATAATTCCCAGATAGGCTAAGCTCCCCCAGGGGAGGGAGATTTGATGGGCGGGAGGAATGAAGTTCACCCCTCAGGGGAGCTTATTTTCCGATTTCCGTTAATAGTCATGTGTTCACTGCTAATTCTCACCAGAAAACTGACTTTCAGTTGCAGAGTGAAGTATTTCATAATCTGGGCTATTGTAAGTAAAAAATAGCTTCAACTGTAGAATGATGAAATTATAGATAAATGGAGTTTTAAATTCATCAGTCCAGAGAAAACTGTCGTCTTTTATGAAAGAAGAACTCGCATACATAATTCTGAAACTTTAAGTTACTCAAAGCTGTATCTTGCTTTGATTGTAGCTGAGCATGACAAGTAATACTTTAGCTGAAATAATATAAAAAACTCCTGTGGCAATCTGAACTGAATGGGATTTATATTATCCTTCAAAATAACTTATTTAAATCTCATGAGAATGCTGTTGTGTCAGTGGCAAAACCACTGTTCCCTTCTCATCCCTCCCCCCATCAGCCCAGAAGTGGGAGTTAAGTTTCCAGGCCAGACAGAAGTCTGAGGATTGCCGTGTTATATCTAAGCATACTTTTGCCAAGCCCTGGACATTGGGGCTGTGCTGCCCTTCTCCTCTACATGCAGGGAACGTACCTTAATATATAGGTACCCAAGTAAGGTGTGCTAATAGTACTAGTAAGATGAAGATACTGCCACAGAAGGTGAAGCAGTGTGGGCTTTGGTGTGCTTTAATAATGAACTTAAATTCCAGAAATCCTGGGTATATTTGTGATTGTATTTCTAGGACATGATAAAGCCTATGCCATTCTTTCTATGAATGTTGTTTGCAGTGTTAGCTCCAGTTAGTTAATGCAACCTACCTATTCTGCTTATCTGTGTAGAGTCAAGCCAATTCCAATAGCTGGTTCCCTAAATCTTATAGTTTATGCTGTTGGGCAACACTGGGCAACTGCTGGCTCGGAAATATCACATACCAGGCATACTAAACTGAGAAATAAAGATTAGCAGTACTGAAACAAGTATTATCTACGAGTAGCACTTGGTGAAGCACTGCAAAAGTTACTTTACCTGAGGTGTTGCCTAAAAACCAGACTGAAACTCCCCAGGTACCCTTGGAAACAACTCCTTCCCATCTGTCTTGGTTCTCTGTTTTCATCACCTGTTGTGTTCTCTTGATTACAGAGTAACTGAGTGCTTTCATGTTCCCTTTTTCCCTACAGTTTTATAGAACCCAGGTTCATAAGCAAAAAAAAACCCTCTCTCACAAACTTTTTGAGAATATATGCAAGTGGTCTCATGGGTCTTTATCAGACCTTTAGATTATTCATCACGTATATCACTATTGGCGCAAGAGTCTTGCCTTATGAAGCTGTGCTACTGAAAGGACCTTACTGTCACTTTACTTCATTGACTCGTTTGTGTCAAAGCTTCCTGGGAAGGCATTTCCTTTTCTGTTGTCCCTGGGTCTTGTGGGTTGGGTTTTTTTATTACTATTAATAGTAACTCTGTAGCTCTTTTGGAATTCCTCTGGGTGAAAAAGTAAAACATCCATGAATTTAATTACTTTCAGCTGTTAAATCTGAATTACTTACCCAGTCAACTGTGTCTGTATGGATTTACTTTTGAACCCTGTAACTATCTAACTATATTTATTTCTTTCCACAGCTAACATAAGCAGCTGATGAAATCTTAGTATTTTTAACAATTACTGATTGACAAGATTAGACTATTGTGACGCCCAGTGAGAGCAGAGAGTAGCACTTGGTGTTTTGTGGTGAGTTAGCCCTGCCTTCAGGTGTGGTATTTGTTATTGCTCTGTCTCCATTGGGCAAAGTGGTGATTCAAGACTTTGGTCCTAGAGGAAGTCTAGTTAGGTGGAAGCTCCCTGCTCTGCCCAGCACCTGGTTTTGAAGTGTTTGGGGATTCAGCATCTGGATCAGTATGGCCTTGAAAACCTCTTTCGCTGTGTTTATGCTAGGGTTGTTTGCTGGTTGTTATCTGAGAAAAGTTAATTGTACTACCGGTTAGGCATTTGATACTGTCACAAGATAATGCAGTTGCTCTTGTGAACTGTGAGATTACTGGACAAGCTGGAAGTTGTCCAGGTGTGTATTTCCAAAGTACTAGGAAACTAATGAGCGTTATTTGGTGGGGTGGAGAAGCTGTTGAAAGGCTATTAGGTTGCAGTCCATTTTTTTTCTACTCCATGCACACTGTTATATGTGCATGTCACCTGCTGCTTGACGCTGTGTTTGGTGTCCGCCTTTCTGTAAGCAGAGCCTTTTTTAAGGAGTTAGTAGTCTGAAACTTCTCAATACTGCTGCCGAGAATTTCTGCGAAAATATCAAATAGGAAAAGATCTAACTCCTTCGTTTCATGTCATCAAAGAACTTCTAGTAAGGGGGCTAGAAGTTATTGCAGTGCCTGACTTTTTGTCGACCAAATATATAGACACCTGTTAAATCTCTTAGACTGAACAGTGTCTGTAATTTTTCCTATCTGCCGGAATGAGTGCTGAATTACTAACCACTTCAATCTTCACCTTCAGTGATAGAAGAAGGAGGTGGTTATTGTAGCAAATCAGTTATAAAGCTGATGTCATCCATGGAAATCAGATGCATGTGGTCTTCAACCAAATCTGGGCTGATATTCACTTTAGAAGTCATCATGGTCTGCCATGTATGAGTTCTGAAACCTTGATCTCTTGACTTGGGAAAAACAGACTTTCCAAGGTGTGTTTGTTTCATAGTGAATCAACATGTTTGTTCCATCTTTTTAGATTAAAATCTTGATATTTTCTATCTGAAACTACTGAATTAAATAACTCTGCCGCATTCTTAAACACGGTGCATGAAGCACTTATTTCAGTCTTAGCACTTGCACTTTAAATCTGCTAAAATGAAGTTCACTATCTTCTGATCTGTATTTGAGAAGTGGATAGTGACCATAAATGGTCAAAATACTTCAACAAGCACTCCAACTGCTTTTCTTTTTTTTTTTTTTTTTTTTTCCGCAAAAGGAAACAATTGCAGAGAATGTATTAATTGTTTGGGACTGTCCACGTGACAGCCTTACCTTCTCAGGCAAGCCCTTTTAAAAATAGGGTCTGTGTTAAATATGATGGAGTTCTTAAAAACAACATTTTCTTTAATAAAACTCTTACTACAAAATAAAGTGCCAAATTATGTTAAAAATGCAGAGTTTTCAGGAGAAAATTCCTGGTTAATATCTGATTTTGTGCTTTCTTAGTTTGGAAAATCTTCGGTTAAAGCAGCTGGAAAGTTTAAGGTGGACTGATGTTACAAGCAAGCTGTACTTTGCTAAATCTTTCACTGGGAGCTACGTCCTGAACTTGGAAACAAACTAGAGAGTACTTGCATATACTCAAGGTATATAACCGATAGGTGAATTGAGACTTATTCTACCTATTCAAAAATATAGGGATCATCGTGAGAGCTCTGTACTGACACTTCTATGGGTTGCAGAGTATTCAAGCAGAGTGAGTGTGAGCTGTATCTGAAAGGTGGAGAAGCATCAGTCTGACTGGCCTAAACACAGGAGCAAAATACTGAATGCAAGAACCTTCCTTGCTTAAAGCAATGTACCTGTTGGACTATGCTGCCACTGCCATCATTGAAGTTCATTGATATACCACTGTAGAGTGCTTGCATGCAAGTATAAAAAAAGGCATCTGTTGTCTGCTCAGGCATCCAAACAATCTTGTAACTCTTACACATTCTTTCCTGTTAAGTAACTTGATCTGCCTTCTATCGTTATACTGCTTATCTAAATTTGGATACTTGGCAAAGCAGCATCTTGTGTGCGTGTGTAGCACCCAGAATGTGTTAGGTGATCCACAAGTTTCCAGTAGCAAATTAGGTATTGTGGTGGGTTCTCTAAGTGTAAACTGTGCAACTGTGGTAGACTTTTTTCTGCTTGTTGACTGTATCAAAACTGAACAGCACAAGGAATTCCTGGGTTGATCTCAAGTAAGAATTATTTAGGAAACTGAATTTTGTTTTATTTTATTTTGACTTACCTACATAAAATCTCTTTCTTTTTAGGCTGGTTTAGTGGTAGTCTTCAGCTTTGCCTTCAGCAGAAGTATGTGATCTCCCCAATATATGGCATGAGGTTGAATGGCAGAGTAATAAGTGCATTGCTCTATAGTAGTTCTTTAGAAACAAACATTGTTGGGTCCTGACCAGTCACCTGGAAAAAATATAGCCCAGGCAAATAGGAGGAAGACTCTTGAAAGCAAAATGTTACTGTATGCAATTCTTCGATGAGTTTTTGGCTTGTTCCTCATGTGTTTTCTGTTGCTGTAAGCTTTGAACTCATGAACCTGTAGAGAACAGCAGAAACATAAAAGCACTAGCTGCCAGGGGTGACAGTCATCTTGAAGCTCCACAAGCTGCTTTCACTGGGTCTTTCTTTGCCAGCCCCTGAGTTTCAGCTTTTCTGCTACTGGGCTTGTGTTGTGTTAGCCCAGATTTGAAGCAGAATGTATCAGAGTTGGTGGCAGATGCTTATTACTGCCTACTGAGAACCTGACTTTGTGTTTTCTAAACTGTATTTTTAGAAGTATGCTAAGTGCAGGTGGGTTATAGAAATGCTTAGCAAGTCATCTTTTTTTCTTTTCCATTTGTGACAGCATTTCTCTTGACTACAAATCCTCCTCATTGCTGTAAAACCAAAGATGGTCGGTATTCCTTCAGCACTAATTCAGCTGATGGAGACAAATTCTTCCATTCTAGTTTCTAAATATCTCTAGCACAAACAAAGTCAACAAATTGTTTGTGTGACTGCAAAAACTGAATCACTCTGAGCTGATCTTTTATCTCTTTATCAGAAGGATGCATTTTTAATGGTAAAAACTGAAGTGGAGCACTGTCACCAGCGTGTGAAGCAGCAGACTGCTGTAGATTTAGAAGTACAAAAGGTCTGGATGATCAGTGTTGTAAAACATTTATAGCAGTTAAAACAATTTTTTTCCCCTCTCCCACCCTTCTTTCTGGTTGAGAATAGTTACTGCTATCTGCACTTTGGCTGGCATTTGGGTATGTTTTTGTGCAAGATAAGAACTTTGCCTCAGTGTCGAATGCTTGATATGTAGCAGGATGTGATATGTGGCTTATTTTGTCTCTGTTCATGTTTCATTGCTGTTGCTGGGCTCTCCTATCTTGTGGACATGCAACTTAACACTAACTGAAAGGAGAGTCAAGTCCAATTGTTCCTAATTTTTTCTCACATTGGACTAGTTTCTAATTGATAGATGTCAAACTCTTTCAGTAATTAGCAAAGCATGGGGTGTTGATTTCTGGATGGTATCCTGTTTCTCTTTCGTTTGTTTTTAAGTATACATAGTTAGATCATAAGTAGGAGTCATTATTCAAAGCCAAGGCAGCGCGGGTGCTTCCAGCCCAAAGTGAGGAAATACTTGGCTTTTGAAGCATAACGGTTACTGCGTGGAGCTCTGACTATGCCGTGATACCGTGAACTGACCCTGAGGAAATGCTGCGACAGCATGGCCAGCCCTTTGTGAGAGGGGGGATCTTTCTGCAGTCACCTATCCCAGTCTGTTCTCGAGTTCTTTAGTGTTCATGACACTAAAGTTTGGTGACAGTTTTACTTGGACATGCCTGTGCTTCTGAATTGGAGCCCACACCAGAAGGTACTGACTGCTCCTAATGTGCGTGCATGAAGTTCGTTTTCTCATGTCTTTTTGTATGGTGGAAAGGATCTGACCTGCATCTTGCGTCGCGATGGAGTGAGAGGGGCCCAGCTTCTTCCTTGCTTTGAAAATAATCGCCTTGCTAGAACTGTTGTCATTAAATAGCCAGATTTGTTAGGCATGTTTATTAGATTAGTACTTCACAGTCATGCTAATGTATAAGCCTTATGGTATGAAGAGGGGCTTTGCTTTGGTAATAAATTCCAGACTGAAATTTTGCATGTGGAAGCTAGAAACAAACTAACAAGAGCTGCAACTGCTCTGCACAGTGAAATTCTGTCCAGCTGTGGAAATAATGATATACAGCAAGTGAATTTTCTTCTTTGCAATATCCATAGCGTTCAAGTTCTAAGTTTCGGTTAAAATTGAAAGCACTGCTCGGTAATTACTGCAGTACGCATCTGAATATTATCCCTCCAGCAAAAAGCAGGGCTCCACCTTTGTTTGCTGGAGGCTGTTGTAAATTCGAAGGGAGTATATAGATTTTTTTTTAATGCTTGACTTCTGTCACCTGTATTCCAGAAAGCGTGCAGTATCCCCATGGAGATACTCTGCCTATTCTAGAGTTGTGACAGACTGTTCTAGTGTTAATGCTGCAGCATGCATGATTTAGTAGGCTTGATAGCCTCTCTGTTTTGTAACTTCAAGATATTGGTGATAAACACCTCTTAACTGAAGTTCTTTTGGGGTTTTAAGGCAGGGGTGATAAAGTTGGAATTAATTTTAATTAAAACCTAGTTGTGTGACATGAGAAGACCTACAAAGAAAGTTTTAATTTGGTGTTAATTATTTTCCTGTAGTCCTTTCTTTGGTTTTAATCAAGTCAAATGAAAGAGCTTGCATTAGTTACATCAGTTAAACTCATGTTTCCAACATGAAAATACATTTCTGCATTGAACACAGTGAACTTTCTTGATGTGTAGTAGAATGGTTCTTGGCAGTACTATTCACATGCACTTTGAACAGTGTACTACTTATGCACGAGGAAGGTGTTTGCTCTCCATTATGCATTGACCCTGTTAGAGGTCTAGTCACAAGGGACAGAACTGGGTGGAGCCCATGAACTGCAGAGCTGGAATTAGCAGATCTAAGGTATTAATATATCTGTCTTCTGGCCAGAGTGAAGTGTTGCAGCCTTATTCTGCACTAGCTGGCCAAATCAATATACTGCAGTAACATGTAAGGTCTATAACCAAGGTCATGGAGGAGGTGGGGTGAAGGAGTGTGAGGTGCAAATGGAATAAATTGGGGCACCATTTGGCTAAAATGGATACTGTCATTAATTTCAGCTTACCAAAACTCTGTCTGTAGTAAACAGTGTTTGTGAAAGTATAACACCTATCACACTTCTTACATTGTATATTCAGAGATGAATCTTATTGTAGGTGGTGCAGAATTCTACCAGTGCTATCTGTTCTGATTTGAGTACAGCTACTTTACTTATTGAATCGCCACATATTGAATCAGATCTGATTGGGGGAAGAGGGATTCATAAAGTGTTAGGCTACTCAAATGGGAATAATAACAAATTTGAATTCCCAAGTGGTGTTTTTTTCTTTAATTAGACATATTAGATCAATCAGATTTCCCTGGAGTGAAATATTGCCTTTTTAATGTCATTATGGATCTCTCCTTACTTGACTCTTAATCTGCAGTCTTGTTCGTTTGGTTTTGATAGGGGTTTTTTGTTGTTTGTTTTTTCTCCTCAACCAAGTTTTGGAGTATTCCTCACACTGAGGAGCCAAACTGGTATCACAGGTCTAGTCTTGTACTTACGGTACCCCCTGTTCATCCTTGTCGTTTTGGCTTCTTGCATTTGTGGGGGTTTTGGTACCGACTCTGAAGAAGGATCTTCGGCTCCTACCTTTCTGCCTGAGAAGCCCTGTCCAACTCCCTTTGGGACATAGTCATCTTTTCCTTCTCTGCCCAGCAATATTTGGAAAAAGGTGATAGGCCCCTAGACCATGGGACTTGGGAGAGGCAAAGCATGGAAGAATTAAGTCTTCTTTCACTGTCCCAGCACTAGCACCACTGGGTTTGTTGAGGCTGGAAGTGTGCCTCTCTTACCCTGCAAATATACTGCCTATCCCCCTTTATTCCAGTCTCCCTCTTTAACATAACTATCATCAAGGCTTGACAACAAAAATTCTGAGTATGTTGAATAGATTAATTGCTTAAATACTTGAATGATTAATTTTCTTTATATGCAGGTGAATGCTGAAAAACTATGTGATAACTCATTTAACCTTTTCATTTTGTTCTACTGTTATAGCTGGTATTATATATCCGTGAAGATCTGCAATGATCCCGTGGGTTTTGGGAATAAGAATCCCATTTCTCCCCTTTGGCTGCTTAATTTCATGAGACTGCTGTCTTGGAAGCACATTAATGTTTTGAATGTTTCAGGAGTCTGTTTTCTTAATATTACTACACTGATTTCTAAAAGTAGTTAAGCAGTTTCATACTGTTAATTCAGTATTTAAAAATCTCTGTTCTGCTTACTATCTTGTCTAACTTTGCCCTGCAATTTCAACATTAACAGGTAATAAGCTAATATCCAAATCCAAAAAAGTTACACAACTCTGGTGGCGAAACTTTTGTGACTGGGGCTTCTTGATATACAGAGCAGCAAAATGTCAAAAAACAATGATACATGCCAAAGAAATGTGTAAAATGCCACATTGGGATGGTTTCTATGCTTAATAATTGTGTAACTTGTTCTGTATCTTGCACTTCAGGATAATATAGAAGCAAACTCTTGTTTAGACTCCGCTTGGTCCCAGTTATGGTTTTTGCCCAAAGTCAAAACATTAAATGAAAATATTGTGTTCATAACTACAGGCATTAAATGGATCTCAATTTTTCACCTTGTTTTATCACTTTAGTTCTGTGGATAGGTAGAAAAATAGGAAAAAAGTGAATACTGATGAGGGTGCACTCTAAAAAATAACATAGCCTGTAAAAATGGTTGTCTGAACAAAGGAGGGAATAAGAATTGGTTGGGCAGTAGAAGCTGAAACCTCTGCTCTAATGCTAGGATCCCTCTATGCTGAAGTGAAAATACTGTAGCAATTTATGTGGTAGTTAGAAGCAAAAGCTATACGGGGAGCAGGGATTGTAAAATAGGAATTGTGACTCAGATACTAGTGTCTGAAGAGTATGCACAATCTGGAAAAGATGGAAATAAAACCAAGTGATAAATAGCAGGATGATAGAGTGATTTTTTTTATTTTTTTTTTTTTTTTTTTTTAAATAGAATTGCAATTACTTAAAACTCTGTGGAGGAGATCTCTGAGAAAGGAGGGGATGGGTGGGGAATCCTACTGTGGTAGAGTTGGTAGTGTCTTATCGCCAGCCTATTTGGACATTCACTGGTGGGATGGGGGGGATAGATGTGTTAGGAGGCTATTGGGTATTATTAGAAAGACTTAAGGATACCTTCTCCAGTCTTTTCTCTTAGAAGTGATGAGCAAGTGGCAGAACCCAGTTGTTGGAGTGGAACTGATAGTATGCTTTTTTTAATAATCCAAATTGCCAGTTAAACAACTGACATTGTTTATTCTAGTTGATTGCATGTAGAATTTATGCATTTTGAATAGAATTATCATTGTCACTGTAGTTTGAATAGAAATATAAGTATATTGTCCTGTAACAGGTTCTGGATTCTAAAATGGAAAATGTTAATTAAAAGACAGCCAGCTTGTGCATTTTGCTAAAAGAGATTTTTGCTAAGAGATTTAAACTTTAGAGCTTCTCTAAGCACAGACCATAGAAAGAGTAAGAAGACCAACAGTGGAAAAAGAGCTGCATCTCAGAATATGAACTGACATGTATAAAGTGAGAACTGTCCATGTTCAGCTGAGCTGGCATGGCTGGGAGGAAGTGCACCTCAGGCAATGGTAAAGCGGCCTGGTAGTGAGAATGAGTGAAGATTAAATACACTCTACTATCTGTGTCATATCAAGACTAACTTTTAGCCTCACTGAAAACTGAGATGATGATGACATCTATAGGGATGAAAGCCAAATGGTCAGTAGATCTTAGGGTAATTGAACTTCATTTTGCAATAAATGAACTGGAAGCAGATCTGAGTTGAATGCCCAATGGATGAGGTGTGTGTAATGGGAGACAGGGATTAAGAGGAGGTAATTTTCCACTGTGACTTGCAAAAGTATTGGCATACAAGATTACTGCCTCATTAGCAAGTTTCAACTGGTATCCTGTGACTGAAAGAAAGAGATACTGTAGGGAGCATGGATTATTTACTAAGGTGTGACTTCAGAGTTATCTTTTTAATAGAAAAAATACTTTGAAACAAATTATCAAATACTATCGATATGGTGGGAAGCTGTATGGAATACAAAAGCTGTTGATTGATTGCATTGGATTAGGTGAATGGTGAGAACTGATTTCTCTTGGGAAGAAAATCAGATAAGGTATTCTCTCTTATCTCATTGTCACTAGTAACTTCCCCAATGCATGTAATGTGATACCATTCGTTACGCTTCCAGAGAAGGTGAAACTTGGTGAGAAAGAGGTTTGGTTAAGCAGAGGTAGGTACTGTCAAAAGAGCGACTAGAATCACTCTGGTCTGCGGTCAATAGAGTTGAAAAAGTCCTTGTTTTCTTTAGTGAAGGCAAAATGAGAAAGGAGCTTGCATATTAAATATGTTGATGCTGAAAGCAGATATCCTCCCAAAGTGATTGGGTTAAAATGGAAGGAGAACCAGGTGGCCTTAAAAGACTGGGTGATACAGAGCTGATATTGAGAGTTTCTGCTGGAGATGTGCAGTTTGGCCTTACAGGGTATAGTAGGAACCTATAGGTAAGAATGATGGAGAAGAGAGATTTGGGTGTGCTTCTTAATTGCATGATGACTGAGACAGCAGGGAAGTGTGACCTTAAAGTAAGCAATGTCATAGGATGGTTGGGGTGAGGTTTTTGTAGTAGATAGCAAGAACTAATGCAAATGTACATGGTACTTCGGTAGAATTTCCATATGCTTGCTGCCTGTATTCAAAAACTGTCAGTTGAAACTGATGGGGATTCCAGGTCTCTTTTTCTTAAAACTGTTTCCACAACTGACCTAAGAATGGGATATCTGGCTCTGCAAAATAAAACCAAAGAAACAGTGATGGCCCTATGCAAAGTACATCAGCAAGAGATACTGCTGTGGGAAGAGGGCGACAGAAAAGAAAAAGCAGTCTCAGTTAAAAAAAAAAAAAGAGTGAACAGTTGTCAGTAGACCTTCTGGTAATTTAAAGTTTTATGTTCTCAAACAGATTCCGGTAAAAAAAAATAGAAATTATTTGCTTTGCTTTCACTGCATAAACTGTCTACAGAATTTAGAATTTTCTACTTTTATTTTGTCAGCCAAGAAGCTAGTGGCACTCTACCTAAGAAATAACTTGTGTAAATATGTAAATTAACAAATATTTGACATATCACTGTGTGTGCTATCTCATTTGTGGCTACTAAACAGACCTTTCACACCATCCCTTAGGTTCCTGATGTTATCAGCAGCATAAGACAAGTCTCCAAAGCAGCACTGAAAGAAGATGCCAAACCAAGTAAGGATAGTGAAGATGCATTCTATGACTCTCAAAAATTTGAGGTCTTGTACTGTGGAAAGGTGACGGTGGCTCACAAGAAAGCTCCCTCCACACTAATTGATGATTGCATTGAGAAATTCAGCCTTCATGAGCGCCAACGCCTGAAACTATTAAACGAGCAGAGGAATAACGAGTCAAGTTTGGACTTACCCCTGTGTGAAGGAAACGTGCCAGCTTCTCCATCAGATAGCCCATTTGAGGAGCTGGACAGCCCAAATAACACTGCAGGGCACGCTGCGATGTTTACAATCGGTAGCCAGACCAACTTGACCAACCTGGCCAGCACTCGTGGCTCCTTTCCAGAGCGAATTTTAGAGGACTCTAGCTTTGATGAGCAGCAAGAGTTTCGCTCCCGGTGCAGCAGTGTCACTGCTGTTATGCAAAGAAGGGTTCATGACACAAACCCGAAAATACAGCCACGCAGAAGGCATGCAAGTGCACCCAGTCATGTTCAGCCATCCGACTCTGAGAAGAACAGGACAATGTTGTTCCAGGTGTGTACTAGCATGAGCAATTTCATGTTGGTTTTGCACTGTGTCTTCCCCTGTGCAGTTTGAAGCTGAGACAAGTTTTTTCAAGATAAGTAGTATGGATCCAGTATGGTTTCATGATTTGTCAGAAATATTTATATATCTGTTCATAAACAATTGGAATGCAAGTAGCTGAACTTTCTTAAGGAAGTCACCTTGACTCATAAGCTTAGGTAAATCTTAAGAAAAAGGAATTACTTATGGACTAATTGCTTACAGGAGCAGAGTTTCTAGGGAAATAATTATATGCAGTTCTGGTTTGTCTGTATTAGTGAGATCTAGGACCTAGCTGAAAAAAGTGAGTGTTCTTTCAAAAAGAGAATTGATGAAGACTTCCACATGAACAAATCCTCTGTGCAATTAAAAAGAAGCTCACAACTTCACATATGGCTTTCACAGCCTTTATGATAATTTGTATTAATGTTCAGCTCGCCTTTCCCAGATGAGTACGCAAACGTCTCTGCACTGAAGGCTTCTTCCTTCAGACCTCACAGTTATTTCTTCTCTTGTCTGAAGTGCATTTGACATCTTCAGTGCTTGTATTGAGAAAACAAAAGGACACTTAAAGGAGGTGACCCATGAAAGGAAAGATCTTTGGACCTTGAAATAACACGGGGCTAAATGCCTGGGTTTTGTCTTTCCATTTGCTTTAGAGATCATTCTTGCCTTTTATTCTTTTGGGGAAACGCTAACTGAAGTGAGAATGCATTGCCCTTTAGAAAGGCACAGCTATCACTAGTAGTGAAAAGAATTTAGCTGAAAAACTTCCTGAGGTCCATGGAATAAGTTCCATACACTTGAGAAGCAGTTTGGGAAAGCTGAAAGATAGCTTGCTGCAGAACCTGCACTTTTTCATCTGAAATTACAAAAATGAAAAGTATCACCTTAAGATCAACATAGTTTCTCTGCTGATCTATATGGTATAGTTTAAAAAAAACCCAAACCTTCAAATTCTGTTTTTTATTGCAGCTCTTAGTTTAGTCACATTGTTTACTAAAGGTTTTAGTATTGTCTGTCAAACATTTGATCTTTGGACCAAAATAACTCAAAAAGAAAAGGGAGCGGGGAAAAAAAAAACCAAAACAACTGTCTTCTTTCCAAGGCTTTTTCCTATTCAACTGAGTGTATTGTTCTTGCTGAAATATTCTTACTCAACATAGGCTAAATTATGGCACCCTTGTTCCTGCTGAGTAAGTGTTGTGCTGAAGGTACTCTATGTGAACAAGAAAGGGCTAGATTGTGAAATTTTGTTGCTGTTAATGTTGTGCCTCCAAGACAGACTAGTTTATGACTTACTTTTCTTCCCCCCCCCTCCCCCCCGCCTCAGGTTGGAAGATTTGAAGTTAACCTCATCAGTCCAGACACCAAGTCTGTTGTGCTTGAAAAGAATTTTAAAGATATCTCCTCATGTTCTCAGGTAAGCATTAATAAGAAGCAACATGTAGATCATCAGGAGAAAAGGAATCTATTTGTTCATAGCTGGATTGCCTTGCTGGTCTATAGGCAGCAGAAAAAAGGAAATGTAGAAATCTTTTTCAGCATTCTGTGCTGTTTTCCTTCATTTTGTTTCAAGGGACATTTTTAAACAGTTTATCCTATCTAAATAACCCTGATTGAAAGTAAATTGCTGTTTTACCCCATTGGCTTCTTAATTAAAAAAATGGGGGGGGGGGGGGGGGGGGGGAGTGGATTTTGAGCAGTTGTGACTAATGTATATGCAAATCCTGCATGAATTTTCATGCAGCTTTGGAGAGTACAGCTGTAGAAATTGGATATTAAACTGCCATTGCTTCATTAACACTTGAAGCAGTATTGAAGTACTGATTTGCCTTTACAAGAGCAAGAGCTGTTACTCAAATCAGGGCTTTCACTCATCTGGTAGCACTTTCAAGTAGATACTGCATAAAAATAATGCAAGGTCATTCCCAAAAAGCTTAAGTATGGAAAGGATGAGTGCAAAATAACTAGTCTGAGCTGTGGTAGTGGCAACTTTGATCGTTCAAAGTATAAACTCTTCTGCTTTAGGAAAGCATTGGATATAGTTTTGGAAGTAGCTTAATCTCCATTTACGATGCTTTGAGTGTGCTGGTTTTGACCGAGGAAGCTCCTGAAAGCCTCTGGAATGAAAGGAGGAGAGCATCAGATCAGCCTTCCAGAAAAACAGCAGTTCACCTGCATCATTTCTTCTGGAGAATATGGCAATAGGTGAACCTAGCTGTGTCCAGTAATAAATAAACGCCAGGGCTGAGGGATTCACCTTTCTATCTTCCTGTTGTTCAGCACCTGTTACTTGTGATACTTTCTGTTTTGAGGTCTTACTTTATTACCTTTTATCATTCGCCATGCACATGCATCACTTCAGGTGGCCTTAAACATTATTACTCTAATTTAAAGCACACTTCCTGGCATGCTCTAAACCTGTATTTCGCCCCCAAGTGCTTTCATTTTAATGCTAATAACAAATCTGCTCTTGCATGACTGTGCTACCAATGCTGGCCAGTACTTGTAACTCAGATGGAGTCTTGAGCTACCAACTAAAGGTCCAGGCTCTTAAGTAGACTCTGCTGTTTAACTACAATTTGGATTGCTCTTGGTAGAGAAAAAAGGCAAGTGCAAATACAGAATGGGACAGTGTAATCAAACAGGGATGTATTAATAGCTTTATAATAAATACAGATGAAAGAGATTCTTAAAGCAGTGGTACGGAAAGCAAAATTTGCAGACAGCTTGAGTCTTTTCCTGCTTTGTGGGTATACTGAGCTGAATAAAAGTGACACTTCAACTTTATATAATGGGCTCTTGGGTTGCCTATACATACTGACAATAGTCAAACAAAAGAGTCTTAAGCGGGACAACCTTTGTTCTGCTGACTTTAAAGCATGGTGGAGACCAGCAAGTCTATGGCAGACATTCAAGGCCTAGTTTTCCTTCAGTAAAATAACTGTGTACAGTAAATAGTGTTAGGTAATGCTGTGTGCTGGGCTTTGGAGGTGGGGTTTTTCACTCCACCTCTTCACTTTCATTTGGAGCAAAGCTTTTGTTATATTCCATGCTTGAATAACTCAAACAGGCACTAACAATACTGTGGGGTTTTTGGTTTGTTTGTTTTGTGGTGAGTTTTTTTTTAATGCAAAATGGCTACTTCAGAGCAGTCGGGGTTTTCTTCAGTGTTTAATAGAAATGAAACATTAATTTGTCCAAGTCTCAGGATTCAGTTGCATAAACCTCATTGGTACTTCTTTTAAGAACTCGGTGCTAGCCACAGGGCTTCTCTGTTATGGATTTATAGGGCAGTGATTTACTGCGTATTGTTAGACTGCAGCTTAGGAATGTTTGTTCTTCTAAGCTTTACAAATGATGAAAATGAGATATTCTCTTCGGCTTGCATTTGGGATTCTTTCAGTCTGGTCTAATAAAGGTATTTTTATTCTATAGCTTAAGTATGGTTGATCTGCTGCATTCAGTATCTGCACTCCATGTAATTGTCAAAGCGGCAAACATAATTGGTGATAAACCCCTGTGTGTGATGTCTAAGCTCAGGTGTCAGCTGTAGAAGTTTCCTTGTTGCAGCCTTGCTGACCTTGAGGGAACCCAGAGCAACAAAAAACTTTGCTCTTTCGTGGTGACAAGTCTGGCCACCCTCTTAAAGAAGTATGATGGAGGTACTGTTAATTGAGGAACGTACTGTGCTATTTATGCTTCAGTGGTGCAAGTGTCACATCCATCTGCCCCACAAATGTTCTGTGGAAGCTGAGAAATCGGACAGCAGTAGATTTGTTCAGACACTGTCAGCAGTGAGTAAACTACAGTCTCACCAAACCACCTTAAGTAAATGTGGTTTCCTTGCAGAACAGAGAGCAACATTTCACTGTTACATAGATCAACATGTTTATACATCTGTTCTTTTTCATTTTATGCTCTTGAAGACTTTATGTGTCTCAGAAAAATGAGTTCAATTAAATCAGGATTAGTGTGGACTATGGTAAACTGATGCTGTTTGTGCTATCTTAGATGCCCTCTGCACCTTTGTTAAGTTTTGTTTAAGTAGCACAAATGTAACTTCTGGAATTTTGTTTTTAAAAACTACCGCATGTAGTGACAATATGTTCAGTCTGTCACGTACTGCATTACCAATTTTGTCTAGAGTGTTTTCTGTAGTGACAAGCAAGTTGTTCTGCCTCCTCCCCTCTTTTACGATATAGGTGTTTTCTTTGGAGATGGATCCAAGCAACCAAGTTCTGCTTTCTGTTGTATTTGAACTTGAGGGATTAGACTTTCTTTTGGAGAAAATCTACGATTACCATATTCGGATGATAAAAACATTGGCAAAAGCTTTAACAATAGTGAGTCATGTTCCATGAATTGAGACTGGGAATATAGTGCTTCTTAGGAAGCAGCTCTCTTTGATCTTCTCAGTGCTGTTTTTATCAAGGCAGAGTTCCTTGTCAAGCAGTTAGACTAGGCTCCTGAAAGAAAACGCCGGTAGTAATGTGTAGTAAATCTTGAAACTTCTGGTATGTAAATCGGTCTCAAAGAATTTATTTAAGAATTTGGTTGGAATTCCACATGTCATCCCCTGCTCTTTTTGGTGTAGTCCTAACTTGTATTACAGGAAAGCTGAGATCTGTTGCTACTTTGATGCTACTCCAGCCCTATATTCTAGTGTGGGCTCATTACATCAAGTTTTCACTGTAGAGACAATTCCAAATACAACCTAGGACTCTAATAAGTTTGCTTCCCGAAAATCCAGTTTTTCCTAACGGAAGAAATTCAGGTCCAGGTCTATTGCTGTATAACTTTTGTTTTGATTGTGTAAAGAGCTTTATGTAACTTTTAAAAGATAACTCTTGCAGTTGTAAAATAGTTAATTAGGAGTATGCATTTATAGGTTCTTGAATTTTTGTATTGGCAAGTGTTGGAGTCTGGTAAATATTTTTAGGATCGCTTTGGAAACTAAACCTGTTCATAAAATAGTCAACTAATGCTGTTTTTAAATGCTCTTAGGGTATAAAACACGTTGATCACTTCGGTTTTATTTGCCGGGAATCTGTTGAACCTGGGTTAAGCCAGTACGTTTGCTATGTGTTCCAGTGTGCAAGTGAGTCTCTGGTGAGTATTTATTAATGATCCTAACCTTTCCATTGGATGAAGTCTGAGGCATTTTCTGAACCATGGGAGTCTCTGTTACTCTGCTTTGTCAGCTGAGTCTCAGTGGTCACGTCTTCTCAGGTGTAAGAAAGACCTTAGTTGTGAATATGAAAATATGCTATAGAAAATGCATACATTCTGTTCATATATAGCCATATCCTGCTGCTCTGCTGATGCACATATCAATAACAAATAGAAAAAAATCCAGATGGATGACTTCATACATGCAAACTGTGAGCATATTTGGGCTCCATATTTGGTTGTAACTCTTGCATTTCTAGTCATTGAGACACTTGGTTTCCCGTTAAACATGTCATTACATGTATTGAATCAATAACAAAGCTGGTGATAAAACCCAAACTTACTTTTCAGAGTATGGTTTAAACTACTGACTGGTCCTGCATGTGTCTTTAGCCTGCACATGGCCTTAGCATTTTCCCTGTAGTCTGTTTGTTTCCTCGGGAGAAGAAAATAGCAGCCTCTGATCAGAGAAGAAGAAAACCGTAATATGTGTGGATGTATCTAACTATAAAAAGATCCATTGGACATTTGATAAAGTATGTATCAACTGAATCCAGGTGCCAGTGATTTAACTGATACAGGTAGTAATAATGTGAGACACATACAGGAAATCATCTTGGATATTACATTTTTATTTTAAAGCTCTGACACTTTAAAAGCACTTAGTTTCTTTTCAGAAACATGTTTGTTCCTGATGGCTGTGCTAATAGCTGCTAACTCTTTTTCAGCCAAACTTAAAAATCGCTCTTCTAGCTAGCTAAAAATGTAATTTGTTAGTCCATTGACTAGTTTGAGAGTGAATAGATTTACATCAATAAAACTTGAAACAGCTAACAGCCCTAGATTTACAGTGGTAGCTGAGGCTGCACTTTTTTTCAAAATAAGACCTTGTTATAAAATCAGCTTTATCTTTGTATTAACAGAAAATATTATATCTGACCTATTGATATATCTGACCACACATAATTTAAAGACTTAAAATGTGTTGTGCAAAGAATCCATGTATTTATGAACCTCTTTACATATTCTAGTACTGATATATGTGGGTGTGCCCACATTGCAATATGAAATTAACATTCCTGAGCTACTTTGAGGTGCAATCGCTTGGACCCCAGTGGCAGTTTCACTGTGGCAGGGCAGAGCTGTAAAACTCAATGCTTTCTGGATTCTGTGATGGCAGGCAGGCTATGTTGGTAGACAGTCTATGTTGATAGGCTTGTGTATCTTTGCTCTAAACCTAGCTGCAGTTTGTGCTACAATTCTTATGATTTTAGTGTAGTCATAATCCATATGCTTAGCACTGTTCTGTGCATCTTCCATTTGAGGGGCATTGTTGCCAACTTTAAAAAATTATCAGTCTGTATTGCAAGACAGATATTCACTGTTCAATACCCTGCTTTATTGCTAAGAAGAGAGAGCACTAAGAAATTACTGGTAGTGCTTAAAATAATGTTGGTTTTTGTTTCTTTTTTTTAAATAAACAAGAAACCAACCAAACCTAAACATAATCAGGACACAAACTAATTGAAGTTTCCACATTCAGGTGCCCCCCCCCCCCAAGTGACAGACCCTCAAAAAAGTCTGTCTGTTTTCAATGTTAGTCTGCATGATTTTGGTCTCAAATATTTCAGCTTTTTTCCTGCTTATAAAAAAAAGCAACAGGTAAGAACAAGGACCTGATTCTGAAGTAGGATGCTAACTTCTTTCCTAAGATTGTTGTCAACCTGTTGTCTCCTACTTTCCATGCTAATGTAAGACTTGAGTGAACAGCTTTTCATAAGCATTGTATTCCCCTAAAATACAGACAGGGGAACTCCCAAGCGCTTTGTATATAAGGTCTGGGAGTGTATTTGAATGACTGTGGAGAAACACTGTCACCTCAACCTTTCTTACACAGAAGTTGAGCTTTTTCAGTGCTGGTCTGTGGGAGCATAGTACTGCTGTATTTGTGGTAATGGCAGAGGAAAGATCAGGGCAGACTGAAAAGCAGGCTGGCAGTACCTAAAGAGAAGTTGGTGGTTGTAATGAGGCTGGTAGCCAGTCTAGTAGCCTGGAGAAAAGTGAACTGCTGTGGGAAGCTCCTGTCTGCCAGCAGGATTGGTCTGTGGGGTTTTGTGCTAAAATGGTACAGTGGTGGGAGGAAAATCGTTGAGAGGGAGCATGTGCAGTTTACAGGAGAAACTCAAAGCTAAAGAAAAATAAATTAATGCTTTTTATTTAGCATATATTCAAGCTGAAAATTCCCACTTGCAGCTTCTTAAAGCAGTGGCTACTGCCCAGTAAGCTTGAGTAGCTGCAGTTAGATACTCAAAATTACACCTGAAAATGGTGAACATCCACAGAAAAAGCAGAAACCTGGGAATGCATCCCTGATGTCTTTAGAAGACAGCAAATAGGGTTTGTTTTTTTTGATTATAAACCTGTCTATGACATGATTTATAGATCTAATTTGATGTACATGGCATGCATTTTTGTTTATATACTTTTTCCTCTTTCCCCTATAGGTTGATGAGGTAATGCTTACCCTGAAACAAGCTTTTAGCACTGCTGCAGCTCTGCAAAACGCCAAGACACAGATTAAATTGTGTGAGGCCTGTCCTATGCATTCATTGCACAAACTTTGTGAAAGAATTGAAGGTAGCAGCCAAGTTCATTTTCTAATTGTGTTTTTCTGATTATTCTAGAATAATTTGAGTTATGTTAACCATGCGCTTTCAACTTAAACAATGTAAGAACAGAGGGAAAAATATCGCAATAAGCAATTCTTACCATCACTTTTCACACTCTGTAATCAAGTGGAGGTGATAACAGCAATGGTATTGGAACTGAATATAGTGTAGCTTCCATTATAAATACACACTCTTTCATCATCATACCTCTCTTAAATGTTAAGCAGAGCAGAAAAACCCACCGGTTCTCCTTCTGTTTGTTTGTTTGTTTTTTTTTTTTTCTGAAGATGCATGCTTTCAAAATAGGTCATAAAAAGACAGTTGTGATCAAAAAAGGGTCTTGCTATCTTGTGTGTTTGTTCTTTCCTGTGTGGGGTTATTTTTTCCTTCTTTGTGTTTATTCTCTTATGCACTTCAAAACCTAGTTCTATTATGGGGAAACAAATTATTAAGTTAGGAGATTAATATCTAGTAAAGAAAGTCAAGGCAACTACCTGGCTTCATATATGAATAAACAAACATTTGTAGCTTCTCTGGAAGCAATGTATGCCAGAACATGTGCAAAAAATCTTACAAGATAGAATTTAAAAAAAAAAAAAAAAGTTAGTAGCAGGATCTTATTTTTATAGTCAGTCCGCTATGTCTCCTTGTGAAGTGTTATATGCAAAAAAAGCAAGTATGTTACAGTAGTCTTGTATCTTCTAGTCTGGTGATGATGGTGCTGGTAATTGCCAGTTCTCCCATTCATTAAAAGTCAGTATTGCTACTTACCTCCCTCTGGTGGCTGAAAAGCAAAATATAAAACCTTAGTGGCATGAAATTCTGTTAGGTTGTGACTGGTATTTTTTGGCTTTAACAACAGATGTTCAGAAGTGATAAAGCTTAACTGGGAAAGTCTTCTGTAAATGAAAAACTATAGAGGCTGCCGTATAAGGCAGTGTAAGTATCTTGAACACAGTTACTTACAAGACTGGGATAAGTATCCAGTATCGGAATAAAATCTCTTCTAGGACAACAACTTGAGTACCATAATAGTATTTTCATGAACTTTGAACTTTGTGACTGAAAGACGTATTTTAGTGTCCCTTGGTTTTCATCTGTCTGCTCTGTTTAGAGTCTAGAAGTTTATCATAATCAAACCTAGAGCTTTATGACTTTGGAAAAATCTTTATCTGTTCTAATTGCAATTTTCTATGAATGATATCTACCATGAATGGAAAAACCATATATCTTCATCTGATTCGGGGGTTTTGTTTTCCCCCACAGTTTTTGTAGCTTCCTAGAACAAGCTCTGTGAGCAAATGTGCACTTTATCGAACATCAGAAATTCTTTAATCTTACAGCTTTTATGCTGTTCCTGCTTTTAAGTGTCTTCGGTTCTCTGGTATGACCTGTACCCTACCCATTCCTTGTGTAGAAATGCATCTAAATTTTTCAGTTAAAAGCATCTGAAAACTTCTGAGTATCCTGTCATTGAATATCTCTCCAGTTACATCTCTTTTCTATTCCTTTCTTCTTCCTCTCCCATACAGTTGTCAGGCTTCCAGCTGTCAGTGATCTCTTGGTACTAGGACAGAAGACATCAGTGGGGTAGGGAGCACAACCTTTTACACAGGAGCCAGCCACTTAGCTGCTTCTAGTTCTGTTTTTACTGCTAAAGAAAGGAGACAAAACCATGTGGTTTAGCAAAATCTGGAGTATTTTGTATCATGTATACTGCAGATACACAACTGTCGTACGTTAAACTTGTATAAACTCAAATGCAGGCTTACGTCTTCTACTATCATTTTTTTTAAAGTTTTTTGAGATACCATTTGAGAATCTAGAAGCTTTAATGTTCATTTCTTTTCTCAGGACTCTATCCACCAAGAGCCAAACTTGTAATTCAGAGACATCTGTCATCACTAACTGATAATGAGCAAGCAGACATTTTTGAACGTGTTCAGGTAATACATTAGAAGCTGTTCTTTCAGATTTGGAAAAGACCATGATAAAATGGACTAGATGATTTTGATTATGTTTGTTTTGTTATGTAGTTGATCTAGAATCTACTATTTCTTCACCAATCATACTGAAATAGCATACTTCAACCTAATCTCATGTGTGATATGCTGTTATTGGAAAAGTTTTGATTCCCAAATCTTCTGAGACAATCTGTGTTCATACCCAGAGTATTTTTTTTCTGAGTTTAGTTCTTCATCTGTAAACACATTTTCCTACTTGAAAGTGATGTGGGAGCGAGTTGAGAGCAGGTGAGACATGCAGGTATCGGGAACATGTCTGTCATTTTCAGAATTTGTCTTTTTTGACTTATTCTGAAGCAAGATTCTGGTATAAGCAAGTGTACTCAAGTGGATGAAGTATACAATGATTTAGACTTCCAAGGGCTAAGCTCCTCTCTAGCTTCCTGGAGAAGGGAGTGGCTGTTTGGTTTTCCTGGGTTCCTTATTCCATTTATAAGGCTATACAATGGCAGGCAATCTTAGAAGACAAAATGCGTGGGTGTAAGGCTCCCTCCTCTCCACAGCCTGTAACATTTTCCATGTGGAAGGTTTTGGTCTGCTTTGCTCAGGAGTATGAAGGCACACGAACAGTAGTGCAATTTGACATACTAATCGTTCACTTTGGCATCTGGAGTACCAGTATATTAATTTCAAAGAATACAAGTGTATAGAAGGGAAAATAAGCAAATTGTGACTTGAAAGGCAACTTTTTTCCTTTTCTTTGCTGTTACTGACAGAAAATGAAGCCTGACAATGACCAGGAAGAAAATGAACTTGTGATCTTACATCTACGCCAACTCTGTGAAACTAAGCAGAAAACGCACATTCACATTGGTGAAGCACCATTGGTAAAGCTTATTTTTGTATTATTTATCTCCTTCCTCCCACCCTATTAAAATGCAATCTTGAATACTAGCAGGGCCACTGCTAGAGTTCATCAGGGGTAGCTGAAGCTGGGTAATTAATAGAGGACTGTGAAAAAGAAGTGGTTTGATTTATAGTGGCATGCTTGGGTTTTTTAGGTTTGGGAGGCAGGAAGGGAGAGAAGAAAGAAAACCACTTATTTCTAGGTATAGATTTCCTTACAGTGTGAGGATACCTCTTCTGTCCTTTTCTTTCCTCCCTGATCCCCGCTCCCAAACAGTTATTTCTAGGGAGAACAGGGATGAAGAGGGCATTAGTTTCAGTTTAGACCGCGAACTTATCTAGCAAAGGAAATGGGTAACAGTATTGTTAAATTGATATACTTGTACAAGATAGTCTTTAGGGATGTGTGGTGGTTTAGCCCCTGCCGGGGTCTGAGACCATGCGGCCGCTGCCCCTCCCCCACAAAGGGAGTGAAATACAAAGCCCCAAGACTGAAATAAGGAAAGGTTTAATACAACAATGCAATAGCAACACAACAAACAACAACAATAACAATAACAGTAATAGTGATAGCAATGAACAGGGCAAAATAGCTACCAAATACAGCAGTTTGAAGCACGATGTACAAAACCACGAGTGCACCGCGCTCCGCGCCAGGAAAATGTGACCTGCCAGGATGTGACGTCCGCATGGTATCTGAATAACCCGGCTAGAGCTTCCCCCCCCAACTGCTGGGGAAACTTAACCCTATCCTGGTTAAACCAGGACATAATGGAATGTGTCTTTAACAGTGGTTTTTTGTGGGGGGTATGAGGTTTTTTGTTTTGTTTTTTTGTTTGTGGTATTTTTTTAATAAAGGCCAAGGGTATGTTGTTGATTATGTGACTTGGTTCAGCTCTAGTATTTCGAGGTCTGCAATTAGAAAAAGAATTGCCAAAGCTGAATTGTGTCCTTGCTCATTTCAACAGACTGTTTCTAACAATGCGATTCCAGAAAGCACCGCCAGTGGTGGCAGGTTTAAACTTGATGTTCTGAAAAACAAGGCCAAGAAATCCTTGACTAGCTCTCTGGAAAATATCTTCTCAAGGGTAAGATTAACAACTCATTGTCAGCAGCTCTCCCAGATATCCTTGACAGTAAAGACCTATCAGATTTTTTTTGGTTTTGGCCTCAGTCTGATAAATACTTAATGAAGCGATATCCCTGTTGTGAAATCTGAAGGTTACAGCTGGTTTGATTGTGACTTAACTGTGCTAAAGAGTTTATGGTAAGGCCACACATACAGAGGTAAAAAAGGCAACTTTCTGAATAATGAACATTCATTGTAGGTGGCAAGTGAGTTAGCTGAGCATTATCGGATGTGTTGCTTCAGAATAAAAAAAATTTAATCAGGATGGTTTCATGATCCCATAAAGAGATATGTTCTCTTCTGAAAGTGTGAATAAATGCACCTGCATAAACTGGAAAACTTTCTGTTCGGAGAAGTAATGCCTTACCTCTCATAGCTAAAATTGCTCATATTGGTCACTAAGAATCTTTAGAAATGAGTAACAAAGTTGTCCTTTTGCAGGAAAAATTAGCAATAGACTTGAGAAGTGAGTTGTTCTTCATTTCAGTGTTACGATGTGGAGTTGCATATAATTACTGGAACTCTCTTACATTAAATTGCCTTTTGAAGAAGAAGTCTGAATTGCAAGTTTTGCTTAGTGTCCCCTGTTCAGTAGGGAGTCGTGAAAGCAGAGAAGAGACACATAGAGGAGTAACTGAAGAAGGCTGGGTCCCTGGGATCCAGTGTGTCATTATAGAGAAGGTGTCATGAGCTATGAGTACTGGATGGCAAGGTCTAAATGCACTTTGGAGCAGTGAAATTCAGTTCCTTCTGCTAGTAATTTTAAAAGTACTTTGCTAAATCAAGGCCTAAGTTGCACTTGTCCTGCAGCTTACAAGGGCACATCATAAAGTAACCTACAAATGTAGGATGCCACCGATGTTTCCTATAAAGGAGGCAAAATATTATTTGCCAGGGAGAATCCTTAGAATTTAAGGTTAGGTGTGAATTTGACCCAGGGCTGAAGCTAACATTAAAACTCTCATGGTCAAATCTGACCTGTACTGTGTAGTAAGTTTTACACAGTAGGGCATAAAAGAGAGTGATGATGGGTAGAAGATCTGGGTAATTTCAGCAGTCTGAAATATCATCAGATGGTGACAGCTACAGTCATGCCTTTGCTGAGTCTAATTTCTTTTCCACATCTAAAGAACATGTGACTGGAAAGTGACCTAGTTCTGATGGTGGGTCACTAAGCCTGTGGTGGTTGTGGAACAGGCGTGCATCACTGGGAATAACCCAGTAGAGCAGCCCTGCCATATATGGACATACTAGCACTCCAGTCATGTCAAGGAGAAGTCATTTAGACGAAGTGCACTGCTTAAGTTGAAGAGTCTCTGAAGGGAAGTTGCTTATATATTGCTGTTTTGATACTGTGTTTTCCTTTTCACCAGAACCACTGTGACATGCTGCATGTTATAGTATAAGGACCTACACAGTCCATGACTGAGTTCAAGAGAAGTGGACATCCGAATCTGGGTTAGGGTCATTTTAAGTTTTCTATTTATGAAGCGGACTCGCTGTTCTGAGGAAGGTTGTCTCATCTTGTGGTTAGACAGTGGAATAGGCTGCCCAGGGAGGTGGTGGAGTCACCATCCCTGGATGTGTTTAAGGGTCGTTTGGATGAGATGTTGGGGGATATGGTGTAGGGGAGAACTTTGTAGAGTAGGGCTGATGGTTGGACTCGATGATCCAAAGGGTGTTTTCCAACCTGAATGATTCTATGATTCTATGATCTTTAACTTGAAACTGCAATAGATCAGGAACAGCTGTATGTTGTAGTGAATCATGATACACATAGGGGTTCATCCTTGCAGATCTATTTAAAGGTTACACAGTGTAAGACCAAGAAAAATAATTTACACTGCAGCTCAACCACTATTTGGTTAAAACAGGTATATACAGCAGGTATCTCTGTGCATTGCATACTGTGTGTTATGTGCATACATGTGTTGTACAATGACTGTTTTGACAGTTCTTCATCAGGCTATTACAACAAGCATAGGGAATTCCTAAAGGTATTTATGCATCAAATACTTAATGGTGTGGTGGGTTTTCCCCTCCTTAAGCCAGCTGCAAATCACATGGTATTGATGTAATGGGATGCTAATTATGCATGACTTTATTTTAAAGTATGCATCACCTTTATTTTGAAGTACATTTAATAACAAAGAGACCAGGAAAGAACTTCAGAGTTTTTTCTAAAGTTGGCATTCAGCATCGTTTTGTAGATAAAAAGATTTAAGTAAAAAGTAAGAGTCAGTATATTTGGGAGGGAGACTTAAGCAGCCTCAGTCTTAGCAAAATTAGAAATAAGCATGTAGTAACCAGGTATCTAGGAACACTTTAAGTCGATGGCTTCTTAGCTAGATAAATAGCATCAAGCGACATTTTAAGCTACTTGAAGGAGTAGCTACTCACTTTTCATAGGGAAGCATGCTGGGTTCTGTGCTCTGGCTTCACGTAGTCTCAGAGGAATGTCACTTTTTCACTTGTTTGTTTTGCTGGACTGATCTTATTTTTGTCAGGTTTGAACTGAAAACAGGCTGTGGCTTCCTAATGAGGTACCTTAGAAAAATAAATATAACCTCTGTTTGACCTCATGAACAGATTTCTTCCAGCCCATGCTGCACTAACCTCTTCTGTTGTTTTTTTTTCTGCACCAAAAAGCCCTTCTTACAGTATCAAAAGTGTGTGTTTTTAAAGCTAGTGAAAAACTTCCAAGTTATCGTTTGCTCTTGTTTTATTGTGAGGATCAGTGAAGAGATGCTTCAGGCAGAGTATTCATTTGTAATGAGTTTAAATGGGATAATGTACTTAAAGGGCACTCTAAGTCTTGAAAAAAAACCTCACCAGGAAAAAGTAGGCTAAATAAATACTGCTGATGTTGACAAAACTTCCCCTGGAGTTGCAAGCATACCAAGAGGAGCTCTATCTATAGTTTTCCTAAAACCTAGATTTTTTTTTTCCCCTGATAAAGTACTGAAAGCAACTTACTTCAGCATTGGAAGTGTCCAACATCATATATCACCAATGTTTTATGGGAGTTAAAGTTAGGAGTGGAAGGTAGTCAAAAGTATTGCAGCTCCATGGCCTCTTCCCGTGAAACCAGATGACTGGTAACAAATTCAGCAAAGATCTGCTAATGCTAATTGCTAGAAAATTTTCCTCAGGGTTATCTGCATTATAATTAAAAAGTCTTGTTTGTATCTGGTGCTGTTCGGCTGGATTTGCAGCCAGAGAGTGTTTTTTTACAGTTTTAGTGCTTTCACTACTTCTGCCCAGGTGGACTTAATTTGGCTGAAATGTCTAGATATGGAGTAAACTCTCTGTTGAGATTGTAGTATGTCAAATGCACGCACAGTACTGAAGTCTGGAGCTTTTTGAACTCGGCTGTTTAAGCCAACTCGGCTGTTTTGTCTCAGATGGATCAGGAAGAAAACAGAGCTGCAGATTTAAAACTCCTGGGAGCAAGGAGGGAGAAGATACAGTTTTGCCAGCTAAAGATGTCACTGCTTGCCCCATGATCTGTCATCTTATATCAAACGTGTTGTTTATGTCACGTGCCTGAACTGTCCTGTGTTCATCTGCACAGCTGTTGCCATCTTTGCCTAACCTTCAGTAAAAGAGGAAAAAGACCAGATTAAATTAATTACCTTTTTTCTTGCAGGGAGCCAACAGAATGCGAGGCCGCCTGGGAAGCATGGACAGCTTTGAGCGCTGCAACAGCCTTGCTTCTGACAAAGTAAGGAGCTTAGTTAAAATTGGCACATTTTTAGGAACGGGTGTTAATGAAGTGTAAATATGGCACTCTGCTTCCATTTGAAGGAAGTAGCACATCAATTTACAAAACTCAAATAAGAGTTTCCACTGGGAGGTGGAGGGTGTAAGAAAACTGGCATATATGTCGACTTGAAGCTAAACTTCCCTTGCTTTTACAAAAAGCAGGGAATTTCTGGTCAGCTTCTGCCTTGTTTCACTGAAGTAATTAAAAAAGGTCATATCTCAACAAAAGAAAATGCTCTGAAGGTGAGGAATCCTTTCTGTAAGTAATAGTTGCTTTAGGGAAGTAAAAATTTTTGACCTAAAACTAGCTGTCGGGGATGCTGTATGGGGGAAAGCGGGCGGAACTCTGTTCACTTTCTTTTTATTTCCTGTTTTTAATGTTTCACCTCACGTGAGGATTGGTTGCTGGTTTTCCCAGGAGGTGAAGATTCTGTTATGGTTTTCCTGCTACAGTTACACATAAACTGGCTGTGTAATAACAGTCTCTCTTCCAGGATATCACTATGACGGTACAGGAAGTATGCTCGCGATATGTCGGGGAAACTAGCTAAAAGCAGTTTCCCTAGTCTTTTCAATTCCTGTGTTTTCTTGAAAGAGCCAGAAGTCCGGTAGCTGGAATGTCGATCCCTGTGAAAGGATGCCTAGAGTAATTAGTATGTTGTTTGCATTGTATATATATTTTTATTCCTCCCTCCTCTTTTTTTTTTTTTTTTTTTTTTTTTTAAAGAAGAACGCTGCTGGTTTGGAGTGAATTATCAAAGGATGTCTGGTTTTGGTGATAATTAGCATACAATAGACCATGACCAAGAAGGGGGAGAGGCTTTGGTGCCCTGATGCAGTACACAACGCGTGGGGCTAGGCGAGAGCTCTCGTAGGGCACAGAGCGGCAGGCCTCACTCCACCAACACTTCCTTTCAGGACGCTTCGCCAGGCAATTCCCCACCCGCTACTCCTCCGGCGTCCCCCGTGTCCTCGGCCTGGCAGCCGTTTCCCGAGGAAGACTCGGACTCACCACAGTTCAGGAGGCGTGCGCACACCTTCAGCCACCCCCCCTCCAGCGCCAGGCGGAGGATAACCTTCCAGAACGGGAGGTCCCAGAGCGTCCGGTCCCCGCTGCTGCGGCAGAGCTGTGTCGAGACGGCAAGGTGAGTCAGGGCACGCTGCGCCACGCGCCTGCTGTCTCCTGCGATTTCGGTATGCGAGCCTCACCCGTGTTCCTTCTTACGGAAGCTGTTTCTGTACTGCTGTGGATTTTATTTATTTATTTGCAGCCTGTCTTCTCTGCCTCCGGGTAGTCCAGTACGTAGTCCGGTACTTCGCAGTAATTCCCTAATCCCTGAATAGTGGTTCAGGAGAGGCGTCAATCCAGTTAATTGATTGTAGAGCTGAATGCCGGCACCAGTTTATTTATTTATTTATTTATTTATTTATTTGTTGCCTCTGAACTGAGCCTTTTTTGGCAGTGTTGGTAGTCAGGCCCTTTGGATAAGAGGTCCTCACCACTTATAGCTGCAATGATGGTAGCCTGACGATTTTATGCCAGGGTGAAAAAGGCACTGACAGCTTCAAGTGTCTGTTGCTGTATTAGCCAAACCTCCTAGAGTGTATGTCCAGAATTAAAACTGGTGAGGAATCTTGCAAAAGGACTTAAGTATTAAAGACCTCCACTGAACTGTGAGGCATGCAATTTCCCTGTTTGCCTTTCTCCGGACCTTCCCTCTGTAACTTCTTTCCCCTTCCTTTTTGGAGATTCTCCAGCTATTAACATGTGGAACACTGTTCCTTCAGGAGTTCCTTCACTCAGTCAGAAGAGGTCCCCACAGTTCGTTGTGGGCCTCTTTGGTTGTAATTTCTTTCTATGCTTCCATCCTGTCTATCTGCAGTAAGTGACGGTGCAAACTCCAAAAGTTTTACAAGATTCAGGCCCAGATGAGCTGATTTTTTTCAGTGCCTGGCTATAATTTTTGTGGGCACTTTCTAAAAATGCCTTTAAATAATAACTTCTCACTTGTTTGATGTCTAGGTTAAAATATCAGTGTGAATGTCTCACCAGCTTGTAGTGAAAGGCAAAAAAGTTTATTCTGTTTAAGAAAATTGAAGGAGGTGAAGGGTAAGAAATTAGCCTTGAAGTAGCTTTGTTACACTGTGTTTCTGAAGAGATAAATAATGTGTTTTCTGTGGAGATAAACTTTCGTTGTTTTTTTTTTTTTCCACTGACCATATTGTATGCAAACAGGAAACCCTGACAGTTCAAACTGAAGGACTTGCTGACTTCACTTCTTTGTAATAACTTTTAAGAAGTCGCTGATTAAGTGGCATCATCAGCAGATTTTCAGTCAAAACAGTTTGTAGCAACTTGGTTCTAGGCTGGGATTTTTCCTTCTCTCCTTTCCTATTGAGGATTAATCAAAAATGTTAAGTAAAAGAAACTGAATTAATTTTTATGTCCCCCCAACACTTGTTACTGTTATTAATTAATGATTAACTGTGTAGTAGGATTATCTTCCTTGATTTAAACACGTCACAAAAATGTATCTAAAAATAGTGCATTTAAATAATGTCTACTTTCTAATGTGTTCTAGCAATACACATTATTTACAAAAGCAAGAGAAAACTGAAGAGAAGAAACAAGGTGGTTCATGTTATTGGAAGCAGGTTTCTAAGGATATTTTCTGAATGTTTCAGAGATTCTTTTTCTGAGTTTGCTTTGAGAATAAAATATGTCTAAAGGAATAAGTTGGTCTGCCTGTTCTGCAATGTCACTGAAATGTTTCTTAAAAGAAATCAGCTGTAACAGCAAAATAGCTCTCATCGGGGAAACTGTCCAGTAGTGCACTTGGTACATTTTATCTTCTGGGAAACAAAGTTATTGTGAGCCAAGATGAGGTACTTGGCCTGTATCTTTAATCCGGATGTTTTGTTGTTGTACCCGAATCCATGCTGACCCATCTGCTATGTTCTCTTGTTGCCTGCACAGTCCTGTTGTTGGGGTTCGGCGCGCTTTCAGTGAGAGTGAATCTGCGTCACCTGGTCTCCCCTCCTCTGTCTCTGCCCCTTCTTTCCTGAAAAGCTTTTACCAGGGCTCAGGAAGGTTGCTCCAGCAATCAGAAAGTGACCTCTCCAAGAGGTGAGAGCGTTGTCTCCTGCCTAGTTCTTCAGTGCCACCATATTAACAACAGAATTCCCAGTGCAATGCAGCACATGGGATCTCTCCCACTCTGCCTTTTGCTCCTGCATTTCTAACAGACTTCTTAAGTACTTGATGCAAATGGGCAAACAGGCTTTTGGCCAAAAAAGCCTGTTAAAAATAGAGGCTTGTCTGCTGACATCTAGTAGCTGTGACCTGTTTCTGTTGCAGTGTTGCAAATCTGTTGCATTGGTTTGTCACTTGAAATGCAGTGGTTTTTAGGAGAGTCACACCAATTTAATGCTTTCTCTGCTGAATGCAAACCAGCATGTGTTGCTGTGATCACTGGCATGTGATAATAAAAGCGATGTGAAGAGTGTACAGTACTAATGTGGGGTGCCTGTGCATGAGGAAGGGGAAGCGCCAGGTTAGCTGGGTGATACTGGCTGTGAGATGTTTCTAGAGAATTGGCAAATAACTTCCAGTTGAAGAGGAGTGGGGAAGAAGCGAAAATAGAGAAAGGCTTTCTGATATCAGTGTGAAAGACTGAGTATCTGAATGGAAGTCACACTTCCAAGCATAGGCTCTCCTTCAGGAGGGTGCTTGAGGAAACTGCATATGGGCTATTTTTCTGAAGTAGGCCTGGAGTGATAAGATGGAGCTGTAGTTTTGAACTTCATTATTTATTTTTTGTTGCCGATGCTAGCCTTTTTATTTCTCTTCTGTCAATGACAATTCCTTTTTTCTTCGTCCTTGTTCACTGAACTATACTTGTGTTTCTGGTACTCTTCATCTCTGAGTGTGGCTCTCCCCTAATTGTTCCCAAGTGTGGAGTTGTAGAAGGTGCTTTTGTAACTGTTTTTCCCTGGAAAAATAACAGTAGATTGCATTCTTACCAAAAACAAGTGTTGATGAGATCTGGATTCTGGATGCGTTAGGACTCTAATACATGGGGATTTCAGTTGTATGAGATGGGTGTGTAAGTTTGTAGGGGTGCCTAAAAAAACTTTTTGACCTTGTGGAGTGCAGTTTCATTAAACACAGATTAGTTTGTCATCTCCATTTTAGGGTAGACTGTAAGAAATTACGTCAATATGCAAACTAACGTGAGAGGCAGCTGACCTGAAGGTGGCTTTAAGGTACGTTTCAGTTAGTCACCTCTAATAATATATAGGTTAGAATAAATACGAAGTACATATCATCTCCTGAAGTACAGTACATCCTGCCTTGATTTCATTGACATTTAAAGTGTCTCTTTCTGGTCTCTAGTCTGTAATTGCTGTACAGCATGCAGCCAAAAACTAATGTAGACACAATTACAAAACACCTAGTGTGAAATTTCTACGGTTTAGGTCCTTTCAGCAGAATAAGGTGAAACATCCTTACAGGAAGGTGACTGCATAGTCTTAGTGGCAGGACCCCTGCTGTGCGCTGCCCCCCGCCCCCCCCCCCCCCCCCCCAGTCAAGAAGTAAATGATAAATTCACTTGCTGGTAGAGGGATAATGTAAACTAATCATTACTTAATTTTCAGAGGTCTTTCCAGAAGCAGTCTTAGAAATATTTCAGAGTTTAGAAGAGCAAGTCACCGTAAGGTGTTCCCACCTTTTTATCCAAGCACAAATGAATTAGGAATAAGCACTGTATGTTTTTGAAATTTGAGAGGAGAGATTGGCGTCTCATCCAGTGTAGAAGTAGACTTTTAATATTGCCTGTTCTAAACCTTGTGTCCAGTAATAGTTACTATATAAGTGAATTGGATGCCTAGATTTTTTCCATTTCCTACTACACTGCAGTAACACTAGACTGAGTAGTAGGTGAATTATTAAATTTGAAATTAAAGAAACTAATCAGTGCATACCAGGGTGTGCAATGAAATGGCAAAAAAATAACCTGTCTCTTACAGATTACCTGTTATTTGGGTTCCATTCCAACTTTGTTTCTGTGTTCCCTTCAGTTAGCAGACTTGGTCCAAGCTGAACCAATGCCCAGGTCAGTTTGTACAGGCAGCTGGATCCCATTAAACCTAGCTTTCTGGATTTGGGGAATATAGGTATTGAGTATTGTACTAAAACAGTACTTCAGTGCCAGCTGATTCCAAGCTGAGATGTCTAAGATATTACTCTTTCTGGAATTGGTTATGCGCATACTAGTCAAAATACTGTGTTTCATTATGATGGAGTTTTGAACTGTAAGGTGGGGAAATCTTCAGATTAGTACTTCCCAGAAGACCACTCTTTTTCTACTTTGGTTTTATAGTATACAGGTCTTTGATACCATTTAATCTTGAATTTGTGCAAAAACTCTGTGTGAAAATGGGATCTCATTAGACATAGATCTTGCTGGGAGAAACTAGGTCTGAACTGTAGTAGCAAAGGTGAAGTGTTGGCGTCTAATTGTGTTCATGAAGTAAATACAGCAAATCTAGTCAGAAAGAAGTGCCAAATGAATAATGTTGATGTGATAAGAGTGACTGAGGTAATCCAACTGTCACTTGAACTGGCTAATGGAGAATGAAATGTGTTCTCCAACTGGTGGTGGCTGAAACTCTTTAAACTTTCCCTGATTTAGCTTGCAAATGCAAGTTGTGCCATCAGGTTTATGAATGAGAGTAAGTTGAAATTTTTTACGCTGTGGTTTTTCTCTGGGTTGGTTTGTTAGTTTGGGTTTTTTTTCCTTTGGCTATTTTTCACAGAGAGGACCATCTTCTATCCCTGTAGGCTCAATGTGTGAGGTGTTCTTAGCGTTCCCGTGTGAGTGTATGTTAGGTTGGAATTGAGCACGGTGTGCTGGTCCTTTAAATATGAAGACTATAAGCTCTTTAACTGTTAGAAACCCTAATTAAAAGTTAAGTGCATTTTCCTCTCTAGGAATAATCATGGTTGTTATGCATTCATGAAGTGTTTCCTAGCCACACCACTACAGAAAAATTCTTTATAGTCTGACTTTGCATATCATGTAGCTTTGAGATCACACATGATGCAGCACGCAGCTTTTCTTGGTCTTCTGGTGAACTTTTGATGTGCAGGAGCAGAGCCAGTTTCAGTTGGAATTCGTTTTAGAAAGATGTTTGATTTGTAGCAGTGAGATGGGCCTATGCAAATAACACCAAGCCAGGGTCACCTGGATAGCTGGGTGTTAAAAAGAAAATTGCTTATTATATATGTGTCTTTATGTATTGGCTACTGTATAGAAGATGGTTCTGATATCCATGTTTACATCACATTTGGCATACGGTCACAGATTCAGAAACTGATACTAGAGGGTTGGAGTTACAGGGTACGGTGGCTCTCACCTGATTGTAGACATTTTCATCTCATCTAATCAATGGAGAGAAGTTGGTGTTTCTGCAGCACAGTTGCTCTCATCCTAATGTGGTTGTGTTTAATATTCTGACATTTACAGAACCGATCCTGCCTATTTATCTACCTTCCTTTCTGAGCACTAATACAACCAGTTGTGCCTGTCACTGGGAACATGTTCACTTAGAAAGCATGAATCAATGCCCTAAAGGTGCCTTGGCCTCCATTAAAAAGGAAGTCTCAGTTGACTTGCTAGGATTTAAATGACTGTGTTGGAGATACCTAAAGCCAGGAGAAAAATAATTATTCTCCAAATAATTTCACAATGGTGAAAGACATATCTTTTTACCTAATGTTTGTGGGGAGGCTGAGCTTTTTGGGTTAAATTCTGATGGTCACTACTGTGATGTTTTATGTGGAAGAGCAAAAACACTGATATGTTTTCTGCTTTAAGGAATGAACAGTATAGTAAAGTTGGGCATTGACACAATATTAGTAGGTCCCTTCAGAATGTTTTTACTGCATTGTCGATTCATTTGTTTAGAGAGAAGTCTAGGGTGGAAATGGTCTGCATAATCTTGATTTTTGACATGTGTGTTGTGCAGCATTTAATATTGAACACAAGCACACGTAAGGATTTTAAAAAATATATCCTGCCAACATAGAGGTAAACAAACAGGAATTTGCGAGCATAATCTGTTTTTAAACTTGCATTTCTGTAACTTCTGGAATGTCTGGCTTTTATTCAACAGCTATTCCTGAAAGCTAGGCTATTGGAAGAATCTGTGTTTTTTTAATATAAAAATAAAAGCAGCACTTTTAAAAATGGGACAACCTTCAGCATAGGTTTGACTAGCTCCCACTGTCTCTGTTCATTGCTTTGTTATGCAAGGATAATTTAAGCTGATTTATTGCCACTTGAATTTGAACAGATTGCTTTTTTAAACCATCTTAATTTCTTATGAAGAAAGTAAAATACTTAAGAATGTTCTTTAAACAAAATAGCAGAAAGTAATTATTCAGAATAAAAATATATGACAGGAGTGAAAAACACTCACTCCTGAGTGTAAGAGAGGTGTAAACTGATCGGAACTAGTTTTTCTTCCTCTCAGAGGGGAGGAATACTTCATGTATTAGGCTTCTGCCAGCTTAAGTCCTGGGAGTTGCAATACTAGCTGTCTTTCCATACTTGATCTGGGGGATTTTGTACCATCTCATCCTCCAAATTGCAAAGTAGGTGGAGTTGTTTCAATTGCTACTTAGAGCAATCAAGAGAAGAAGTTGAAATGAAAGCTAACTGGGGAAAAATGCAAACTTTGGCATGAGCTGCAACAGTGTTTATTCTCGAGTCAGTTGGCTTGCATGGACTCAAGTGCAAAATAATTCAGGTAAGTATTGTATAAAGTGTTCACAAGAAATGGGGTAGCTGTGTGGTTTTTTGAATACCAGTGTTTGGGAGCATTTTAAAGATCAGTTTTGGCAAGAGATTTAGGTAATAGAAACCAAGCAATAAGCATCTGTAATCTGAACAAGTTTGGGTTTTCTCCTTTTTTTTTTTTCTTTTTTTCTTTCCTAAACTAGCTGTCTCATCTTCATACTATGCATTATCTGATAGAACAGTGAATGGGAAGATGCTTCAGTGAAACTGAGTTGGAATTACCTGAGATAAAAAGCTTAGATGATCAGTACTCTGTACTTGTGAGTACTTGGGTTATCACTTGTAACAGCTTAAAGATGAAAGTACAGGCTGAAATATTTGAGGCATCATGTTGAATTTATAGCTTTTCACTTTTTATTGCATACAAGCTGATGAATGCATTTTGGTTTCTGTGTTGGGTCAGCAGCATAGGTTAAGTAGCCCTATGGAGAACCATTATTCTTCAAACTGAACCATGATCCATTTGTCTTAAATATAGAGTATTACGTTGTTACCATTTTTCCAGAGCTGCACGGGAGGTATGTTAAGTGATTAAAACATGAACTGTAAGTGAAATAAATTGGAAATACTCCATTTTGTGGAATTTCTCTGTTGGACTATTTGGCTTTGTCTTTTCATATGTCTGTTTTACCAAGCTGAAATATGGTGATGTAGAAGCTGTACCATAATCTAGTTGTCATTTTCTTAAATAAATAAAAATAAAGTGTAAAAAAAAAATCAGTTCTTACAATCATGTCCTAGTTTGCAGTTCAGTTCTTAAATATCTCTTCTGTAGTTCATTAAGATTTTACATACTGCCACCTCTGAATTTGCTGTGCATTGACTCTGGTGCGTTTCATCTTGCTCAGTTGTTGGTAGGTTGCAGCAGGACAGGAACTTGTAAAAAATATTTGTGTTATTTTCTTCTTGGTGGGTATGTCACTGTATAACCCAAGAAATATTCATCTTCTGCCTTGCTTCAGTGTCTGTGCTCTATAATCCATAGTTTATAGAGCAGTTATAAATTTCTTGAGTTTGAGGTAGCAACTTTTTCTTAAACTGGAAAACTTCATTAAAAACTGGAATTAATGATTGAACTATTTCTGCTAGTTGACCTTGCAACATGTTTCCCATGTAGATGTTTAAGCCTGTCAGAACAGGGTCTTTTCTTAAGAATTCTCAAAAATTTTTTCGCATGAGTGTTTGAGGTTCAGTATCAGTGTCCTGGCAGGAAAGTTGTGAGTCTCTGTTTCCCCAGGTTGGGAGGCTGTGAAAGCTCTGCTCTGCTTTTCAGTAGCAGTGACTGAACTCCATTTAAGTCATTGTTGTTTTAGAGCTGCTTTTACTCTTAGTCTCTCTGCTTACATTAATAAACCTCTTCATTTTGCAGGGAGCTGATAGCTAATAGTCAGATATACTTTTTTTCTTTACCTCACCCTGTTTAGAGGAACTGTATGAGGTGTTGCTGGCCTGTCTGAGCAGAGCACCTGCCTGCCCGGCTGTAAAATCCATGGCTATCTTAAAACCTGAAGTAATCTTGCAAATTGACCAAGAGCGAAGTCAGCCAGTTAAGTTTAGGTATGAGAGATGGTAAAGTCTAGGGAATAAGTATTGTGCAACTCCTGTTTCAAGGTGGGGAATATATAGTTAACTCATCTGTCTTTTGCGCCAGCCTTCTGAACCATTTCAACACAGGATAGGAGACGCTACCATTTTACTCAGATTTCTTCCTGCTTTTACTCTGTAGGATATTGTTTCACACCTTCAGATCTGATATTAAGCTAGGACTCGTCTGCCTGTCTTGAAATGAGGAAACTCTTTGCTCCCTTTCTAGCCTTCCTGTCCTAAATCTTGGTGTTTTCACAGGTGCCTTTGCCTTCCATTGAATATGGCAAGGTGTGCACATGAGACTTTGAAAAGTTTTGTTCTAATCACTCATCAGACAGCTCTTTGAAAGAGAAGGTGATTAATATTAGTTGCTTGAACTGCCAAGGGAATTTTGAAGGGAGGGTTTAACAACAGAAATACAGTTCCTCAGAATTGTATGGTTTGCACACTTCACGAGGTAACACATGTGACTAATCCTTCCCACTGTAAACTCCATGACTCAAATTATGTAAACAGTTTTGTTTCATACCCTAAAATAGCCACCCTCTTATTCTGACTTTCCTGTAAATTCTACTACTGTAAATTGGACACTATGCCTAGGACTGTCTGCACATTTAGGGGCACAAGTAGCTGAATGTAGATTTTTGTACATAGCAGTAGAAAGGAAGTTTTCATTCCCTTGTTATGTTCCCTGGAATGACTCAGTTTTTGTGTTCTGACATGTGATATGTAAGAGTTGAAATAGCAAGAAGTAGTTTCTTTACAGTTATTTATAGAAACATGAGTTATAATGATTGATATATCCAAACTCAGTTCCTTGTTTCCAAGAGTTGTTGGACTGAAATACCTTTGGTTTTTCTACCTCTACAGCACCTCTAGATTAAAAATTAGTTTTGTAGTCTATGTTTAGCTAGCACAAGCAGTGGTTACCCCATCACCAAAGACTGTGTAAGAGTTAGCCAAAGAAGACTGTCACAGAGTTTTCTGTTGCTGTCTTGGTTAGTACAACATGGGGCTTTACTGAGACCACTTACTAATAGTTTGCCGCATAAGGAACTGAGGCACTGTAGAAACTAAATCAGGAGTGGAGAATAATTTGGACTGTTATCCAGGGCTCCCAGCCAATGATGCTGTCTTAGAGGAGAGCAGGGATGGTGCCTAATGCTGGGTAGGTGAACTTGAAGACACGGTTATTTCCCTATGAGGATATGGAAGCAGGGTCTGATACCTGCGTATGATAGTGAGTCTAGTTTGCTCACTGAGGCTTAAAGATGTCGAGGAGCTGTTGTAGATCATAAGCGTAGCGACAACTTTGGTCACCAAAAAGGCCAGTTCTAGCTTGGTGGATTATCATTCAGCACAGAGTATTTGATACAAAAATTGCTGATTGAAATGGTGTAGCAGGTAGACTGGTGTAGCTGAAACTTCATAGTCTGGCTCCCTTGTAGAGCTCTCCTTTTGTGCAAGCCAAATGTGGGGAGACGGACCGCAGCTGGCAAACTGTGATCATCTGCAGCTGACTTACCACTAAAAACATAGTGAACATGTTAACATGCTGGGTTTTCCTTTCATCTAACTCGTTTTAGGGACTTTGCACTGTAGCATGGAAATTCTTCACAGGATTAAGGTTTGAGTGTAGTTATGGCTGCGGTGATATAGCAGTTTTCTCCGTGATGAAGAAGAAGCTGCAGACACAGCTCCCTGTATTTGATGCTGTCTTCTCAATAAGCCTGTAGTTGTGTGTCACACTGTTGGCATTGCATGGAAGGATTTGTGGCAGATAATCAGTGTACCCATTGCTATACGAGATCTGTGCACCTACTTTACTACTAGAAATGCAAAATGCTGAAATATTTCTGAAAGTGGCTCAAGTACTTATGGAAGCTAAAGGTCCTTTCCTCTGGCAGTAGTCAGTAGAGAGGTGTGCTTGGTGTCCTCCTAAAATGACCTCCCAGCAAAGCCTCCCTCTATCCTCTCCTTGCCTCTTTCAGCAACATAAGTTACTATTAAAATTACTGTGTAAATATTTCTACATGGCAACTGGGGAGGAGATCAGCTCCTTTCAGGTCATTGTGGTAGGAACTGAGCCTGCCCTCTGCAAAGGCTCTGTTCCTTCAGCTGGAGATGCTGATGAAACATGAGGGCATTTGGCCCCATTTATGCAAGTGAAGTGTCCACTTCTTGAAGCATAGGAAGGAGGTTGCATGATAAGGCCAGAACATTGTCTCCAGTGAAGTAATCACCTGTGAGCTCATCATGCCATTTAAAATGGCACTAAATGGAGAGTTGTGCTCTGCAAAAGCAACATCTGTGTTTTTAGGGGTATTGCATCAAATCACCCCTGTTTGGCAAAGAAAAACCCATTGCTGTCAATTTTAGAGGCTAAATATTACTGTGCTTTTAATCTTAGCTTTTCAGAAGGTTCAGCTTTTATTCTGAGCTTCCAGCTGAGCACTGTATGAATGCCGTGAATTCTTCCTGGTGGTAGTGCAAACTTAACAGCACTGTGTTACAAGAAAACAATAGGGCACTTCTGTGTTCAAGGTGAAGCTTACACACAGCACGCCTCTAAAACTTCCCAGCAAATGCTCCTGCAGGTTTGGTTGTATATTAGACAGACTTAATAAAGATTTTTTTTTTTTTTCCTCCAAAGATGACTGACTTTGATCACCCCATCTGCTTTTTCTTTCCTTCAGTGATGGGGAGGGAAAGAAAAGAACATCAAACATCTGCAGCAGTGAATCTCTAAATGCTGTGGGGGCCACGCTTACACCTCGCCGCATCTCCTGGCGGCGGAGAATATTCCTGCAGGTAGCTTCACCTATGAATAAATCTCCTTCCAAGATGCAGCATCCAGGTCTGTGTGTGCTTTTAAAGAAAATAAACAAGCAGTTGTTACTGAATAGTTCTTACTATAGTAAACTGCAACATGTGAAAATATGAAAGGGAGAAGGGAGTCAGCTTGATGCAATATTCTTGCCCGAACCTCGCTAGAGATCAGTTGTGCTCAATTGGCTTTAAGTCTTTGTTGCTTTGAACAGAGTTTTGTCATCAAAATCAAATTGATTGCAATCTGCCATGGCTGCACTGGTAGCAAGGAAATGAAGAACTACCTCTTGCTGACGAAGATATCCTGTAACAGTTAGCAAATTTTTACTCTAGCCTGCTTACATGATAGCAGTTATGGCAGAAAATATTAAATTTTCTGCCTTGTCCTTGTACTGCACATAGCACCTGTTGAGTGTGTTAATAATTCTTATAGCTTTAGGTCCTTTAAGTTAGAAAGGTCTGAAATATCTGAAATCCTGCTATGTTGATAAAGTCCCGTTGGCAGAATTCACAATGATATTTAAATGACAAGCTTTATATTTAGTGACCATAAAGTGCTATAGCACTGCCTATAGTGCAGTTTAGCAGATGAAAAAAGTTGCTTTTAGTGTAGAGCGTGTGGTAAATCACAGCAGTAAACAAGCTCAGCTGTAAAGGAGACTTTATGAATAAATGCCTCTTTGTAACTCTAGAAGGAGCTAGCAGGGGAAAGAGTTGAAATACTGGGTGACCCTTTATTTAGCTTTATTTAATTTAAATAAAACACTTTATTTAAAAACAATTCTTTGCTGTTGAACTGCATTTTCTCTGTCTTTGGAATTGGCACCTCACTGCTGAATGTGGAGGACAACTATTTTTGTTCTGCTGTGACTTAGATTTTTGTGATATGTCAAAAAATCTGAGTTTCCTGCAATAGCTTTCTGGTTCTTTGCAGATGGTCATGATGGAGGTGAATTGTTACCATTATCCCCTCTTGCTCCACCCCTGGAGGAGGACCCTCTTGTTCTAGTATTGCAAAATGAAGATGGTCCAGATAAAACTGAAGAGAGGAAAAACTCAGAAGAACTACAGAGTCTGTGGAGAAAAGCCATCCATCAACAAATTCTGTTACTTCGAATGGAAAAAGAAAACCAGAAGCTGGAAGGTTAGCTCTTTAGAAAATATCTCTAAAAACTATTACAAATTCTGCTGCCTGGAGTTGAAAATTGTACTGGTGTTGGGCACCTCAGAGAGAGATGTGGTTCTGTAACTTTTTGATTAACAGTGCTAGAAAAAAATGTGTTCACCCAGTCCTGTCTCAGAGTGTACCAGGTTCTCTATCTACCTGCCAACTCTTAATGAGTCACCGTAGTTAAAGAAGAAGGTGATAATTTTTCCTTTTTTAGTGCATGTTAGACAAAAGTTGCTACAGTCTGTGTTCTAGCTGACTATGTCTAGGAATTCTAATGTGGAGTCAGGAGAACAGATGCCATGTGAACTCTTAGGTATGGTAAACCTTACCCTCTGTATCTCGTTTCAGTACTTTGCAGCACATGGCATTTCTGTCCAGGCTTTCTGCCCTTCATTGACCACATCACAGTGGTAATTGATAAATATTTGAATCCAAATGTGATTTTTGAGCAACTGGCTCTTGAGTTATGTCAGAAAGTTCATTTTTCAGAAGATGAGCACTGTACACTGAAAATTGAGTGCTTTACTGAGGGATCTGAAGTTGGCCATGTTGACTTGGTAGCTGCCTGAGCTTCTGGCTAAGATATTTCATTATGACTGGTCAAGACTCAAACCAATAAAAGATAGGATGCAATGTCTATCCTAGCATAGAGAAGTTCTTCAGTATAATAGACTTAATAGTGTTTGGTGCAAGTCAAAAATTTCAAATGTCCTCTCTGCAATTGCTGCCCTCATCCTCTCCTGTATGGTGTATAACCTCATTATATGGTAGCCTGATTCTTCAAACAAAATATGATGATCTTGTTAAGGTCAGTTAACTCTTTTTCCTTCTTTAGTGGTGCTTACTGAGAAGGCAGGGAGAGGAAAGAAAAACAGCAGGACAGAAGCCTTTCCATGTCCCTACAAGCATACATCCTTGAACGTATTTCCTACACATGTAGTATATTTCTCTGTGCACTTTCTCTACAGTTTGTCTCCCTGTTGACACACACTTCTGTGGAAACTCCTAGATTCATAGGGAACATCTACAGAGAAGTCTGTTTTAACTTCAGCCCAAATCTTCGTTTATTGTTTTAGCAAACGGTTAGTCTGCTGTTGTGGGGTGGGGAAGCTGGACGTCTGCTGTAGTGACTGTTTTCATGTTATTCACGCTGGTAGTATGAGCTGCTGAGGGACAAACTCTTTTCTGTACCTGCCCTGTATGGCTGGAGGTACTGAAAACTGTTAAATCAGTCCAGTTCCTTAAGACTCCGTTAAAAGTTATTTCCATTCTGTGACAGATATGTAGAAAACAGATATGTTCTGTCTGATCATTTGTGGTGAAAAGAGGAGTGTAAGCAGTGGAGACTCCGAACTGGCACTCATCCGCCAGCCCACATTTTGCTTTGTGCTCTAAGGAACATGTCTCCGTTCTTGTATGTAGGTTCATAAGTACTGCTAGTGAAACTAGTGCTCTAGCTAGCTGGAATTCATCATATTATTTTCAAAGGTGAAAAGTAAACTGTCTTAATGCCTGTCTCTAGGCTTCCTTCCTGTGGGCTGCTCTAACATGGGCTGTTTTATGGACAGGACGTATGCAGAACTGATGCATTCCAAACAAGCGCTGTTTTGGGCAGTGGTTGACATTCTAGCCTACAATTAAATGTAGATCCCAGGAATGGGAAATGTAATAACAGAAATGCAGCCATTTCTCTGCTTGAAGTCAGGTTCCTACCTGTGAATTTATTCAGCTGTATATGACTGGTTTAAGACTGGAATTGATGTGGAATTTTTTTCAGTGGTTTTCTGTTAATGTTTTGTTGATTTTTATTTACAAAATATTAATAGAACCTCTTTTCCTGTTCCTTTTGCTGTCGAGGAGACTTGAATACTATTAGCTCTTTGTTTTACAGAAGGTAAGTTCTGCGAATTGCACAAACTTGCTTATTTTTTTTCTGAGCAGCTAAAAGCTCCTTTTTCCAGTAGATCACCTAAAAATATCAGAACTAGAAAAAGCAGCAGGCCACCTAGCAGTGATCAGGAAGAACATTAACAAGGATGGTTGCAAGTAACCAAGGGTCGCACAGCAGATAGGGCAAGTACAGTCAACAGGCAAGCTTGCTGACTTTCACTAGGGTTAACTGCAGAGCCAAAGTACCATTCGGTGAATGATAACCTGTGCACTTAATCCTGGGGTTCGTTGTCACACTGAAATATGTTACTGTTTTGAATCTGCTGCGTACTGCTTATGAGAGTGAGCATTCTCAGATGAAATCATACATCAATAGAGTAGCATTTAAAATTGTCCCAACTGGACTGCAAAGTCTTTTGGTGAGATCGCATTCCCATTTTTATGGAAGTGTACCTTGCATAATAGTTGCTTCTACAAGGCCCCCTCTAGTCTTGAATAGATGCGGTCTCAGATGTGTAACATACAGCTTTTAGAAATAATCTGTCATCTACATTTTTGGAGTGGGCTGGGCAATGAACCTACGGATTCATCCAATATTGGCTATATCCAAAGTGATGATTAGGCAAAGGAACCAATTGTCTTGTTTTGCAGGTTGTATAAAAACATGAGTGAGATTTTGCTTTCACCTAGGGATGATGGTGGGGAATGGGTTACATCTGTAAGATGAAGGAGTCAAGTACTGCACATGGATCAAGGCAAATTTGGGATAAATTCAGTTGTAGCTTTCAGAGCTTGTGTTGTGAAATGTGCAATTCAGTCCAATGATAATTAAACGTATCTCTGTAAATTAAGACACATTCAGGTCTTGATTGCAGTTTTTTACAGTAGTAGTATGAGGAATTTGACTGTTTTTCTGCATGCATATCATGTATAATAAAATAACCACAGTTAATTTCTCAGTAATGGAAATGAAAGCTGCTCCTCTATGAAATTCCAGAGTAATAGTGCAGCTTTATTTCAGAAATAGTGAGTCCTCAGGAATAAATAGCTTGTGCCAGTTAGTGCTATGCAGGAAACCTTTTAAGCTTACAGCAACATGAGTTCTGTGCTTCAGCACAGGTGTACTTTTCTGGATAAGGTTCATGTTGGTTCATTCTAGTTACTTCTAGTCAGCCTGATAATGCCAGGTAGCAGTGCCAAGAGCTCTTATCACTCTCTTAAGGGACATGTAAAAACTGGAACCAGTGTGATACACTTCAATTTAGAAGACTTGCCTAGCTTGCTTGCCTAAATCTCTGATATAAACATTCATATGTTTGGGACTTTCCATACCAAAACAATTGTAATGTTCAGTATAAGAGAGAGAAAAACTACCAAAGGTGTTTTTGCAGTTGAAAGAAGCAGCAGATGGGTTGAAGCTGATGCTGTTGAGTGGGTTTTTTCTTCTTGCCCCAAGCATTAAAAAATGTTTTCATGTACTTTATGAATTACAAATGTTCATGGCCCAGTAACAGAAGTTGAATTGTTACCTGCAGCATCTTATGACAAAAGACCGGCCCCATCTCGACTATTAACTGATGAATTGTAGAAGCTGTATTTATCCCTAGTCAGATTATCAGATAGATATATCTAACTTGAATGGGTTTTGTGTATTTGATGTTTCTTGTAACTTTCTGGTTTTCCGTGTGCTCTTCCTTTGTGTCCTGTGCTCTAGCAAGCAGGGATGAGCTCCAGTCAAGGAAAGTAAAACTGGACTATGATGAAGTTGGTACATGTCAGAAAGATGTCGTAAATGTTTGGGATAAGAAGTTACTAAACTGCAGAGCTAAAATCCGATGTGACATGGAAGATATTCATTCCACTTTGAAAGAAGGTATTTATGTAGGATGGCTTTTAGCTATGAAAAGTTTTGGGGTTTTTTTTGTTCCCTTTTAATACTGAAGGAAAACTGCCAGCAATACACTTTTTCTAACTTGTAGTCTTGTTATAATAATTACTTGCCTGGAAAGTATTAGCAGAGTTGACAATTTATTTTGACTTTTAAAAGTCGGTTTATGGAGTTAGATATTGAAGGGGGATGTATGTGAAAGTCCTAAAGTAGTATTTTAATTTAGTTTATGCTTTCACAGGTGCTTGGCTGACTTGAGAGAAATGGTGTCTTTCAGTATGAGTGGTTCTGTGTCCTTCCTTTGGTATGCAGCATTAATGCTTTTAGGTTTGAACTGAGCATTTTATAATCTGTACATCTTTCTCCAAGCCTATGGACTGACATGAGAGCAGCCCTTTGGGAAGGGGCAGGAGGAGGTGGACTTCCCTGTATTTTTACCCCTGTGAATTTAGTTCAGCCTTTCTAAACAGGCTGAACTGCATTCTGTATGTGGTCATGCATCTTTTCCTGCTGGAGGCTAACAGCTCAGAAGCGACAAAACAAGTGGTCTGTACCTCAGTTGTCCAATATACTGCTCAGTGTAATTACCGTAAGTTTGTAGTTAATATTTAGTTAGTGGGACTGAACTGTGGTTACTGAGTGAATACACTGAAATGTGGACAACTTCTGAAGCTGACTGTTTGTAAAGGATCCTTCAGAGTGGTTCAACCAAGATTATGACAGGGCAAGATGATGACAAAGCAAATTCTGGTGTTACAGCACTAAAAATAAGCCCCTGCTTAGGCGTCTTGTTTTTTTGACTGACCTGCAGGTGTACCAAAAAGTCGCCGGGGAGAAATTTGGCAGTTTTTGGCTGTTCAACATCGAGTCAGACACAGACTGCCAAACAAGCAGCAGCCTCCCGACGTCTCTTACAAAGAACTTCTGAAACAACTGACTGCTCAACAGCACGCCATCCTTGTAGATCTAGGTATGTCTGTTTGTAGAGGGGAGATTTTTCTGACTTGTTTTGTGAGTCTTTGAGTGAAAACACCCCAGTCTTAATGGAAACTGTTACTGGAGATAGATGCTGCTGTATCAGCACCATTTTCCATATCATCAGGATATGTTTTGTGTATGCCACTTAGTGTCTTGTAAGCAGATGATTTCTTAGGTTATGCTACTTGTATTTATGCTCTTCTACATCTGTCTGAAAAGAGAAATCAGTCAGTCACTTCTGCAGGTTCTATGCAGATGTGAATATTAAATGAGCTCAATGGATACAGTCTAAAATCAGTGGCAAAATACAGATTGATCTGACTAAAGTCAACCTGCATATGAAAGCAAAGAGAAATGGTCTATGGGAAGAGAGAAGTGCTGGTTGTCAGATTTGGGTTTCTTTGAAAAGAATTTAATATCAACTACTCTTCTCTCTCTACGTCAGGACGGACATTCCCTACGCATCCTTACTTTTCTGCTCACCTGGGAGCAGGACAGCTATCACTCTTTAATCTCCTGAAAGCATACTCTTTGCTGGACAAAGAAGTGGGTTATTGTCAAGGTATAAGCTTTGTAGCTGGAGTGCTGCTTCTACATATGAGTGAAGAACAGGCCTTTGAAATGTTGAAATTCCTCATGTATGACCTTGGCTTCCGTAAACAGTACAGGCCAGACATGATGTCGCTACAGGTAAGTCAGTCCTTTTAAAGCAAACCAGAATTTTAAGTGAGTCTCAGAGGTTGCTGATGTTTTACAGGGCCTTATGAGGCTTTTTATGCTGTTCTGGAGGTTGTGAGGTGCATGTAAATGTTATTGTCGAACCTCTCTCTGCCTCTCAATTTGTAAACAGAGAAGTTCAGAACTTGCAGACTTTTCCTGTCACACGTCCCCATCATCTCCTGTTGGGAAACTCCGCTTTCTCTGCTGTTTTGCTCTTCCTTTTCTTTGCCTCACTTCTCTCTCTTCCTTATGCCAAAAAAAAGATGTGCTTGCATCTGTATAGATGGAGTTTAAAAATAAATTGGATTTTCTTCAGTCTGTGAGCACTCATGTAGATTTTTCTCTTGTAACTCCGAGTCAAATCAATAGTGACACCCAGTGGCCAGCCAATGTACTTACTCTGCAGCCATGTACTTGGGACTGCTCTGTCCTGCCTCATCATTTGCACCTCTTTTCTCTCATCTTCTTCTACCCCAACACCCTCAACACAGAGAGAAAGCAGATGATTTTTTAATCATTTAGTTTGTTTATGAAACAATGCGTACTCTGCAATATTAGTCTTCTAACAGCTAGCTATAGATACTCAAGGCTGCTTAGGAAGGAGACAGAAAATCTTTCAGATCTGTATAAACTTCAGGGTTTAAAGTTTGAGAAGTCTTTCACCTTGAGATGCAGCTGTCCACTGACTTTAATTAAAGCCTCTAATATTATAAAAGAACATACCACTGCTGAGTTAAAGCTTGTAATTCACAGTGGAGAAGGAGAAAACTAAGAGGCAGATACAGAAATCTCATATTTTTTCATGCTCCCTGCATAGCAAACACTTCTAATTAAATAGAAACTTAAGGGGGAATTTCAGTCCACTTTTCATGATCAGTCACTTTAGGTGCTTATTTGGCAATTGTCCAGAACAGTAGAATAGACTGTAGTTAAAGAAACTGTATGTGCTTATTCTAAAAATGATAGAGTGTTTTATTGTGGATGTAAGTATGCTATAACAAGTTTGTTGTGATGAATTAAGGGTGAAGAGCCGTAAAGAGCATTGTTCTACCTCTTTCCTGTCCCATTCCCTGCCCCCACCCCCCCCAAATATGTTTTGAATCAGTGGGGGTCAAAGTGTGATAAATATGTGGTTGTGTGATTTTTTTTTTTTTCCCCCTAGAAGATCCTCTCTTAGTGTTTGTATTTTTATACTGCAGTTGTAGACTTTCAAAACATCTGATTGTCTGAGAGTGTTCAGATGTCCAGGATTTCACCTTTTCATTTAAATGAGTCTGAAACTTTCATTGTCAGAAGCTCTTAGGACAAACAATTTTTACGTTTGAGAAGGTTTACTGCTTGTAGTACTGTTTGCCCTTTAAATGAAATGACCTCTCTTTCCCCACAGTTTGCTGCTAAGCAGTTATCCCGTTCTAGACAAAAGTACAAGTTTTGTCTGTTCAAGACAAACTAGACTATTGAAGATGACTTAGAGGATCTCACTAAAGCCTAACCGTTTGTTTTGGTTTTTAACAGGACTAGAGCACTTGCAAATTCTTCTGCATTTACAGTACTGAAACACAAGTAAGCTTATATGCAGAATTAGCTTCTGTCCTGTAGAAGAAAAATGTTGGGTGTTTCTTTAGGATAATGAAAACTTATTTGACTTATATTTTTAATTGCTGTCTGGAAAAAGTAGTAATCTAGATCCTTAGTTCATAATGAACTCATCCAGTTGGTTTACTCCCTCTGTGATGCTACTCTAATTTCACATGTAAATGTGTTTTGTATCAACACTGTCAAAACTGTGCTTAATTAGTATCATTGGCAATTAAAGCAGGGACTCAAATGCATGCACAAATCTAGTTAATTTGCCTGAATGAGAGGTGATCTGTCTGCATGTGGACGGTGCTGACTGATCATTTCAAGTGCAGTTAGTTTTTGGTAGGGAAGAATCACGACCACTAAAAGTAGGAAAGTAGCTGGATCCAATAAAGTCATTTTCTTATCGAGGAATGGATTCACCTTAAGTATAAGGCATTGTTGACAGCAAAACTGGACCTGACAGCTAATCAATACATGTCTGCTTCTCATCTTCTGCTTTCTGAGAGAAGCATCACTCTGGGCTGGGATCGATTTACTGTGGAATATAAACTATCAAAATTGTAAGGAAATAATTCGCCACAGAGTGATATTTTTAGCAACGAATAGCAACTTTTAACCACTTTGATTTGCAACCTTTTACAGGTTGTATAGCAACACTTTTTGCATCAGTATCTTAAATTTCTCTGGACCACTGCCATGTGGGAGGTGTGCTGGGAAATACATATGTGGTACATCTCTGTTGACCCACCATATCTAATGTACTGTGTGGGTACAGAAAGCTGTCTAAAGTGATGATGGTAGCATATGAGTTTCAAATGCAGCAAAAATATGGCCAAGATTAAAAGGATGAAAGCCAAAATGTGTAAATTTAGCCAGAAATAGTTCAACTCTATAATGGAGAGTTTTGACATCTTGGAAGAGGTACTTCTATTTTCATTGCTGCAAGACTGACAGCTCTGGTTTGTTGATAAAGTTAGATCAATACAGTCTCTTCTTACCTTAGGCCTGTGAATCTGAAATGATAATTAACAATCAGGTTCAAACTGTTCTTTGTTATTGACTACTGTGTTGGTTTTAATTCATTAGGCACGGGTTGCTTATATGTGAGTAGATATCACTTCAAGGCCCTAGGCAACAATGAAGCTTCATTTTACAGTGCCATCTGTACTGGAGTTAATTTCCCTCAAGTGAAATTTGAATGCTTTGGAAAACTGAGTAAAGCTGAACTTTTCTTTCTTTACTTCCTTCCCCCCCAACCCCCTCATGCACTGTAGATTCAGATGTATCAACTCTCAAGGCTTCTTCATGATTATCACAGAGACCTGTATAATCATCTTGAAGAAAATGAAATCAGTCCCAGTCTTTATGCTGCACCGTGGTTTCTTACACTGTTTGCATCTCAGTTTCCATTAGGATTTGTAGCCAGAGTATTTGGTAAGAAAGTTTATTCTATTGCAATGATAGAACAATTGTTGTCCATTGTGTTTTGAAACTCTCAGGGAGTAGTTCTCTACATACTAGGGACATCTGGGGTGACTATTGTGGGTGGCAAGTAGCAATGCTCTTCATGGTGGGATGTCAGCTCCTTTTCAAAGAGGCAAACTGAAATACATTCTTTGAAGCATCAGACTTGAGTAATTAAGTATGTCTGCTGTTATTAACCAAGAGACTTCTGAAGTGTGAACAGTAGGAAGTTGCAAATGTATTTTATGCATCAAGCGTTCAGTTTATGGCTATAGAAAACTTGACATCTTGTTGAACTTGCAAACTGAAAAAAGATAATGCATTAGTTTTCAAGATGGTGTTTCTGAATAACTGATTCTACAGTGCTTTCTAATAAAAATTTGGGTAAACTTGAATTTAGAGGCTGTTTCAGGTTCTCATATTGAACAGTTTCTTAGTCTTAGTATGCCTTTTATTCCATTTAGATAGCTTTTTCATTATATGCTCCTCTTCAGATAATGTCTAGTACAGCGGCTTAAATATTGATTGTGCCTTGTAGTGTTTACAGTATCAGCATGTCAAGTACTTGGGTTTGTATTCTTTTATTGTCAATAAGAACTGCCAGCTTAATGAAATCTCTAGTAATGCAGGATTTTTAATAAATGTATTTATTAATTTAAAACTTGCTGTGCTCAGGTATGCACCAAGTAGCTAGGAGCATATGTCATGTACTTCCCCTTAAATCAGAATTTTTTTTTCATTTGATTTTTCTCATTTCATATGGCACCTTTTGTCTTTTTTTAAGAAATTCAACCTGACTTTTGTCTCATGTTTTATTACTGGAGTGTGTTAGGTTTTCAATTTGTTTGGTGTGGTGGTTTGGGGGGGAAGAAAGGTTTGGTTAGTTGGTTTTGGGTTGAGTTTTTTTTTTGACCTAGTGATTTCTCCATTACAGAGTTTTTTTCCTTTTACGGCAGACTTTTTTGACTGTTCTTTGGGTGAACAAATGATTGGTGTATCTGTTTTTCAGTGGTATTCACGTGATTGGTACATCTTTTTCCCAGTGGGATTATTGAATTCTGGGACACTCAAACATTTCATGTTTTGTTTTCTTTTTGTTTTGTTTTTCAAGGCTCAAGTGTTCTGTTCTTTTTTTTGCTTTAGTAGGCTTTGAATTTTGAAAACAAATTTTTTTAAGGGTGGGAAGGTCAGTGTTCATTTCTCTGTAAATGAGCTGAGTAAGGCATGTTCCCTTTTTAAAACTCAAGTTACTATGTTGGTTTACTTCCTAATGCTTTGGATTCCTGCATCTTCAGTGTCTTATGGGCCATTGCCACATACCAGGAACAGATGGTTAAAGTGTACCCATCACAAATTATATACTTATATTTATGCTGCTTGAATGTGCAGCAAAGACTTGAGAAGAGAGACTTTTAGGAACTGTGTATGAGTGAGATGGCTGCCTCACCAGTGTCCTGGTGCTACTGTGTGATAATGGAATAGGGCCAGGGATGCCCTCTCAGTATCAGGATCAGAAGCTGAGTTTGTTCAGCTGTATGGCCTTGCTCTTGGTGGTGTGACAGAGCCAACAGCACAGGAGGCTTGTTTGAACAGCTCATGTGCTGCGTTCATCTCAGTAACTGCAAGTCCACTGCTGCTACCGAGACCAAGTTTCTAGTTACTGTGATCAAGTTTCCAGTTTCTGTGCAGTATGTGTCTACTGACTTCTACAAAGCCTGGACTTTCCCCTCACATCCACGTAATTATACCTCAAAGTAAGGGTTTGGGGCTTAAATTATAGCCAATGTGATCACTACTATGGGTTTTGAAAATAATATGATTAGTTATAGAATCTACATGATTGGTTTTTAAGGACTAGCTTTTGCCTGTGAAAGCAGTAGAACATCATGATCCGCTTTTCAATTGCTTTTCAGTCATAGATGCTCTTAAAAACAGTTAGCAGTTAACAGTAGACAGTAATCGACATTCTTATTGCAGATAACAGTTACAGACATAACAAGCATGCGCTATTTTCTTTAATGCTCTCTCACATCTGTAAGATGAAAGAAAACGCTTTAACATCATGTTGAAATAAGATTGCACTTCTGAACTGAGTAAATCAGCAGTATGATTGATTACAAAGAAAAATAGCTAATATATATATTTATCCAATGACTTTAGCTCTCATTTTCAGGATATTTTAATGATTTTCTTTTTTAGACATTATTTTTCTTCAAGGAACAGAAGTAATTTTTAAAGTAGCACTGAGCCTGCTTAGCAGTCAAGAAACATCTGTAATGGGATGTGAGAGTTTTGAGAACATTGTTGATTTTCTTAAAACCACTATTCCAGATATGACTCAGCCTCAAATGGAAAAAATTATTACTCAGGTAAGGTCGTTTTTCTCTTTATGTTTTCCCCTCATTTACTTTACTTTAAATGAATCATGCCTAAGGTATATGTGAAAGTCTTCTCAGTATGTTCCTTTTGGTTTGAAATGCAAGAGTCATCATCCCAGTAACTTGTATAGAAATAGGATATCAGCAAATTTCAATGGGTTTTGAACTGCAATTTTAGCAAGACTTTTATTTGCTACCTCAAGGTTTAGTACAAAGGTTCTTTTGTGCCCCAGCTATTGGGAAAACATGACTTTGCTTATAATTTTCACATCACCATCAGAAGGGTAAAAGTAGCCAGTTTTCAAAACCTAAACCCAACTGTTGCTCCCTGCTTGTGGGTGAACAGTCCAACAGTTTGTGACAGGAAGCACAACTTGCCATGATGGGATGAGGGCAACATCACAGCAACTTCCCCTCCTGATCCTTTAAATTCTGGCTGCACAGGGCCACGTACCCCAGTAGGAACTTTTCTGACACTTCATCTTAAAATCCTACAAGTTTAGGAGGCTGGTGAGGCCCCATTTTAATGATCTGTATTAAAATCAAGGTCAAGCAAACTTTTGTTGTTCTGTTCTGGGGGCAGCTTCTATCCTCCTGGGGATCACTTTTAGAGTATCCTCACGCAACTTCCCCTTCTCACCTCAATCCTGTCCTTGGAGGGATCACATTTGACAGGTGCTTGGTGCCAGAGGTAAAAGCCCTTCAGGACTGATCCCTGCCTGCCTTATTTGGGTAAGGAAAGGGAGGACTGGAGTAGTGTTATTTCATCAATATCATTGTAACTTCATGGCAAAAGGCGAGAATAGAAGAGAAACAAAGGATTACTAATGCTGATATAGTAAAACCTTCTTGTGAAATCTGTCAGTGGCTGGAATTTTCATGTCTCTACATTGTCTTCCTCTTCATTGAAGCTGCAAATTGAAAATGAGCCTCAGTCTAATACCTTAACTGTGAACCTGTGAACAGTTTTCCCCCTTCAGGAGGTAATAGAAGAGATCTAGAAAACCATCTCCATATGCAGGAGTGCGGTTAATACTGATGCATTCCTATGGCTTGGCTAACGCTTGAATGTTTCAAGTGCTTTCAGTTAAGAATTCATTTTTAGACAACATGTAAATCTTAATTTCCTCATTGCATTGGTTGTGATTGCCATGCTAAACCTGTGTCAGGCATGTTAGTGTCTGTCTTCACAACTCACTGATTCTGGCAATGGTCGAGATGGTAGTTCAGTATTTTTGATACTATTAGAAATTAAATCTTTGTCCTGTGGTCTGCCTGGATTGTAGAGCAATCGTGGTGTAGTGAGCATGGTAGAAGTGACTTTGTGCAAAGTCAAGTCTGATTGAGTGAAGAATGGGTTATGTTGCCTGAGTGGAGGTGGATGTGGTTATACACAGGTCAGTTCAGCTCTGAGGGGAAGGTTGTCTGCTTGCCTATGGTGTGGTCTCATGCTGAGCAGCCTTCTGGATCTGCATTCATGTGTAGACTGCCTATATTGTATTGCTTCTACCTAGGCTGGCTGCAGGTGGAGTCGTTTGGCTGTCTCAGCATTGTAATTCCCAGGACTGTCGTAGTATAGCAGATAATGAAAGAAAAATGTAGACATTATGCAGACTATATATATAATACATCTATATATATATACAGATGAGGAATTGACTGGGTAGCTACATAGAGGAGAATGGCACTTGCCCAGCTTGAACGCCATATGTAATTTAAAGTTTTACCTTATTTGAATTACCTGAAGAACAGTGAACGTAATGCAGAACTTGTTTTGTTGGGGGATCTGTGTGTGTCTTCTGTTGGTGTAATGTTAGTGTTCTCTAGAACAAGGAACAGAATTAATGTCATTGTAGACATCCTTCCCTTCCTAGTCTGAACTATTTGGTAACTTTCAGAAGCTGAGAGACTGTGACTAGATGTATAAACAGATAAGTGTCATATGGTCCCTGTTAGATGTTCAGTTCCATAGTCTTCACAATGCTTTGTTACCAAAGCATCCCAGTAAGAAAATAGTCTATCTTCATGCAGAGACAGAGCACAGGGAAACTGTAACCATGAAGAGTGTTTTTATAAAAGTCTATAAATGGGCACTTGGAGTCAAGAGATCCAGTTTTGAGGGTGGAGATCTGACAACTCCTGGATTATTCTTCATCATTGTGTGATTCTGCTTCCATCACAAGGTGACTTGAATTTAAAAATTTCTTCATGAACTTCTTAATATTTCTGAGGAAGAGATGATAAGGCTTGGTCATATTATAAAATTCTTGGATTAAATAAGACTTTTCTGCTGATACATCTCATAGTAAGAGGTGGTATTTGATAATTGTAGAAGCAATGACCCAATCTGTTCTGAAGTCTGTGATTTATTATGGCTACAATAAGAACTCTAGAGGCTAAAATGTTCTTACTTCCCCTTAAAATAATTTTTTGAGAGGGACAGAAAAAAAAATAAAGTTATTAAAACAGAGTTGCCTCTTAGCCAAACATTCATGTGGAATAAGTGCTCTCAATTGTAGTTGAAAATTGTTTTTTCTCTCATGGCAGGTGTTTGAGATGGATATTTCCAAACAGCTCCATGCCTATGAAGTAGAGTACCACGTTCTTCAGGATGAACTGCAGGAAAATGTGAATCCTTGTGATGAAGGTGAACCCCTGGAGAAGCTGGAGAGGGCAAACAGTCATCTGAAGAGACAAAACATGGATTTGTTGGAAAAGCTACAGGTAAATGACTTAAGACTAGAAACTCATGGAGAGGTCATTTCTATAATTCAGCCAATTGATTTACTTCTGTTAGACGTATTTCTAGCTCCTTTGTCATTCCTTGGACTTTTCCTTCTTGATGCAGATTTCTTTTTCTCAAACTATATCTACCCTTATGTCCCATAAAGTCTGTTGGCAAAATATGTGTATCTTGCTGAGAAGTAAATTCTCTATCCCTTTGTATCTTTGCTTCCCTATTGGAAAGTTTTAAGAAATAATCCATAGTGCACTACGCTTGCTTTCTCCAGACCTTTGTAGGCAGTATCATTCTGTTTCCTTCTGCTGAAGCTCATAGTCCTACTTTTGAAAGGTGGACTCTCCTAGCAAACTTGAATACAGCTGAGTGCCCACCAGACTTTGCCCAATAAAATCATGCTTTAAAAGTCTGCTCTTCCTCCCTCACTATTCACCCTTTCTCCCATAGCCTGGCCAAGACTTGTTTCAGGTTTCAATATGTATTGTCTTGCATTTTCCTGAAAGCCAAGCTCTTCTTTTTGCATCACCAGGCCATTTCTTGTTATATTTGTTACTTTGAACAAGTATTGGGAAGAGCTGAGAGCGCACCTTCAGATTCTGATACCTGAAAATAGAAGCAGGAAAAAAAAAGAAAGATCAAGTCCTTATTACTTTAGTGTTTATGGGCTAATGGTGCTGTGCTGTGTTCTTTTGATATTGAAAACAGGGATCACTTGCTGTTTTGACTATTTCTTGCTTTATTTATTTATTTATTTATTTATTTATTTATTTACTGCTACCTAGTCTTTTACCTCTGTTCTGAAAAATACATCAAGGGTGTAGAATAATGATGAGTGACTGATTTGAAAGGCTCTATTGTAGCTCTTCTGTTTTTCCAGAGTGCCGTATTGTAATGCATCTTTGTCAGTTGCTTCACCTGTTCATCTTTTTGTTTGTATAGCTTCTTCATTCCTCTGCTTGGGCCCTTTCCTAGAAACGGTCAGAATTCCCCCACTTCCCACAGCAAGACATTTGCTACTGCTGCAGTCCAGGGTTTCTGATTACTAGTCAATGGTTGTTTTTTTTTCCCAGAGGAAGTTGTAGGTCTTTTATTGTAGAAGAGGGAAGACTGTCTGCTTCTAGGCTTAGTGTTAAGGTTCTCTTTCCCCCTAACCTCTCCATCCTGCTAATTTACTTTATTACATAGCTCCATCACTGTCAGACAAGTTGTCTCTTCCAGTGCTACTCCAGCTGCTGATTTCCTTTTTCTCCCTGCAGCTCCAGTTCCTTGTTACCCTGAACTGTCCTGTGCTTGCTGCAACTTGCATGTCTTCATCCCTCTGTAAAGCTTTCAGAAATCCTTCAGATTGATCTGGTCACTATAAGGAGATTCTGTGTGTGAAACACAGTAGATGTACCTTGTATCATTTGCCTACACAGATGGTTTTTAGGAACATCGGTGTAATTAAGTTCTTCCCTTAACGTATAGCATATCATAATATAAAAGAAGTTATTCAGAAAGTCTCAATTTATTATAAAGTAATGTTACTGCTTACAGGTTGCTCACGCTAAAATTCAGAGTCTGGAATCCAGCCTGGAGACTATTTTGACTCGAGAGAACAAAATGAAGACTGTAATACAGTCCCTGGAACAAGAGAAGATAACATATCAAAAGACTCTTGAACAGATAATGAAGTATTTGCCAGCAGAAGCATTGTCTGACTGTGAACTGCTCCTGAAGGAAGTAAACTACAATCCAAATAATAAAATAAAATAAGGAGTAAGCCATAAACCAAGGTTTTGTAGGCAGCATTTCTTCAAAAAAAGGGAAAGAAAAATGAGTATGCTGCTTTCAAAGGACTTAGCAATAGGCAACGGTATTATCCAAAACTAGTGCTGGGACACTCATAGCTACAGATGGGCCTTCAAATGTCAGTATGCAAATTCAGGCTATTAATTTTTTTTATGATTGTGTAAATAAACCACAAGGGGGAAATAAAGGATTCTCACATGTAATTATGATGAGTAGATGTATATTTAGAGTTGACCTAAAGGAAAAGAGAAAGTTCAGTAGTCAAAGCCAAGATAATGGTGATCTACAAATTCACTCTGGATGTGCTTGTCTTGTAGTGAAATGAGGATAGCGTGTCTTTATATATATATATATATATATGTATGTTGAATAATACTTGAAAAAAAAAAAAAGAATGTAATTTTCCCTCCAAAGAGCAGCATGTTTCACATCTGTGGAAAATCTGTGAACTCATGCGTGCCTCTTTTTTAATTCTACTGACATTGTGTGCACAGACCAATAAGCAGAATAAGCATCATGACTTGGTTTGTACAGAAAGAGCTCTAGTGCCATCCGCTGCCTGGGCTGTACTGGTCAGCAATGTAATTCCACATGCATGTTGGAAATGGAAACAAAAAGCATCACGTCATAGCTCCGCCTCTGTAACCCAGAGCTGAGAAATAGATATCTCTACACACTCGCAGAACTTGTAAAGACAAGAGCTAACAGTGACTGCTACTTTCTTCCCGGCCTGTTTGTTTCCACCTGTCCTGGGGTTGGTCATGATGACAGGAGGAAGGAAGCAAGGCTGTGGGATGGTATTTATTCTGATGTTAATTTTGTGCAGGAGACTTGCTGTTATAAGAATTAGGCATGTAAGGGGTGCTCTTTTAACCAAAGAAATACTGGAAGAAGCCTTGTCTTACCGTAATGGGAGCCAGAAAGCTGTTCTTAAATTTTATATGAAGAGAAAATTGAGGCAGGTTGCAGGAAGTTGAGCATAAATGCACAAGAAAGGACCAAGCAAGTTTCAAATATTGTGTACATTTCAGTTTTCACATACACAGTGGATATACATTTCAGAGGGGATTCCGAAGTACAGGTGCAGTTTTAATAATGCTTTCCAGGTTATTCCTGTTTTAATACTGCTTTGTGGTCTTCTTTTTAAATCAGAAATCATGAATTTGTGTGTTCTGGGCAGAAGGTGAGGTAAGCTCTGATCATTTCAAGGGAGAAAATATGTTTATAAAGGTATGAAAAGATGCATATAGTTTTGAAAATGTTTTTGAGTGGAATTTTTGAGAAGGCTTAGACAAATGTGTAATAGACACGTATTTTGGAGTGCATGTCTGAACGGTTAATTGAGTGTTACAGTGGCTCATGTTATCTCTTACCATTTATACTGTATTTCAGGAAACATTATTTTAGTAAGAAAAACAATTAAGCAAAGTGCCAAATCCAGCGGTGTCTTTATGCATAAGGTTGTCCACTTTAGAAAGCAAGGACTGAATGTCACTGCTTTCTAAGTATTATGCTTTATGTTAACATAAAAGTGAGGAACAACAATGCTGATTTGTTGCACACTGCTGTGGAACTTAGGGGCTTGGGGTCTCCTGGGTTGTTTTTTTGTTGTTTTTTTACTTCCATGGTGTTTTATTTGATTAAAGATATTGATTTACTTATCAGTCTTTCTTTTTACAGTTGGGGTGAAAGGTCTTAACACCGTGTATAAAATTACGTGGAATCTAGATATTTCAAGAATATTGTATTGTACTAGGTGAAAAGGCAGTTCTTTGCAGTTTTGTTCAGCGTAAGTTTTAGCTGATGTATACATACAAAACCAATCCCAGGAACTGCAGTAGCGTGTATTACAAAGAGTCAAGGTTATTCAGATGTGTCGGGTTTTTTTTAAGATGCACTGAATGTGCTTTATCCTCTGATTCACTTACCAGATTTTTCATGTAATGCCTGGAGAAATTCCAATAAATGTCATTGCTGCATTTCCCATGGCCTATGGCTAGTTTTATTTTTCTACACTTCAAGTACCAATCTCATTCTCAATAATACTGTTTATGTGAAAGATGAAAAAGATCTGGTTTTAGTTTCTAGTTGTGGGCAAAAACAGTACAGGACTGTAGAAGGACAGATATAAGGATAGAAATTCTTATCCAGGAAGATAGTTTTGCGTTGTTCTTAACTGAAGATGGAATTATTAAAAGGTATTTTTCTTCTGTAGCAGTTCATTTAGTACATATGCATGTTGAGAATAGTAATTTGATGAACTCAACACTGTGCATCTAGCTTGGGAGGAGGACACCGTATTAACAGTAGGAATAAACTACAGAAGTAAAACCACAATGAGGTAAGTGCTTCATGACATTAGGACATTTGTGATAGTGTTTGTGTTCCGAACACGTGTGCCTTGTAACTGGGTACCTCTAGGGTGTCTAGCTTGAAGTCTTCACTCAAGCAGATATCCTCCAGACCATCTTCAGATGCATGACCAGCAAGATGATCTAGAAGTCTGTGAATGGTGTGTGTGTGTCCATCTGTTTTGTCTCTCTCTGTCATGTAGGTAGCTTTACCGCTGTTCTGTTCTGGTTGCAGGTGTGCAACTGTGAAGAGGGGAGTCTAAGGTGCAGTGGGCCAGAGACAGAGCTGCAAAGATACTTGCTTGGGAGAAGGGACAGTTCCTGGATTTGGACAAATTGCTCTTTTATTCCTATACCTTGTTTTTGTGTTTGGAAAAAAAAGTTTTCAGAATAAAGCCATTTGTTTTGTCTGAGCTAAGCACAACAGTGCTCTCAGTTTTTGCAGTCAACTTACAGAGAACTAACTCAGGAGGAAAAAGTATCTGCTATTTTCAGGAACAGCTAACTTAGACTGGCTTCTGCTGGCAGAGGGCTTTTTTAAAAGTCTGGGGAGACATCCGTCCTTTTAGCTAGCATACTAGTCTATAATTGAAGAGTACTACTTGCCAGGAATACAGTTGAAATAGGCCAGTCTGGTAAGAAGGTCTAATGTAGGGAACACTCTGGTATTCACATCTTTTATGTATGGAAAACTTGGCCAGAAAGTTTTGGTGTTTTGTTTAGGGTTTTTTTTTCCCCTCTTCTAAAAAGGAGAGTATCTATTTCTCTCCTAAAAAGACGAATGTTTATTTAAGGTGCCTTTAAGTTGAATTTTGTTTACTTTTCTCTAAAAAGGCATCAGATTTTACTGAAAAAGATTAGTCTCCTGATAAATGTCATGCCTCAGTTGAACACCTGACTTGAAATCACAAATCTAGCTAATCTTAAGCTGTCTGATTATGCCCTCTTCAACATGATACTGCTTTGCTTAATATCACTACAAGAAAGTCTAACAATTTGTAACATAGGAAAGAATTTCAGCAGTTTAGTCCAAGAAATTGATATCACTAGTATGATCCAGAGGGTCTATGTTTGGACACTTAATCTAAACCTAGGTATTAGAGTGAATAGCCTTTTGTGCGCTGTTAATAGTGATTATCCACTCAGTCTTTGTAGTCATAGATGGGTGTTGACAGGCATGTGCAGGCCGTAACATGTCAAGCTTTATGCCAGGATACACCATCCGTTTGAAGATTTGTAATTGATTCTGTATTTCTGTAGTTCAGCTTTTACTGTCAGTGTTAGCTATTGAATGCATTTAACATATGCTTTGCTTTCCTCAGTCTTTCTAGTGACTAGAAAGAATGAAGTTTAACTTTCTTTTCCAAAAAGACTTATTGAATGCTTAGCTATATCCTTCCTCCAGACATCTGGTGTGCAAGAGATAGAGTTTATATGCTTAAAGTTTAATATGTTAGCTCACTCTGTCTGAAAGCATATTAAACTCAGCAGCAACAGTAAAAAGCTGGGGAGTAAAGCAGAGATTTACTGTGTGTCTTGAGCAGATAATGGTTTGTGTGCTGACTGGCTTGCAATGAAGTGGAATCTGGACAGATTGGCACTCGGTGTGTTGTTTGCCTTTATTTTAATGTTGACCTTAATTCTGGACCAAAGGAAGGAGCTGGCAGTGCTCCTTTACCAAAATGTTGTGTTGGAGTTTCCTTGGAATTGAGAAGGTTTTTCACTCCTTTACTATTCTCTTCAGAACTCTTGCTCAACAACCACTTCTTAACAAAGGACTTGGGAATTGTTGATCGTAGTCTTACCATCAGAAAAACTTCTCTTGGATCTCATTCAAACTGTTCTTGTACTCAAATTACAACTTATTCAAGTCTTCACTCTGATAAAAGAAAGTTAGTAGGTTTTAATATACTGTTTTTATTTTTGGTTAGAATGCGTGCTGAGAGATGCCATAAATGCCATACATCATGTCCTGCCGGAATGTACATGGTGAGAAGTATTGAGTGAGCTTGTGCTTGTAAAATGCTGGACTAAGAGATGTGACTTCTTGGTGTGGTAAATAGGTCTATATCCAACTTCAAAGTAGAGACTTAGTTGCACTGACTATGTATACTCTTATGCTGTTATCTGTCCAAATGATTACTTCAATCGCCTGTGCACACTTAGTATTTGGAGTTGCAGCTATTTACATGTATATGGCCATTTTTGTCTAAAAAGCTTAAACTGCTTGTACCATCCAGTTTTGAGTGTGAATGAAGCAGGAATGAATCATTCTGTATAGTATAAGCATTCTTTTCATGTCCAGAGTAGCTGTCCGGCTTGTTTCAGAACAGAAGACACACACAGTGAAGAAGGAGCTGGTTTGAGCCTATAGTTGCTTTTCCCTTGGCTGGGCAAGTGGGCTACCCCAAACAGAATCATAGAATATCTCAAGTTTGAAGGGACCCATAAGGACCATTGAGTCCAACTCCCTGCTCCTCACAGGACTACCTAAAACTAAACCATATGACTAAGAGCATTGTCCAGATGCTTCTTGAGCTCATACAGGGTTGGTGCCATGACCACTTGCCTGGGGATCCTGTTCCAGGACCGGCCACCCTCTCAGTGAAGAACCTTTTCCTAATGTCCAATCTGAACTTCCCCTGATGCAGCTTCTTTCCGTTTCCTCGTGTTCTGTCGCTGGTCACCAGAGAGAGGAGATCAGCACCTCCCCCTCTGCTGCTGCCCTTGAGGAAGTTGTAGATTGTGATGAGGGCACCCCTCAGCCTTCTCTTTTCCAAGCTGAACAAATCAAGTGACGTCAGCTGCAACTTGTAAGTCTTGCCCTTGAGGCCTTCCACCATCTTCATAATCATCCTCTGGACACACTCCAAAAGTTCAATGTCCTTCTTGTATTGAGGCACCCAAAACTGCACACAATACTTGAGGTAGGGCTACACCAGTGCAGTGTAGAGTGGGACAATTACCTCCCTTGACTTGATGCACCCCAGGACACAGCCATTTTGGCTGCTGGGGCACACTGTTGACTCATAATCAACTTGCCATCAACCCAGACTCCCAGATCTCTTTCCACGGGGCTCCTCTCCAGCCCCTTGTCCCCCAATTTGTATCTATAACCCGGATTACCCTATCCCAGGTGCAAAATCCAGCACTTGCTCTTGTTAAATTTCATACAGTTGGTGATTGCCCAGCTCCCCAGCCTATCTAGATGTCTGTGTAAGGTCTCACTACCCTCAAGGAAGTCCACAGCTCCTCCTAGTTTATTATTGTCAGCAGTCCTACACAATAGAGATACTTAGGGGCATGGTGTGAAGAGTGGATCCAGGCAAGCCACAGCCTGGTAGCAGCCGCAATAACGCCATGCAAAGCCTGGCTTTCTAAACATCCAGGAATGCTGTCTGTGCACGGCTCTGGGAGGACTGGACATCACCTCTGTGCTACATCTCAGGGCTCCTTGCTTCAGACGAGGTCAAGTCTGGTCCTGTGGACTGCGTACCCATTTGTCCCATGCAGTTTGTGCTCCTGAAAGATGTCTTCCAGTTTAGTTTCATGTGCTGAGAGAGCACTAGGATGCAAACCAAACTGGAGCAAGTAGGGGTGAGTGGGAAATTTCCTTCAAAATGTACACCTGATGCTAACTAGAACCCTGCTGTAGGCCCCCAGTGCTGGTCAGCATGCCATCAGTACTTCTCCAGGAGAATACAAGACTAGTTTTATATGAAACTGCTGAGCTGCCTGCACTGTTCTCTCCAGCACTCAATAAAGGTGCTACAAAAAGCATTTGTCTTAAAATCGGCTAAAGTTGATGCTTCTGGACAAATAGTACTTACTAAATTTGGACCTGAATATTGCCCACGAGGTGTCACTGTTGCTTTTGTACGTGCAGCTCGTGTGTGTGTGTGACGGTGTCGTGTTGCAGGGCTGCTGTGCTATGCACAGTATGTGAGCAACACACTGTGGCTCTTATTTTAGAGAGGAGAATTAACTTATTCTCCTGCCTGATGAAGCATGATGCTCTATTTGCACACTGTTTGTAGTAAAATGTGATGTTTGTGGTCAAAGAATTTATTGTAATGAGAGGATTTACTAAATGCCAGATACAGCGTTCTCAGAAACAGATGCCTCAGTTGCAGTGTTTAGCCTCTGCTCTTGTGTGAGAGAACTATGGAAGCACTTTTACACCCTACAACAGGCATATTGTCCCCAGCAATCTGATCCTGGCTGTCTCCTTCTGTACTGTTCTGGTCGAGCAGGATTTATTTTTATGTCCCCTGAAACCAGTATTGAGCTGATCGGATCTAACTGCAGTCCAATTCTGCATTTACTCATTTTTATTTTTTTAAAATAAGGCTTCCTTGCAATAAGCTTCTCCATGCCCACTAAGTCTCAAAGAACCAGTCCTTCCCAGGTTTTCTTTTAATTGATCTTACTGGGTTTTCAGTGATCAGAACAAAAATGAAGGATTTGCTCCTATTTTTCCCAGAACTACAGAGAAAACATGATCTGCTACTTCCATCTTCCAGTTAACACTTTTTCCCTCCAACAGCATTGCTTTCAGATGTCACACTTGTTCTGAAATGCAGAGGACACATTCAATATAATGTGCTGTTCCAACCACCAAGGCACAGCTGTTCTCAACTACGTCTGGACAACAAGCACAAGGCATGTTTACCTCCAAACCAGAGCCTAATGTTCAAACCATGCTCAGGTAATTATGGCATCAGCATTTCCCTGAGGACTTCTGGGCATAAACAAAGAGACCACATCTCTTCTACAATGCGTCTGCATTTGTAAAAGCACCAAATTATAGATGGGCCTAATGGGTTGAAGGTGCTTAAAGCTGGGCCAGTGCACTTCATGTGCAATATACCATCATTTGAAAAGCTATCACGTTGTGGAAACATCATTCAAGTGCTAATTTAAATAATACTAACATCTAAAATGAAGGCATGCTCTGACATTTATAGGTTTAATGTCTATTTCTGCACTCTACCAAAATAGATGGGCTGTGGGTGGATCTATGATTATTGCTGTGCATTAGCAAGACAAAAATTGTGTAGGCAGCTGGTATTATGCCTGGGTAAATATAGATGAGGGAGAATCTACAGTGTAATTTTTTGATGTCACATGTTTATTTAAGAAACAATTAGAAACAACGTTAACTTCAGCAGTGCTTAAGGCTTTGGAGAGGGAGAAAGGATCTTAAAAATTTGGTCACCAGATATGTCCCCATCCTGTACAGCCTGTGGTCCTGGCAGCAGCGATGGGGTTGCGCAGTCCCGGGAGCAGTGATTCCCTGCCATCCTTTGCCTGCAGAGCAATCACGGCTGTTGAGGCTGGATGTATTGCCAAGCCATCGTCCTGACCAAAATTTGTGATGTTTGTGTCCTCTGCCCTTGTGTTAATCCTGAAAACTTCAGAGAGCTTTGATGGGCTGAATGAAATGGGTATTTTTTTTCTGACTCCAGATATTGCATGTTGTGGAAGGAGCAAAGGTAGCAACCTTTTTGGAAGAACATAATTTTATCACTTTCTGACTAAAACAAGTAAAAGTTACATGGTCCCTCCTACTCCGAATGGACCAGTGAAAAGAAACAAGGTGTGCATAACCACTAAATTGCTCACAGTGGCATAACTGCTTTTAGTAACATGTGCTTGTGCATAACTACAGCAATATGTCAATTGGAGGGTAACTTTTAACAGTTTTCTAATTGAGACCAATAGGTAAAGTTCTCCACAAAGCTTTTGGTTCCTCTTTACTGCAGCACTATGTCAAGTTTATTCTCACACAGAAAACTACTGCTTTGTAGGAAAGGGTTGGGTCATTTGGTTATGTCAGTGGGTGGGGGGAAACATAAGAGTGCAGTGGATAGTAGCCCAGCTCTGACAATTGATACCAACTCCTTTCACAGCCTGACCTGGGAGGTCCCCATTGACCTTCTTAGAACAAAATGCAAACTAGTATTAAACTGGGATGTTTCTTTTCCTCATATTTCTCCAACTTTACATCCTCTGCAGAAGGACAGGATCCTTCTGCATATCTTGTCTTCCCCTTAGGCCAGCTGGTCCCCACGTGTGTAGTCTTTCCCCTCCTTTTTGCATTCTTCACAAAGGCTGAGACCACTGCCAATTTCCTTGGCTTGTGGGTGATCTCACCAACCTCAGCCTGCTGGAGAAACATAGCATCAAAGCTCTGTGATTTTCTAAGAAAAGCATTTGCATCAGCTTGATGGGCAGTAGCATTGCTGCCCGTCTCTTGTGAAAAGGCGGACAGCCTTGTCTGGCCGTTCCTTGGAGTTAGTTTGCATGCTACTGCAGAGGTTCCCCACAAGCAATGCAAGAGGATGCTTCATATGCCTGCCACAGCTGGCTCCTTGTTAAAAAAGTCCAGGGTTTGGATGACTGACTGTAAGACCCCTAGTACATGAAGGTGGTGGGTTTTTTTAACTGTCTCTCAGTGGAAGTAATCCTGATACCGTTAAACAGCCCTCAAAGAAACTTTAATTTAGTTTAGTTGGGGAGACTGGGGATGTGTAAAGTGGTTGTATGTGGGAGGGCAGAAAGAAATGGAATTATGGCAGGAAATCATAAAGTAGATGTGACAAACACAAAAGCTCTTAGAGAAGCTTATTAATACCAAAGCACATGATAACATGCCAATTTTTGAGGATTTCTGGCTTCTTGATATTTGTCCTACTTCTTACAAAAAGTATGTATTTTTTCTAGCACCACCTGAAATGATCATAGCATCCTAGAGAGCCAAAGCACTAAAATGATGCAAATTTTCTAAGTGGGGAACCCTGCATTTTGGAAACAATATTTAGTTGTGATATAACAGGGCCTAGAGAGATGCTACAACATAGATCTGGTAAGATGGCAAAAGATGTACAGTGTCCCAAGAAATTTACCATTAAATCAAAGAAGTGGGAAGAAGGATGAGAGTCAATTGGTAAGAAGAGCAGTGTGGCAATTGCAGTTGGTAAGAAGAGAAGTGTGGCAATTGTCCAGGGCAATTATGATCAGTTTAGGCAGATGTACAATTATATTGTAGATGCCTGTTTTTAGAAGTGGGAAGGCTTGATTTAGTCTTCATCAAGCTTTCTGGCTCCGCACTGACTTTATAAAGATGCCTTCAAAGAGTAAATCTCATTCATCTAATTCTGATACCCAACTTTCTCTGGCTGTGGTGGGTCCCAAAATATTTGACCATTCCTTTCTTTTCTCTCACCTGCCCCAGACACCAGCAAGAAGAGGAGAGGTGTGGTACTGCTTTTCTTTCCCTCTATATAATAACCTAATGGTTAGCACAATAGTTAAGGAATAGAAAAGCCTGATTTCTGGTCAGAAATGCATCCTGGAAAGAATGTAAGTGGAAATATGTACCATGGGCAGCCTTCACAGTCTGCTTGTTTATTCTTATACTTAGAGATTCAAATAATGATCATGATTAAACCCTCAAAGGATCTCAGTTACTGAATCTCTCCCATTTATGGCATGCTTTGAGGGTAATTATAATGAACATGCTATTAAACAAAACATGAACCCTCTGGCTATCTGGGCTGTGGCAGATCCTATGCTCTTTGGAGCATGTATAAATCTCTCTCCCTGCTCCCCTGTGTGAACCAGGATCCTGATAGGACTTTCTGGCCCTTTCTTGCTCCTGGTCCCCAGAGTCAGGGTCTCTAGCCACCATGTCGGGGAGGACAGGAAAGGGAGAAGAGGGGAGTGTGATGCTCTCACTGTCCCTCCTGCACATGCCAGGACCTGAGGCACTGCTGTTCTCCAACTGCGGTGTCATCTAAGCTAGTAGACTTTTTTTTCCCGTTCCTTTTCTTTCTCCTCATCCCAGTCCCAGGGGAGTCAGACTCTGAAGAGAGTCTCAGTGTAAACCTCTGAACACAGAAATAAACTGTAGTCCATCCTGTGTGCGATAGGAAAATTAATAGCAAAGAAACTTTGCCTGGAGCTGCAGGGAAAGGTGGAGGAAGAAGGATTTGCTGCTGCAGATGCCTTAAGTAGATAGTGTGCTGGAGTTTAGGGCCTGATTCTATATATCTATCATAAAATAAATGTGTGCTCTACCACCATCTGTAGTGTGTGCACAGCAGCAAACCACTCCAGACACAGCTAAAAGCGTAATGGCCCAAAAGCAGGGCAGGAAAAGAAGAAACAGGAGAAGGAGGGAACATGTATTGCAGGAGACAACAAGGACTGGGGTTGCATTGGGCATTGTGAGGAGAAACCTGTGCCACTTTTCTTTGCATGCTGGAGGTGCCTGTCACCATGAGGTCTAGAGTCACCTGTCAGGTTAGCGATATCTCTCTTGGGCTCTGCCAGCAACCCTCTCTAAGCTGTAAACATTTCAAGATATAATGGTTACCTCCCTTTCACTATAACAAAGCAGGGAGGAAAAAACGCCTACAACCAAATCCTTGGTAGCCCCTGAAACACCCTGATGGCCCCCACAATAACGGCTCCCCACAAATAGGGTTCCTTTACCCACATGAAACAAGCCACGTGCTAGGTTTTGCTATAAAACCAAAGGCACTTTAGCACTGGTCAGTAAAACTTTTCTCCCTTCCCAAAGAGCAAGTTCAGCACCATTTAAACTTCTGAAATCCAGGAAAGGAAGAGGTGAGCTTTTGAGTGAAGATTCAGTGCACAAAACCCCCTCATCTATTGGGCCTGGCCTCTGAACTGTGGGTGAAGAGGAGCTCTTGTCTTCAGAAAAATCCAAATACCAAGCCAGGCAGTTAGAGCACATGACCTCATTGGGATTAGGTTTTTGTGAACGAATGCAACAGCATCCATCTGGGCTGTTTGTTTCTTTTTTTTTCTTTCTTTTTTTTTTTTTTTTAATGTTAAAACATATACATTGCTCTGTGCATGTAAATGATAAATACAATTTCATTACAAAGGGCTCAAGGGTGTATAGCATATTTCTTTGATTTTGCAGGGCCAATAAAACTTGTGTACTGAGAGTGGCTTCCTTTGGGCATCCTTTTACAGAAGCTTTTAATACTTCCCTCCACATGAAAAGCCACACACAGTCATGGCTATTATACTATGTAGTACAGCACTGAGCTTGCAAAGGTTTAGGGTGTTGAGCTTTCTGCAAAGTCTGCTACCTAAGTATTTAAGCACTTTTCTCATTTACATAATCTAATTGTTACATTCATTAACAGTTACTCTCTCTTCCAAATCCTACATCTGATCTCCACTAGGCAAATATTGTCAGAGCAATTAAAAATAAATGCATTGGATTTAGAGGGAAAGAAAAAGAAACCAAAAAGATGATCACCAGTTTCTCAGCAGGGTTTGCAACCCTTTAACCACAGTGCAGTGGTTGCCAATTCTACCTCCTTATTCAATTTTGTCCCTAATAGCCACAGAAACAAAGAAATGTCAGTAAAAGTAACTGTTTCACTTGGTTCCTTTCTGACCACAGCCTGCACTAAAAGCTTTGTTATTTGCTCTTTGCTCTGCATGCTGGAGGGAAAGGAGAGAGAAAGCAAGGTAGCTCACAGAGGGCAAGGATCGCTGCAGATGTGGCAGGGAGGGATAGAGCAGCAGGGCACCAGGCTGAGATAGTGATGACCTGGGCAATTGAGAAGTGATGTAATCTTCAGAGAAAACAAGATTATCTCAATGTGCCCTCCCTGTCTGTCTCCTACCCCTGCTCCTTACACTTCAGCCCAGAAACCTAAAGTGAAGAGTCAGATGCAGGTGGTGGTGGAGCAGCAGCAGACAGAGCTCCACAGAGGACCGTGGACAGCAAAGGCAAGGTGGACTCTCTAGGGACTGAGGAGTGGTGCCCAGCTTTCCTCTGCTCTTTCACCAGCCTCTTTGCAACCCTCCAATGAAGGCTGAGATAGGAATGTGAAGCAGGAGTGTGTGGCTCTAAGCAAAAGGAGCATAGGGACTGTGAGGACTGAGGGAGGCGAAGACCTAAGGAGGGCAGTGGTCATCATTGTGTGAAATAGGCAGGAGGCAGCTGGGAATATTAAGCTGTGAGAAAGGAGAACAACTTTTCTTTAAGAAAATGGATGGAAGAGGCAAAAAAAACAGAATTAGGGAAATGGACATGTGGGTTGTGGAGGAGGTGTCAAACAGGGCATCAGTGTTACAGATGAAGGCTGTGTAATGCCCTGGCTGGAGTGTGAGGTTCAGCAGACTATACGAATAATAAAAATAAAATTAAAAAAAAGATGGTCATAGCTGATAGCTACTAGTAGTGCCATGCTATGAATAACAGTATTTGAATGTAGTGGTTAAAATGTCTCCTGCTCTTTTTGCAAAACCCTTGACTGTGAGGAAACTCATTAGGAAACAGTCAAAACTGTTAGTCATTCTCTATTTTGTTTCTATCACCCAAATATAAAAATAGCACCAGAAAAATTAAACCTGCAGAATTTTATTCATTCCTCTAACAAAGAGAGTTAGGGGTGCTTGCTGCTAGATTTTGGGAGACTGAAAAGACTAATGAATCTGAAACTCAGGCTTTGTGTAAATTTGCAAAATATACACAATTATAAACTTTGTAGAACTTTTTTCTTAATTTATGAAGATTAGTTTAACCATAGTGCTGTTGGCTGCAGTGTCTGATTGTTATCATCTTGATTTCTGGATAAATTCTTTCCAGAGACACCCACTGTATGGAGATACCCACACACACCAACCTGGGTTTGCCCTGAATAGTCATGAGCTGTCACCTCAATAGTGCCACTGAGGTTATTCCCTAGAAACTGATGAGTGGGAGCTAACATTAATGAGCGTTATTTTAGAGTATTGAGCCATGACTCAACTTTCTTAAATCCGAAGGAGATTTGGTGTATGTGAAGAATGATTGCTGCTAGTATCAGGATTGAAAGGGAAGTACTGTATTAAATATATACTTAAATGCTTCATAAAATACTTAATAGAATATATACTTATACTTGCTAAAGTATATAGTGGAAGAGGGTAGTCTCACTTGGAACAGTTATGTAGGGCTAGAAATCTTGTCTGTGTCATGGATGTCCTTCAAACCACTGCAAAAGAGAAAGTCTCATCTCAAAGCTAAGGAAAGGTGGTGGGTTAGAGGACAGTTATTGTCCAGATTTACCCCACAATGTGAGGCACTTTGAGTGTTTCCATGCAATCTCTGCGGGGGGTGGGGGGTGGGGGATGGGGGGGAGGACTGGGAGATGTCCACAGGATAATCCAGACTTTATGCTAACTTTCAAGTAATTTAGTCTGTCTCAAACTGGAATTACTCTCTGGAGGGACTTCTCTTGTTTCACTGACCTTTGAGGAAGTGTTAAATTTATCGGGTGCACATAACTTAGTTGGGTAAACCTAGGCCTAAATGTTGGGTTTTCCCTTTTGTTGGAATGGTGCTATCATTGCATGCTGTGTTGTGGTGAACAACTCTTGTGTCACATAGTACCCCAAAAGATTAAAGCTTCTACCTATAACTTGCCTCACTTGGACCTGCTAGCAGAGCACAAGCCTGTGGCAGAGGTGTTAGGCCAGGTATCTCCTGCTCTTCAGAGCAGACCCTGAACAAGGAGGAACTTGAATGTTCAAGAGACTATCATTAAAATGGCCAGACGCATAGGACCAGATTGCAGCCAGCCCAGCACTAGAGTTACAGGTTGTTTTGGTGTGGAGTCCTACTGCAGACATGAAGGTCTGACCCCAGCCAGGACTGATGCTGATAATGTGGCTGCACTGGGAAATGGCGATGAAACACCTACATGCTCTTGCCATGTATCAGCAGAAGGTGACAGCAATAGAGATCTGATCTTCTGTAACTGCTCAGTGGTGGTTACCTTGATGCAGGTTTTCCATATGTATGGATGCAAATGGTCAAATCTGGTGATGTTTTACAAGTCCCGCTCATAACCTTGGCTGTGCATGATGTCTGCATGTTGAAAGCCTTCTGGAGCTCTTGGCTCTCCTCAGTTCTCCTTGCTGATGGTGGGTTTTGGTTCTGAGTCATTTTACCCCAGGGGAAATTAACAATTCTCACCAGAATTCTCATTAGGTTTCTAAATGAAAGGATATGAGTGCGAGAAGTATTAGCAGTTAAATCTCTGCTTCTGTCACAGAATTTCTGTTGTCTCTGAATAGTGGCACTTACCTGTGCTGTTCAATGCAGCTGAAGACAACAGGGTAAATATTGCAATAAGGATGAATTCCAATATGTTAAACATGCATTTTTAAAGTTATCTGCTGTATTGTTGTAGGTTTTTTAAACAAGATTTTCTTGCTCTGGAGTCTGAAAACAGCATAGCAAAATGTTAATGGTTTTGGTTTGGGGTTTTTATACTTTTTTTTTTTTTTTTAACTTTAATCCTCTTTCTGTATTTCAGGGCTGGAATGAAATCATAAAAGTTAACATGGCTCTTCAGATTGTTCTTCTTTCTGTAAGCATGGCTTCATAATGGAGATTTAGTGGGCTGTAAACAGGATGTCGTATGGTGCTCTCTGTCAAAAATTAATGATGGCAATGAAGATTAAATTATTCTTCCGTGAAAATACAGCACATACGCAGGGAGATGTTTGCAAGCAGGCTTAAAATAGGCCATTCCCTGAGGGCAGCCAGTAAATTCCCCAGGCTGTCCTGGTGAGACTCTGGGTTTGCCACAAAGGGGAGCTGTGTTTAGTTCCTGCAAAACCCTGGGACACAAAGGGAGGCTTTTGTTTCTCTTCCTTCTAGGTGGAAGCTGTAGGCTGTGGTGCCTGGATAATCTGATATTTGGCTACCTGCGGTGTACTCCCATTGCTCCAATTTACACTGCTGGCCTGCTTTTGCTGCCCTTCATTGTCAGAGCTCAGAATGTTTGAGTCTGTGGGGATTCACTGTGAATTCGGCTGTGCATGTTGGAGGGGGATGAAGGGAGAGGGAGAAGGGATTTTCCACAAATGGAAACTGAAAACCTGCAGCATAGCTATATGGAAAGGCTTCCACTTCATCATCTGCTTCTGATTTTTCCCCCCTAGATGCAGCGTGAATATGTCAGTGAGAGAAAAAAAAAAAAAAAAAAAAAGTTTCCTGAGACAGGTTTGTCTTGATGCTGGCTAGTATGGATTGCCTGGTGTGCCAAGCAAAGCTGTTTCATGTGAGGCATGGTTTTCTGTAATGCAGCTCTCAGGAAGCCTGTGTGGCTGCTTTCTATTTCATTTTTTGGCGGTAGGTGGCTGTCTGCCTCTGCAGAGGCTCAGTCCAGGCCAGAGTATTCCCCAAGCTGCCTGCTTCTATATTCCCCAAACCTGTTTTCCATATTACCACTTGGTAAAGATGTAAGTATTAAGCAGAAGATTTCATGCCTTCAACAAGGGCATGTCTTTCTCAGTGAATTCATTCCTGGTACAGGGGAGAAAATTAGAAAACTACATCTTGGAGGGAAGACGTCATCGTGACCTTTTATTCCCTTGTGGAAGAACTACTACCAATATTCCAGTTCAATGATCTTTGTCTTCTCACAGCTTCAGCGTTTACTGGTTAGGATCCTGAAAAGCATCACATTTGGGAATTTTTATATGTTTGAACACCTTCTTTTTTCTTAGTCTCATAAGCTGTCTTGATTTTTTTTTTTTTTTTTAATTCCCCCCTGTCATATCTTGTGTGTCTTCTCATGTGAATTCCCTTTTGGGTAGATCTTTGTAGCTGTATAATTCTTTGAGCCATCTAGACCTGGGAAAACACATCTTTCCCCCGGTTTTGAAGCCTGTTGTCTAAGAAGACAACGTGTTTGTGTATGCTTAGAATATATGAGCTGGTAGAAGCAAAAGGGGAAAGAGCTGACTACGGTACCGACTCCATCCCCTTGCATGGGGAACACAGTATTTTGTGGTGGAAAGTGGCTCATTTCAAGTGGGTACTGTGCCAGACCTTTGGCGTGCACGGATGAATAAACTGAATCACACCTGACATTTTAACTCTGCTTTGAAGCTCCATCACAATAGTGAAGCTAACTTGTATCTGATAGGTAAAAAACAACTATTCCTGTCTCTTTGCAAAGATCTCTGCTCCTTCAATTATTTGCGTATTTCATGGGGAAAATTACTACCCTAATAGAGTTAGGCTTTCAGTGAGCAGTGAATATTGTTGTTGTTGCTCAAGAAATAACTGAATAACATAAATTATGTTGGTAAAGTTAACCCAACCAGTGTGCAAGCATGTTTTTCTGTTTTGACTCATCAGTTGGAGATTACCAGCACTGGGTCTTGCTTTGGGGCAGAGATGACCTTTTCTGCCATAGGCAAGGGAACTTGGCAGGGCTTCTCAGGTTTGCTTTTCAAATATGCACTCTATACCTGGGTAGATGTGTGACATTTTTGATGTTGCTGTTCTTTGATATGGGAAATGGTGGTTTTAATGAGATTTTTCTTCTTGGAAAGGTAGATTTTACTTTATATGCTGAGACATGATCCTTGGCTCTTCCAGTTGTACTGGGGAGAACTGTGAAGTAACCACCTAGCATGGACTGTCTAGAAGACAGAGTGAGGACAAAATAACCCTTTGTGCCTCTGTGAGCATTGCCCAATACACTGCGTACTCCTGTGCTATGTGATGGGCAGCTGCCTGTACTGATTTTCATCCTCCACCAAACACACGCTTCCATATTTTCCTATTCTGGTCCCCATGTTGAGATCTCTGCCATGGCTTCAAAGTATGCATTTTGCTACTCTGGATTCAGCGCAGTGGGTCTGATTAATTCCTGTAAGCTGTGTAGTCACTTCTATCTCTACAGGATGAATGCAAGTAAGGTCTAAAGCACCTTAACAATGAAGGCCTCTCAGCCCTGGCACAGATCAGGGATTTGCCACCTGCTCTGTATATCTGATTTGCAGAAACAGACTCTACAACTCAGAGAGAGTTATAAAGCAGGCATGTTTACTCTGATGCTGGGGTGCAAGGGACTTTCTCCACAAAGCTTGCACACCAACAGCACATTTTACCAGAAACTACAGAGTGTGGATATACATATTCATTGGGTTACACAATACAAATATACATATGCATAAGCAAGGCCGGGTTAGTTCGAAAGGCTGGTGTCAGCAGTTTAAGTTATCTTTGTGCCTGCGCATTAACTCCTGGTGGTCGTCTTCGGGGGTCTTTTGGAGGAAGGCTCACAGACTTCTTCACCTTGTACTTTTCCTCAGAGCATGCGCAGATTCTCTTAGCCAATTTCTTGAATAGCAAGAGTGGTTCCAGCTGGTTTACCACCTCTATCTTATCTAAAAGAACTAGTATATTAGTTTCTACCACCCATATATGGCTATCTATCTACTACAAAGACTAAACTTATTAGAACACATCTGCTTTCCAAGGAAGTGTCTCTTACTTTTGCCAAACATAGTAGTTCTTGGTAAGTTTCCACAGAACATTCAGGGCAAGCAGTATTAAGCAATATTCAGAGATCATTATAAGTTGCTATAAGTAAATAAGTTGCAAAGCAGGTGATCATTTCCTTGTATCATATCCAAGCAATTTGCAGCTGCTTTTGCAGCCCAGGGATGAGTATATGTGGGTCTGGGACAGAGACCAGACTTGTGGGCACCCTGTGGAGAGAGGATGGCAATGTGCTCCACATTGCAGAGTGAGCTGGAGAAGTCTGCTGTGAGTTTCTGCAAGGCTGTCTCCAAATGTTGCTTCGGTCTGGTGTGGGAAAGGGAAAGAGATGAGGAAAGATGTCATTTGTGGATCACACCTATCCAGGTCCTCTTTTTACAGCTGTGGTATATCTTATTTTAGAGGAAAAAACTTCTGTAAAGGTATGCCTGAGGGACTGTGGGAGGACCTTTTTGTTTAAATCCTGCCCTCATATAAATGTTTGTCCAAGAATCCCTTTACTGTAGCTGTCTACTTCTGAGGAAAAAATCCAAACTTCATGGGCTGTTTGAGCAATGTATTGACACTTTTTGTAATGTCTGTCACTCACACTAAATGCAAATAGTGACTAGGGAACACTTCTGCATTTTCAGATAACTCATCTGTACTTCACCCATCTGATGAATTGGCTTGAGTTGGGGATTCTTGCCACCAAATCCCCAGGTATGGTTTTTAAGCATCAAAGTACATGACCAGCTGAAGTTTTATAAATACTGCCTAGTTTTTTCTCTACCCGCAAACTGTTCAAGAAGCACAGTTTAAGGGGTAATACAGCTACTGCTCACACTGGACTCAGGATGCAGGTGTCACATTGCCTCCTGGATTTTCCAGATCATCAGTGAATGAGTCAGTTCTGAAACATGATTAAATCAAATAACATTTTATTTAATAAGACATCTTCCTTCTGGCATAAGTCAATTAAGTAGGCATGTCTAGACTTGTAATGAAATCCCTCCAGAATTTGGCCAAGGAAAGGTATTAGCCATACTGAAAGGCAAAGGCTTTGCACCTAAGCATTGTGCAGCTCAACTGAATTTACAAACACAAAGTTGTAGACTCCTTAACTGATCAAGTAAAGGTATTGTTTTCAGATAAACCATGTTCTTATTTTAATTTCTTGGATGTGGCTATCAGTAAGATAGAATCCTAATCACTGCTTAAAACCTGACCTACCCTGAAGGAAAAGTAGCAGAAAATATGAAATTAATTACTAGTAACTTAACAAAGGGGATTGTAGCAGAAACAGTTCTGGAGACACCGCTGTCCTTCGCATAACATGTGGTAAAACAGAGGTGAAAACAATCAAGAATGAATGGCCTTCATTAAATTTCTGTTAAAAAAAATTTGAATTGCTCTGTAATGGCAGCAATGAGCATAAATAAGGAATAAGAATGTCTCATTTTAGAAAGTCTGTCCAGACATGGACAACAAGAATGAGTCTTGAAATTATTGGGGGTTTTGTGTATATTTCAGGAATTTTTCAGATATTATCCTGTGTATTTCAAATAAACCAGAAAAAATATCGATGATTATTTGAATAAAGCATCCAACTTTTGGCTTCTATTCATCACTAATATTTGATTTTTCTTGCCACGTGTTGCTGAACTTCAAATAAGCTAGTCAACATCAGAGGCTACCTCAAGCCTAGGAGAAAGTACTTGAGAGGAGATACTCTCTTTCTCCACTGATTTATCTCAGAGAAAAAGACCGTGAATAATTTTACAAGCTTCTAATACATTGTACTTCAAAGACATCTACAGTGGAAAACATCTTGTTGCTGCTCTGTATTTTCAAAGATTTCTTTTTAAATTCTTATTTTAATAAAAGCCAAAACCTCTGTTGCTTTAATCCAATCTCTTTCTGCAGTTCAGTGAAGGAATCTTTTTCTGGGATCCTGTGTTCAGTAATGTAAATCTAGTCAATAAATTCAACTCCATGTATTCAGCTGCACTATAGAGAAGCTAATACAGCTGGGATATCACTCTTAATAACCTCTACTCTTTGTATCTGTGGTGGTCTTAGAGAAGTACAAAGGGAGATAAATATATCTCTTCTAATCAGTACATGCTATATTTGGAAGATCTCATGTGATGTAAATTTCCATTGTCATATCATTGCAGGAAAAAACCCCACAACAAAAACCACCAAAACCCACTCTGAGTTCACAATGCCTGCAACACTGATGGAAAATCATGGTGTCCCACAGTGGTCTGTGGGTCAGTGTGTCCTTCAGCAAATTACAGGTACCTTAGTGCAGCATTTGCAACACTCCTGTGAAAGTAAATGAGGACTCTCTTTCACATTTGAGTTGCTCTTGAACTTCAATGAATCTGGTATAATAAGCAGGTCTACGTATAAGGCAGCACAGGCTGTAAAATGAACTAGCAAATACGTGCGGCAGTAACAGAAAATCTCAAAGGGAAATGAACCATAAGAATGGTACCTCAAACATAACTGGCCAGTCTTGCTTGGTCCATTTCTCAGGTTTTACCACAGGAATGAAAGCTGTGAGCTTTTTTTTTAATAAAGCTTGTTCATAAAAGGGGCATCTCCTTGTAGTGGACACTCCTAAAATCTCCTTCTCTTTATTCTGGAGCTGACAGGCAGCACGGCTGGTGTATCTCTCTCTTTGTTCTTTCTTTTAAATGCTGCAGTTTCATTCACCCTCTATTCCTCTGGAAAGACCTAGATGAAGTGTGATTGATTACCTGCTTGGATCCGTAGTAAATTATTCAAAATGTTAATTTGGACCCATTCATGCTCAGGGGAGAGAGTAGAATTTAAAAGGCTTTTTAAAAAGCCTCTTTCAGTTCTGAAGTTTATTATGAGCACTGAGGGACTTTACTAAACTTAAGGATTTCCCTGAGCATCATATTGTCCCATCCTGTCAGGTCCATAAGATACATCATGGGTGCTGTGACAAGGAAAGTCATCTGAAAGACATGCTCATACTTTCATAAGGCCCAGTGCAGACATGACACTGTAGTTCACCATAGACCTTATCCAAAGTCCACAGAACTCCACGTCACTATTAGTCCCAAATTTGAATTTTTGTTGAAGAAAAGAGAGAGGGAAGAAAAACAAAGTGACAAAAAACATATCACTGGAGAAACAGGCATCACCTTAACAGCTATACAGATGGCTTTGCTTTGTTTAAGAGTCACAAGTAAGACTTCTATTTATTACTAAGTCATTGGTATACAGAAAATAAGCCTGGACAAGCTGGCTCCATTATGTATTTCTTTGAGGGACCAGAGTGTTTCACTTCATAGGTTAAGATTTCAATTCCTGAGCATTCAACAATTTCTTCAAAAGGCGATTCTAAATGTAGTTCATATTCGGGACTGCATTTATTGTTTGGTGACTGGATTGAGTCCTGTAAATATTGTGCACAAACACAAAAGGGAATGCTAACTTCTAAACTCACTATAAGAATGATCTTATGGTTGGTATGAAAGAGTTAAAAATATGTTAAACATCTGCATTTGAACAAATTAATCCCACCCTCGTGATGTGATTGCCAATCATTATAATAACATCCAGATTTTTGTGGACTGGGAAGCTCTTTATAGAGGAGGTCGGTATTGTTAGCCCTGTTTAAGCTGAGGAAACTGGGGTATAGCAAAGGAACTGGCCCAGCATCACTCAGACAGTGATGGAAGTGACAAGAACAAAATCCAGATCCCCTTTGTCCCAACCCAGTGAACTAAACATCACTATCCTCATTTTGTGACAGGCAAAAACTGACCCTAAGCAGAATGGAAAGGCATAGGACCTGTGTCCTACCTGACATCCCAAACCTGGGTGTCTCACCTGGGGCATCACTGCCCCAGCTTGAAGGCTCTGGGGACTCTTCCATTCCTTCCAATTTCTATATTGTCTGTTCTGGCAATTGTGAAAAAAAAAAAGACAAAAAAACCCACTTGGTTTTCTTTTCTGAATTCCAACCAGACCATTGTGCTGAGCTGAGCATTTCTGAATTGAAGCAAATCCAACGGCAGTGGCCTTGCCATAGGCACACCCTAATTAACACAAAAAAAATTCCATATGTTCAACCCTTCATGCAGGCATGACTATTCTGTGACATAAATGCTCTGATTTGTCTTGTGTAGGAGTTTTCACACTGGGGCCAACTTTGACTTGTGTCATTGCCCACATCTGTTTACCTTTCAGGTGGTTTATCTTCTTTTTCCCTCAATCCTCTGTGGCTACTTTCAAAGGCATTTGTTTGCTTCACCAGGTATTTTTAACCTCACAGTCTGTTTTATCTTTCTTCATCTCACAGTAAAGTTATAATGCTGAATTTATGACAGCAATTATTTTCATGGCAACAGACTGTGGCATCACAAAACAGGATTATGATGACTTCACCGAAGAATCAAGAAGAAGCAGACAGGTTCTGGGTAGGGAAAGTTCTTTTTTAACAAAACATAAATATCTTCAAAAACAATAGGAGGAAAATTGTTGTTAAAGTCAAATTGCTAGTTGCATAAACAAGCTTTGTTATCTTTCTCCTGATGAGCAAAGCCTTCCAGTGATGCACAGTAAATCTTTGAGAAACATTAAAATCCTGGAAACTCTTTTAGTACTCATTTGTAGTTTACTCTGATGTATTTGGACTTCTTTTTTTTTAACTGAGTAGGGATGGGTCTTGAAGTCTTCAAAGAGCGAACTTTCACAAGAGCTTTCCGTTGCTACTATTATAACTATTAGTATTCTACAGTACATATGGGGCAAGAGGTGTACATGGTACTTTACAGATGAATAAAATGACAAGTCTTTGCCTCCAGCTGCACTGAACCATCTAAACAAAGGAGAAAGTGAAGCTTGGGTTAGGCTGGAAATAAACTCTCCTGTGGTAGTTCTGTACTTTGAACTTCTAAATGCAGGCAGTTAATGATTTTTACTATTTGCTTGGGTTTTTAGCCAGTTTCTCAAAACACTCGTGCTCTTTTTTAAGACTTGTCAAATTTCAGGCAACTCATGATGTGAATCGTAGTCTTACCAGAATTGATTAGTTCATCTTTTCTCCATTTCTTCTCTTTGGAAGTCACGTCTAGGCAGTTATTACGGCTTTATCAGGGCAATCGATGCACTCAGATGTGTTGAGCCTGGTGCTCCAGAGCACTGGAGCTAAGACTTGCAAGCACAGGTGGGAGCGAGCAGCAAACCAGTGCAGGCAGTGGGTAGCCAAAACAGAGCTGAAGCAAAGCCATCAGGCTCAATGAGGGGGGGGGGGGGTTTGAAATATTGTGAGGTGGTTTGATTCAGTAGAAACCTTCTTTTGACTGAAGCACCACATCCCTAGTGTGGGAACAGGCTGAGACAGGTGTGATTGGAGCTTGGCTAAGGTACTTTCCCTTTTTTTTTTAATGCAGAAATTGCACATTGGGGCAGCCTCTGAGATGCCCAGACTTATGACAACTTGTGACATGTACAATATCATAAAGAAATAACCAACAGGAAAAAATAAGGCCTGATAATGTCATTTTTGTGAACATATGAACATACGGTGAACAAATCACACAGAAGTGGAGGATTCTTGTAACTGGACTTCTAGTGCAGAAATTCATCACTTCTATAGACCTTGTATTCCTGACCAATAATGGCTGTTCCTGTGCAGGAGAAAATTGCTGTGATATCTCTATCTCTCAGGTTCTAGTGATAGCTGCGTCTTATGTACTTGAGGATGGTATTCATGTATGCTGACACTGCATTGTATCTTTTTGGAGTCAGTTGGAAACGCTGTGGACATCCAAGCCAGACTGCTCATTTTTAATGGGGGTATTTTTTGTATACAAAGGATCTACTTTAGCTGTGGAGACATCGGGGGTTAATGGTGTGTTTCATGGGACTCAAGCTAGCCCTCTGCAACAGGGATGAATTTCACTCTGACCTGGTTTTTGTTAAACCCTATGCAAATACGGCATTCAACATTTCCCTCCTCCCAGCTCTGTACCACCTATCTTTATTTTTCGCTAACTCCCCAAAGCCCTAATTTGCAGTGCTAGTATGAAAAATCTGACAGGAACATATGACAGGTCTGGCCAATCTCTCCCCTTAGATGTAAGTAAGACAGTTAATAACCTTTTTAGAAGGATGAGGCAGAAAGCCTGTATATATCATCTCTCTGTATTAATAGGCTACATATGTGGCCCATCCACTGCATCTGTCTGGGGAAAACACAGGTTTCTTATGTTGTTATAGGTTGCTATTTTCATGGTGCAGCTGAAGAAGATGTTGGTGCCATCTGAGCCAGTTTTGTCAATCAGTCACCTGAAGCACATTCACGACCCACACCATTCAAATGTCCCAGCTAACAAGAACTCACCCACTACAATTGTCAGAATTTGGATTTTATAAAGGGTATAAAAAGGTTCTTCAAATTGCAGATGTTCTTAATTTTCTGCATTTGTGGGGGGGCAAAAAGCAACTTTTAATATTTTAGATAGTTATGAATGTGGGTTTTTTTTTCATAAAACCTAAATTTACCAGAGATGTTTCATAGGTGTATTCTAATTAATGGACCATGTAATCGGTGACTAATCCTGAAAGACTTTTGTAAGACTGCAGAGCTGTACAAGAGTTTGTGTGCACCAGCCAAAGGAAAGGCAGATTCTTGGGAATGTAGACCCAGAGGCATTTGACACTGGTCTCTCCATGGAGCACCATCAGGTTTAACATCAGCCTCTGAATTGCTGCAGCCTTGGTGAGGCAGGACTATGTGCTAGTGTTATGTTTCCACTAAACCCTGCTGTCGTTCTTCCTTCCAGGGATCTGGCAAGGAGCGCCACAGAGTGAAACAAAAGTGTTTCATTCAAGGATCACAAAGCCAAACTGCAACTCAGATTTAGCTGGATATCCAAAAACATTAGCTCACAAATGAGGATGGAAATACTCCCCAAACAGAGTTCAAAATTCTTTGGCAGCCTGGCTTGGTCCGGGGCTGCCGATACCGCAAATTAACAGAAATTGGTGTGAAGGCTTGTATTTGCGTGTGCTCGCTGTCTGTGGACCAAACGGTCCACAGCTGACAGGTTTGCTGCAAATCCGCTGAGGACTCAGCTGCCATGCCACAGGGCCATGGTGTGCAAATCAGCTGCCGGGGCTCTGCTGGCAAGGAGAGAGAAAGAGGAAGCGATGTGCAATCTGTTATCCTGTCTAAATATCTGTGGCATCAACAACCGCTTTATAATGATTACAGTTATTTGATCCCCCAATTTAATTGTGTTGTAAGAATCTATTTATTACGTGGCTGCCTGGTTTCTGAGGGCGGCACAACAAAAGCCTTGGCATGGCCAGACCCTCGATGTTTGTCAGTAATTTGCGGAGGCTCATCTACTGACTGCTAATTTTGGTAGGGTGCAAGAGGACCGCTAGCAGACGGTATCTTTGTTAAGAGCAACATCAGCAGTGCGAGGGTGTCTGCAGCGAGAGTGCTGGTGATGGCTTGAAAGAAGGAAACAAAGGGAGGCAGAAATGCACATCCTAATCCAAGGGAGCCGGGGAAACCACTCGCCTGACCATTTGCCACGCAGGATGGAGGCAGGAGCAGAAGGAAGACTTTCAGACCAGCTCAGCTGCCTCCTCCCAGGGCTGGAGACCGGTTGCCATGGATATCTGCTGATGGGAGCAGTGCCACGGTCGGGGGGGACTCTCTGGGGTGAAGGATGAAGTGGAGAATGCCTGTGGATGGGGTGGGCAGCAGCAGGGATGTTTCCACTGGCAGAGAAGTCAAAGGGGTGAGGGGGCTGGATGAGACCTTCCTGAGTGTAGGGCATCCCCCCGATAGTGACACTGATGGGGTGACTTTCATGGCATTAAGCCTTGGGATGAATTAACTGTGCCGCAAGAGCTCAGAGGGTTATTTCTGAGCCATATCTTTGCCTTTTCTCTGTGTGTGTGTGTGTGTGTGTATCTGTGTGCAAAATTTGTCCAGGTTGTGCTTTGAAGCTTCTGGTTCTGCTTCCAGCTGTGAGGCAGATGAAGAGCTGGCATTGGCAATAAAATTGTGTGTGCAGTGCCATGCTGGAAGTTATGGTGTGGGGTTTTGTTGTTGTTGTTGTTGTTGTTGTCTTTTTTCTCTCTTAAAGAACCCAGTGCTACAACTTTATTTTTGAGACCCTGGATGCTGATTTCAACAGCGTATTTGGGTAGATACAAGTATTTCTTGTACAACTGAAAACATTGTGATTGCCTGAACCTGTGTATTTCTTGCTCTGCTGCTCACATGCTGCAGTCCCAATTCTCTCCTGTTTTACTGTTGCTCAGAAATGGTAAATGCCTGTGTAAACAATAACAAGCAGTTATTCTTCTGTTCTGCTGAATTAGCAGGAATGAACTCTAGGTATGATCTTCTGCAACAGTATTTAATAATGATATGTGACTAATGTTTTTTTACAGCCCTGATCCCTCATTGGGTCATCTGCTGCCACAGTAGTTTAATTCAAACCTCTCTGTTTGAGCTTCATCACGGTATGACCCTATAAAAATAGGATAGAATTTACCTGAAATATATAAAATGCATAGATTTGAACTTGTAATCATGTCCTCCACTAAGTAAGTCCTGATGAGGTGCTGTTAAAGGTTGTGTTTTCTGTGGGTAGAAACCAGCATGGGACATGGAGGTGAGGTCTGAAGATGAAGGACTGGCCTTAGCTGACTTGTGACTCATTTAGCTGTGATGTACTGGTGATAAACTAGTCTCGCTGAGGACACAACATGGATTTATCTTCATTAAAAGAAAAGAAATACATACATCACTGATTCTTTATACACTGTGCATGGAAACACATCAATGAAAATTTATTCCCAGAGGTATACTCATCTCTAGGCAATGTTCCTGCTTCAAGATGCTTAGGAGCTAAAGAGTGATCCAGTGGACATGAATATGTTTAACCTTAGAAACGTGAGTAATAGCCACATTCAAGTGTCATCAAAGTCAAGCATTTGCAGGATCAGGACTTTAAAGGGTGCAGTCTTGTAGAAACACTCTATGCATTCTGCTTTGATGAATAGAAGTGTTTGCAAACGGCAATATTTCATGGCTAAGGACATTTTATGATACAAAACTCTAGCTCAGCTAATATGTAAAATACCGAAGGCAGCAACTGCTCAGAGTATATTTTTAATGATTGTTTTCTACAGAGGTGATTATGGGTACTGGTAGATTTTCACTGAAAGACTTTGAGCTAGTCACAAATATGATTGTCAGGTTACATTAACGGGTACCCACATATACTCTTGATAAGTCAACATGTGTCCTAAATGTCACAAGACAAATTAATCCCTGGCGTAATATTGTTAATTGGTAGGGTTGTAGGAACGATTAGTCCATTATGAATCATTATAAATCCATTCTAGCAATTGGACAGATTTTCTTGTTTATATGAATGAAAGGAAGCAGCAATCATATTTCCAATCTGCTTTCATGGTGTAAGCAATAAGGTTAGTACTGAATCCTGATTTTCTGTATTTAATAGGAAAGGATTCTATACAAAGGCCAAGAAAAATAATCCATATAATATTATAATTTCCTAAAACTAAGGACACCAAAGCTATCATTAAAAAAATTCAAATCCAGAAGTAACTACAAACAGATTCAACTGAATGTTAAGAGTGGGAAACTACATATTTTGAGGGAGTGACGTATTTATATTGACATAACTGAACAGAATTTAGCTTATTAAATGTAATGTCCCTACTGAAGGGAAAATTCTATCAAGAGAGGAATGAATACACAGCTAGTCTAATTACTTTAAAAGTATGTTGCAGCTATTAGAAAGCAAGGAATTCTAGGTAACATATAAAATTAAGGGGTTTTAAAGGTAAAATATGAGTCCTTGGCAGGTGCCATCTCAATATAACTTGTCAGGATGGGAAGGGGCCCAGCTTTGAGAAGAAGAGGAGGTCCACAGCTAAGATCTGCTGAACACTGGAACTCACCTCACATGTAGTTTCTTTCATGTGTTAATGTGCTATTTGTCATTGCACATGGAAAAGTAGATAATGGTTATGGGAAAACTGACTATCTTACACCATAATTCACTAAAATAAACTTATCAGTGTTTTGGGAAATGTCCTTAATCTGGTCATTAGACACTTGTCTGTAGGAAAATGACATATTCATCATGAGTTTTACCTCCCTGTAACTTACTTCCCAAATTTGTCCACAGCCTCTTGTCCTGCTGCTTTGCTCATCACTATGTCATTATCCTGCCTATCTTTGCCATATTCCAGCTTTTTGTTCTGCCCGTCTGTCATTTGCAGTATTATATGTTACTACCCACAGGGCAGCACACACAAAACAGTTCTGTAATGATTTAAGCATTTTACATAATTCTTAATCTTCAAGGAAATTTAATGTGAAGTGTGGACAAAATGGAGATGAAGCCATGCTAATCTTTTCGGCATTCTTTATCAGTTGAAGTGGACGTTTAACTCATAAGCAGTAGTGTCCTTTCTCAACAGCAAGGACAAGCTAATGAGCCAAAGGAGCAAATCATTTAGGTCTTCTTTGCAGAAGAACAGTTTAAGAAGCATAACATTCCTTGTCCAGGAGAATAGACTTATCTAATACAGAAATCAAAGGAGACAGTTCTAGCTGACAAGTAATCCTTCAATCTACAAAAGATATAGGACAATCAAAACAGTGAAATCACATAGGTGTTTCTTTATATTTTGGCCAGATAATGTTGAAAGATGTGAAGAGCCATTGGACAGAATGACTCAATCTCTCCTCACGGTACCTACAGATCAGACTCTGGCAATGTTAGCTCTATGCACTGTCCTGCTGTATCCACAGAGCCAACTTTTGGAGTAAAGGGAGTATTCAATGATTAGCTGTGTGCTGAAACCACCAGGAGGGTGATTTTCGATATGGAGGCCAGTCCATTTTGGTCTGGACTCAGAGTGCTGGGTCATTGCACTGGAGAATTAATGTCTCTTGACCTTGATGAAGGGGAAAATTTTCCCTCTATCCCAGTGCCATTGCATAGGTGTGACACTGACAGCAACAAAGCTGCAGACAAACAACAGTGGCTATGTAATGGTTGGAAGTGCACCCAAGGGCTCCTTCCTCAGTTCTGGTCTCCACGATGAGGCTGGTTTTGAGAGGGTAAGTCTTATGTTTTGTTGAGGAAATGTGGCTGCTACAAATTTTACAGTAGACAATGTCAGCATGACATAGTAATAGTATTTTCTTATTTTCTCATTGCATTTCATGGTGGCATGCTGTTGCATGCTATGATGTGAATGTTGTGACACTATGGTGCAGGTAGCTGCAAAGTCATGCAGGGATGTGTCTCACAAGAAGCTGCATGGGAGTCTGCCTTACTAGAGACTTGCACATGAAAGGTATAGTTTTGATAAACCGAACACTCACATGCATAATTAAGCAGCTACATGCTGTTGTGTGTTGTACCAATTTGATGATCAAGATGAAGTGCAATAATTTTCAAAAGTAATAAGGGAAATATAAACAGCAATAATATAACTATGTACAGCAGGAGCAAGACAGAACTGGCATTAGTCTTTGTTAGAACAAGGGAATGTCTTTGTAGATCCACAAACAATATGATCTCAATAATATCTGAACTTGGAAACAGATGTACAGTATATTCCCTCCAGCAGTAAGATTTTGATTTTCCACTCCTCTGCCAGAGAAATTACAAACAATGAGAAAGTGGGTGGGAGGGGAAGGAAATGAAGAAATCCCCGTATCTCCAAGTGTCTTGCTGTGGCAGTATGTTTTCAAAAGCCACGTTAGCTGAGTCACTCAGTACTCTGAGACATTCCCCATTAAAATAAAACAAAACAAAAATATCTCCTTGTGTAACTGCTTTAATACCACAAACTACATAGGATATATAAGAAATTTAAGCAGAAGGAGGATCTGAGAACCTATTATATGTCCAGCTCTAGGGAATCCTTTATCACAAGCAATGAAACAGTGCTCTACTTGCCAAGACAAACTTGCAATTTATTATGAGGTAGCTTTTCAGGACTTACTATCACTACTGGGCACTGTTAAATATCTGGCCCATGGTAGGAATGGCCCATGGTAAACTTTAAACTGGTGAAGAATGACATGGCGAATGCATGGGGAGTGTAGCCCAGTGTATTGCTTGTGTCACTGAAGTGGCAGAAGAGACAGAGAGAGAGAAAGAGAGAAAGACATGCCAGCAGGTTGGACTCTTGCATCTACTGAAACCTGAAGGATGGAAAACTGTGGGAAATTTGTCTGGAAATGTCTTGTGTACATACAAGCACAGATGGTGCAGTTCAAAGGCACAACATCCTCTTTTCAGAAAGACAGAGAGTCCTCCTTCATAACATTTCACTACCAACAGGAGTGAGGAAGATTTCCTGAGATAGGGAATCTATACTCCTCTTGTATTTAGGCTTAAGCCTTGTAGTAGGCATGCATATGCTGCAAAGTGCAGCTACTCACGATGACCTGGTCTGTTGCAGACAGCAAGGTCTCAGGAAAGCGAGCAGAGTGCATGTGATGCTCTGCCTTGCAAACCTTGGTCCTTTCCCCAGAGAAACAACTGGCCAAGACAGAAAAAGTGCAGAGAATGGCCAGTACGTCTTTATTTCAGTCACTTGAAGTAAGTCTAAAGTCAGCTTGCTGAATACTGTTCAGACTTGCATTTCTATATGACTCTTGCCTGTGGGTTGCACGTTTCGTCCTAAACCAGAGCAAACTGTGTTTATATGTTATAAAATGTAAAGACTGGAAGACTCTACCACTGTTGAAATACATTGAATTGTGTTGAAATATGAAATACCTTTCATGTTTTCAGGTACCTGGCAGAGGAGGGTCACATCATGAAGCCTTGTACCCACTCTCAGCTGCCCAGCTCCTCTGCTTCAACTTGGACCATTTCTTTCCCCTCACTGGAGCGCTGGCATTGGTCATAAGCCAGTCCAGACCCTTCAGACAGAGAGGACGTACATCAAGAGGTGTGTACTGATACTAAAGATTTCAGATTATTGTCTGCTGAATGCCTGCAGTGTGTCTTACCACAGGTGAAGCTGTTCCCCACGTGGGCACCAAAAGATTTCCTCTAGGTAAAACTGACAGGGACTGCTGAAGGGCATTTGTGACCATAACATGGGAGCTTGGATGACTTTTTAAGAACTTCTGTGAGTTTTCTTTTTAACACATGCCCTTTTATTGTAGGGATCTAGACCACTTCTGATGTTCTTGAGCTCTCCTGCTTTTGTCCATGGCTCGTTATAGCTGTGTTTTCAGTCTTTTACTGTAGACTTAAAGCTTGGTACCAGATACTAAAGATATTCTGTGATTTGAGGGGGAACTTGAAGAAGACTTTCTATGAACTCTTACAGACTCATCGGCCCTAAGCTGGGCATCTAACACAGTGCCAAAATCCTGAGCTAGTCCCCCCTAAAGCTCCTTTAGCAAAAAGAAATAGGAATCCTCAGACAATGTCATCTCACTCTAATGCAATTGTTAGGTTAGATGTAATGCCTGCACTCTCTGCTCTCTATAAAATGACCTTATGAGACCTGGTCAAACCGAGATGGCCAGTGAATCCTATCCTGAATGCCTACAACCTAATTTTCTATGAATGCAGCTGTGGCAGCTGTTTGCATCTGTATGTCCCACTTTTAAGCATTTGCCAGGTTATCCTAAGTGAAGAGATTTTAGTGGACAGTTGGCTGTGGCTGTTTTGAGCACTGTCTGCACCACAGGCAGTAGGGGAAGGAAAAGATGGCAGTGGCAGCTCAGTGAGGGCATGGGACGCAGCTACAACAAAAGGGGAGTCTCCTTTTCACTAACTTGTTACACTGAGCAGTGAAAATGGATGAGAAGGTCTAGCTCATGAAGAGCTAAAATGCCAGGAGATACTCATAGTGGGTGAAGGAAGGTGTATATCTTCTTATTTAGAGAACTTTTCTTCCTGTTGCATAATGAATATTTATCTTGTGCCTTGCAGGGCTTGCTGTTCTACCTTCCTTTTCAATACTTTGCGTTACCAAGAAAGACAAAAGAAATTAGTTCTCCTGAGTTTGAAGCACTATTTTATTTGGGTTTTCCAAACACTGCAGCTGTTGTTTCCGACCAGCAGTGCTCAGGAACAGGAATGAATGAAATGAGGAAATTTTATCCACTCACAAATCCTAATTTTTACTTACTCAGAAGTTTGTGGGAAGAAGCAAGCAAAGATGTGCTTTAGTTTGCAAGGAGGATGTTAGCAAACAGCACAGGCATTCACCCTTCTGAGTCTGAAAATTCATTTCCCGTGGGTTGGCATCAACTTTCTTGTGGTTCAGGATGTTGCTGGACTCCTGATTCTCTTCTCTGCCTGCAAATGCAGCACATTAAGTGCTGACAGTGAGCTGTAACGATGTTGATAATCAGTGGATAAACCCTGAAAGCCGGCCAGAAGTGTTTCAGCCATGTGTGCCTCCCTTTCCATAGTTTCTTTCTGAATAGTATGTTAAAGCAGTTCTGGATCTGATCAGGAGAGATGTCCACCCACATGACTTAGTCTATTAGTGTTTATCAGCACTCTCTAACACAAGTCTAGTCTATCAAACATGTTTTTCGTATTAAAAAAAAACATTACTATGACATTCCAATCATAATTCAGCACTTGATGGGCTTGTCTAAGGCTACACCTCATGTTTAGCAAGGTTTTTCTTCTGTCTCTTGTTTGGTTTTTTTGTTTGTTTGTTTTGTTTTTAATATCAGTCAGGGAATGTGAGGCAATTGAAAAGTACTTGAAGGTTTATGATTTTGTCCAGCGCTTGTCTTTAAATAATGCAGTCCTGTGTCCAAGAAATTGATAGATATGTAGAGCCATAAAAATGAAAAACCTAATTATCCAGTATTTATAGTCTTTCGCTTCTTTATATAATAGCACATTAAGCTTTCTTCCATTGTGTGTATCTATGCCCCTGACAGGCACTCAGGAAAATCTTTTTTTGCCTCGACTTCCCAGGCTTCAGCTACTACAAAGAGGATCATTTTCCTTCACTCCATCACCTTGAAGATGATGCCCATGTAAGGAATTATAAAATAATTTACATCAGAGATAAAAAAATACCTCTTACCTCATCCGGTCTGTCATACAAGCTAAGTATTTTTCTAATGAATTTCCAGTCTAATTTTAAGCAGTAGGAACTTCAAATATGGTTTAAAATATCCCACTGATTTCTCAAACAGCTAGCCCCAGCTATATGGAAACAATTCTCTGCCCAGTTTTGATGGTGATTAGCTTTTATATAAATGGCCCCATCCTCACGAGCACAAGGAATAACAAGTATTGTTGTCTTGCCAGGAGACTCGTACCTGCGAAGGTAGTTCTCAGCCATGTTTAAGACATATGGAGACTGCAATAATAACTCAGCAACGATTTTCTTCTGTGAACTCCAAGCCAGCATCAGGGATCATACTTCAGAGTCATGTTATTACAGCAGTAGATGATCTATTGCCAACTACCTAAGTACAAAGAAAACTTGCCGCAGCTAGGAAGTGCCCACTAGAGACCAACGTTTCCCTGCAACACTTCATCTTTTTTAACCAAGGGATAAATACATTTCTTTAAGTTCTTGCTCACAGATTTTCCTTTTCATAATTCTCCCTGTGGGGGGTGGCTCCTGCTAAAAATATTGTCTGGGGATTCAGGTCCCAGAATACTTGTATTCTCTGAGATGTGGTGGAGGTTGTAGGCAATCTTGCAGGGCCTCTGGTGCATCCAAACTGTAGCTCACAGTCCTTCTGCTCCCTTCACTGTCAGTGAAGGCCACCCTGGCACAGGAGCCTGCAGTATAAGGGGACACTACCTATTGTGAACATTGCTTCAGAGCCAGAGATGCATAGGAAGTGGTTTTAATGTCTGAAGGAGAATCTGTGAGGCTTTTCCTAGCCTTAATCAGGATGAAAAGATGAAAACCTGGGATGGAAAGGGATCAACTTGAAAGAAAAAAAAAGCCAAAAATTGGACTGGGCCATTTGGAAATTTTTGTTCCAGATTTTTAGGCTTTGTTGTTATAAATGAGCTACTTTAAAGAACAGTTATTTTGATCTCCAAAAAGCAGCTATACCTCCTATAAAAGATAAGTACAAACCAGCACATATTAATAAATAAAAACTCGTAATTTCAAATCATAGAGAACAGTCCAGTACTCAGCAATCTAACACTTTCCAAGAAAAAAAAAAAATCAAAGAAAAATTCTCAATTAGAAATACTCAGTGGTTCTGCACAAAGATTTCTGAGCCCATTGTTTCACAAACACATCTGCTGGTGTAACTAAGAAAGCCCCTGGGAGAAGCAATCCTTCTCTCCCATCCCTACCTGCTCACTCCTGCACTGCACCCATCCTTTCTGCTGGGGCCATGTAGCATAGATGAGGAGGAGAATGCTCCAGAGTAAGTTTAAGGAGCATGTGTGATGGCTGAGAATGGGGTACAGTTATTGGTGTGCTGATGAACTGCACTGCCAGCTTGCTGCTGCAATGAGAGATCTTACTTTTTCCCAGATTCCCATCCCACTGCTCCCTTGGACCAGCACAGATAGCTTTGCTGATCTTGTGGTGTGCCAGTTCAGGGAGTTCATCTAGCAGCAAAGTAACTACTAAAATAACAAGAGGAATATTTTCGTTCTAGTTTAGGTCCCTTTGCCTAGAGACATGTCAGCCCAGCAAAGGAGGATGGACTGTGTGCCTTGGACAGGGAGAGTCAGGACTAGCTGTGCAGCAGCCACTTGGGTCAGCTCAGCTCTATCCCAAAATCACACTCTGAATTTGGTCTGGATCAGTTCCCCTGTCTAATACTTTGCTTGGCCACACAGATGTTTGTGCTGGGCTCAGGAGATCCAGTGCGGCTCTGGGAATTAGGGGCTCAGGACATGGAGAGGAGGGTGGAAGAGGACAGGGTGAGTCCCCAGTGATGCTGGTGTGCACAGCCAGTGAAACTGCAACCAGCTCAGCTGCTGGAGAAACACAGCTCACAGGGGCACCAGAGCTTTAACTTGCTTATTGAAGCCATCCTTAAGGCTCAGATGAGGTGACCAGAGCTCCCACACTTTGGCTACATCAGAATCTTGCCCCTGACAGCACATCCCACTGCTCAGCACCAGCAGTGTCTCTGCTGAGCACTTCCAGCTCTGGGTGCAGAAGCAGCACTACAGTGGGAATAGGTAGAGGGTATAATCCTGTGATGGATGTGGGCAGGGAGCTGAGGAGATTGCTTGGAGAGCCATGAATAAATACGTGCCACAGGGAGGTGGGGGTGGTGGTCAAGAGTGTCAGCTCACTGGGAGTGGGTCTTTTAGGGGCAGTAGAAATAAGGAGACAGAGACATTTCTCCTGGAAAAGAGAGAAATGAGAAGAGCCCCCTATTATGCCTGCTTCACGCTCTTCCTCCCACTGCCAGTACCCCCCCAGCTCTCAAGTCCCCAGGCGATGGGGTGCGCATCCCTGCTGGGAGCCCCGCACCCTCCAGCAGAAGCCCAGCCTGCCTGCATGGGGAGGCTGAGTCCTGGTCCTGCACCAGCACTGACCCACCGGCTCTGCCCTGGTCAGGTGCAGGTTTGCACTTTCAGTGTGCCATGGAGGGAGGCAGGAACAAACCCTTGAAGGGGTGTTTGTGAGAGGATGGAGAGGAAGGAGCAGCCTAAAGTTGAGCACCTGTGCCAGCTGGATAGAGTCTGTAGGATGACAGTGCAGAGATTTTCTTAAAGTCTTCATTGTCTAAGGTACAGCTAGAAATGTGTTTTTACTCACCTTCATAGAAGTGAGAAATCAAAGCTGATGGTAATATAGGCAAAACAAAGGACACATTGGAGACCAACAGTACTTTTTTTAGCTTCCTGAACTAAGATGTGTGATAACACCTTGTACCACTCTGTGTATTCATATAATATTTGGGAGTTTCCTGCCTATTATAACATGAGATAGGTATAATCCACCATGTCCTATGGCCTAAAATACGTTTTGACTGTGAGAAGCAATAATATGAATAGCACTAGAGCGATGTATGGTTTTGTCTCACTAGTTTTCAAGGCAAATGCATTTGTTTGGGTTTCCCAGCTGCCAAAATTACAATCTCAGCCTGAGATTTGAAAGATAGATTGTAATCTTTTTTTATTTGAATATTACACTGATTTTTTTTCTTTAAGCGTATGACAGGCAAATTTTTCCACTGGTGACATTTGTCCAACCTGGTTGTCTTCAGTGGATTCTCACAGTAAAGACAAAATGGAGATAACTCATCAATGCATTTTCAAACACTTTACAAATTAGGCTACTGGGGAGACTAGGGAATGAAGAGATGATATTACTTGTTTCACAGGCACACGGTGGACAAGTAGAAGAGGTCTCTCTTGTGTCCTACCTTGATACTGTCTCAACTAGACAGTACTACCAAGTGTTATTTTTTGGAAGACAAATAATTTTTTTGATAGCCAATAAAAAGCAGGTTTGACTCTTTCTTCCTCTGATAAATTCACTACCGAAGGAAAAAAAGAGGCATTTATCACCGAAGAAAAAACCCTGTTTCTACAGAATCAGCAGATTTACTAATATTGTGCCTTCTTTGCTATAACACCTTTGCAAAATGGAACCCAACTTCATCAAAGCAAAAATAAAATAAAAAATGAAACACCAGAAGATGCATTTAGCAGCTCCTGCTTACTTCATGTTCTAGTTGGTTTTGTATCTGTCTACCTTAATTTGTCTAATTAAAAAAAAATAAAGGGTGTTCATATAAGAGCTGACCCTTGTTTATATTGATTTAGAAACAGTTTAGTTTAAATGATACAGTCCTGAACTACTGAACAACCTGAGAAATAATCACTTTCACTGTTTCTTCGAATGAAAAAAATGACCCACCTTCTTTCATTTTTTTCATGTCCTCTTTGTTGCCTTCCCTTCTGTTAAATGTGCATCCCCAAGCATGAAAACAACATCTTTGGCAAGAATTTTAATAGCTGTTGTTAGCAGTTCTGGCACTAACTAATAATTTCAAAGCTTCTCAGCTTCTCTGTCAGTGGCTGAGCAAGGAGTGGAAGCAGTTGGCTCCTCCTGCAGCCCCACCGGTGAGAAATGACATAGCCATCCTGGGCTGTGTCTGCATGGACCAAAGCAGACAGATACCAGCTTGTTCTGTCCAAACTGAAGCACAACCCCAGCTACAGTCCAGGAGCTATATGTCTTGTGGTGTAAAACACTATGCTGCATGGTCCCATATGCAGTACTAAGCCATCTGTAGTGCTTTGTGATCGCAGCCAGTACTTTCTGTACGTTGATGCCGCATTTCAACAGTGTAGCTATACTATTAAATTTATTAGGGCAGTGGGGAAAAGGAGATACTGAGACTGGAGGTACCTACACTGTTTCCCTAAAAGCCAGGGCTGGGCAATGAGCTAAAACCTGGCTCTTGCATTCCTACACGCTCTGCCACTCAGCAGCTCCTGGTGCCTCTGTGTCAGGCAATGCAAGTACCCTTCTGGAAGGAGACCCATGAGGATGTGATCTTGTTGCCTGGCACGTGGCTGTCTGATGAGAGATGCTATGCTCAGCGCATTACCAGTGCAAGTAGTTCCATGTTCGAGCTAGTGCAAAGGTGTAGCCCAAGTCTGAGTTTTCTTATATAAGCACAGGATTTGAAGGAAAATCTGAACTTGAGGCTGGTCTTGGACCTTTGTTTTAAATACACTGCAGATGTACCTACTGGGACAAAAAGGGTCAATCACTGTGACCAAAACCCAACTCGCTAGAGGAAAATTGACAAAAATGGTTACTAGAAAGTAGTGCTAAAGACTGTAAGCTTATAAACTATGCTAAACATTGGGTATCTCATTATTTGTAGATCAGTTGCAGTGTAGAAGGAGATAAAATAAAATAATCTGTCTGTCAAAAGGCATAACCTACTAGGAAGAATCTGATTAATAAAAAATTTAATTTTCTGCCTTAATATGGATTCAGTCTTATACCAGACATAATGGAGTACTATCCCTCTGGTATAAGTCTTGTGGAGACATGTTCCAGGTTTGACCAATTTGCCACAATCATTTTGCTCTGTAGGATCCTGTGATCAACTGCTTGTGGCTTTAACATTACTCAGGGCAGCAGGAAGAAAATGACACTGTAGCCTTTTGTTCTGAGACTCCAGGAAGCAAACTCTTAGGAAAGTAGAGTCATTACAATGCTGATTTTAAGGATTAGTTTACTTCAGCTGAAAATCTATTATACAAATAATATTTGAGTTAAATTAAATTGGTCTTCTTTCCCTCCTCCATTCCTACAGTCTTTCCAACATTAGGCTTTCAGTTATCTTATTACACCATGCTTAATACTTTATCAACCATACTGTGTAAGCTAAAAAGATGAGCTATGCCTGCATGGAGAGAACCAATAGAATCATATGAAACAAAGTTTTCTGTGTAAATCATTTAAAATGCAGACCTTTTTATTATTTTAAGCTAGTTTGGATCAAAACAAGTTATAAGACCATATTTTTATGTGTACAATGTGCATCTATATATGATAAATATGAATTTATTAAATGAGATGTAAATTCACCTCTTCCCTGTATTCTCTATTATCTGCAAATATTTGTGTAATAATATTAAGCCTAGTGTCCCAAACCTGAAACAAGAGAGATATATATTTAGGCACACATACTTATATGCAACTTGAGAAACTAAAGATACCTATATTGTACTGCCCTTCCCTGATTTACCTCACTTTAGACAGTGTCAATACATTTGTCTTCAGTATTTATAGACTGACTAGTGCTATGTGTCACTGAGGCAGAGATGGTAGATACTTACAGGTTTACCAGTCTCAGCTATATACCATCCATGAACTCCTCTCCACTGGCTCTTCCTCTAAACTTCTGAGTACTTTCAGACTGTAATCTGCTGTTACAACTAAAACAAAACAAATGGATCTACCTCAAGTATGTTTCATTCATCCATCCATCTAAATATAGACATATAATGACTTAGGGTGCAGGCTGAGCAAAATTCAGCTTTTTATCAGCAGTTAAATTCTATTTGCAGTCTCAATAAAGCTAAAATAGGAGATTTATCCCACTGGAAAGGGTAATTACTCAGCCCTCCTGTGGACTTCAGGGAGCTACAGAAGTGCTGCATAAAAGAAAACTCTACAAATATAGAACTGTTGCACATAAAAACAAACAGTAAAATTTCACTAATATTATTTAATTTACTAAAATCAAGAACCTGAAATTTAGGAAATGCCAATTATCTTGTTTATATTTATTTACTCTTCATTACAAAGTCATCTGCAGGACAAGTAGAGGCTATTCATATAATGTGGGTTACGTACTTAAGTGTACTTTGGTAGTTATGGGGTCTCTCAGCTCACTCCAGACTTGGGGCAGAGCATTATCAAATGGACAGGGATTATGAGTGTGATTTGTGGTTCAGTCTGAGCGCAAACCAATGTGACAGGTGAGGCATGGTATAACAAACTATTTATCTAAGATGGTCCCTTATCCAGTGATTCATCAATCTCCATCACATGTTCTAGCCATTGGATTAGCCATTAGGTTAACCATTAATCTATATTTCATTAGCCCTATAAGTGGAAATACCAACACACTTAATAGAAAGGTGAATTTTAAGCACTTTGTTGCTAAGCGAAGGTCTTTTAAACCATGAGGTAGAGACATGAACCTTTCACTGAGTACCAACACCTTGGACCTAGGGCAGTCTGATTCAACTTGTTATATAGTCATATAAATCGGAAGAAACTTTGCTAGTGCTAAAAAACCTATGCTAGCATAAAGTGGTCTGAGATCAGACCTGGACCTCATGGGACTGGGATGGTGGTGAGTGCTTTTTGCAGACTATGCAATAGGTTGCCCAGATCATCTCTGAGATATATACGGACAATTGAACTGGTTGAATCTGGACGTGAGAAGGAAACTTCACAGATTTCAGCTTTGTTTGCGTGGGTTGAAAGAGATCCTCCAGGGTGCATCCACTGCTTATAACTGCTCAGCTGTAAATCTGAATGAAGGCTGGAGAAACAAAAAGCTGCCTATGTAGACAAACCACTTGGCTCAATGCCCTCTTCAGTGTTTACCCAGGCTGCAGACTGTTTTAGCAAAAGAAATCAAAGAATAAATATGCTCTAAGGTCTAAAGATTCTCTCAACTATGTAAAATCCAAAATAGGGGCTGGGAAGGGCAGCTGCTCATTTGCATTCCTGGCATCCGGTGCTAAGAACTGGGAGAAACTGTAAGAAATGCTGGTTTTGAGATGTTTTACTGTTTAAAGGAGAACCACACCTAACAGAATAGCAACTTTTTTTTTTTTTTTTTCCATTTTTGCACTTTCTGTGCTCTTTAGACACATAGTTGAGATGCCCTCATACCAGACATTTTTTATACATGTGTGTTTGGTTTTGTTACTATGCTGAGCTCTCCAGAGACTCTTTTCCAGGCTGAGCTCTGCTCTCCCGCCTGTCCCATCACAGCTTCTTGAGATGTCTCTCCTGCAAGGCTGGCTCTTCCTTTGGCCCAGGGTTTTCCTCTCTCAGACACAGGTGACTTGCCCTGGATATTGTCCTCTCATTTTATTTCCCAGTTTATGATGACTATTTCTCTCTCCTTTCTTTCTTAGAATTGGAAAAAAATGTAAATTACAAAGGTGTCCGTGAAGTAAAACATACATGTTGAACTTTCTACTGCAGCAATTTTCCTTCTCAGATTTGCACAGCTTCTGAACGAATGTGGGCTATAAATGCCAATACGTGGAGGCCACTTGTGTTTACTAGAGGAAATTTGGTTTGGGGAACTGAGCACGGAACTGGAAGTGTGACTTGCTAAGCTTTCCCCATCTCTGCCTGTGATGATTTCTAAGCATATTTTGCCTTAACAGGACTTGCTAATGTTTATAATATCTTCTAGCATTCAGATGGGTAGAAGACAATGGTGCGCAGCTCATTTTTTGGATTGGTCCCCAGTTAGATCACTGAAAAAAAATGGAAAGGTGACTAGCTTTTTGGCTGTGTTGGCAAGAGAGACAGTGCCATATTCACACTAATGGCTTTGCTCTAACAGCTGGTCCACATCACAAAGTACAATCCTATGCCTCAGTAGGGCAACAAGATGAAAATTCCCATTCTCTGCTACTTTAGCAGAAAGTGAGAGGTTCTGGTCTTGTATTAAATCATTACTCTTGTTTCTATACTGAGGTGTTATTGAGACATGATGAAAAATTCAGAGCAAAATTGTGTTTTTATTTTCCCTGCCGTTTGTGCACTTGTGGTCAGCACCTGAACCCATATAGACTAGGTATTTGAGTTATCACCTGATGGCAGCTCTGCTTATGTATAGTTTCTTCCCTGTATTGTTTTTGTGGTGACGTTTCTTTGGCCCTATTTCCTCCAGCAAGCCTCTGTCTCCTATAGGAAGACCAAGAAGATGAAATCCCAGCTCACTTGAAGTTAATGGCAAAACAATCATCAACTTTAACAGGGCCATAATTTCAGAACCTAACACCATAAAGCAGCCTTCGGTACAATTGATTTCCTGAATTACATTCACTGAATATACGGTTTATTCTAAGGGTTTCTGAATGTTGTTTGTTCAGAAGGTACCACAGAGGCTTCTGTTTTTTCTTTTCACAGAATCACAGAATCATTCAGGTTGGAAAAGACCCTTGGGATCATCGAGTCCAACCATCAGCCCTACTCTACAAAGTTCTCCCCTACACCATATCCCCCAACATCTCATCCAAACGACCCTTAAACACATCCAGGGATGGTGACTCCAACACCTCCCTGGGCAGCCTATTCCACTGTCTGACCACTCTTTCTGTGAAAATTTTTTTCCTAATGTCCAGTCTAAACCTCCCCTGTTGCAGTTTAAAGCCATTCCCTCTTGTTCTATCACTACCTGTGAGAAGAGACCAGCACCAACCTCTCTACAATGTCCTTTCAGGTAGCTGTAGAGAGTGATGAGGTCTCCCCTCAGCCTTCTCCTCCTCAAACTAAACAGTCCCATCTCCTTCAATCTCTCCTCATAGCATTTGTTCTCCAGGCCCTTCACCAGCTTCGTTGCCCTCCTCTGCACTCGCTCCAGCACCTCGATATCTCTCTCATATTGAGGTGCCTAAAACTGGACACAATACTCCAGGTGTGGCCTCACCAGTGCAGCGTACAAGGGGACTATCACCTCCCTACTTCTGCTGGTCACACTATTTCTAATGCAAGCCAGGATGCCGTTGGTTTTCTTGGCCACCTGGGCACACTGCTGGCTCATGTTCCGCTGCTTGTCAATTAGAACCCCCAGATCCTTTTCTTCCACACAGCTCTCCAGCCACACCTCCCCAAGCCTGTAGCGATTCATGGGGTTGTTGTGGCCCAAGTGCAGGACCTGGCACTTGGCCTTGTTGAAGCTCATCCCGTTAACGTTGGCCCACCGATCCAATCTATACAAGTCTCTCTGTAGTGCCTCCCTATCTTCATGCAGATCGACACTCCTGCTTAACTTGGTATCATCTGCGAACTTACTGATGATACACTCTATGTCCTTATCAAGATCATCAATAAAGATGTTGAACAAAAATGGTCCCAACACTGAGCCCTGAGGAACACCACTTGTGACTGGCTGCCATCTGGATTTAGCCCCATTGACCACCACTCTCTGGGACCGTCCATCCAGCCAGTGCTTGGCCCAGCAGACCGTTCGCTCATCCAGGCCATGAGCAGCCACTTTTTCTATGAGAATTCTATGGGGAACTGTGTTGAATGCTTTTCGAAAATCCAGGTAGACAATATCGACAGCTTTTCCCTCGTCCAATAGTCGGGAATTTTCTTTCCTCTGTAACAACAAATTTCATTGTTATAATTTAACAAATTAATTTAAGGGTTTACCTGAATAAAGGATGGAATAATAATCTGTCTGAACCTGCCATGACACAAAATCCCCAGTATTAAGGTCCCATAGGATTCTCAACACATTAGCAGCTGAAATATCACAGTCATAAAAAATCCCACCTTGTGCCCCAAAAGCAGGGCACAGAATTGTCTTCCTTAGTAGAAGTGGGTTTTAGACTCGAGGAGTTGAGTCAAAACCAAGCTAAAAACCCTTATCAACTGCTTCAGGCATCAGGACTGACCCTGAACCTGAGCCTTTATTTTGAAGTTTCATTGGACTTGAACTGGAATTCAATCAGGACAAGCTCAGTCTCAGCTAGCTCCAAATCTGAACTTAGAAGCTAGTTTTGCTGGTTTGATTTCCTCCATGAAAATCAGAAAGATGCATCTCAAGTTATTTTATCAGTAACACCTCAAGCTGGAGATCCTGTGGAATCTGATTTATGGTGGATAGAGGAAATTAAGACTTTAGAATAAGAGTAGATGGGACCATTTTTGCACATAGTGAGTGGGAAGGGTGACACAGGGAGATGAGCAACATGAGGCAGAGGTGGCCTGACAGTAGTGTCAGGAGCATGTACTAGGTGACTGGGACTAAACTGCGCCTAAATGAACTTTCAAACTACAGCGGTGACCCTCCAGATCCTGCCCCTTACCAAGGAACTGAGAACACTATCCAATAACGCTGTCTTTTTTATCAGTCTCACAATGGTATATATTTAGCATATTATTGCATAATTACATATCCTAATATGTAATTACATATTGCAATATATAATACTGTATATTACACAGGATGCAGTTATCCTGTGTAGTGTATAATTCATCTAAGTATCAAGAGAATGTGGTTAAGAGGCTATAGTTTCTATGCAGAATGTAAACTCATCTAATATGAATCAGTAGTAAAATCAGCATGACATATATTCAGAAGAAAATGTGTTTGACAAATAAGGTCAATAAAATTTTTATCAGTAAATCACCCAGAATAGAACAAATATTGTTGTTTGAGTCTATACAGTCAAAGAAGAAATCAGAAAATGAACTGAGTAACCACTGCAAATCAATTAGCATCTTGGCTGAAAGCACTAATGGGGTAAACACAGATTTCTTTCTGAATCATAAAAACATGCAAAAGAGAAACATCGCACCTGATGACCACAAAGCTGTCTAGACATGAAATGTAGTGTCGCTATTAGTAAATGCATATATGCCTTAATCAAACTACTGCAGGTAGAAACTCACAATTTTGTAAGAAAACAACAAAAAAAATAGCAGTGCGGTTTATCAGCAGGCGTTCTCTGTGTATCTTTGATTATATTTATTACAGGCTTATTCTGCTGAGCCAAATCCTGCTATTAGTATTGGGGGAAATATCTATTTCCTTGATTTGTGATAGTAGTTGTTTTTTATTTGAGTTCCAGCTTCTCAATTGCAGTTGAAGCTTTATTCAATGAAACCTAATAAAAGCACAGAAAGAGATGTCTTCCTGCCTGAGAGCATGTTGTAGCTTTGTCTCACCCACATGGTGATGTACTGCACAGGTACAGACAGGGTGGTGTATGCCGATTGATCTGGTGGCATTACAGACAAGGTTTTATAATGTGCTTTCAATTCCAGACCAGCTTTCTAGAAAGCAGATTGGAAGTAAACTCTGCTGTAAGTCGAGCTACACAAAGTTTCATGTGAACAGGTTAGGAGCTTGTGCCAGATCTAAAGTTGCTAGCTGATTTATCCATCTTGTCGGTAGGCTATTAGAAGAGAACATATGTTTATTAGACCCCTGGCTGAGCTGAACACAGTAGTTTCTGGAAGATATGATGGGGTTATTCTGGAAAGAACCAAACGAAATGAAACTGGTTGAACTGCAATTAATTTGATTTCTTCTGGTCTTCATAGCATGTAAAACAAGGTAAAAAAGAAGTCAGTTGCAGAGAGCTCATGACCCCGTCTCAGCTCTGGCAATCAGTCAAGCATTGCTACAGGATGGAAATCAAGTGTTTCCTGAAGGCACCCTGAAGCTTTAATGAAGCACACCCGTGTCTAAGATGGCATTTACATGGAGAATAGGTGTGGCCATTAAAAGCATCCCTGGACTGGTACTTCAAGCCTAGACTTGGCAGCAGCTCACCCTTGGCATGAGGGGGCCTGGTGGCTGCCCTGAACAGAGGTGGCACAACCAGCTCTTGAAGTGGCCCTGGCGCAGGCTGGTAAAGTGCAAGACGTTTATAGTCTGGGGGAGCTTTATGATTATGTGTTCGCAATTTATTAAGGTGCGCCCCCCACCCCCAACCCTCCACCGACATTTTAAATCATGAATGTGATTCTCAGTCACTCTTGTGCCAGGATATAAATCAGTCACCTCCCAACAGCTATTCATGTGTCTGCAGCAAAGTGCTTTCTGTGTGGTAATTTGAAAGGCAATGAGGGAAAACTGGTACAGATCAATAATGTAGGATTTTTGGGGTGTTTAGTGCAGAAAATGGAATGAAGGATATTCTTTGAGGGTAAAACATCTGTTACAGCCCATTACAAATAGAAGAACTGGGATTTAATGGTAAGTCTGGCACGTGGCACTGTTATTGTCCTAACCAAATAAAGAATATGTGTTTACAAGGAATACATTAATGCTTGATGAGGCATGGATAGCACCATAAAATATCAGTTGCTTCATGTATTTATGAGGTGAACAGTCACTATTACTGATTTTGTAGAAAAGTCTATCTTGCATTAAAGGGCTCGTGATGAGGAATTTTATAGCCACAAACACCAATGACATTAAAGAAGACAGAGCTAGATGCTGCAGAGCGCATAAGGAAATATGTTGTCTGAAAAAATGCTGTTATTGCTGTGCTGTGCTTTGAACTTTTTATTTTCTCCCCGTGGGGCTGAGGTGAGCAGACATAAATTTGGCCTTCCCAGGAGAGCCAAGCAGAGCAGCAGCACTGCCTCCTTCATGCAGTCATGACCCTTTCTATCTCAGAACCCTTCGATCTGTCCCTTCGTAACCCAAACATGGTACCTTTATTGCCACCACCACTGCCCTGGTTAAAAACAACTGAAATCTTCCTGGTTCCCTTCCGCAAGAAGTGGCCCCTGAGATGCCTCCTTGGAGCACTGTGAGAAAGGTATTGTGGTTTACAGGATGCTTTTAGAAGAAATAAACCATATTTAGAACATCTGTGTAAAGGTTGTTTCCGCTTTTAGAGTATAATGTTATTTAGTCTTTAAAAAGAGCTAGGGAGAAAGCTTTCTTACTGATGACAATATTTCTTAAACAGACTACCAGGAAACATTAGATTACATTTCCACCTGACCTGCAAAGCGGAGCCCTTCATGCAATTACATCTATTTTTTTTTGGTTTTTGGAGGGATAGGGCTGTGGAGGTGTTAGCAGCAGAAGATGGATTTTGAAAAGAGTAATTTTGGCAGTTTTGTGCTGTGCAACCTCTCAGCTTTCTGCTTCCACAATAGTCTAACAGTGGAGTTCCCTGCATTTGCTTTTCTTTTTTGGTGCAAGTACGGTGTATTATTGTAACCCTTTTCTTACTCTAAGAAATGGGTCCCCTAAGCTGTCATGGCATGTAGTTTGTAGAATACCATTGAATAAGGGATACAAAATATTTTACTTGACACTTCATATTGCTCCTGATTGCCAGCTTGAAAATTACAACAGCAGTGACAAAAGCTGAAAGACCCATTCTGCTGGCCTGATTCATAGGAAAACAATATATTTTTTTGTACAAGCTGTCACGACGAAATCCCCTGGAAATGTTACTCAACATGACTGGATTGCAGAGTCAGGTCCTCTTTGAATAAAAGTCTAACTTTCAGAAGAAGTGAAGTAGTATGGTTTCATCATTATAACAAAAATAGATGCCAATGAAGAAAAGATTAATTTTCCTGTCTCTTGCTGAATCCTTGAAGACTTTTATATGAATCAGTGTATTTTATGAGCTGCGTTTCCAGGAACGCTGGCAGAAAACAGGGTAGTCGCTATTTCACCATCATGTCAGCTTTATTTTAACCAGCCTCCACTGACTTTTGGAAAAATGAGGAGAAATAGGAGCCATCAACTAGCTCTGTTTGTGCATACCTCTGTCTGGTTCCCTGACCTCGCCAGCCCATTTTATTGACTTTACAGCACACACGGGCCCCGTGAAATTACTCTGTGAGGGAGGAGCAGGGCAAAGCATGGAACAACCTTGTCCTCTGAGCAGAGGAGGTGGGAGGCCTCCCAGCAGCCTGGCCAGCAAAACGAGCCGTTCCCAAACCCGCAGCTCACTGTGTTTTCTGGCAAGCTGTTGTGCAGTATTGCTGCTATGGTGTTCTTGCAAAGGCAGCTGTCTGGATTGTAAGCTGAGAGTGAAACCCTGCCACTTCCTCTGCCTCCCCTCCTGCACCATCCCCATTTTATATGTTTTTATAGGATGGTGAGATAAAATAGATGATCCTTTTTTTAGGCTAGCCAAGCCAGAACATGCTATCCAGCTCATCCCAAAGGAGTCCTGCATATATATATATACTCTGTGCATATGTATCCCATGTTCTCTGGGAGTGAAGCAGGTGCACAAATATAAATCTCCAGTGCCCTCTTAAAAGTCTTATACAGCCAAGCTGTCCCTGGGGGGCTGGCAGAAAAGACCAAGGGCTTAAAAGAGGCCTCTGCCCTCCAGAGTGGTTGCTGGTCATGCTTCCCTCCGTGTCCAGACACTTTACAGCAATATAGTTTTATCAGTGTTCAAAAGTTCAGAGTTCAAGACATTTTGAGTCTTAAACGCTGATGTTTGGGTCAGTCTCTAATCACAAACTGTGGCGATGCTGAGGAAGAGGGTGACAGGCAAAGTATGTGAACAGCGACCTTGAATTTGCTAACCTCCTCAGCTCACAGAAATTAGATGCTTTGGAGAAGAGAGTTGCATGCAGATGATCATACAGAGGTCCTACCCATCCGATGTTCGCTCAGTCAATGGCTTTCTAAACCCCTTTCCTGTGGGTGACTCTCACCACAGGCTGTCAGTGAATACCATGGTACCATCCCATGCTGTATAAAAAAAAGGACTTCCTTCTGTTTGCTTTTAAAATTGCTTTGGAAAAATTCACTGGGAACTCTAGTTCTTATGAGAAATAATAAGAATCATGACCCATTTCATCTGCTCCATAGTACTTAAGATTTTGCAGACCTTTGTCATATCCTCCTGGATATGCTTCTCTCCAGGATAAGTCATAGTCTACAGGGCTGACCCTTAATATGGGAGCTATTACATCCTTCTGATGATCCCTATTTCCCTTCTCCCTACCTTTCATTGCTCTGTTGCTAGACTGATCTGGAAATGGGATGACATGAGCTGCATAAGTGTGATTGCACTGTGAATTTGCACAGCAGCATAATGGTGTTTTTCTGTGCTCTTCTCTTTTTGGCCAAATGTTGCAATGCAGACTTGCCTAGTACCAGGTATCCAGCCAAACAAGTTTCTATGACTTTAGCTTTCTAGTAACTATTTAAATGATGTTAGTTTTTCCATACATAGTAGAACCTGATTTTTTAATATTCTTTAACTTATACCTAAAGTATAGCACTGGGAAGAGAAAGGAAATAAAAGTCTTAGATCCTTTCTAAATGTGATTCCTGGTTTTCTGGTGGGACAGAGCTTGCATTTGCAGCCTGAATGAGTTTTACTCTGTTGGATTTTATACCTGCAACTGTTCCAGAACTAAATATTACTCATCCCAGACCTCAGAAAAGTGTAATTATATGGAATAAAGCCCAAATTTGAAGGGGGAGCTGGAAAACTTGTTCTTAAACCATTTGTTGAAAGCTGGGTAGAGTTCAAAACATTAAGAGGTAATCCCAGGAAAGATGGATTAGTGACCAGAATTCAAGAAAAGCAGTCATATGTGAATAATAAATTACATTTGTTACAAGACTCTGTGGTTTCTCACATGGGCACTTACATGGTACATATAAACCTATACATATGAGGTATAGTTTCCAGACCTTTTCTTTCTTTACATTTTGTAACTCTGTTTTATTATAGGGAGAATTAATGTCATGTGTTTTGTCCACCTGAGCACATCTATATATCACAACACAGCTCCAAGTGTCACAGACAATTTATATTGTTTTATTTATAGCCAATATGCAAAACATTAATGCAGTGGCCATCGACCCTGACTGGGCCCATGGGCTGCAATGCTGAGCAAGTAACCACACTGCTCGTGACATTATACTTTGTTGTGCCTGTCAGTCTGGGCAGTAGCATGGCAGATCAATGTTTTATTTTTTAAGTTGTTCGTTGCCAGGAGCAACGTCACAGGGCATTACTGCCTGCAGGCTGGCATGGGGACCATAACTCAGGGAGCTATAATCTTTGTGCTTATGAATAATAAGGTGTGTGCCTGCAAACTGACAAAAATCACATTCACAAAATATGTTTTTCTTTCCTTTTCCATGCCGTCAAGGACTAAAGGGATACATAGCAGTGGTCCCAGGAATCAAGTCTTGCAGACTGTATATGAACCGGCTGTTTCAGATGGTGGATTCTGGGCTCTTGCTGCTTAGAAAGAGTGTTAGGCAGCAGGTCTGCCCCTGGGATGTGTACTTTTGGGAGCCAGAGATATGACACCAGTCACAAACCTAGAGAGTTTGAAAAAAATACGGGATTTGAAAATTTCATGTAAAGCAGCAACAATTCAAACAAATCCACTTGCATTTTTTTCTGTGAAAATTATAGGCACTTTCAATAAACAATTATTATTGGATAAAACTTTAATGAAAAATGCATACATCCATTGGAAAACATTGATATTTTATTTTAAAGAACCCCGTGCCTGAAATTCCTGAAGGTTTTGGGGAAGAGAAAGCTATTTTTAAAAGGTTTTTCAGAGAAAGATGAAAACAATCCAACAACCATTCCAGTTTTCTGACCAGCACTAATCCATGCATTTAGATGGCACTGGTGGTCTCTTTGAGAACACCCCACATATTTTCTCCTGTTTTCTCTGTTGCTCCTATGTAGGATTAGGACTATTTAGTTTGATACTAAGTGAACTCTCACCTTATAGTAGGTGATGTTTCTTTATGTATCCTTGAAGTTAATTCAGGCAAACAGAGACCATTTCTAATGAAAATGTTCTTGCAAATATGGTCTTGCTAGAAAAAGTCATTATTTAATAGGTTTTGTGCACATTGGATCAACATACTAAAAATTAATTTCCTCAAACTCTACATCTCCAGTGTTTTAGGAAGTGAAGGACATGCTTCAGAGTTTCCATTCTGATCCTATATATGCTTCTTTTGAAAGGGTGTATCACAGACTCTTGGCCTCTTTGCAGATCTGGAGGACCATAGCTACAGTAATGTAGAAATACATAGATAAAAAATGTCTCTGGGTTGACTTTCATATGGATTGTTAAAGCTATTTTAATCAACTGGAGTAAAAAAAATGAACACATAATCTGGAAGAATTGAGTAGCAAAATAGTGCAAAAATATACCTGTTGTTTTGAGAACAAGACATAATATAAAAATCTTTACTATAAAAATGGCACAAAACTAGGGCTTCCCTGCTCCCTTATAAAAGGAGAATCAGATGGATGAAAGAGGGAAGAGAGGTGAAATGGTGAGAGTAGGTCTATGAAAAGACATCCTGTTTTCAAATTCGTGGAAGAACTGAAATCCCATGAGGGAGACAGGTTGCTGGGGGACAGAAAAAATCATCATATGACTTAGACATGTTCCTGTCACATAGTCATCCCTATGGCTACACAGTTTGAAACTGTTTGACTGCAAATTGAATATAAGGAACTCCATTAGTAATTATATTGCAGTGTATAAGACTATCAAGTGTGGGTTGTATACTGGTCATATACTGCTAGTTGTGCTGTTTAGGCTCGGAGACATGAACATCTTCCAGATTTGTGGCTGACTTAGATGGATAAATTTCTTCTTAGCAATATAAATCATAAAACAAATTAGCTAGGAAAAATATCTGCCAACCAATGAACCAGGCTCTCAGGTGAAGGTGGTCTTGCCTTTTAGTCCAGCCATACACAAGTCATATTCTGATAAGAAATTTGAGGGATAACAGGGTAGATCACTATGGTTTCATTAATTGGTGCAGATAGGAATTCTTTGTTAATTTCAGCTGTACTAACACAGGGATTGACAGAAAATTCTGCAGGTTATATTTATCTTATGTTCCTGGGGATATTTCTGTTACCTTGGTTGAAGACAGACCTCTGCGATTTCTGTGGCTATGTCTCTATAGATCATCACTGAATACACCATTGCTCTTTGTAAGACTTCGATGTTTTGCATAAAGTATCCTGATATTTCGGCCATTCTGCTTCCTTTTGTTTCCGTTTCTTCTGGACAGGCCTAAAATATGTCAGATAAAAACCTGTAAAGGCAACACGAAGGATTGACTACTGATAAAGAAAGAAAATGGGTTTTGTCTTTCCAGTTTCCTTACTTAATATCTATGTCTCTCTTCCTGAGTGCCATGAAATGTTAATAATGCCAAAAGTCTTGCTGTGATAACTTGATTTGAAATCTCTCTATATTTTGGCCCTGGCTGTGATCTGAAGCTCTGAACTCTTTCGATTAGTAAAATCCAGAGGTGGAGTACATGTGGAGATAACATCTGTTTGCAACCGATGTTGCCTTTTAAAGGATAATCTCTTATGCATGGAGCTGAGTGGAGCTGTATTTCACAGCATCTCTTGCTGTGATTGCTGATCATGTAGACATACCTAAAGCTAACTTTAAATGTCCCATTTTGGTAGGGCTACTAGCAAAGCAGAAGGCACTTGGGGTTCAGCACTGGCTGAACCACCCGAATGTTTTTCTCAGTTGCTGGGTGGATTTTGCTACCAGACAGAGCTAGTTTAAAACAAGGTTGAACATGTCTGTACGTATTTCAGTTATGTCTTTGACCACTGCAAATATGGATCCTGACTAGCACAAAAGTCAATTAAAAAGCTCTGTAAATAGAAAAGTTGTCTTTTATATGCTCTTATAGAAATACTATATTACTATGTTGATGTCCACTTTTACTGCCACTCTCCCAGCAGTACATTAAAGACCTGATTCTTCATTCCTTTATACCACTTAGTGGAATTGCTCATTATTTACTTTTGCACAGCAGATAAGAACCAGGCATCAGCCCTTTTGGTGTGTGGCTGCATAGGGTGCCCCAAGATGCCATCCTTTTCTAAATGGTCTTTTCCAACTGACCTTGAAAGAAAGCTCATTTTAATGAACGCGGCAAAATATGTATGAAGGAGCTGAGTGGCTTTTCTTGACAAATTTGTCCCACATAATTTCACCAGCTGGAAAAGAGTATATTGTTACTTTTGTTACTCCCCTTTCCTTCCCCCCCCCCCCCCCCCCCCAATCTTTTTTTTCTCCAGAATGATCTTGAACCAAAAATGCTTGCTGAGAAATCAGGGAAGCTTCATGCCTTTTTGCAGACCTTGAGGCCATATTTCTTTTGCTGCTTACAGTGTCTCATCTGGAGCTGGTAGTTTCTCTTTTTCTTGAAGGTAAATAGTCTGGCAAACAGTGAATACGTGGTGACATGCCATAGATATGGCTGGTCTAGACTTAGTTGTTGATGAACTAGCCAAGTGAGCTCAATACACGCTAAATCTGAAGGCTTGCTTCACTGAGAAGCAATTGCTGCTGTAGCTTTTCTCTCTGTTCTGACTTTCTTCTCTTTCCCATCATTTCCTTTTCCCTCCCAAATGGCCTGGGAACTCCCAACACCATGCCAGGCCCATACTCTCCCACCACACATACACAAAACTTTCTCTCCTACTGCAGGTGACTTAGAACATCCTCACTTGCCCCCAGAGATGACTTCTAGCTTTACAACCTTAACCTTTTCTTTGCTGCTTTTGTTTTAGTTTATGGTCAGGCTCATGTTTTCCAGTATAGATGCATGTGACATCTTTCTAATGCTAGCCAAAACAAGCTGATTTCCTTCCAGAAGATCTGGCATCAATTTGATGGAAACAGTTAAGGAAATAATAATTAAAGTAGATCTGCAGCCAGATAGGAGGGAACAGTAACCCTTGATTGGTGGGGATGGGAAGAGGAAATACACTGAAAAACCAAGGAAATGGGGTTGGGAGTAGTAACCTCTTTGGCTGGCAAAACTGTAGAAGGGTCTGTGGGTCTTTGTCTACAGCCTCATCAGTTCTGTGTTTGCATTACAGCTCTGAGGTAAACAAGAAGCATCCCTCTAGTTCCATCACTCCCCCAGTGCCTGCTGTCCTGTCCATTCAGCACAAATGACCTTCTCTGTCCTCACGTGTTGCACTTCCTACTTTTTCAGTTCCTTGTTGACAGCAAGAACTAAATGAAACTAAAAATAAAACAGAAACATAAGCTAAACTGCACCCTGTTGCATTGCAACCACAATAAAATACTACTGTGATAAATCTTTAAGTAGGGGTCAATAAAGCAATAATACTGTACAGAGGAAACTGATCATTTAACATAACAACTGATTTATTCTACCATTAACTTGTCCTTAGCTTTGTCTTAGGGCAGTTTACTAAGTGAATGCTTGTTAACTACTGTAATAAACGGTTTCTTGGGGGAGATACTCAAATAAGAGTCTGTAAGTTATTGACAGGTGCAAGATCAGTCCTTCAGTCTACCAGAACAGTAAAGTCTATAATGCAAAAGAAAACATGTATAATTTGATCATTTTCAGTCATTATGGTATCAAAGACAACATGCAAATGTATGAAAGTAAATACAGTAAGTAAATAATAGGCTATAGTAACTGATGTTAAAAAATTTAGCCTTTGGGAGATGGATTATTTTTGTTTACCTGCAGCAGGTAGAAAGTTATGAGTGGTGAAATCCCAGCAGACGATGCCTTCAGCCAGTGGAGACCTGCCATGGCACTCTTTCTGAGTGTGTTACTAGAAAGATCTTGCAGGAGGGTAGAGGATGGCCATGTCAAGAGTGAGAAGAACTTGAAATCTTTATGAAAGGAAGTAATATGACTATAGTAGCAGAGCACAGGACTCAGAGACCCAGTAGCTGCTGTCCCAGAGTCACGTACTTTCCTCTGGATGGTCAGGAGGAACCAGTCCCTGACTCTTGCCCTCCCCAGCTGGAGAGTATCCCTTCACTCATACCTATCCTGTCTTTGTCACTGACATTGGAACTCTTCAAAATGTTCTTTAACCAAAGAGGTGTGGGCTAGCCCATACTCATAACTGAACCTAGATCTCAGGGCGGATTATCCTACATTGACATGTACTTACCAAGATGACTATTTATTTGGTCCCGAGTGGAATCTTGATGAACTAATGTATGTGCAATGGAGATAGGACTTATGTGGAACAGTGGGCTGACTGTAGGGATGCAGCTTTAAGAACATATATGCAAGGGAATCAAATGTGTTTGTGACAGTTTTCTGACACAGAGGCCAGCTGGCATGGAATGGCCTTTGACCGTGCAATTAAATCTTTTAGCTTCCAAACCAGGTGTCAGCCCTCAAACTGAGTATGGTCTGTGACTTCTGCTCATGAGAGAACTATTTTGGGAGAGTGTTATTTTGTATTGAAACCATGCCAGGGTCTGCTCCAACAGTACTGGGAGATGATTAAATTCTATTGCTCTGAAACATTTCCTGACACAAACTAATTTATTTTATGTATGTAGTTTTAGAGCTTTAGAGGGCTAGGGCAAGTTATCTGGGATCTGTACAACCAACATGATATTTTTATTTCACACTAGTATAGTTCCACTGACTTCAGTGAGGTTACTGTAGATTTGCCCTGGTGTGATCAAGATAAAAAATTTTGTCACATGATTTTGGAAGAAAAATGTCCATTTTCTCCTGCTTATAACTCAGTCTTTTAAAATTTAATGCATGGGTAAAGCCCAGCTTGCTAATAAGCTGGTTAAATATTGAACATATCCCTACATAGGTAAACTATATATAACTTGGACATCAGAAGAAATGGGCTTGTTGCAGAGAAAGTTTGTTAGTAGTGATGTACAAATCGACAAAGATGAATATGAGAAAGGAAACATCAGAAGGAGCAAGACAATAATTATCTTTGTGAGGGAGATATGTGTGGACAGATAGGAAAGAGCAGAAATGTGTGAAACAGGAAATAGTGATACTGTTAGTAGAAGTACACAAGGCAAGTGTCAAGATGGAGCAGAAATAAAGCAAAGATCAAGAAAACATAGACATTATTACAGGTGGCAGATAGGAGACCTGGAAATATAAAAATGTTAATGAACAGGGAGATAGAGTAAGTGAGCCTATAAGGTAGTGATGGATAACGTAGTGATGGGAGAAGCTGGGGTGCTAGGTGAAGGAATGAGATGTGTGCCCAGTTTGAAGCAGGCACTCGAGTCTTGGGAGTGGGCAGACAGAGAACAAATCTGGATCCAGCGAGGAGGATGGAGAGGCTGAGATGTGGGGCTCAGGTAAGTAACTGGAGGAGTCAGAGTGCTTGGGAAACACAAAGGAAAGGGAAGGAGACCTTGACACTGGAGAAAAGGTTGACAGAAAAATCCCTGGCATGAGGCTAATGGAGCACTGATGGAAGCTCTGTCATATGCATGAGTTGGCCATGTTGGGGGGAGAGAAAGGTGAATTATCTACCATTGCAGAGTGTGTGAGAGGATGCTCTGAAGTATCAAGAGAGGAGAAGGCAGCAGGTAGACTCTGCTGGAGGGGAGAAGGAGAAGAAACAGAGTTCCAGTTGGATGCAATGAAGTGTGTGACACACTAGGCTTTAAAACACTTATAACTCAGTGTCAGGAACAAGTCTGCCAACAAATGCAGGATTAGCAAAATAGAAACTGAAAACCTCACTATCATCCTGGGAAAAAACACATTTTTAAATGCTGCCTGCCTCCTACATAAAGCTGAATACATCTGAAAATATCCCCTAATTTGCATACAAATAGCTACATAAATTGGACTTGATCTTGGTTTTGGTTGTAAACAGAGGCATGGGAACGGGAGGCAGCACAGTGCAGTAAATGCTGTGCTGGACTTGGTTTGCAGCTCTGCTCCAGCTTCACTTTCTGACCTTGGGTGGGAGATCCCTTGGACCAAAAATGGCAGAAGGAATCTTTTATGTTCAAGAGAAGTGCTAACAGGGACAGTCTTTCTGGACTGTTTTTCTTAATTTTGGATACTGAAAAGTTATGCACTTAAATCTGAGACAACTACCTTAGGCTTGATTGATACTGAATGGAGGAAAATAGGTGGAAAGCCATTCTTCTGACCTGTTATAAATGCCTGTCTTAGCATAAGACGGATTGCCCTTGGGAGATGGGATCTATTAACAGTCATAAAAGAAACATAGTGTAAGTACATTGGATTCAAATGCTCAAATGGTAGGCATCTGAATTACAGCAGATGACTCCAACCTGTCTTCCTTTCAGGAATTTATCTGAAAATACTTAGTGGCAATACTTCACATTCCCTGTAAATTTCTTTGAGATCTTGAAATGTGACATGTAAACATACATATTACTATTATTTAAAATATCCCCAAATTTCACATTTTTAGCACTTGAGAGATCAGATTTTGTGACAACTAAAACATTGAACTGTCAATATTTCAAAGTGTTTTTCTCACTCCTCTTCCCCTCCAACTTTAATAACTGAAAACAAAAATATTTATGTGTAACTTCCATGCAGGCCAAGTCACACTACATGCAGATGATGAAGTTTTCTTCTAGGACTATTAAGTCTATTATTAGAAAGTAGCTTCTTTGGCAGAGTTATTCAAAATCTCAAATAGAAATAAAATCTCTTTATAAATATAAGCTCTCACATATACTGGAAATGAACATTTTCTGGATTAAGTTATTTCCCAGCCATCACTTGGAAATGGTTTTACTGAAAGATGAGAACATGTGTGGGATCCATGTCAGTTTTGTTTATCCATTTCTTGGCTAAATCTAAACCATTTAGTTCCCTCTATAGCTGATAGAGAGTTGTCTCTGAAAAAGCAACTCATTCTGTACTAAAATGGGCACCCAAGGCAGATGAGAGAAATCATTCTTTGTAGGTACATCTTTTCCCTACTGACCACTGTGAGAGCACAGTTTAGTCTAAGAGGATATTCACATGTCTACAATGAAGACAAATGTCTCATCTAGTGTGCTCTACTTGAAAAATCATTGTCTTTGATTTCAAAAGACCCCAGGACCACCAGTGTTACTCCTGCCTCCACAGCATCTTCTCCAGGATTTTGGAAGTAGTGAGACTGCCGGCATCACTGAATCCACTCCTGCATCACAAGAAGTGATGACAAAAACCATGTTTTTAGACACTTTCTTAAACACAGCCAGACTCTGCATCTCCTCATTCCTGCAGCATACTCCTCCTTTTGGGAGACTGGTATACAGCATCAAGTTTTATTTGGTTTTAATTTTGCCAGTATTGCTTGTTCCAGTATGAATAATGATCAGCAGACTTTTGCTGTTCCTTCCCTGGTCCTTTCCTGCTTGAGGCCCACATCACGTACTTGTCCTCTTGGCAGATCGTGCAGCCCTCTGTGCTCTGGATGTGCTCAGATGACAAACCTGATGGATCTCCTTAGTAAGAGTCTACAACCATGTTCAGGCTCTTTTTTTTTCTGACACTGAAATGCATGTGTTGTCCTTTCCCTTCCTCTTTGCCTTTTGGCTGTACATCTCCCTATCTTCTGTTTTGATGGTGAATAGTCTGCATTTCAGTTCATATTCTTCTCCACTTTCTGGTTCTCAAATATCTCAATCATGTCCCATTGCTTTACCACAGGGCTAGTTTCTCTCATTGTCACCTCACTTCCTTTTTTTTTTTTTTTTTTTTATTTATCCTTTGTGTGCTCCAGTGTACCGAACCTGTTCCTCAGCACTCTCTCTCTGTATAGCACGCTGCTTTTTCTGGTTTGTAATCATGCTCAAGCTCCCATTTGTGGGTAACCATCTTTGTGTAAATTATGCCTGTGTCTGTGTCCTCCTGTATTTTTCCTGCTTCTCAAACACAGATACCTCCACTAAAATATGTCTAAAAGCCTCATTCCCTGGACAAATATCTAAATAACCTGTCAGTGTTTGTGAGGAGGTCTCTGATGTCTGAGTAGAACAGTTCCATAGAGTTAAGAGTTTCTTAAGTTATCTCCATTGAAGGGTGGTTGTTACACCCACTAGTTTCCAGGAGGTTCAGCCCTACCCATAACAATGAATAATTCTCTTGCTAGAACTCATAAGTTGTTATACCTCAGAGCTGAGCTGTTAGAGCTGAGCTGTATCAGAGCCATAGGAAGTCAAAGCCTTTTAACTGTGCTCAACATTAAACTGTTGCAGGTGGTTAAGTGTTTTGCCCAGACAGTGTTACAGACTTGGAATCAGCTAGCACAAATACAACCCCATTGTCAGCTGTAGACACAGAGAGTGAGGCCACTTCCATGCCTTTGATGTTCACATCATAAAGCACATAGATATTCATGTCATGGGTTTAAAACCAGGAACAAACCAGGAAGCGCACAGGAAAGCCCATGCTGAAAAAAATCATGGAGAAGTACTAAAAGGAGTTGGGCAGAAATCACTTTTGTTAGGTTCATTTGGGAAGGTTGGGTCTTTCCTACAGGATGTCTTTGATGGGCTGTATGTTGTGCTGTCCCTTTCCCTGGCAGCAGACTCTCACTGAGTATTGCCTCAGCCTCGTAGAGATTTCTTCTGATACTACAGAGCACAGAGCCTGCAGGGCTGTGTCAGCAGAGCAACCTTCTTTGCTCACTTTGTGAGATGGCTTCCAGTTGAGAGTTAAGGGAGTCTGAACACAAGGTGCTCAGGAATATGTGTGCAAGCTTTTAGAGAACTTTGTGGGATATTTGCCAGAAAGTCAGCAGCTTCATATTAGATTAATTTTCCTTAACCTCCCGCTGTGAGATAAAAAGTTTCTGATAGTGGCAGTCATTGAAAGATGACATAGATCGTAGCTGTAGTAGAGCAGGAGATTGGTATGGAGACTGAAGGAGCAGAGGGTGTTTGGGCTGAGAGGCAGAGGTACTCTGAGACCAGTGCTGACTGCAGCTAGCCACTTTCTGTTTCTAGCAAGTAGTGATTTATGACTTCAAAACAATCAATTTTCAACTTGAAACCAGTGGCAAATTTAGGTCAAATTGAAAGAATAGCTCTGACTGAAGGAAAGCTAGCAAAGAAAAAAAAAACAAAAAAAAGTGTTGGCAATGTCAGAAAGATTAGTTTCAGCATTCTCCAAACACAATGTTTCAATTTTTTTGAGCTGGATTCAAAAAGAGCATCTGTTGAAGGAATTCCAGCTCTCATAATACTGGTGACTAGGGCACTAGCCCAACATACTGAAGACCCCAGAGCTCATCCCTATCTGATTCTGAAAGTGAGTTTGGATATCTACTTCTTCTAAGGAGACTTTTCCCACTGACCAATCAAGTACTGCATCTTTAGCTATTCTTTCTCTCTATTGGACTTGTTCCACTTTGAAATCAAATTGTTATAAACAAATATTCACTGGGAAGGAGAGAGAGACTCCATAGGCTGGAAGTCTAAAGGAGGGAAACCTGAGCTCAACTCTTTCTTCCAAGTTGCTCAGCAAGGGGGAGTTGGGCCCAGATGAGTGCATTAATCAGCTTACTCTGGAGAGGGGCGACAAATTCTGCTGCACACTTTTTGTGGTTTTTGAATGGCTCCACAGACTAGCTTTTCATGCACACTATTTTTTTAATTTTTTTTTTTTTAAAATGCTACAATATCTGGAAATTAAAAGAAACCTATAATTTTCAACCAATGGAATTTTTCGTGTTTTTTTCCATCCAAACACTCTTTTATTCATTTTGTGACACTTTTTTTCCTCCAAATTTTTATTTTGTTTCCTCAACTTTTCAGTTTGCATGCTGAACCAAATAATAACTCATTCTTGTGGCACATATTCAGCTTCCTACTGGACTTCCAATCCAGGGGAAATTCATAAAAGAGAAACATATATTTCACATTTTCTTTTCTCCATAGGAGTGGGTGACTGAATCTTCCTTTTATTTAGGTCCTTCTTTAATAGCACTCCACTGATTTTGTAAAATCATCATTTCTGCATCAGAAATAATGACCTCATGGTCTGACCCATTAAAAATAACTCATGAAAGGCACAAACCCCACAGATTATATTACTCTCCCATTATTCCATTTTTCTGGGAACTTTTTCTTTCTGTCATGCTTTATTGTTCAAGACAGAGAATAAAATAGTTTTGCAATCAATTCTATGTTATTTTGCATAGTCGCAGTGTGGCATTTTTTTAATGTTTCAAATCTTTTAATCCTTCAAGTAAGAAACATATCCTAATTTTACAGCATCGGCCTTCCAGGAACTTGTGGGTATGAAGGATTTGGAAAGTCTATAGTAAAGGGATTACTACACATTACTATCACGTAATGACTATTACTATGTGCAAATTCAGATGCCAGTGTGAAATCCAACATATTCAGCAAGTAGTAGGGGAGTTATAATAGAGAGGAAAAATTAGACTCGGTAAATTTTTTAACTAGGAGCCAGATGATTTACAGGAGGATATAATTTCTGGTATTAACATGTGACAACTCAGATATTGGGCATGTTGAATCTTCTCCTGGATGCACCAAACTCTTTGCTGACTATCGAGAGGGAGAAGAGCAACTTGTGTACCTAGTTGGTTAAATACGGACCACATTGCCTATTACCTATTATGGTAATATGGAATACCTATGCCTATTATTGCATGCTTGATGTGGAGAAGATCTCCAGTGAAGAAGGCTGGGCATGCCCTATTGCTCATCTAGGGACTTCCTTATTGCCATGGTAGTTCTCACCAGTGGATTAAGGTGCAGGAGCCCGGTCAGTGATTGAGGTAGATTTTTCCATGCAGCCGTGCACACTGTGTCTAGCTACCAGGCAGATGACAACTGTGATGCAGAACCACAGCTCAAAATAGAGGAATAATGCTGGAGATGAGCAAGAGGGGCTCTTGAGCTGTGTTGTTGTGGCCGAAGTGCAGAACCCGGCATTTGGCCTTATTGAAACTCCTACAGTTGGCCTTAGCCCATCGCTCCAGCCTGTCCAGATCTCTCTGCAGAGCCTCCCTACCCTCGAGCAGATCAACACTCCCACCCAACTTGGTGTCATCTGCAAACTTACTGAGGGTGCACTCAATCCCCTCATCTAGATCATCAATAAAGATGTTAAACAGGAGTGGCCCCAAAACCGAGCCCTGGGGACACCACTCGTGACCGGCCGCCAACCAGATTTAACTCCATTCACCACAACTCTTTGGGCCCGGCCATCCAGACAGTTTTTTACCCAGCAAAGCGTGTGGCCATCCAAGCTGCGAGCAGCCAGTTTTTCCAGGAGAATGCTGTGGGAAATGGTGTCAAAGGCCTTACTGAAGTCAAGGTAAACAACATCCACAGCCTTTCCCTCATCCAATAAGCAGGTCACCCTGTGTCTTGCTGTATGCTCTCACTTTCCCATGTTTCACATTTTGTCATCTATTGAAATAAAGATGATGGTAATTAGCTGCCTACCTTGCATAGGTGGTGTGAAGTTTAATTAGCGCATGTACTCTTCAGTTGCAAGATAGCTTAGCTCTGTATTGCTGTAGTGCCACTTTTTAATCTTGTGTGAGAAACAAGACACATTACTCAGAAGCTGCTTGTATCTGAAAAGTGGGAGAGGCAGAGGAGGGTGAAGTAAGGGAGCTCTTGCTGGCATGACTTTCAGTGTGTCTAGTAATGGGCTGGAATGAAAAAGCTAATCAGTAAAACCATCCTTGTTAAATCTGCCCATTAAGAATGAAATAATTGTGAACCATTACTAAATGTACACTGATACACTTGCATGTCTAGTGACCTACTGGATGTAATACAGTAAGACTACCTCAATAGCAATAACATTTTTGACAAGAAATGTAACTCTAAAATCTGCTCTTGATGTAAACAGTGCATTTATAGTCTGCTTGGCAGTGAAGGTAATTATCTCCTAATGAACAGAGAATTGTGGTTAGGGAAAAATCATGATAGAGGAAGAGAAGTAACTGATTTTTTAAATGGAATTATGCATATCTTGCTCTTATTATAATAATTAGCTTTTCTCCTGTTATGCTTTTTTTTCTATATTCCAGTAGACTATTAAATCAATAACAGTCTCTACAGTGTCTGAAAAAAGTTCAAGACAAATGAACTTTCCCATATGGATGTAATATTTGCAGCCATAAATAAATTCTTGAGGTTTTTGTCAGGCTTTTCACACACCCACAGATTCTGCTATCAGCCAGTAAATCTTTGTTTAAGACACTATGAGATCAGATTTCCCTGGATGAAGTGTTGGCCAAACCAGGGAGAAAATAGCATTGCAGAGAAGCTAGTATTTCCAAGTTCTGCCTTTCCTTCCACTCCAAGCAGAGTATTCTCTTCTCCTCTGCTTTTCTTTAGGATTTCCTATCATGGTGTCTACATGGAGTTGGGAAGGAGATGCAGATAGTGTCCTTGGTGTGCATTTTTTCTAATAACAGAGAGGATCTTACTCTTAGACAAACGGGATTTTAGAAATCAGAAGTGCAGCAGGTCATCTGGAATGGTTGCTGACTTTTCGTGTTCTAGCAGGACATCTGTTCAGATAGCTCAGTTTCATAGCTCATTCCCTGTGCAATAGCACAAAAAAACCCTCCATGATTTCTCCAGTGATGTTTGAGAGTATCTCTTGAGATTTTTCTGCAGGATACACAGGGGTCCTATGAATACTTTCAAAAAAGGTTTGCTTGCAGCTTTTCATATAATACTTTGTATAATGCTGTTCTTTCCTACAGACCATAGCTCTTCAGCTGTAAAAACTCTCCCTGGGAGTCAGATATGCAGATACTAAAGCAGTGCAATTGCAGAGAATACTATGGTCTCATCAGTGACTCCTTTAGACAAAATAAAACGGTACTCTTTTTATCAAAGAGAGGAAGAATATAATGTATAGAATCTCATCGTCTTCCTCGAAGTCAGAGCAATGTTCTGAATGGTGTTTAATCTGAACAACCTGTTTATTTTTGGATCTAGGGATGTTAGTAATTTCTTATTTTGGGGGAGTGTCTTGTTTTCCACAAAATACTTCCTTTAGACTTCTTTCCTTTTGAAGCCATGGCAACTGTAGTCATGGCATTTACTACCTATAAGAATTATTAATGCTCCACAGTTGAGCTGGGTTTAGTAATTAACAGATGAAAAGCAATGGCTCAATAACAGTAATACCTCTAATCAGCAGGGTGTATCTTATATGTGCACTGGACTTCTGTACACAGAAAAATCTGATTATGTCAGCTACAGATTAGTTCCTACAATCACAGAAAAATAGATAGCACAGAGGGACTCTCTAAAGTACCTACTCATCCTCCTGTCTTGAAGCAGGGTAAGTTACGGGATGAGTTATTGCTCTGCTGACATCCTGACTGAATTTTGCACAACCTGATCTTACAATGTTCTTATGATAGAGACTCCCCCACCTACCTAGGCGGTTTTGACAGTCTCATTTCAGTGCTCTGTTATCCTCACTGCTTACCCTTTTCATCCTGATGTTCAACTGGAGTTGCACTGGAGTTTGCACCCTTTACTTCTTGTCCTATCCAACATAGACATGGAGAACAGCTTCAATACCCTTTCCTTAAGGTTGTCTTCTATGAAATGCAATGCTGTTCTGGGAAAACAGCAAAAATGAGAGGCACATGCCTGCCAATCATCTTTCATATGAATGGTTTATTAGCTTCGATGAGCCATCTTATGTGATTCAAGGTCTTGCTCACAAGAGTTTTGCAACCTGACTAGCATGGATAGCTAAATGTCTAGCTGGTGGTTTCTGTGGACCCTGTATGTGGCTAATTGCAATAACTTGTGATGGAATTAAGAAGCACCAAGCTGTACACAGGATACAACTCCTACACCAAACACTGATGGGACTTTTACCTTATTTGAATAAACATAAATCATGGTAGACTTATTTCCAGATTAAATCTTATATGGACTATTTTTCAGTGTTTTTAAATAAATCTTCTAATGCATCTTTAGCGGCAGTTCATAGCACTGAGGAATTGGAGCATTATTGAAATTTACCTTTGAAATTTACTTTAGTTGAATAAAATATACCAGTAAATCTGGAAAGAGATGGTATAAATATATTTACTGAATGCCCTTCTGCTCACCTTTTGATCATCATGCTTAGTCTTGATAGAATCACACTCGGTGAATCACTCACAGTGGCAGGATGGACTTTTACCTCTCTGACCTTTCATGTAATGTTGAGTAAATTGTTAATAAAGAAATTCCCCTCGCCCCCCTGAAATGTGTTTGCTTTTGAATTCTCAAAACTTAAACCGAATCAAGTCAAATTTCAATAACTGCTAAAAAAATTTACATAGCGGATATTTGTGTGAGTGTGTGAATAACTCCAAAAGACTAACTAATCACACATAAAAGTTCAGAAAAATGAATTCAGATTCAGGAGATGTGGGATTTCTACCAGGAGCAGGTAATCCCCCAAAATTCACTGGATCACTTTAAAGTTCACATTACAGTACTTTTAGTTGTAACATTTAGGTGGGATTCATCATTTTTCTCACGATGAAAACTGAGTCTCTTGAAGTTTAAGCAATGTATACATGGGGATACATCAAGTTCCTTTCAGAACTAGGATTCAGGACACCTGACCTGTACATTTAACAGAGGGTAAATTAATAATTGTCTCAAATATGGTTTTATTCATCTGAGCTCATCACCTAACCCCTTGTTCTGTGTTTATACACTAGACAGTAGGGCCTAAATTCTGTCCCTCTTTTATCAGTTACATAAAATTCAGGACTTGACACTTTCCAAGTTAGCAATGGCTGGAGACATCTGGCATCCCTGTTTATGTTCAGATCTTGCCTATGAAAAGCATCATGACAGATTTGAAAACAGAGGCAGTATAACTGGGCATTACCTAGATAATGTGCCAGATGTGCAATTAAGTTTGATGTAATATTAAACTCCCTACTTGTTAATTAACAAATTTGGACATGTCAGCTATATCCTGCTGAAGAATTAGCCAATCAGTGCCCTGAAGTGCAGTGTATGTTTTGAAACTGTCTATTAACAAAAGCCATTAACAGATAGACTTACATTAAGAGATCTGTTATGGGACTGAGCATCTGAATACCTCTCATAACCCTATAGTAGCATGGATAAGGCTGCATCTACACAGCAGAATTAAGACAGGATTATAGCCTGAGCTGGAGTACCTGTGCTAATGTAATTTCAACAGCTTCAATTACAACCAAGACAAGTGACAATGTTGTCAAGCTTGTACTGTGGTGTAGCCATAAAAGTGGGTAATTCTGCATCTTGCTACTGTTTTTTATCTGTTCTAACAAAATCAAGGTAGGACAGATGTTGCCAGCTTCTGCTGCAAACACACATCCATTTAACTGTGAGACATGTCCTGAAACATTGATTTCAATGCTGAAAAAAAGCTGTGGGCTGGAGTGAGCTTGTGATCCAGGAAGAGGAAAGAGGCCGGTTGGCAACTAATTTCCTGCTGCCTTTATTATTATAAAAGCTAAATCAATTTTTGTGTCTGGATGGGGTTGCTGAAAAGCACAACCTTTTTAAAAGCCACTTTTCTTCCCCCTTCAAACTTCTGAATCTAAACAAGTTCCACACACTTCTCTCTGGAAGCACAGCTTTAGAAAAACAAATGGATTGAAGCAGACCAAGCCAGCATAAGAGTAAGAATTTCCATTTGGTTAATACTACTCAAATAAAAATAACTTGTTTAATGGGGAAAAAAAGCAGGAGGAAAATGATTCCTTAACAGAAAAATAGCTCATATACTTTCTTTCTCATTAATGGTGGAGCTTTGTAAGCAGAGCAGTGCATTATATCTTTGCATTGTCTCTCTCTGTAAACCATGGAACCATGAAACAAATTATGTGTATTTTCCTCCTTGACTATTCTCCTCAGTTACACTTTGTCCACTAATCTCCACTGGAATTACTACTAATATTCCAAACTTCTGTCGAGAGATCACACAGCCTCTTCTTCTTCTGGTAGAAAAGAAAGAACTACCACAAAAATGTTTCCTTCTTTTCCTCCAAAAACATATTTTTTGCATATGGGATTTGGAAATGACAGTTCACTCTGGGGTTTATCTTTGACATGAATGGGCCCTAGATTTACAGTATTTTTAAGATCCAGTAATTTGGGAAACAAAAGAACAAATTGAAATTTGTGGCTTGTTAAGATACAGATCTCTCAGTGTCTTAAGCGGGGGATGTGGAATTGATTTTTTTAGCTGGAGAAAAAAAGTCTGTGTCTGTATAATTTTTACAGCTTTTTCTTTTTTTTCTGTGTTTTTGCCAAACAGGACTGGTGACATGGAAAAAAACCTCTGTGTGTGTCTGTTGAGGAAAAGCAGAGTGGGTCTGTCATTAGATCCATCAGTATTCCCACAGGAGATTCCTACAGCAGATTCCTGTAGAAATGGTGACATGTCAGGCCATGAGAAACCCTAATGGGCTCTGTTAAGGGAAGTGCCAGACTGTCAAGGAGAATTCCTGTGGCCACATGAAAATATGACATGATGCAAATTATTTCTCTATCTAGTCACTGCAATAAACATGTGAATATGAGGTACGGTGTCCCAGGAAAACCATGTGCACAGAGTCCTCCCACAGCATGGTGTTTTCTTTGAAGGCACCTTGCCTTCCATCTCTTGTTTCCTAGGAAGACCCTGAAGAAATGCTGCCTGTCACATCACCCTGCTGCAAAAGCTGGTGGGACAGCTGAGGGTGCCTGGCCCAAGTACAAGGTGTGTGCTAACAGGTTCTTCTCCCTGGAAGCCAAGCCAGCTAGGCTGGCTCAGAGCTACCTGAAACCTCTGGTGCAGGGAAAGTGGTCTGTCTGAGTCATATAAATGGTGGCTTTTCTGTAATGAGACAGATGCATCTGATGGGTCTAACTTTTTAGAAAATTTGATGATCACCAAAAACCAACATAAAACAAACACACAAAACCCAGAAACCAACCCAGAGAAACAAAAAATGCTCAAAGATAGAAGGAATACTTTAATAGAGATCAGCAAGCTGGAGACTACTTGAGACGTGCAAGTTGTGGCAGTTTTTGAGAAATTAAAAAAAAAATCACAAAATTAGTAACATTTTCTGTCAAAGATATTAGAGAAACCTGAGGAATAAGATGAGGCTAAATTCAAGGGCTCTGAGTCATTCAGAATAATGCAAAGAACACTGTACCATCCCTGTTGGTGTAAAGGAAAACGTTTTACTGTGACTGTATGGAAGTGGTGCTTTAAATAAGACTAACCATGGAAGTAGTCTGGTTTGTTGCTTTAATGCACGTTTCACCTCTTATGTCTAAATGCTTTCTTATAAATATGAAGTAAACCTCACCTAGGTTTTGAAATACCATTGCAGATTCTCAAAATGAAGCAATAAAGGCACTTGAAGCCACTTAAATTTACCTGGTAAAGCAAAGGAGGGATACTCTGCATACAGCAGCCAGATCCCAGTCTCAGAACAGTGTGAAGGTTTTGTGAAGGCTGTCACAAAGCGACCAGAAGGAAGAAGGAAGTATTGGAGCTTGTAAATGTGACATAAACATGCTCCCATCTAGAAATAGCTAAGATACCTCTCCCATTTTAAAGTGTCATAGATTGAATGCCTTTTTTAACTTCTTCAGGCTTAAAGAGATTTACTGAAGACCAAGTGTAAATCAGCCTTGCAAAATCCCTATGGATGAAGGTGAGAAGCTTTTTTTGATGAGTACCATATTGGGATGAGCATGTGAATTATCTTTCAGGTTTTTTTCATTGTCCCCATGCCTCAGAGAAAGAGCTGAATGAGTGAAATTTGCATAAGAATTTTGAAATGTTGCTCTATTGTTTTCTTAGAGGCTCAGTTTAATGTAGAAAACATCTGCCTGCCTTTGAATGCTCTGTGGATCATTTGGTTGTTTGAGAAATCCCATTTCACTCCTTTCTCCATTGCCTAGCTGGGAAGTGCTTGCTCTTGGTACCTGTCAGCCAAGAGAAAGAAGCAACAAGGAAAAAAAAGGAAGGAAAGAAAAGGCAAAGCAAGCTATTTTATACACTTATCAACATACTTTTTTCCCCTGGGCATGGGAGTAACCAGAACTTGGCACATTCTGCGTCAGAGCAGTCCTAAGCACTCATGACAGTATTCAAGGCCAAATGTAACAGAGATAATAATAGATACTAATTAGAGACTTCAGAAAAACTATTTTGATTTCAATGGCACTTTTAGTAATATAAATAGTAGCATAGATTCCTGGACCCACTAAGCCTTATATTAAGGATTGCATCCCTAGTTTGAACACTGTGGTTTGGAGCAAGCCTCTTCCTCCCCAGAATTTTCATCCCCTCTGAGGAATTCACTCCTCTTTCTGTCTTCCCATACTTAAGTTTAACAGCCCTTTAGGGCTTATGGAATATGCACTAGTTTTGTTTAACATTTGCTTAGCAGATTTTGCATCATTACTTTTCTGTAATTAGAGCACCTAGTGGCTATGATGGTAGACACTGTACAAATTAGTGATATAGACGACTAATTACATGTTCTCACTCCTAAAAGGACAATATCTTTGCTTTGCTATTTCACATTGGCTGTCTTACAGTGAATCTGAACATACTTTTCCCCATACCTTGAATAATTTTTCTGTATTTTATTACTTGGTATGTTGTTATTGCCCAAAGGGTACACTTGAAACCAAGTTATTCTTCTTTCTATGGTGATGTTTTCTCTTTTCTTTATCTTCCACAAAGTTGTATAAGAAAAATGTTACTCCACCTTTCTAATTTTGTCTGACATTGCTAACTCAGACAAAATCAATTAAAAAAAAAAAAATCCAAAACATGTAGAACCACTGAGAAAAAAACCTTATAAGCAGCAGAAGAATATTCAGTTTTATTTGACTGTGTGGCAGAAGCTACACTTTCCTTCTAGAATTTTGCACAAGAAAAGGATGCATTAACAACTTTCCGTCAGGTTAAAAAGATGGGATTCAGTTACTTTGGTATCTAATGCTTTAAGATATTCAAAGGAGTCCTGCCTACCCAGACAGTTGCAGGTCTTCTGGAATTCCCATCCCATGTCTTAGATAACCAACAGGATTTTAAATTGCATGGCATGTCTAAGTTTAGGTACCTGAATCAGTTCCCAATAATCCAGGTCTGGGACTCATCCTATTACTTTTCCATGATTATATGTTTTAGATCTCATGATGAGAGACACAATAATCACCTAAACATAAGCATCTATTCCATCTGGGGCACCATGGGGTGTTTTAAGCACCTGTGTAGGTAGATGGACATGACCCAGGACCTACAGGACACTGCGCCCTCCAGGGCTGGCAGCTGCAGAAAAAGTGAGAGACCATATGGTATTTAGAACCACAGTATGTACCTATATTTAGGCACTCTGTCCCACCCTTGGTGTCTGTTTTGCTTCTTTATGGTCTGTAATAAATCCTGAACTCTGTGGATGTGCTATGTGGCTGGAGGGGCTTCGTAATATTTTTCCTACTTGATCTGTTAATTTTAGATTGTCTTATTTCTTGCAACGCCTTTTTTCTCTCTCTCATTTTTTTTTCTCCCTCAGTAATTACAAAGCATTTCATGTTCATGAGGGACTCCCCAAAGGGGAAAGGTGTTGAATTTTTAACATAGACTTTTTTCATCTGTGTTTATTAGGCACTGAAATTAAATATGTGTTAATAAAAAATAAGCATTTGTTTAGAGTTTTATAACTTTCAAATATTTTTCTTTCTCTGTCAGCACTCTCTTTGCTCATTTCATGCCATAATTCTAAGCTTTTTTACAATCACAGATGCATTTTTATGATAAGTATGTCTTTCTTTTAATCCACTACATATACTGTATTTTATACCACATGAAGAAAACCAGTGAAAAGGGGACTGTTACAGTCACACAAACCAAACAAGCTATTTGATGTCTCCCACCAGATCCATGTGGGTCTCCTTGGGCTTTCACTCTCCCCAGCTTGCTAGCTAATAAGCAAACACAGTGTTGAGGTTGAAGTAGAGGGCTTTAACTCATCTTAAAAGATCTGAGTGCTGAGTGCTAAGAAATCTGCTGTTAAGGGTGTGAAGAGTGCTGATTTCTTCTCTGCCATATGCTTCCCGTGTGACCTTGGGAAAGTCACTCACTTTGAATTTCAGAAAAGGCTGTAGGAACTCAAGGTTCAGCCGAAAGCAGAAGGCTACGAAGCCCTGGCTGAACTGCAAGCATCAAATGAGTCCCTGAGATCCCAGATGCAGAAGGCATCATTGACATTGCCAAATCTTCAGGTGACCTTGTGTACCCAGGGTAGGACTAGCCAAGGTAAAGTATATAATGCATTTTAACAGTGTCCTGTCTCCTGTTTGCTTGGGGCACTAGAGCAATTGGGACTATCTCTGTCGTAGGGTAGCACAAGAAATGGTATTCTGGCTTCCCAGGCTTGAATTAGTCTTCATGGTGTGGTCTCACATGCTTAGTGTCATCTGTACCAAAAAAAAAGGGTCTGTTGGCAAAGTGTCCGCAATGAATATTATGCACTTTAGACCACTCAAATATCCAGAGATAAAAGGCCACTCGAGCATAGCAAAGTGTTATCTAAATATGTCCAGGTTTATGTGTCATGACGTGGAAGGTAATATTACACTTCTGGTTTCTGTCGTAAAGGACCACATAAATTTTTATTCTTACAAATATTCACATTTGTTATATTATCCTAAACATGTACTTTTTGTTGTTGTTTTTTGAAAGCATGGCTAATGCACAGTCCCAAATGGCAAAATATAGACTATCACTTCACCCAGAAATTAACTCCCCTGGCTTACAACTCAGGAGAAAATTCTTACCTACTTATTTTCCTACTAAATTCAGGTTAATGTCCTATTTAGGTTTGCTGCCCCGTGTATGCACAACAAGAGCATAGCCTGTTATGAAATTGGTGCAAACTATATACAGTACAGAGACAGATTTGAGTATGTTAGAAAGAGAAAGAGTGCTCTTTTCTACCTTCATGCTGAAAAGTTTGGGGCTGTGCACTCGCATTTTAATAAACCACAAAAAGATCATCCAGCCAATGTTTTTATGTGGCTCTGACAGTCTTCAGAAATGTGTTGGTGGCCTGGGGCCTTGAGGGAGAAGAGCGACATCCTTCAGAAGACACAGGGGGTTGGATGCCCAAAGGGACTGAAACACTGCTGTGAGAGAAAGTTGATGGCACATGTCAATGAGAGAACATCTTTTTACACATGTATTTGTCAATATCTTGGAAGTTGGGATTTTTGTTAAAAGCTGTAGGAGCTGTGGATGTTATTGGGTGAAATACGGGCGCCATGAGGCCCGGCCGTGTGTAGCAGCTCAACCCAAACTAACTGATCTACCTGGCTGCTCTAAAGGCAGATGACTGGGTTGAAAAGGTGCCTGAGAACTCTAGGAAAAGAAGGAAAGATATCTTCTTTTTGGTATCCTTCTCATCTTTCAAGGTTTTATAAAGTCTCTGCATGTGCTGGGGTGAGACCTGCAGCCCAGCTGCTAGACCAGAGCAGTGAACGTGGCCCAGGAGGCTGCACACTTTGCTAATGCTGTCAGGCATTTGCCTCCTGAGAATGATGGGTGACAGCATTGCAGCTGAGCAGGGTGACCACCAAGATCAGCAGCAGTTGTACCGAAACCTCTTTGTGCAGCAGCCTAACCATAGCATAGGTTGTTGACTCCCAGAAGCTTGACACACCCCATAGGACAACAAACTGTGAACGATGTGCAGCTGAAGAGGAAGACAGTGACAAGACGTGCCAGCAGTCATTGGTAGTTAATAGGAAGAGGATTTGTTTTAAACAATAGGTTTGGGGCCAACTCATAACATGTATTGTATTTTCCTTTCCTCTCTCCCTCTTCCTTCACCCCCAGCAGTTCCTTTTGGTGAAACAATTTGTTTAACTCACAGCTTGTGAGCTAGGAAGTATTGTTTATGGTTCAGTTGAGTTTCCCAGATTTCAAACAGTTTTGGTAGGTTTTTTCATAAGTACTGTTCATGACTGAAACTAGGCTTGTTGCCTGGCAAAGAGGGTAGAGGCATTTTTAGCAAGATGGGAATTAATAGGATGAATAAATGCCCTTCTTCTGGGATATGGGCATTTTCTGTAGTGATTGAAATGAAAACTGTGAGCCTCAGTTATGAAATGCATTGCTTTTACTGCAAAATGTAATGACCTAATCTACACCCTGCTCTGTTATCCAGTATATTCTTTGGTGTTCATGCTTTTCTGCACCTGACATGGGACACTAGTGAGCTTGTTAGGGATGATGCATTTGCATGACATTCCCTGGATTCATCTATCTTATCTGTTTGGCTTTCTGATCTCATTTACCTGCTACTATAATTATTATTCCTTCAGCTGGGTAATCAGTGAATTTTTCTTCATATTTTCCAGTAGAACAAACATATAAAAAGAGCCAGTTTGGGATTTAAAACCACTATTTTCCTTCACAGAATGAGCTTCCATCTGCATTAACAACTTTGTGCTTCTGCTGAAGATGTTACTGGGGGAGGATCGAGACTGCTACCTAAATCACACCTTCACTTCAGGCGCTTGGTTAACCAGTCCACCTAAAATAAGATCCTTACAAAGCCAGTTAAGGAAGAAACGTGTCTTATAATGCCTCCAGGGAAAAATCCTGTCAGCATAATTTAGGTGCCTAAACTAGGTGGATGGGATTTCTGGAACACTGGTGGACTTTGAAGGCACTAGGAGTAGGATTTATTTGACTAGCTGTCAAATGTATAAGAACTAAATGTATATTGTATGCATCGGAGAGAGGCCCTCACATTTTCTATGCAGTGAATGAAGAGAATTAAACATTCTTATAGGACAATTCTCCTGAAGGTATTTTAACATTATCTGATCTGTGTTACAGAGGTAACAATTTCTTTCAATTTACTAGGGTAGAGGGACTAGTTTGGATTAGGTGTTCTGGACCTTTCCCATATTATGGGTATAATGGATTTTTTGGTTTGATTTCTCACATACAAAAAATAACTTGAAAAGTTAAAATAAGAAGAGGAGAGGAAAGAGAACATACCAACTCTGGAAAATTTAAAGCACTTTTCTCAACCCCAGGCAGATTTTTTTTTTTTTTTTTTATTTTTGTCATTTGATCATTTCTTCAATCTCTCTTTTAAAATCTAAATAAATGTTGAAAGTACAATGTTTTGAAATAAAAAATCTTGGCACTCAGAGAACTAACTATCCTGCCAAAAATAAGGTTGTTCTGTGATTTTGGTGTCTGTGGAGTTGAGGATTGCTGGAGAGTAGCCAGTTTCCAAATTGCTAGGCACATCACTGGATTTTCCATGTTGAAATGCTAATTTAGGCAAACTGGGTTTTGCTTTCAGTTCTCGGTACTGGATTTTTCCAAACTTTGAATTTTCTTGATTTCTCCTTTCATAAGCTTCTTTTACAATTTCCCCTGACTTCTTACTCATTGAAAGAAGATTAAGATGAAAGGACAGAAAATACCACCTTTTCTCTTCATGTTCTTCTTTGTTTCAGTATAAAATACTCAAAAAAGATAAAAAGTCAAAGCATGTGGTAGTGAGGAACAGATACACACATTTTTAAGTTCTTCACAGTTGAAAAAGTAAGAAAAGTAAAAAGTATTTAAAAAGAAACAGAAATTAGGCCTGTTGGTTCAAAGCTGTTTACTGAAACTTGTCCCTAAGAATGAATGTCCCCTGAAAAGAGACAGTTTGGTATTGGTATTCCAACAAGAAACTAGAGTTTTTTAACTGATATTTTACAAACAGAAAGAAGGTCTAGAATCAATGCATGTATCATCTTTTGCAAGTAGCTTAACTGTTTGCTTGCCCAGCACTATGCTTGACTGGTAGCTGTTGTCTCACTTTAGGTAACTCCGTACTTAGATTACTATATAGTTAAGTTACTGCACTAGTTTTTGAGCATATTAATTTACATTAATGTGATGTTTTAGTCACTTTAAAGTTGAGAGTGGGGTCTCCATATTTTATTTCCCTCCTTCAGGGGGTAAAATCTATACCTTGATAGCACAATTTGTCAGCTCTAATGCCATCCCTTTATACTATAACACAATGACTGCTTTTCAGCTTAAGTGCTATTTCACAGTGTGGTGACTCTTATTGAGCTGGGCTTACCTGTGTATGGATAACCTGAGTTAACTCTGTTGTAAATGCAGCCTGAGGTACAACAGACAAGCTGCAAAATTAGCTCAAGATTTCAGTGTAGTCAGAGGCCGTACTTTCCTCAAAAAGACAAAAATGAGGAGTTCAGGGAATGATTTTCAGGGGAAAAAGGACATTATTCTCAAGGGGAGTGGCAAGAGGAAACTGGGTCATGGAGTGTGTCCTGGTAATAGGAACAGTGCTTGGATTTGAGGGTGGCAGAAACAACTTCTTGAGCAGATCTAGGTATGTCCCCAAGCTGCAGCCCATGTCCATGAGTGGATGTGTAATGGCAGCGAGTGAGCTTCAGCCCTGTATGTCTGCCCACGCAGCTTCAGTTGTTAGCCCACTTTTAGTCTCTTTTCTTGGGCTAATCCAACCAGGCCTCTCTAAGACAAACTTCTTGTAGAGGGTCCAGTCCTTGGCAGTGGGGGCATTAGTCAGACAGTGACACTTGGACTCAAGGAACATGGAACACTGGACGCAAGGATCATAGAACAGATCCTCCTAGAAGCTATACTAAGGCACATGGAGGACAGGGAGGTGATTCATGACAGCCAGCATGGCTTCACCCAGGGCAAGTCTTGCCTGACCAGCCTAGTGGCCTTCTATGATGGAGTGACTACATCAGTGGACAAGGGAAGAGCTACAGATGTCATCTATCTGGACTTTGTAAGGCTTTTGACGTGATCTGCCACAACATCCTTCTCTCTAAATTGGAAAGATCTGGATTTGATGGATGGACTGTTCGGAGATGAGGAATTGGTTGGATGGTCACATCCAGGGGTAGTGGTCAATGGCTCAATATCCAAATGGAGATCATTGACAAGTGGTGTCCCCCAGGGGTGCATAGTGGGACCAATACTGTTTAATATCTTCATCAGTGACACAGACAGTGAGTTTGAGTGTACCTTCAGTGTTGCAGATGACACCAAACTGAGTGGTGTGGTTGACATGTTGGAGGGACAGCATGTCATCCAGAGGGACCTGGACAAGCTTGAGAACTGGGCCCATGTGAACCTCATGGGGTTCTACAAGGCCAAGTGCAAGGTCCTGAGCCTGGGTTGGGGCAACCCCCGGTATCAATACAGGCTGGGGGATGAAGGGATTGAGAGCAGCCCTGTGGAGAAGGACTTGGGGGTACTGGTGGATGAAAATTTGGACATGAGCCGGCAACGTGCGCTTGCAGCCCAGGAGGACAACAGTATCCTGGGCTGCATCAAAAGAAGTGTGGCCAGCAGATTGAGGGAGGTGATTCTGCCCCCCTACTCCACTCTTGTGAGACCCCACCTGGAGTACTGTGTCCAGTTCTGGACCCTTCAGTACAGGAAAGACCTGGACCTGTTGGAGTGATCTAGAGGAGGGGCACAAAAATGACCAGAGGGATGGAACACTTCTCCTATGAAGAAAGGCTGAGAGAGTTGGGATTGTTCAGCCTGGAGACCTTCTGCAACATTTCAGTACTTAAAGAGTACTTATAAGAAAGATGGGGACAATATTTTTAGTAGGGCCTGTTGCAATAAGACAAGGGGTAATGGTTTTAAACTGAATCCAAAACACAGCACTATTCTAGCTACTAAGAAAAGGGGAAAAAAAATAGCTGTATCCCAGATGAAACCAGGTTACAGAGGCAGAATGTGAGAGAGGCCATATGTGCCTCTTACCTTCCTGGTTACTCAGCTAATGCGGCAGGCTAAACCCCTGTGGTGGGAAGGAGACATTCACAAGCAGACAGCCGTGGACCAGCACTGCTCTGTATCAACACTCATTGTTGTCTCTTCTTAAATAGTTTGACCAAAATCTTGTTTAGTTCACATTCATGGAGGAAAACAGTGTAATAAGGAGGTTTGGAGATAAAGAATAAAGAAGAGATGAAAGCCTTAGGTGCAGGGGCAGGAAGCCCCAGACAAACATGTCTCTGATTTCCTCTATCTGGGCAGTTCTCCCTGGAGAAAACTGAACTTCTTCTAAGTGGCTCCTTCTTTTACACCACCGACTTTTAGATGGGTTGGGCTGCTGACTTTATAAGAAACAACAATTTTAATTGTTTCTTAATATAGACATCCCTTCAGTGCTTTAAAAAAACCCCAAAATACCCCATTTAATCCCACCAGGCTTTTTGTGTCATGACCTTTGTGCAGTGCTCAAGTTATACAGTAAGGAAAATGTGTCCTTTTCTTGCATTACAGATTCATGAATTTTTAAACTCACAGTATGGGGCAGCCACTGTCAAGTAACAATGGGAAACTGGTATTCTGTCCAGCGGTGCAGAAGTCCCAGGAGAACAAATAGGAAGCAGTAGGATCTGAAATGAAAGGTGCATCTCTGATGTTACAAAAATAAAGTAGGAGAGAATCTTACCTTCTCCCCTCTTTTCTGCCCTTCCTTATTTCTTGTCTCACCACTTTTACCTCGTTATCTTTGTGTATCTAAATATTGCTTCTGTCCAACAGAAGTGATAAGGAGCACTTATGTTAATTAACAAAGAACAAATTAACATCAATGGGAATCTATCCACTGATATGCCTCCAGCAGGGAAACAAGAAAGTGTTGAAATACAGAACTATAAAAGCTGGGATCTCTGTTGCATCTTCAACAGCAGCCCTTTAAAAATACCTGCCAGAGTTAATTTCTTATTCTGGTTATGAGATATAAGCAAATAAAATCTCTCCAGTCACTGAAGTCTGGTAAGCACATCTGTGTCTATACAAATATTTTTATTTTTCTTTTTAAATGGGAAGAGCAAAAAATCTGGACACTTCCCCTTATAATTGCAGGACTTCCTTTTGCCTACTTTGTACAACTTAATTGTGGGCTTGCGTATGCATGAGGTATTTCCAGCAGCAGGTGCACACTGCCGCCTTTCTGGCCTCTAACAGGCTTCATCTTGCTAAACCAAGGTATAAGCATCATTGTGAAGGACCAGTGTGGAGCTCATGAAAAATCTCTCGACACCAGAATACCTCTGCTGAGTCCAGTTATCCCAGGGGAGTTGCAGTTAATTTCCCATTGCCTTTTTGAGATCAAGCTCAGGATCACTGTATCTAAATATACTCTGTTAGATTGATTACTGAAAGCAGTAATCTCTCTAGGGCTAAAGAATTAAGCAGAAAATTTTACAATTAATGAAATACGTTAATGTTACAAAGCCTTCTTATCTTTCAGTGATTTGTAATCCTGTGAGCTGTTATACCCTAATCATAAAAGGATTCTAAAAAGAAAGTTGCCCATTCAAAGGACCATGATATTAATCAAGCTAGTAAAAAAGAAGTTCCTAGTGTCATTTTTTACAGCAATTAATAAAATTCATGTTTAGATTTCAGCTAAATTTAAAAAATTTTTTTCTTAGGTTCCTGATATAAAACAAAGATGATAACCTGAAAAATGTTTAGTTTTCTTTTTTAAATATTTTACACAAAATATTCAATTTGTTATTTTTTCTCAGCAGGGTCCTTTTTCTGTTAGAAAGCAGTAACCTGAAAATGTGTGCTTGATAATGATTTTTTTCTGTAAAGATATATACAGTGAATATGCAGTAGACTATATGGAGAAAAGGGAGCTGAGGGGAAAAGTTTGTTTGCTAATGACTACAGGTAAAACCAAATGAAATTGAAGAAGTCCTGATCCATTTGTTTATTACTTACAGGCTTTCAGCTTCCTCTGTATTAAGATCACAGCATCTCTTTATGTTTTCATATCATATTCCTCCTTTAATATTCTGGCACAATGTAAATGAACGTAAAATACTAGTGGTTTTTAAGTGTTTGCAGTGACTTACAAGGAAGATTGGGCATCACTGTGGGCAACTGGTAAAGAAAGAGAAGATGTTCTCTTTGGTGAGCATCTGGAGGGTAACATTTTCTAATAACATTGGAAGGAATAAGACCATGTTAACTTTTAAAGTTTTAGGTAACTGACACACATATTTGGCGCTCCCACTTTGCTCTCAAAGACCCAACATTAGAAAAATCAACTACCTACCTCTGGAGAGGGTTTGTCCTTGTCAGTATAATAAGAAAAAGGAAATGAATATAAATATCTAATAGTGAATGTATACACACAGAATAAGTGCTACTTTCAGTGGATTGCATCCTTATCAGTTTCATTTTTCCCTTTCAAGGAGCTTTCACATCAACTCCTTTTATCATTCACAAATAAGATAACTGATGTTCTGGACACTCTTCCAACTCTTTTTTTTTTTTTTTTTTTAACCCCAGGGAGATTTTCTAATGAGTGCAATTAATTGTGATCTTGTCATTTTTTTTCCATACCATTCCTGGAGTTTTTACTTCTGTTGATGAAACCATGATGAAAACAGGGTAAGAAACTAGTAATGGTACCGGAGCAAAATGCTTCTAGGAAAGGATGGGAACAAAAGCAGTGTCTGGTGTCTGGCTGAGTTTTGGGGTTCATACTGCTTCAATTACTTGCTCTGAAAAGGAACCAGTACTTCTAGAAGTGTTACGAGGTCTTTTTGCTTAGACTGAGTAAGACTGTTCATCACTGATACTGTGAGGTGATTTAACTGTTCTACAGAATTTTCTGTGTGTGGATGGACTTGCAGTTATTGAACAAAGGATGTTGGGTGTATTTCTTTAATGCTCAAGGTTGAAATTTTAACATAAGTTATTTCCTGGGAAATGAATGAAATGAAGTTGGGTAATGTTAGTTATCCTAGATTCATCCAGTCAATATTTCAATAGAAAACCACTTCAGCTTTTTGAATCTCGGTGTACTACTCTATTGACTCTTGAGTGGCCCTTTATATGCCTTAATAATATAACCAAGCTGAAGAAGTTGGAGCTTGTACCAAGTGCCCTTCTGAAAAGAACTGTCAGGATTTACCTAATTAATTCAGTCCTTTGCAAACTGGAGAAAAACTGTTCTGCCCTTTTTGAAAGACGAGACTATTAGAAGTAATTACTTCTCCAGGTAAACCTGTGCATTACCTAGAGTTTTCTTTCCTTCTTTGGACATGTACAGAAGAAAGTACCAGACATTGTCAAGCTTGAACTTAAATTATGAAGGGGGAATGATAGAGATAGGATAGATGAGGTATTGTATGGGGAGTTCTGCAGCTGTCAAACAGGGGTTCTGGTAACTCACAGTTACCATAGTTATTATACAGGAATCCTCTCCCACAAAATGTGCCTATGAGCATAGAGAAGATAAACCTTGCCCAATTATAGGCTGCATCATATGATATTGCCCCCAAATCAGTGTTCTTAGTAAATACATAGAGCTCCCATATTATTCTTGCTTTAAGATGCTAGTGATTTAAATCAAGGTTTGCCTTTTAGACACATTTTGCAGTCCTGTTTGCTTGTAATAACCTGCTTGGAAGTTGATAGGATTGTTTGCAGTGATTTGCAGTGATTACTTGTACTTTTTTAACCTTTAGGTATTTAAGAGTTGGGTTGACATAGTGCTTAGGGATATGGTGTAGTTGAGGATGGTCAGTGTTAGGTTAATGGTTGGACTAGATGATCTTCAAGGTCTTTTCCAACCTTGTTGATTCTGTGATTCTGTGAATAGCTGTTGTACAGGAAAGATTTTTCCATCTGATCCATACAAAGGTGTTAATTCTGATCAGCTGTTGTGTTTTCCAAATCCTGGGCAAAATGTGTTTATGCAGCCAAACGCATAGGGAGAGCTGTGCTTACTGAGGTGTAACAGCTGTGGAGAATGTGGGAAGTGCCGGGGAAACTGATGGAGCAGTTCATCCTGAGTACCATCATACAACACATGCGGGACAACTAGATGATAAGGCCCAGTCAGCATGGGTTTATGAAAGGCAGGTCCTGCTTGACAAACCAGATCTCCTTCTACTACAGGGCGACCTGCTTATTGGATGAGGGAAAGACTGTGGATGTTGTCTACCTTGACTTTAGTAAGGCCTTTGACACCATTTCCCACAGCATTCTCCTGGAAAAACTGGCTGCTCGCAGCTTGGATGGGCAAAAAACTGTCTGGATGGCCAGGCCCAAAGAGTTGTGGTGAATGGAGTTAAATCCAGTTAGTGGCTGGTCACAAGTGGTGTCCCCCAGGGCTTGGTTTTGGGGCCACTCCTGTTTAACATCTTTATTGATGATCTAGATGAGGCGATCGAGTGCACCCTCAGTAAGTTTGCAGGTGACACCAAGTTGGGTGGGAGTGTTGATCTGCTTGAGGGTAGGGAGGCTCTGCAGAGAGATCTGGACAGGCTGGAGCGATGGGCTAAGGCCAACTGTAGGAGTTTCAATAAGGCCAAATGCCGGGTTCTGCACAACGGCCACAACAACCCCCAGCAGAGCTACAGGCTTGGGGAGGAGTGGCTGGAGAGCTGCCAGTCAGAGAGGGACCTGGGGGTGTTGATTGACAGCCGGCTGAACATGAGCCAACAGTGTGCCCAGGTGGCCAAGAAGGCCAATGGTATCCTGGCTTCTATCAGAAATAGCGTGGCCAGCAGGGACAGGGAAGTGCTCTTGCCCCTGTACTCGGCACTGGTGAGGCTGCACCTCGATTCCTGTGTTCAGTTTTGGGCCCCTCACTACAAAAAGGACATTGAATTACTCGAGCATGTCCAAAGAAGGGCAACGAAGCTGGCAAAGGGTCTGGAGGACATGTTGTACGAGGAGTGGCTGAGAGAACTGGGGTTGTTTAGTCTGGAGAAGAGGAGGCTGAGGGGAGACCTCATCGCCCTCTACAACTACCTGAAAGGAGGTTGCAGAGAGCTGGGGATGAGTCTCTTTAACCAAGTGATAAGCGACAGGACAAGAGGTAATGGCCTCAAGTTGCACCAGGGAAGGTTTATACTGGATATTAGGAAGATTTCTTTACAGAACAGGTTGTTAGGCGTTGGAATGGGCTGCCCAGGGCAGTGGTGGAGTCCCCATCCTTGGAGGTGTTTAAGAGTCAGGGTGACATAGCGCTTAGGGATATGCTGTAGTTGGGAACTGTCAGTGTTAGGTCAATGGTTGGACTGGATGATCTTCAAGGTCTTTTCCAACCTTGATGATTCTGTGATTCTGTGATTCTGTGAAGCGGAGATGAACAAGTCTGCTTCCCCTTATGAAGGGAGAACAGGGTTGCTTGAGGGAGGATGTCTCTTGGCTGATGGAAGACGAATTGGTGAGGTGTATCTCTTGGGCACAGGATATCCTGAAATCTCTGGAGTATGCAGGAAATCTGATTTGTGAGATGTTTGGGACCATGCTGTTTGGATGTAATCTGAAACATCTCCAGTATTTACATGAGGAAAGATATAAAATAAACAACCAGGAGTTATTTCAGATCACAAAGCATGCCATATCAGATAAGGGTAAATACAGCAGCAGTCTTTCTGGGACAGCTTCATAGCTACAGGACCAGGAGCATATCAGAGAGACAGGATCCTGCACAGACCACCAAGGGCCACCGAGGAAGGCTGTGTCCTCTTAACGTTCAACAGAAAATCTATGCTTTCTAAAGATCTTCTCAAGGGCTAACTAATAGTCATGCTGCCTTAGTGTGAACAAATTATAAACAGAAAGGTTTCACCTTGAAGGCAGTGGGGAAAGAAATAACAATTCTGAAAAAGTCTTAAATGTGATTAACTGATTAACTTCTGGGATTAATTATGCTTATGGGTCTGATCCATTGTCTAATGAGGTCAATAAAAACATATTTACTTCTATGAATCTTCAATCAGTTAATCTATTCATGAAGTGTACTCTTTATTCAGCTTCTGTTGTCCCAGGATAGGCAAACGACTTATAAACAGGAATATCCCAGCTATTGTAGTGTAATGAACCAGATCTATAATATGAATACATTAAAAGTCAGATATTGTAGAACTGTAGGATTCTTGAAAACAAGTTTTTTTGGTAGTCTGATATGTAACATCCAGAATCAGAGCTTCCCCTGTAACATCTCCTTTTCGCAGTTGTGGGTAACATCCTCCAGATAGTATGCTATCTTTTCTTTTCATCCTCTGAGTCCAACACATTTTAAACGGTATAACAATATGTAGCAAACATTTCCCCCAGTGCATTAAACATTTGCTGGGGAAGTTTCAAAACCCTGCTGCTGCTCTTTGTTTGAAATGTGCCTGGTACAGGGTTGCCTTGTGAGTGGGACGCGCATAGTGGCATAAAGCTTACCTGAAAAATATCTAAAGATAAGCCTGAGAAGAATACGTACTCAAGAAGTCACAGCAACTGCTGCTGTCGAGACACAATTATTTCTCATGAAAATGTTTGCAAACAGGTTTCTTTTTTTTAGTGTGATCAGCCCAAGATATTCCATCTGGGAAAGATTTGTTGCTATCAAAACTTGGCACTAAAAGGGCATAAGAAATACTGTTCTCTAAGTGAAAATCAGTTGCATTAATATGACTTTACCTACAGGTGAATGGATGCTGCCTTCTCTGGTCCATCATGCTGAGAGGGCAGCTGCTATATATGTATCTGGGAGGTATTTGTTTTCTACATATGTATATCATCTTGTCTCTCTAGGGACATCTGTGGAATTAAATGGTTGGATCTAGGTTTAATTCTACAGTTTAGTTGGTATTGTTCTCAGAGTAGATCTGGGAAAAATTCAAACTGTGCATCATGCTGGTTCAAAGAAGAATCTACTGTTCCACTTAACTTGAATAAAAGATTTACTGGAAACCTCTGAAGGACTAGGAAAATCTTCAGAACACTCATTCATCCTCAGTCGATTATAGTAAAGGATCTGACTACTGAAACACAGTCTGCACAGCCTTAGCATTGTAGGCTGGGACAGTCTCAGAGGCATTCAGTCAGTTTAACATTAGGTATTGTTAAATTTCTATTAGCAGATAAAAGAGATTCAAACCAAATCCAGCATTACTGAGATCTTTGCAAATACTAAACATAAAGCTTTGATCTCTACAGTTTCAATCTTGATTTAAGCCTAAATGTACATGTAATATACCTGTGTTGTTGAAAGAGTATTTATAGCAGTAGAGAGCATTGCCTAGTCTGCTGAAAAGCTTGATTGCCTACCTGCCTACACTAGTTTCACCATGAAATACAGTGTTTCTAAAATGATATGTGTGATTAGAGGCATGCTGTCAGGTTTGGAATTGAGAGCAGGCTGCAGTAGGGAGTGTGGAAGAACTCCAGTTAACAGCTTTATGCTTAAACTGAGCTTTTCATTCTGGGCAAAAGCAAAAACTCCTGATGTAAGGATGAAATTCATTTCACTGTCATCAGATCTGAAGTGTGCTCAACGTAGGGAAGATGCACAGAGACTGCAGCTGCAGCTTAGATGCTCTCAGCACATGGACCATGAAGAGAACTCAAGCACAGTCCCTTGTCTGCCTTTTCTGTGCATTACTGTTTTAGCTCTAGTGTTGGTTCCACCAGCTCCTTTTTGCCAAGTGTGTGATTTGTCATGGCCATGAATATGTGTGTGTAATATCCGTGCAGCCTATCCTCTTGTCCTCCTTTGGCTTGCCTCCACTTTCCTTTCCCATCCCATCACCTGCAGAGCTCCTTCCGATTTGGCAGGGCATCCTTTGGTCTCTCACTGCTCCAGCCTCAGCAGATCTTAAGTGTTACAGTTGGAGAAGAGATTTTAGTTGGCCTTCAGCTTTACAGCTAAATTTCTCAGGATGTGGTTACAAAAGAAAACACCCTGGAAAATATGAGAAGACAAACCTGACAACGTGCTTGGGTATACCACCATCTGCAGCGTATGTTAGACAGGAGCAGCATGCAGCAAATCCTGTCACTTTGCTCTCCACCCCTTTTTGAGATCACTTTCAAATATGTAGAATTCTTATTCATGTACACATGAACTGGGAGTGCTTAATGAGGCATGTTGTGTTACATGTTGTAAAACTAATATAAATTTCTGCCATTTCAGTTTATTTTGATGTCTGAGACTGACTGTTACATTGTTTGCAATCTTTTCCTTCAAAAAAGAATGAAATAGAACTCTATAGTTAATGTATTTGAGAAAAAGAAATTTAAGACTTTTTTAAAGAAATACTCATTTCACTTTGTACTTTAAGCATTTTGATATATTGGACTGGTTTAGACATACAAGTAGAAATGTGCTTAAGTTCATAAAATGTTCTTATCCTTACTCTCTCTGTGTTGCTTCATAGAGCACACCATAATTTACAGATGTAGTTTTCTTTCTGCTGGGGCTGAAAAATCACATAACCATCCTCTCTGACTTGGATCAATATTCTTCAGTGTTATAGTAGTCAAAGTACTAGAAAACCTGATTTGGAACATCTTGGAGACTTCATAGGATAATCACTTGTAGGAGCTTTTTTTTCAGACAATGTCATTTAAAGGACTGATACTTAACAATCAATTAAAACAGAACTGAGAGGGTTTTGGTTTTTTACCACAGCACTATGGGGATAATTTCATGTCTTCAGTCAAATAATTCAGATTCATGGTTTGAGGCAGAAATTGATAGCAGCTTGTTAGCAGCAGAGAATTATTTATCCTTCTAATAATCTGTGAAGCTTTAGTTTCTGTTGTGTTTTTTGTTTGGTTTTTTTTTTTTTTTTTTTTAATACAATACTGGTTCTTTTCTTATGTCAGTGTTGATAAAACAAATATGAGCAACTCATTCACACACAATCCTTGTCTTATTCATTCTGAGCCCATGTTTTGTAAGCATCATTATAACAATTTATGCTCATGTGAACAACATAGGCTTGGAAGTTCACCTAGTATTCAGCAGTTTTCAAATGTTGGCCTCAAATTCATCCTGATGGGAAAAGTACTATTTTTTTAAAGACATATTTACTTGTTTTTCATCAGGAAAGGTTATTCTTCTCATGATGTAAACCTCTTGGGAAACCTATCTTGCTCCAGAAATATTTCTGCTGTCATTAGAAACACTGATGGAATCTGTGTAAGTCATAAAATGTTTAGTTACTGCTCTGTAAAAGGAAAATCTGTATTTTATTACAGCAGTCTCATTTTAAGAAAAAAAAAAAGTATTTATCTTTAAGAGGAGCCTTGCAAATGGTACTTGATTCAGTTCATCAAACTTCCAGTTTCTCGGAATAGTACCAGTTATAACAGCACAATCCCAGCTTTGATCCATGAGCGGTTAGAGGTGCTCTTATTTCTGATTGCAGGACAAACTGTGTTATTTATATTCCTGAAAGGTTGGCTGTGGTGAACAAAAGTAAGGGATTTTTATAATGATCTTGGTAGCTAAGGCCAAACTTTTCCTTAACTGGCACAGATTAACATTGTGTAGAAAAACAGCTGATGTTGCAGAAAGACATGATAAATGAAACTTTGGAGGATTCCACTGTGTACACAAACAGTCCTGAAGAATTTCAAGCTGGGACCCCTACCTGTGTCACACTTCAGTCAGTTGTACTCCTCCTTCTCCTCTTTCTTATATTTCATTTTAAAGTCATCATAGTATATGACTTACTCAGACCACACCAGCATACTATAACAGTTATTAAAGTTTAGCCAGTGGTTTTGTATTAGAAATGCTCTATTTTTAGAAGTTTCTAACTAGACTATAAAAATAACTTTGGACGGACTTGGAGTTAGAATTCTTCTGCATAGGCATTGTGTTAAAAAATGTAATTAAAAAGAGCAGGCTGTGTTTGGAAGCAAGTAAATGCAACTAATTTATGTAACAGCACTCTAGTCATCCTCTGTGTACTGTGACTTCCCTATCAAAGCAGTATCTCAATACAATTTTGCTCATACATTTATTACACATTTTTACCAGCTTTACGCAGGGTTCTTCTATTTATCTGTTGTATTCCTAGCTTTTCTGGTTTTTTTTAAATTTATTTTCCCACATACCTTGACCACATAGAGCCCTCTTTACCTTGAGAGAACTGTATTGTTAAAGATGTAGAGGTTAGGCGACTGGTGGGTGATGCACACACAACCATGGACGCTCGTAGCTTAGTCTTTCCAGTAGACAGAGGGGATTTCCATTCTTCTGTACCTTACCAGTTGCATTTGTGAGAGTCTGCAGGAGCTGTGAAGAAGTTGTGAGGGACTGTTGTGAAGGCCCTTTACCATTCCTTTCTTCTGCCACAGGGATGTTGGCAGGAGGGATGGGGCTTGAGTAGAGCTGTGCCAGCACTCAGACACTGCAAACATGAGAGCACCATCAGCCTGTACGAGGCCAATAAAATATCTACAAAGTGTGGAGAGGGAAAGAGATGAGAAAGGAGCCCCGTGAGCTAAATTTTCCATGTCTAAATAAATCTAAGCGAGTTGTGCTTGTGGGGCTTTTTATTTTTGTTAGAAGGAGGCTGTGGAGAGTGGGGGACGACTTATGCTGTGCCTGTGTTGTTAGAAAGCTGCCAGCTCTGTTTTGGTTAGGTGGGTTTTTATCCTTTCTGCTGTCTTTGCATGCACGTTGGCCTGATTCTTCACATCATGGAGGCACAGACAGCAGAGGAATAGACATGATTCCTGGATCACTGAAGCATAATTGCTTTAAGCAATGAACTAGCTCCTGTTACTCAGATTTGGTACAATAGGCAGCAGGTCACTTAAGCAACAAAGTCACCTACCTAGGGTCTGTTTTTTCCAGATCAGCATACAAAAGATGTCACCTGGCAGAGGAACCAGAAGGTTACAAAAAAGGATAACGGACCATTTTTAGCAGCTCAAGATGAAGAAGAGATATCAGCTCCAGGAACTCAGTGGAGTGGAAGGGAAACGGAATACAAACAGACCCGGAGGGAAGAATGAGATAAAACAAAGGGCACAGTTTTCAGGTATTAGGGGTGGATTCAGCCCAAGTAACTTAGGTGCTTGACTTTCTGCTGTGTGTTGAAGCAGCCCTAAAGGAGGTGCTTTGGATCCCTCTCCAGTCACTGGGAAAGGTAGCTGCTTGTGGAGATTTCCAGAGAGAGATCAAGTCTATGTGAGGTGCTGCACACTGGGTGGGTGGGATCCTACCCTTGGCAGATTAATAACCTTCAGTAACAATTTATAATTTGTCCTTTGAGTAAAAGGAGCTGTGTTTCAATTCCTTGCAAAGCTTCTCTATACATGCATGCATGTCTACTAAAGGGCTAACATGCAAGGATGGAAGGCTCGTATTTCTGGCATGCAAGAGGAATCTGAGAAGTTGGTACTTTGCCATGGGACATACAACTGCATTTTGAGTTCTTGATCTCAGGAGATTTGCAGAACAGAAGATGTGCTCTTTGGGAATATGTCACAGGGATTTAGGGGCTTCTAGAGACAGTTTAGGCTCTAGAGGCTTGCAAGTGCTACATATGCAAAGATTGGGTTCCCAGTAGACCATCTGAGCTTTCAACAGAGTGTGTGTGATTAAGTTTTGTCCTTTGGGATAATGAGAGTCTCCATTTCCTCCATGCATATTCAACATTTATGCTCTTTTAGGCTTGATTGCTGTTTTCTTTTTATACAGAGAAGAGAAATATAAGGTCCTTGTTATTAACTTGAGTTTGAGAGTCTGAGTCTCTGGAATCTGGCTTTAAAATACATATTTTTTTAGGTTCTTTAAAATACTATTCTGTAGATGTAAGGGTGTAGTTACATGAATATTTTCTTCAGCAGCAAAGCAAGTTTAAACTATACCCTCAGGCAAATAAAACATTTGTAATGACACTGTTGGAAATTTCATGAACAATTTCAATTGCATATTTACAAGGAATATACTCATTTTAAGACAAAGGAGAGGTTAGTACTGAGTTATGTGTAAAAGTATGTATTAATCAAAACAGCAATAGATGATCTCAAAGCAAAATACTTTTTCAAAATTGCCAAAGAAATCCTGGCAGACAAAACCATCAAATCTTTCTGAAGATTTATGTTTTGGTGTTTCAGGCTGTTAAGCACTTTGTCCCATTCTGAATTGAATGCTCTTTCAGATGGGAAGAAGGTGGAAGTCACCAATGTTTTAGACTAGGAAAGCATATTTCCAAGGTGTACTAGGACTATAATTCAACTATGTCCTAGTGACATGCCTGTATTTTCTTCACTCACAGAATTAAATCTGAACTAACTGCATTCAAGAATATCTTCCTTCCTTTAAAAACTAATAGGCTTCTGCTTCTGACAGTTGTGAACAGCTTTTAAAAATATAAACTCATGTAATGTTGTAAACGTAATGTAAACTCATACAACGTTGTTTTCCCAAGATAGCTGGCAGCCTTAAATTATAAGGCTTGGCCAATGTCTTTAATAAAGGGCTTGACTGAGAAACCCTGGAAACTGCTGAAATACCAACACATTGACTCTTGCTGCAGAAATACATAGTTAATGTATGCCTCCTAGAATCCAAATATATATCTGTGCCTTGTGAGTTTCCAGCAAATCTCAGCTTGAATGCACTCAGCTGCCAAGAACCTCATCTTCCTGTTCCCCACCCTATCCCACATTATGCAGGCACAGGAGAGTGGCTGGCTAGGTAAGAGTTGAAAATGTCTTCTCATCCTGATAATGATCATGGAAGAATGTACCTGGACTACCTCTGGTAGTAGGCTGTCTGACCTTTTTTTAAAAAGACCTCTACTGCAAAGGATGAGTAATTTCCAGTGCAAAAACCCCCAAAACTCCTTAAAAAATAAAAAATCTGCTATATCAGTGTGGGAACCTACTATCCTTACTGTAGCATATAGCTGTGCTTATTAAAGACAAAATAGGGATTGGATTGTGAAAATTCATTTTTAACCCTTCAGTCTGCTCAGACAAAACAGACAAAATTGCAGTTATAGTGCAATGAGTGCATTCACTGATACTGTGTGACCACGGCAGGATTAGTTACATGAATAAAGACAGGAAGCTTGGGTAAAATTACAATGGAATATATTTTATTGTACTACAAAAAGCCATGGGTCCACTCTAAAGTGGCACTGGAACCATAAAATTTGCGTTTGAGTTTGTTATGGAAAACTCCAATTTCCTGTTTCTCTATGAAACCGAAATATAATGTTTTTTGGAGGCGGGGGTGGGGGTGGGGGTGTGTGGTTTGGGAAGGGGAAGAAAATAAAGAAAAAGACCCATCCTTCCAGATAATTTCTAAATTATATTCTGCAAGTAGGTTTAAACAAATTCAAGAGTTTCAGCACTGTCTCAGCTCAAGTTCTTGACACCTTGGCTGTCCCTTAGCTGGTCAGGTAGGATGCTGCAAAGACAGGGTGCAAACTGGGAGGTGACGGGGCTGGCAGGTACCCCCAGCGTTTCCCCAGCCCTACCAGAGACTTCAGAAAGGGAGCACCTCTCTCGAGGCAGCCCATGGGGAATTTCTGATCACCCCCAATAACTACTCCTGCTCATTTGACAGCAAAGAGATGAAAAAGTAATTGTACCATCTCAAAGTAATTTTCTGTTGCTAATGATCTGGTTTTGTGACATGTGTAAAGGGACTAGGAAGCAGTATATCTTTCCTATTAATTCACATGTCTTGACCACTTATTTTTTCCTTAGAGTTGAACCTTACTCAGCTTAATCCTTTTCCACCAGTTTCCTGAATACTTATTGTGAATAATCCTCAAATGTTTTAGTACTTAGAGCCTTATTTCTACCCTGGTGCACAACTCTAATGAGGGTTTTTTTGTAATTTTTTAACTGTATCCTTTTTTTTTTTCCCCAGCAAAACCCACAACTGGCTAAGAACTGTGTCATCTTATAGCATTTTTTTTTTTTGTTATGTATGTTCAGAATTGACTGCTCCATCATAAAGTTAATTGGAAGGCTGATACCTACTTCTGGACAAACAAGGTCTCTTCATGTGAAGGATTTCTTCTGCCCTCTACCCCCAAGGCAGTTAAAAGTTTAAAAAGTTTACATAAAGATCAAATCATATTTAACCAATATGCATGCAAACAATTAACCAATAAGTCATGAAAAAAATATTACTGTACCTGATGCCTCCACAACTCATGACTTTCACGTTGGACCAGGATGTGTCTTAGAAAAGACACAGAAAAAGAAAAGAAAGGTAACACTTGGAATGAACCACTGTAAAATCAGCATAAATCTATAAAGCTTCTTGTCTTTGTTTCTAGATCATTATGTTTATGCAGCACTAGAACATATATCCTTTGCTTCCATCTAGTTTACTAGGAAATTCAGGTTGCTCTGTGTCTCTGACCTTTCCTCTTCATTATTTTTCAGTCCACCAATCTTTGTGTCATCTGCAAATTCGATCAGCAATGATTTTTGGTTGTTTTCTTTTTTTTTTTTTCCTGCCAGGTTCATGAAAGGTCCAAAATGCAATCTGTGCAGGCCTCCATCAGCAACATTCCCATATAGTAGTGGGTGCCTGTTTACAATTACATTTTGAAACCTATCAGTTAGCCAGCTCTTAATTAATTTAATGTTGTGTCTGCTATATTGATTTTACATCATTTGAGTTTCCTGATCAAAATATTATGTGGTACAAAGTCAAATGTTTTACAGAAATCTAAGTATATTACATTAGCACTATTACTTTTATGAATCAGATTTGTAACCTCATCAAAAAAGATAGGAAATTTTGTCTGACAAATTCTATTTTCCATAAATCCAGGGCGACTGGCATTAATTGCATTATTCTTCTTTAATGCTGTATTAACCAAGTTCTCTCTCTTTTCCTGTTTCATTTTACCACAGACTGCAGTCCTGCTGACAACCTTATTGTGGACTCAGGTCTCATTAATCCTTTTAAGATATTGCCATAGCAGAATTTTTCCTTTCAGCCATCTGGAACTTTCCCAATACTCCAAGAATTACTGAAAATTAGCTTTAGCATGCAGATAGATGTGGGGGAAAGGACACATAAACCACTATTTTTATTCCTTCCTTTCTTGGAAAAGATACCAGGACCATTGCCATTTCCCTAAACTTGCTGTGTCCAACATGAAGTCACAGCACAAAAGATGATACAAGAAGCCCTTTCTTTTGCAGAAGAAATCACTTCTTTGGCAGCCTGCCCACTTCTCCTGACCAGTGGAGTAAAAAGCCAGATGAAATCATGTCTGTCTTTACAGCACTCTCTGCAGCTACCCACGCCCAAGGACCACAGCTGGGAGGAATAGAGATTTCTTAGGCCAGGAGTAGGAGGTTGGCATTAGAAATCACAAAATATTTGAATCTGTACAGGTTTTATCCTGTTACTCAGGTTGTTTTGTAGGATTTGTTGAGTCAAGCTGAGCAGGTTGATTAAATAATATATTGACTTAAATAAAATGAAGGGGCTGAAAAGAAGGTCACAGTACCAGTGAACGTGAAGGAAATAGATAGTCAGTTATCTGCACAGAAGCAGAAAAGAAAGTAGTCCTGAAGCACTTAGATTTTGTAAATCTTTGAGTCAAAAATTCCTTTTTTTGCTAGCTAAAATGTTATTTCTGGCACTCCTTCCTGCAAGGAAATGTAGTGACTGGGAGCCGCAGAGCCTTGGATCATCACACAGGACGCTTGTTGAACAGCAGCCTTAGTTACTGACATGTGAATGAGAAGCTGCCGGGCAACCAAAGGCTCCATAGCCCCTGATGTGGGCAGAGCATTTGGTGCCTTTCACCAGACTTAGGCTTTTCTAAGTTAAAAATTAGTGGACAAGGCTGGAAAACAGGTTATGTTGAAGTGCTGGGAAGCAAACGACAGCCATCCTGATGCACTGCTCGAGGGTCTGTATGAAAGAACTGGATAGACGAAGCGACATTAATACATGACATGTTGTGCAAAGTGAACTTAATGGAATGTCGGCCATTTCCCTAGATTTCATTTCTTACACTGAGGTCCCTCATCCCCACCTTGTGTTTTCTGAGAGATTGTAGTACATCAGTGCATCCTCCTAGAGTGCAGAAGAGCTCTGTAGAAGACATCCCAAATTGGTCTTGGATGCTGTTTTTTAGGCAAGCAAGTTCAGGACATGCTCTGGAAGAGAGAAGTATAAATTACCTCTTAACTCAAAACCATGGAGCACTAGTTAGGCTGAGGCAGAGCCTGAATCAATAAACTTTACAGAGAGGCATTTTTTTCTCACTCTTGGATCTCTACCACTGACAATTGAGTGGTTTATAAGCTACATTTACCTTAAAAGCTATTGCAGGCATTATAAAGACTCAAGCCAAAGACTCTCTAGAGTGTTTTAATCAGATGAATTTGAACTGGTTAAATTTTTAATGAAGAAATGTAGCTTTCAAAATGTTAGACTATTCCATTTTGTTAGTTTAAAGGGTGAAAATGAAAAAAATTATTTTGATTTAGCATAGTTTTACACAGAAAGGTTTGATCATGAAAAAGATGCAGTTTATTGAAAAAACCTGATGTGAACAACAAATTTCAAATGCTCCAAAATGCTTTTCTGTGCGAGCTTTCATAAGGCTACTTTGTAATGATTCAAAGTGAATTTTTTTGCCAGACCCACAAAATGTGTTCCTATTTTCTGATCAGTCAAATTGAAATATACTCTTACTGACATGTAGTTTCTATGGTTTTAGCAATAGTAGACTTTTTGGGTGGAGAACAAAATCTAGCTAGACAAAAAGGTGTGTCTGAGAGGAATGAGTAGGGTGTGACGTCAAAATGCATGCATTACCCATTTTTCAAGGCTTACTTTGAAATTCACAAATACTATGAGGCTTCAGCCCATGCTGAGTCTAAAAAAGTTAGAGAAAATTGTGATTGCTTCACATATCTTCCATCAGGATGCAAGACTGCAATGTGAGACAATTCACACTGATGCTAAGGCCTTCCCATGGATTTCTTGGTATGTGTTCTCTACCATTTGGTGAAAAACCTAAGGTAAAAGCAAGCTGCATGACATTATTGCTGTGCAGTCCCTGAGTAGAGACAATGAGTCATTACAACAAAGTTTCTGTAGAGAAATAATGCTTAAACAGCAGTCCTAGAAATTCAGCTTTTGAAATTGCTACACATTTAGAGAAAACTGACCAGCATGTTCTCTTGAATGAAATAAAAAGCTTTCCAAAGTGATGGCTATGATTTTATACTGCTTGTGTAATTGTGCTGAAGGAAAAATCTAAGAAATTCCTCTCCATTGCCAATAGTATCACTGTTCCTTACTGCTTGTTACAATATAGAGGAGTTAGGGTCAAATTCTATACTTTTCATCTGGTTATTTTAACAGAAACTTTTTTAGCTACTATTATTTCATAGCCAGGCTGGTGGGACTGAATGGATATCTAAAACTGCAAAGACAGTGCAAAGACCTGAGGTTTACTTTTCTTATTGTGGAAGACATAATTGGCTCTCATTAGAGGCATCTTCCATAAAGGCAAATGTTGCCATCTCTGTCTTCACAGAATCACAGAATCATCTAGGTTGGAAGAGACCTTGAAGATCATCCAGTCCAACCATTAACCTAACACTGACAGTTCCCAACTACACCATATCCCTAAGTGCTATGTCACCCTGACTCTTAAACACCTCCAAGGATGGGGACTCCACCACCTCCCTGGGCAGCCCATTCCAACGCTTAACAACCTGTTCTGTAAAGAAATGCTTCCTAATATCTAATCTAAACCTTCTCTGGTGCAACTTGAGGCCATTACCTCTTGTCCTATCGCTCATTACTTGGTTAAAGAGGCTCATCCCCAGCTCTCTGCAACCTCCTTTCAGGTAGTTGTAGAGGGCGATGAGGTCTCCCCTCAGCCTCCTCTTCTCCAGACTAAACAACCCCAGTTCCCTCAGCCACTCCTCATACGACATGTGCTCCAGACCCTTCACCAGCTTCGTTGTCCTTCTTTGGACATGCTCGAGTATTTTAATGTCCTTTTTGTAGTGAGGGGCCCGAAACTGAACACCGTAATCGAGGTGCAGCCTCACCAGTGCCGAGTACAGGGGCAAGAGCACTTCCCTGTCCCTGCTGGCCACGCTATTTCTGATAGAAGCCAGGATACCATTGGCCTTCTTGGCCACCTGGGCACACTGTTGGCTCATGTTCAGCCGGCTGTCAATCAACACCCCCAGGTCCCTCTCTGACTGGCAGCTCTCCAGCCACTCCTCCCCAAGCCTGTAGCGCTGCTGGGGGTTGTTGTGGCCGTTGTGCAGAACCCGGCATTTGGCCTTATTGAAACTCCTACAGTTGGCCTTAGCCCATCGCTCCAGCCTGTCCAGATCCCTCTGCAGAGCCTCCCTACCGTCGAGCAGATCAACACTCCCACCCAACTTGGTGTCACCTGCAAACTTACTGAGGGTGCACTCGATCGCCTCATCTAGATCATCAATAAAGATGTTAAACAGGAGTGGCCCCAAAACCAAGCCCTGGGGGACACCACTTGTGACCAGCCACTAACTGGATTTAACTCCATTCACCACAACTCTCTGGGCCCGGCCATCCAGACAGTTTTTTACCCAACGAAGCGTGTGCCCATCCAAGCTGCGAGCAGCCAGTTTTTCCAGGAGAATGCTGTGGGAAATGGTGTCAAAGGCCTTACTAAAGTCAAGGTAGACAACATCCACAGCCTTTCCCTCATCCAATAAGCAGGTCGCCCTGTCATAGAAGGAGATCAGGTTTGTCAAGCAGGACCTGCCTTTCATAAACCCATGTTGACTGGGCCTGATCATCTGGTGGTCCATTATATGACTTTTAATGTCACTCGACATGACCTGCTCCATGACCTTCCCGTCTTCTGTTAGGGAGGAATGCAGCCTTGTTTTTCATACTATACTGCCAATATCTACAAGGTTTTTATTCTGGACTGTGCCCCAGGTATTGGAAGGGACAGAGCTGAGGCATCCACCAGTGTGTATCCATTAGTCATTTCTCCCATGGAAATGCTGAGAAATGAAGTTGAAAATGGAGCCTGAGATTCAAGTCAGTGCTCTGCTGGTTGGGGCATGTACTCCTGCTCCTTGTCTCCAAAGAGCTACCTGTTATGTAGTTTACTTAGTAAGTAGACAGAAAGATATTTTGAATATGGGAGGGTGTGGAATTTTTAAAAAATATTATTAGTAAACAAATATCATAATTTGAAGGACTCTTGCTGTTTCTGATTTTTCTTTACTAGCTGCCTTTCTTTCCAAAAGACAGTCCATGCTTTATTACCCAAATTCTGAATACAGACCTGTAGGAAATAGATCTGTGCATGAGTGAAATCCTCCCCTCAATCTGAACAGTGTTACACATTTAAAAAACCTGTAGATAGCAAAGTATTTGTGAGGACACTCATGGAATCACCAAGATAAGTCAATAGCTGAAAGCTCGTTTCTCTCTAATTCAAATAATAGGACCTTTGTTAACACACTTCTCCCTTTTTTATGATAGCATATTGTTTACCCTTATTCAGAGAGGAAAAAGCAACCTGACTGAAGGCATACAGAGTTCTGAGATAACTAAATAGATTCTGATCTTGAAATATTTTCTCATACGATGCTGCCTTCCTTTTGACAATTCAGTGTGAAATTCCACCATTCAAATGAGGTTTGCATCCACTTCACATGGAATGAAATCACTCCTAAAGCTGCAATGCCAGAGTGAGGTTGCAAGACTAGGGAAAACAGTGGACAAGATCCACTGTTAGTAGATCCAGTGCTAGTTGCTTCAGATGGTATGAGCCAACACAGCTGGTGGTCTTTCTGGTTCATATCTTCTAACATGGTGGGAAACTGCATAAACTACTAGGACAATGGTTGAATCTCTTGGGAAAGCCATATAAATTCATTAAAAGTCATCATGCATGTACCAATCTTTTTTTTTTTTTTTTAATTAAAAAATGCAGAACATATAAACCAAAGTCAATTTTCTTTTCTGTTTTGGAACTTCCCCTCTCCTCCTGCCTTCTTTTACCTCCTCCTGCCCCAAGCCTAAGAAGAATGGAAATTCTTACTGAGATCAGTCCATTATAAGAAGATTCCATATAGATTAAGAAACAGAGGATTTATGGAGGACTCAAATTTGTAGAAGATTGAGGACTCATTTAAGGGTATTTGGAAGCCTTTTATGTATTATATATACAAAACAGATGTTACATCTTAGAAAAACTTGCAATTTATTGTTATTTCCTATTTGACTATGGGATGGGAGAAAGACTACACTTTATAGTATTGTGAACTAAGACAACTTTTTTTTTTCCACACAATAGAATTGCTTTGCTTCTTTTCCTTTTCCCTGTTGGGGTGTGTGTTCTCAATTACAGAATATAGCACCTCTTATGAAAAATAATTATTTTTTCACAAAGAAAACAATTATTCAAAAGCCACCAAAAACAATAAAGAAGAACATGAGTAGGAACACAATGCCTTGGTTCTAAAAAAGCAACCTCTTATTTAAGTAGAAACCACTGAAATATTGGTAGGAACCGTGTTAACTCTCCTTTGGGAATAATCTTTCATTTGGCTGATATGAAACAGGACTGAGGTTTGTGCCTTCTCTTTATTGGACTAATTAGGGACCTTGCTAGGTCTTCACTTAAATCAGTTGAAAAATGACCTGTTTGTCAGAATAACACCTGTGTACCTTAATCTTTCTGAGGATACCCGTGGAATGGTTATTCTATATGGGACCTGGGGTGTGCAGTCTCCAGAGATTCCTCTCTCCATAACAATTCTCTTCTGTTCTGCTTTGTGAGCTTTTCTATGAGATTACACACAGGGTCTGTAGGGCCATGCGTGGGAGATCTCTTTGCGTTCCCACATTAAGTCCAGACCCATCATGGGAAAAACTTTTAATTGAAACGACCATTTCTCCTTCAAAGGCCTTGTTACCCCACCACTTTCCTTAAGGCAATTTGTATATCCCAGGGAGTTGGCAGAAATTCTCAGACCCTTTGAAGGACAGAGACTGTGTCTCAGAATGGTAGAATTAAAGCAAAATTAAGTTGCTGCTCAGATGTAGTTGAAGGGAAGTGGTTCTTGAAATTTTTGTTTTCTGTCTTTATACTTTGCATTTCCTGCCACTACATTTGCTGCTGGAGTCTCTTTTTCATTTATGCTTTTTAACTTAGCTATGTTTGTTATTTGGCAGCTTGTCTTTTTTGGAACGCTGCCATTTATTCCTTATATTCTCTCATCTCTGTTTAAGTATGTTGAACATTTAATTTGGAGGATCTGATTTTTATCTATGATTTTACCATCTGATTGCTTGCTGCTGGTGCATAGTGGCTAGCTGTCAGTACCTAATTCCTGTGTTTCTAACACTTTTTGGTACAGAAATAATGGACTTAAAAGAAACATAGTATGTTGAAGTTTTCCATTATTTTTTTAAAGGAGGACCTTGACATATTTTTCTCAAGGTTAAATTCAGTCATAATCATAGTATATGCTAATACTAGTATGTGTATGACTTCAAATATTGTAAAATTTAAAGAGGGAAAGTTGAAAAAGTTGTCTTGGAATTACGACAAAGTGGTCTTGGAACTAAGTTGGAAGAAAGACAATCAAAAAATTCATTCAGTTTCTTTATCTAACATTGAATTAATGTTTAACCAATTCAAGACCCAAATATTTTTGCCTTTGTGCTTATTTGCAAATGAGACTTCTTTTCAGTTTTTATTATGTATTTGGGTTGGGGTTTTTATAATTTCTTTGGTGAGATTATTATCTGTTATTAAACATATATCAAGGGTAATAGAGCATTCTGAACATTTAGGTATGACTGTGCTGTGTGTTATTTATTATGTACTGAGACTTATGGATTTCTAAAACAACTGAGCCTCTCCATAAGTTCTCCAGACATCTTTGGCATAGTTAAAATATTTTTCTAAACATGCCACTCTGCTCCTGTTAATGGCTGTTCTTATAACCATATTTTCATAATGTTTATGGGAAAGGAATCCTCCCTTATGGCTGAAAAATCTCAGGCTCTTTCAGAAGAAAGAAGGGAATTTAGTTGGACTCACAGAACTAATTAAGGGTTTCACTAGAGGTTTTGTTGTTGTTGTTGTTGTCATTGCTTGCTTGTGGCCATTGTAAATAGCTGTGGTAGTTTATTTGCCTGAGTTGGAGAGTAGCCTAGATGTGGTAAAGAAAATTTCAGAGTGATTACAGCTTGATGAATATATATCAGGGCTGTGGGTCTGATAAAATTTTTGGGGAGGGGAAAGGGAACAACAAAACCAGCCAGAAAATATTGTGTTTGCCAATTAACTGCTCCTGCTGCACAGGAATTCTAGCTGGAAAGAAGAAATACCCAGGGCAATTCTTGCTCTGATGGATGACCTGTTAGGATGGAGTGTTGCAGACAGGCAGAGTGACTTCCCTTAGCAGAAGAGAAGCCTTTACTAAAACTGGGTCTGAAGGGATCCAGAAGCCTTCTTGAGTGTTTATTTGAGGTTTCCATGTTCTACTCGATGAGTGGGTCATTAAAATAACTCTTTATCTCACTAGGAAATCCTGTGCAATATGTTACACATGATTCATAAAGACAGCAGAAGAATTAAGATAGCCTTGAAACTATTATTCAAGACTAATCAAGTGTGACCGATTTTAATCATAGCAGCTTTTTGGCCAGTATCTGGAGGAAATACTGTTTTTCTAAATTAGTACTCTCAGCCTGTGCAGGAAATTATTGAGAAGTGCCTGCAAAAAGTTATTCGTTATTCCCAAATCCTTTTTATTTTCACTTGGGTAGTCAAGTGCTGCTGTAAGTTTCTTCAGTAACACTTGTGATGGAATACATAACCTAGCTAAACTGGATCCCAAATCCTGACGATATATCTGATTTTGTAGTGTAGGGCTAAGTATAACATCCATTTGACAAAATACTGGAGAGTGGAAAAAGTAGAATATATAACCATTTTGATGTATCAAAGCTGTGCTGTCAGATTACCCTGGTCGTGCAGTCCTAGGAGCTAACAGACTGGCCTGCTCCATGGTCTGTATTGGCTGAAGAATTGACTCTTTGGGCTTTCTGGAAGTCCACCATTCTTAAAAGCAGGAATGAACTAAGACTGATCTCTTCTTGAAATATTTGCTGAGTTTGAAGAACAATTCTTCTTCTCAGCTGATGTTTCAAGACTGTTGCTCTGCTTTCCTTTTTTTTTTTTAATCTGTCCCTACACCACCTTCTTGTACTTTGAACTGCTTCAGCACCACTGACATCTTTATCAAAACACTATTTATTATAGTTCAGTCCAACTTCAGCCACAGCGAACCAGCAAGCTGACTGGTTTGGGGATCTATTGCAAAACACATCAAGTTCATTTCAAGTAAGCAAATGAAAATAGCTTGTTGTTGTGATACCACCTCGAGGAAAATCTGTGCAGTGTCATTGGCCCTTAAACTTGCTGTGGTGGAGGACTTCTGCCAATCCCCCATTACATACCCAGCTGGGTGTGCCAAGACCAAAATTTAAACTATATCTTTGAGGGAAGAAATGTTCCCATGCTCTGACAGAGCAAGAATTCAATATCCATCATTTAAAAAGAAAGAAACCCTTCACCGTATTAACAAATCATTACCGTTAACTCATGTAGGTTTGGAGTGATCATAGCCACCTTAAGTGCATTTATTGGATAGCAAAACACTTCAGAGCAGGCAAAGGTAAGCTGCCTATGCAGGCATATTGTGTGCATAATTTTTAATAGTTTCATTCTTGAAAATGTAGACTGTACCAAAGAATTCTTCACACAGATATTTTCAAAGGAGGTGAGTTTAAGGATGAAAGTTACTCTTGTCTAAACCAAGAACTTCTTCCAGAAGAGCACAGTGAAACATTAAAAGAGTGCCTCATTGTCACCTGGGCAGTTGAAACTCTCAGGTAGCATCTGCTGGGGATTGCTTTTCTTTTTCTGACTCATACCTCCATGATAAAAATGACTGCAGTGCCATATTTATAGCCTGTCTCTGCTCCTGGACTACACAAGTAATTGGTGCCTTATCTCATGAAATCACAAGACTTATAGCTGTTGAAGAGTCTTTTGTTTCATGGAGAAGTGAACAATGATGAAGAGGATGGAGGAGTTTTACAATAGTATGTAAGGATCTACAAAATCAGCTGCCTTTGCACAGTTTGCTTAAAAAATCACCAAGGTGCCAGGGTTCAGCTGAAATTATTCCCAGTTAAAAGATGTAAGTAGCCCCTTAACTGCACTCTGGTTTTCACGGAGAAGTCTAATGTGTGAAATAAGATTTACAAGGACTACCAGAAGCAGCAGGCTTTGCTCTTTTCTGGCTCAGCCAAGGGTTAATGTGGTTTTTTTTTCCTGAAAGTAGTCAGTTCAAAGGACTGCCTGTTGAACAGGCTGTTGGCAGTCTATTTATCTGGGCTGGTGAACACAGAGCCTATGAGGTCCTAAATTAATTTATGGCCCTGTTAATCAAAATCAACAACTTAAACTTTATCTGCAAGCACACAAACAAATAATATAGATTGTGGAGTGCTGGGTTAGTATTTACTGGGGCATATTTGGCATAGCAGTCAGCTCTGTATGCTCTGAGCCAGCTTCAGTTTCTATATGGATTCAAGCTGTAAGTCTCTGAGCATTTGTTTTAGAAGCATAACATCAATACAACTATGTCTTCTTCTGAAAGAACTGTCACAATGTTCTGCTTGTGCCTTGCTAACCAAGCAGGGATATTTGCTCCTTATTCAACAGTGCATGGTCACAGGTTCCCTTTTTTTTTCATAGGTACTATTATGATTATTTATAAAATCAGTGCTGCTGAAAAAGCATAAATTCTGAGCACTTAGTTCTAGAATTCACAATATGATCTCTGGGGTTCTTTGTAGTTGTGATTGCACTATCAGGGTAACAGTATTCTTCATGTCTTCCTTAAATTTAAAATTACCACTTGTAAAAAAATAGTAACTTAGCTTTCCCTCACTCCAGTTCTCCTTCACATGTGAGTTTTGATGGAATGGATGATGACATTAGCAAGCATTTTGGTAGGGTATGTAACCTGGGCATTTAGCATTTGAGTTCTACATGTTCTACATCTTTTAGCTTTACACACTTCCATACTACTAATTATGGTAAAGGAAAACCATAATATTCTAATAAATCTGTGAAACTAATTTTTAGCTACGACTAGGTCCTACTAGAAGCTGAGCTCGGAAGAATAACCTTGTTTTACTTGAGAACTTTACAGATAAGATTCAGATTATTTAAATGTAGCTGTATAGAGGTTTCTTCTATAGCTGATGGACTAGAACAGAGGGCAGTTCATTTCCCTCTAAGGTAAGGGTCCAGCTGAGTTAGATATTTGTCTGTCTCCACCATTTAAAGAGGGAGTTCAGATGATGATCTCAAGAAACATACATATGATCAAATAACTTAATTTTGTTCCTGGGTCTGGTCCTTGATTATCTGCATAATGAGTCACAGACCATGAGGTACGACCAGTTTTGAAAAACCTGCCAGACACACATGAGTATAGATTTCTGCATTAGGTACCAGTGTTTAAAATCTTGTAGTGATATTAACTTGAAAAATGAGTAACGGAATAAATCAATTTTTTTTTATGTAAAATTCAGTGTTTATAACTATAATACTGATTCAAGTTTTGCATCTGGCAAATATCTTTTCTTTAGCAACTATAGAATTTGGATGAAAGGTTAGCTGAAATATTTCATTCTCCTACCTGATAAGGAGGAAAGAATACTTTCAGAATAAATTGTAATAAACATGGTAAAAAGATAAGAAAATGGAAATTTGCTGTTCCAGTGCTCTTGTCCTTAGACTTTACCTCAAAGCATACATCTGTTGTTGAAAATATTTTTCTATTGTTTCTCTATAAAAATTGTTAGAAATTATTTTTCTAACTGTCATTACTTTTTGAACCTAGAAGTCTATTCTACTTTTTTTGTTTTTTTAAATTTACAAAGGGAAATTTCATAACTCATGTGGACTTCTGCCATTTCTCTGGGTAAGATCTCTATATTTTCTCAGTATTTCAGGCTACATTTATACTGCATTTATAAAAACTGAATAATTGTTAAGAATTTTTCCACTGGAATATACCAAACCAGATGGTTTTGGCATTGACAGCATAGGCACCTTTATTAATATCTATGACAGTATCTTCTTAACTGTACCTCACTGTTGTAAAGAATCGATAGTAAGGGCAAGATGATTTCAAGAAAACAAATGAACATGAAGCAAAAGACAAGACTGTAGACTGGCCTACTTACAATGTAGCTCAGGGCAGGTCTGGATGCCCAGCCATGAATTTACATGGAACTTCTGGGCCACAGACAGGGGGAGAGGATGGTCAGGGCCAGAGTTTAAGCCTTGGACCAGGTTAGGATGGTCAGGGTTATTAGACATATTAGTGTACTCAGAGCCCTGACACTTTTACCAAAACTCTTTTTCACCCAGATTACAGAAGTAGTGCTCCATTTCATTCCTAACTCTCATTTATCTTTGATGCAGTCCAGACCAGAAACACTTTTTCAAATTTTGTCCTCCACTATCTTCTTCCTCTGTTTGTTCTCCTGAATGGCCTCCAGGGTTCAAATTGTTTCTTGAACAATTCCATTCCTTGGTGGGCTCTCCTGAACCCTCAAATTTTGATGAGTGTCTCTCAAGGATTTTTCTTTGGCTTGCCCACCTTCATCTTATCTTCAAGCAGCAGAATCCACAAGTTCACACTCAGCTTCTCTTTCAAGCTTGATAGTTCACAGATCTTATCCTATTCTGAGTAGGATAAGATTGCTTTTCCCTGCCTCTTCTCAGACTCCAGCTTGTCTTTCTCACATCTCCTATGAATGTCTCTCTGTCAGCTCAAGCTCAACACAGTGAAAAAGGCCTTCCACTCCTTTATCTAGTGGATGTCACTGCTGAAAAAGCAGGGAATAGCAGGGAAACATCACTGCCTTGCCTACCACCACATCCACAAAAAGGGTATGAAGGAAATTTGCAGATTATTTCTCCATAATACTTCTAAAAAGTCTTTTCCTCTCCATCCACAGAGCTAATATTAAAATCCAGATTTACTCTGACTCCTGTCAGAGTAATGATACTTTTCCCAGCTCTCTCACGTACAAACTTTCTAGAAAAGTAACTGATAAGATAATTTTCCTAGCCCAACACTTTGGCAAAATTACTCCTCTTTGTGATATCTCCCTTTGTTTTTTAAGGTGACTGACTCAACTGAAACCTTGAAAGTACTTAAGAGAACCTACATAGTGGACTTAGGTAATACTTAGGCATTATTTTAGCAGCACTGGTCCTCCTTGCAAGCCCAGGCACTTCAAAATTAAATATATCTTCACTTAAGTTAAAGAGACTCTGAGCCAATTTGGCTATGCCTTTATTACTAAAGAAGAAGTCCAAAGGATAACCTCAGGCTTTGTGTCCAGGTGCCACGGACTAGCCCACACCATACTGCTAAGCACTATCCTCCTTTGCAAGAGATTTGTATTGTAGGGAGAATAGTAAAAAACAAATTAAAGGATGACCTGGCAGTTAGGTAGCATAGACAAGCAGGGCGCAGCTGGCCCTCTTTTATTTAGAAGTAATAGTTTGCATGGTGGGATGATATTGCATTAGATGCCATTAACATTATCCTAACTGAACAAATTATGTTATAAGGTATGTGGCAAATGAATTGGAAATTGGAAAAGAAATGCAGCTCAGTGGAGGTTAAACATTCTCACTGAGGAGAGGAAGGGAAGGGGGGAATGTGCTAAAAATATCATGCAAGAGTGTCTCATTTAACTAAACTGAATAAAAGCTTATCAGCTCTATTTCCCCTTTCATTTGGATGGGTACTTAGCAAGCTAGATAAATATACACCTACACCTCTAGCCTGTTTTCGATTACACTGATATGCCACTGAAATTGTTTGCTGTGTTGCTAATGGTAACAGCGATGAGAATTTGAAGAAATCTCAGTACAGGTTGCTGAAGCAATTCGCCTTAGACACAGTTTCTGTAGTTAGGGGTTTTGGTTAATATTCACATAAGAAATAAGTTTTGTACACTCAGAGTGCTTGTCCTACTCAATATAAATTCATGTTTTCATACTAGGAAGGTCACTAGTATTATGAGCAATATTTTGTTCAGAAAGGTAAATCTCAAAAAAGGAGCACTCGTTTCCTCTTCTAGTAATTGCGTAGAGGAGAATTGTATTATCACAAAGTCCACTTGGCAAAGCAGACATAAAAACTAGTGGTCATGGCTGTGCCATACCAGCTGATGCTATCAGCAAGCTCTTTTGTACTGTGCTTGAGTAAACGCTTTTTTTTCTTTCAAATCCTCAAATCAGTATTGTTTCTGAGGTGGGCTTTTTACAAATTCAGTTCTAAATTATTAACTGTTAGAGGTTATAACTAGTGGCTTTTTGTGCAGCTTCTGTATGAGCAATAGATGGGAATGAGTGAAGCTGATAGTTTGTTTCAATAATAACCACATTAAAATAAATTAGCTGTTGTGGCCCCTTCCTAACAAAACCATAAAGAATTCTCCACCCAAGTTACTTTGTTTCCCTGTGCAGCCCTGGTTTTGATCTTAAATCTTTACATGTGAAAAGTAAATGGTTCATTTAATGCATTATAGGGAAATGTCTGGGCAACACCATTCCTTTTTCTGTGTGGATGGAAAACTGTAGGCAGCATGGGATTCCTATTGGGTATGATTTAGGTGGCACATCTGGCCACCAGCCTGGAGCTTGACTTTGAGAAAGCACCTCTGATGCAGAGAGTTGATGTCTGTGAGGCAAACCAATATATGTGTGCGCACACACACACAGAGGAAAAAAAAAAAAAAAAAAGGAGGTTGCCACTCATGGGTAAACACACTGAGAACTGAGTGCTTTGTTAGGAACTGAGCAGGGAGATATCTACGCAAAGGTCTGCTGGTACTTCTGTTTTTTCTCTGATGATATGAACAGATGGCATATAAGATTGCCCAGGCAAGAGGATAATGAGGTTTAGCTGTTGCTTGTTCTACTCTTAGGGGAAGTCATACCAGTCTAGACGGCACAATCACCACTGACTCCAAGAGATGACACCTGGTTTTCTCTTGATAAGTCACTATTTAGGTGAAACTCCAGTGGTGACTTCTTAGCATCTCAGTACACAGGGAATGCTAGTGTAGACAGTTTGTGTATGTCTCTAGGAAAATGGAAGTGTCCTTTGTAGTCCTAAGACTATAAAATATAAACTCTGAAGAATGCAAAAGAAGAATGAGGTGACCATTTTCTAGGCTTTTCCAGATGACTTGGAACAGAACTTGCTTTTATATGTTGCAATAAAATTGAGGGTCCTCTATTTTTGAATGTTAATTTAAGAGTCAGAAACTACATTAGTGCTTTGAAAGAAGACAGGAGACTGCCATAAAAGAACCTGATGAACTTGAAATCCTCATGTTGATATTTTCATCAATGCAACTCATGTGAGCAATTGGAAAAACACGAATGGATTTTCATCCTTGCTTCTAAGAGCGAATGTGGTATGACATGGTACAGTTATATATATTCATGCTGTTGGGCTAATAGTAATTATCGGCCAGTTTTTGTACTAGTAATATTCCCACAGTGCAATTTGTATGCATCACTATGAGAAAATATTACTGTAGAAGCAGTGAGGTCCAAAAAAAATCCCAACCCAGTAGCACTTAATTGAAAGAAGTCATATGGGAGAAAGAAATGATGCCATAAAATACCTGACCAAGGTAGATAGTAATGTAGATGGCCAATAAAGCTTAGCACATTCTGAACAATTATAGTTTAAAGTTGCTCATACATCTTCAGCAACCTGCTTACCTGATCATTGTGCTTCTAGGTATTTCTATTTTGAAATGACTATTACTGGAATTCAAATTGAAAGTCCAGCCAAGACTGGTCAATATATAAAAGATTGCCTACTAAATAAAACTATGTTCTAATACTACACATGGCAAGCATGCAGAGTCTTTTAATAAGATAGTTGGGTTCAAGATTGGTCACTATATGTCTTGTATTTGCAGGTCTTGGGTGTGTGAATAAGTGGTTTTATTAAATGTACAGTTCCCCACTGGATGCTCTGATGTACATTTTGAACATGAGTTCTCAGAAGAATTAACCTAGCACTTAACTCCAATCTACAATTCAAATTTCTACTTGCCTTTTGGGCAGTAGATCTCAAGTTTTGGAATTATTCCATGTTCTGTGCAGATGGCACTAGGTAAAGCAGAGAAAATGCTCATCTTGGAAGGTAGAAGGCAGAATGCTGACATTTAATATTACGGTTCTTGTCTACACTTGAGTTTCCTATGCTTTTGTTCACTGACATGTCTAAATATTTCCTTCAGAAGTCTGGCTGACATGGTGAGGTCTTCAAACTTCATAGAGACCTCTGACATGCTTTTTTTGTTAGGAGACACTTTACTGGAATATATGCTATTTATAATATCTATATGTAACCTCTGTTTTAATCTAAGCTCTTCTTAAGTGAAACATGACACTTTAAGAAGCAATTGGCTGGCATTCCTCTGTGTTTACAGCTGTAGAATAACTGGAAATGGAACTTCACTGTAGTCATTGGTTTTATATTGGACAAGTACATAAAATAATAACGACATAAACTTCTTTGTGTTAAATATGATACTGTGCCTGTGACCTTAGCCACAGAATACCTAAGAGAGTATCATCTGTTTGTTAATGAACTGCCTTTATTTCTCTTCCTTCTCTGAATATGCCACACTCCTAGTGACAGTGCTGGACAGTGAGAAGTATACAGGTTGTCACTGCATATCACTGAATCCTCAGCGGCTTTCTCTGTTGATTTCTCAACCAAACTGATGTTGGCTGAGAGGATGCTGACATTTGTATGTCCTAGTATATCCTCTGGGTCACCCTGAAGTTATTTATTACTAGTGGCCAGTGGGAGAATTCCTTGTCACTGTGAATCTCAGAAGGGAGAACAAAATCTGTTATCTCCTTTTCTTCTTAGTGTGGTTGTATGTACCTGAAAAAGCACTCAGAATTATTTCAGAAGAAAGGTCCCGCGTGTGTGTGTCACCCCTGATTCTGATCTCTTTCTGTTTCTCTGATATGGAATTAGATCTTTGAACTGATCCAATCAATGAAAAATGTTATTTGAACTTTAGTCATAATGCAATCAAGCAATGGATCAGCTGGTATCAGATCATTGTTCTTGCCATGCTCATCTATCACTTTTACAAACTGTTATATGAGGTGAAAACTATTTATTTGAACTTTTTCTAAAGTACGTGCACCTTATGAATCAGTCTGATTTTCTTTAAACTTATTTTGGCGTCCAGAGGACATGACAATTTTGTGTTTAGTTTCAGTAGTTATTTTATCAAATAATCAGACGCCACTGTATTTGATTTAAACCTGCTCCGCTGCTCCTGTGACATGCTACAAATCACAGTTCTCCCATTAGTAAAGTATTCTTTTGGTGCTACTGGAATCTATTTCTGTCAGCAAGGAAGACCCTCACATCTCTGGGATGACATTAATGTTCAGTGTTCTCATTCACATGGGCTCCTACCAGCTGACCTGCGTAGGTGAATTCCTGCGTGCTCAGATGATGAACATCCTGCGGCTCACAGTCTTAAACAGTGAGATCGAATTTCCCGATCTGTCTGGCCCCTCTGAAGTTCAGCCTCCAAACCCTAAGGACAAAAAGATGTAATGTCACATCAGCATTACCTATCTTTAGGAAGGCTAGGCTTTCACACTGAATAAATATGAAGGCATTTGGGTATTACTTCATTTTAAAGGAACATTAATATTAACCAACAATGGAATCCCAATGGGAACATGTGGCTGCTGTTTGAATACCAAATCAAACTGTTACGACTGGTGTTGAACATTAAAATACAAAATAAAGCTGGTTACAACCCAGTGAATGTATTAGACTGAGAATTTATGATAAGGGCACAAAACTGTTACTCTGAGTACATGTCTGAGACTAAGCCACTGAATGAATAGGTTTTTTTCAGTCTGAAGGAGTATGTTTCAAATAAATATGAGGGTTAAGATAGCTATGTATAATCATAATTTACCCATTTACACAAGTGTTTCAATGCATGATCTTACAGTACAAGACAGTTGAGTCTCATCATTTATTTCATTAAAATGTTTCCTTCTCAAAATCAGTACAGTATCATAACTATACCATTTCAGGAATGCATCTTACATTGTTTTACATTCAAAGGTCTCTCTTCCTTTTTTTTTCCAGTTAGTATTAATTATTTTTTTAATGCTTCTGTGATACAGAAGTGAAGAGTACACCTATCTCCTTGTTAGAAGGACTACTTAATCCTGTGAGCCTTGTGAAATTATGAAGTATAAGGTAAAATGTATATCAGTGAGAAATGATTGAACATCATAGCTGAGAAAATAGTGAAAAAATGCTTTCTATGAATATTGATTACATTAGGATACAAACATAATCATCACCATTTTATGAAAGCTTGCTGTGGTAATTTAATGTTTAGAATCTACTATCAAGAACACTGCAAGAAGTATATTCTTAGCTGAAATGCTTGGATTGTCTGTGGAACTGAAATCTGATTCCAACTTGATTGTACCAAGATGTGCTTTACAATTTGCACTGGTCTACATAATATGAATTGTAAATACTGTAAACAGCTACAATACAAATTTGCTCTTCCAGACAAACTGAATTCACCTAAAGGATGGTCTGTTTCCAGCTCACTAGCTAGTTCACACTTAGTCTCCATGTGGACACCCTATGCCAGCGGGCTAACACTACTTCAAAGATGAGGCAAGATATTTCTATTCCAGTGTATTGTAGTCCATGCTTTTTTAAAATGTTATGACACTTTTAAAGTGGGCTAAGTCTTGCCATCTTTACTGGTCACCAATGGAATCCACATACGGAAATAATTTTAAAAGTTTTTCACATTCATAGCTTCCTTGGAAATAACCATCCCCAATTATTTGTGTTTGAGGAATTGTATTTCCTTTTTGTGCTGTGTGTGGAGTTATACTAGCAGCATTGTATACTGCAAGGTGGAAAGAAATGTCCAGGCTCTGCCACTTCTTTGCTCATCTTCCTATGCACTAGAGAGCTTGATGAAAGGAATGGTATACATAGGAAGGTATAAAGGGATGGAAAGAAATAGAGAGAGCTGATAGAGCCTTATAGACTTTCTGAGGCAGGGTCATAACCTTGGACCTTTAGGCTTTAGACATGAGAAACTTCTCTCAACAACAACTCTCAATTAGAGTTTTTCATATTGGGTTACCTTCAGTTTTCTCACTCACTCCAAGTATTTTGTTTCCAAAAATGATTGCTTACAAATACCCAGAATAGGTTTTTATTGAAGGCTGTCATAGAAATGCAAAACTACCACAATCAAATTCCTGACATGGCAGATTACTTTTTACATTATTGCTCTCTGTTTAAGAACAAAGCAAAGTTCACATTTACAATGTTCATTTACAGATACATTTTTACTCTCTCAGGTACAAGAAGAACCTTTTCATTTTAGGACTTCCTTCTCAGAACTTCTTGTGCCTTATATCTTCCAAGATCTAAAGGGGACACTTCTATTGCAAAGTGAGAGGACAAGGCAGTCATTTTGTCCTGGTTTAGCCAGGATAGGGTTAAGTTTCCCCAGCAGTGGGGGGAAGCTCTAGCCGGGTTATTCATATATCATGCTGACGTCACGTCTGGGCGCCAGAGCGCGGGAAGAATCGGTGATCACGTGGGTTGGCGCAGATGGTTCTCTCACTGCTGTATAGGTAGATATTTTGCTCTGTTCATTGTTATCACTGTTACTGTTATTGTTATTGTTGTTGTTTGTTGTGTTGCTGTGCACTGTTGTATTAAACCTTTCCTTATCTCAGCCCTGGGACTTTGTATTTCACTCCCTTTGTGGGGGAGGGGCAGTGGCCGCGTGGTCTCAGACCCCAGCAGGGACTAAACCACCACATATTTCAAACAATGGGCTTAGAGACTATCCACAGCTTGTTTCCTCATTCTGTTTTTTACCACTCAATTTAGCTTTCACTAAGACAAATGTGCTTAAGGAGGGTGGATGCAAACCAGCTGATGCCATTGGCTCTGTGGTCTTCTTGTATTCATTGGTAAAGATATGGTCAGTGCTGCTTTCCCAGACTTCTACACACCATTATTGTCTACTGTACCCTCTTTTATGTTCATTCTTGGTACTTTTTAACAAGATCTGGTCTCATAATCTTAACTCACTTGTTTTGAGTATTTTTCTAGCTGGTGTGCTTACATGATAACTTTTTCATTCATAAAAACCAACAGGTTGGCTATGGAGCCATGGAGTCATCAGCTGTTGTTTCATGTCTAATTACAACTTTTTCTTCCCCAAGTCCAATATAGAAAGTAAAATATGTTCACAGTAATGAGAAGCTTCTTATGCCTCACTCTACCTCACTGTAACATATGCAAAGTCTTTCCTCTCTCTGCCTATTGAGTTCAAAATATCAAAAGCTGGTATTCGAAGGGTCTGAAGTCCAAAACAAATTCTTGAGTAATTTTGAATGACAATAAACCCAAGTCTTGTTATCCAATCTATTGTCCAATACCAAGAAAAAAAGGGAAATGTTTCAACCGAATTTTTCACAATGAATCACTCACTCACCTTTTGCTGTATTTTTACGCAATGATATTTCATTTTGAAAACACAGTTTCCTCGTTCCTTTTTCAAAAGGAGCAGGAAAGTACTCTCCAAGCTGCTTGTGCGGAATCATATCACATATACATGTCCAAAGAACCAGTAAAAACACTTAAAAAATATTCTAAATGGAGGCAATGGGAGTTCTTAAGAAAGTGTAACACAAAATTGTATATAAATTCTCCGTTTAGGTTATCTACAATAATGTGAAAGCACATTTATTTTTGCAACAGTCTGTCTGCCTCACAGTCTCGTAATTTCTCTCTGTTCTTTCTTTAATTTCTCCATCTGCTACTTTCTTGATCTAATTAGGAGACGAAGGTCTAGAATAAGACCACTGGAACTGGCTTGCTGGTATTTCTAATCTTAGTCATAGGAAAGAAAGCAGGACCCCTCCCAGATCTTCTAGATCTGCTATCTAACCCCATTTTACCTATGTTAAATCCATTAATTGTCACTCCTTAGTCACCTCTTTGCCAGCTTCTTCTACATTTTCCTTAGCATTGTCCTTTAAGCCTGAAACTTCCCTCCTTTAATCACAAAACTTTCAAGTGTCTGTTGAGGACTCTTTAAGAGTGTCTTGCCCTTGCTTCCTACAAACTACTATGGAAGTAATAAATGCCTTCTGACACTCCACTGTTTTGTTCCAGTTACATTTTCTCTAAGTCATATTTCCTGAAAGAAGGTCCTAAAATTGCGTTATTGAATTGCCCCTTGAAAATAGGCAATGACCAAAGCTAACTGAGCCTAAGTCTGGTTTTCTAGATGTCAGTGCTTCTCATGGGTACTTTCTCTTATTTGCATGGGATGCCACTGAGATGTGATCTTCCCAATTATGAATGTTCTTCTCACACAAGAATGGGAGACAGTAACACCTCTACCCAAACTTTTCTGACAGGAGCACTACATCATCTTGGGATATTTTCAATCAGTATTACACTGCTTTTGACTCATCCTCTTCTGAAACTGCTGTCTTTCTGTTTGTCAATGGTGATAAAAGAGCAAAACCTGCATCAGCTTGGAGTACTGATTTTGCCCCAGCCTTGCTGTGACCCTGCTTATCGACACCTTTTAACAGGTAGTGAATGAACTGAAAATAATATTTTTTTTTTTTTGAGATCATGCAAGAAGTCTCTGCCAAAGCTAGTAGTCAAACTGATGATATGTAAGTCACAGTCTACTGGAAATGTCTTCTTTTGTTAATTTCTCATGAAGTTCTTTAGGGTCCTGTTATAAGCCAGTGGAATGTCCTCAACAGGACAAAACATCATTCTAATCAGGGAGCCATGTAAAATAACTAATAAGAAACTCTGAGCAATAACCTGTGAACTCTGGACTGAAGGAAATTATCAGTCTTTACTCACTGTGCTATGTATTTATTTCCCTGCTTTAAAAGTCAATATGGTCTTTTCCAAAAGGAAACATAGAATCCCTAAGTCCAATAACTCACTTATGCTTAGGGGAGGACTGTCCTTGGAGTTTGGAGACTTCAAATCCCTATTTTCTCTTTTTGTATTTGGACCATGTGTTTAAAGGCTGCTTTCCTGTGTCCCTGATGGATGTCCTAATCTTGGTCTATGGGTGTTATCAGGTGGGATTATCTTCAGCTCCTTCTGTTCAATGTTTCCATCACACAAATATTTATATAGTACTTGGTACAGGAATTAGAGCATGATATCCCAGCTGAGTGTCCTACCAAGCTGCATTCTTTCCCTTTTCCTCAGTAAAGAATCAGGGCTCTTTAGGTTGATTTTGAGAATCCTGCCAAAGCCGAAGTGTGAACCCGGAATGGAAGGTTGTTGAGCTAGGTGATTTTGTAAATGTCCACCAGCACAAGATAGGGACTTAGAAGGTGAGATAATATTTCAGTGCTGGTTTTGAAGATCTCTGTAGTGTTTGAGTATGGAATTTAGTCACTCAGAGGGCAGCTAAGATCCTAATTTGGCCCATTGCTAATATAAAAAGAGTGGTCATCATCACCCTGTCCAGCTCCTCAGTTTAGCTCTGGGAGTCAGGCTCCCTCCCTGGAACCTCACATGTTTGCCAAGACCAATGCCAACCATCACTGAGTTTCACTGATAGTTCATGCATACCTTTGGGCCTTGCTGATTTACAGCTGAGAACTAAGCAGAAGGAAAAGCACTAGGAAATCCCAGGAAATTAATGTCTTTAAATGTTTAATGAATGCAAAGGCTCCAAATATGCAGATATTTAGAAACTGCAGACTCTAATTCCATGCTATCAGTGAAAGTCTTTCAGATCTTACTGAAATACAAAGGACTTTGAGGTATACAGGATGCCTGCTACTTTGCCTCCTGCTAAATCTTCCAGCCATTAAACAAAATGTAAGAGACCATCTCTTCATAAAAAACAGCTCCTAATACTCTGAACACCTCATTTTTTTTCTCTCCAACCTCTGCCAAGGTTTAGGCAGAAGGCTATTAACAGTAGATGGGGCTGCCATTCTCTTCTGTTTTAGTAGGGCAAGGTTATCCAAATGTTAATGGTCTTGTTCAGTCTCTCTGGCACTGGCTGCTTTTGCCCATAAAATGGAAGATTTAATCCATGCTGAAGGTTTTGGTCAGAGGTGAAGTTCAGAAAATGAAGCAGAATTCAGAAGTATACAGATTCCCTGGGTTTGTCTCAGCCACTTCAGCTGCTGTGGCCTTTTCTTGCAACATCACCCAGATGCGTTTGTGAACTATCCCTCAAACGTTGTCATCCCTTACTCAATTTTAATGATACAGTTTCTGTTGTAATTTAAGATCAGGTAGTTCTATTTCAGCAGAAGTTCAGCTGATGAAAGCTGTAGCATGTAGATTTTTTTGCAACCACCTTGCCCTGGGAGAAAATAAGGGAGCTGACCTAGAATGTTTCCTTTCTTCCAAGGCTGTGATAACTGAGCAATTTCAAAATGATATATAAAATGTTTCTTTACTTATTTGCAAACAGGAGGATGTCAGTCTGCCATGAAGCAAGAAACTGCAATGTCAACATGCTATAGGGATGTATGAATAGTTGATAAAAACAGGTGTGCATTAAAGAAGTGTGATATATTTTTCTCTAACAAAGTCATGACAATATCATTCATTTGCACAGGCAAGCACACACATGCGGACACACACATGTTTTTCTCCTATTGTTTTCAGAGATGGCTTGCCCATTGAAAATTTGCATCAGAAAGACTTAGGGATTTAATTTTTAAAATATTAATGATACTAATTCAGATCTGCATCTCTAAATGTGATTTTTATTAAGGGCTTGAAATGGCTTTTCTCTAAACGTAAGATGTGTTTTATGGGCTTAGGAAGACGTGTTAAATTTTAAACAATAAATACTATACCTATATTAAGTATTGTATCTTAATTTGAACCTGCTGATGACTGAATGGCATTTCTTTCAAATGTCACTAGTCTTGTTTGTGAGCAATTTATTCAAGTGTCTAGCAGGTATATAAAGCATTAAGAATCTGTGACAGATCAGGCTTAGTATGACTAAATTATATTTGATCCTGACTGAAAATGGTCAGAATAGCATGACTGGAGCATAGGAGGGGAGAAAAGAAAAAAATGTATCTTTCTAACAACCTCTATTTTTGTTACCATCTGGGGAATGAAAACAGTACCTCCAGACCTCAAAGCAGAAGTCTCTATACTAGGTGTTGAAGGGCCAAGATCCTTCCCTCTGAAGTTTGGGTAATATACATCAGTATAAAGAAAGCTTGTCTGAGTAATTTTGGTCTTATACTAGCTAAGCCAGAAGTCAGATGGCTGTAGTTGTGTAGTTTGAAGTATCTTCCATAGTCCACTTCAAGACATGTCCCTTGGTGGAGTCTCAGGAAGCAAAGAAACAAAGTGTTTTATGGAGGAATAATAATGGAACAGGCAAAGCACATATAACAAGAAAAATGTGAAGGGCGTCCCAGGGGAAACCCTACAAGAATATGTAGAGAGAAGTGGCCTGTCATCCTCGGTTTAAACAACCTTTTCCCAAGTTTATGATTTGTGGCTTTACATTTATGATGTTTTCTTCTTTCTCCCCAGCAAAATTGTGATGAATGAAAGTTTCTCTTTCGTTTGTAGAAATATGATATCCTTATTAAAGTCATTCAGAGGAAGAGAATGGGGTTGGAATCATGTAAAAAATTATCCAATGTTACATTTCCAGTTAAATAAAGTGGAAATCATCTATTACTGTCAAACAGAGTTATTTTACAAGTAATCATTTCAGTGGGGTGTGGAGGATAAATGCCTTTTTGTCATTGGTTTGGCAGATATTTAAGCTCTCCACACCCCTGTGGTAGCATTTTCTAGGGATTATATACGTGAAACATACCATTTACTGATCCATGGCTATGGTGACACTGGGCATGCTGCACTAGAGAGAGCTCAGATATGCTCTGGCTATTTCCCAAGTCACAGCAGGCAGTCCACTTTGTACAGCGTGTGTCCGCATGAGTGACTGATAACTGTGGCTTAGTTTCTGAGAGCATTTGTTAGGTACAAAGAGTGACTAGCAACATAGTTTTTACTTCACTGTTCAATACATGATTTCAACATGTCTGACAAGAGGCCAGAATGTTTCATGTTCCGCTGTGTCAGGAAAAGACCATGTAGTCATAAAGGGATGGAAAGCAAATGGCATGGCATCTATGGAAACACCTACAAGCATTAATGAAACAAGCAGACAGGCTCTGACTTTGGCCAGCACTGCAGTGACAACCTGGAGGTCACTGCATTATCTTGCAGGTCTTACTGTGTTTTGATCTCAGGAGTAATATTGGACAAAAGGAGAAGCAGTGACCAGAAAATACAGATTTTGGAGAACTTATGGTTCCTTGAGACCAGCTTTTCCTCTTTCCTGCCAAAGACTTGGGAATCTTTGATTTCAGAAAAAGCAGCTGGCTTATTCCAAGACTCAAGATGGTGCGTTTTGCAAATATTGTGCACGGTTCCTGCCAATTGCACTGTCACTGGGTGTGCAGCCTCTAGGATAGCTATGCACATTAGCAGTGGGCAAGGGGAAAGATACTGCCAAGAGCTTTGCTGCTTGTGAAAAACGCCAGCATTGCTACAAATATAGAGGATTTGGAAAACCTGTCTAATGTGATATCTAGTAAGCAGCATGAAATTTCCATGCAATTAGAGAGTGAAATAAAATGTCAGACAGTCAAGAAAGCTGTTATCATTTATCCTTTCCAGAGCCAAGGCCTTGTCTTCAAGGGACACAGAGACTCCTGCTGCACTGCAATAATAGCCTGGAGAAAAGTGACAGCAAAGTCCATGCTGTTCTCAGTTTATGTGCCAAGACTGATGTAATATTGAAGAAAAAGTGGAAGTTAAATGGCAGAAGCAGAAGAAATAGTTCAATGTCTAAAATAAAAAAATTAAAATATGGAACTGCCTAATCGTCTTGATTTCCATAAAGAAGATCAGCATGCAAAGCTGTTATTTTGTGTTCCCAGGTAAGAATACAGAGACTGTGAGCTTGCAGCACTTGTCTTTGGTCATTGCATGCCCTGTGATCGACACAGTGCCTGAGTATCCTTCTCGTAGTTTGTGCGACATGGCAGGGAAAGGTACAGCAGCTCCCACACTGACTGGAGAGAAGTAAGATGTAGTGACAGCTCTGATGAGACTGCAGTATCAAATGACCACTTTAATTGCCTAGAAGCCCATATCAGGAGAACAGCTCTGAAGATCCACTGCATCATGCATAGTCTAAACTTAGTCATGTCCAACCAACATGACGTGACACTCATAAGGAATTCTTTAGCAACCAGGGATGATATGCATAAGGTTTTCAAAGCAGCAGACCATGTTGTCCATGTCCTGGAAAGAGATTGTTTCCAGTGCAAAGCATGCATCTCAGCTTCACATTCTGGCTGAAGATTAATGTTTTTGAAGCCCCTTTGCTTGAGTTTCCTGAGCCTTTTAAGAATCTCACAGAATGAGAAGACAAAGTATCATTCTTCTAAGCTAAAAGCTCATTTCAAGCGAACATGCTGTGATGGAAGAATATTTCATCATGTCCATGCTGACTATAAAACAAGAGATTGTCTGCAGTGTTCAACTATGCAAGTCCTTGCAGCAAATCTAGAAGAAACTAGTTTTACAGAAGACACCGCTGATGGGTTAAAAGGCTTGAAAGCTCTGGTACTGAATTCTATGGTATTCTCTATAACATTTCCAAACACACTTAACAGTCTGGATTTTCCATCATCTCCTTGAGACTTTAATTGAGAGAGATACAATGCTGTATTAAGGCCTTAAGGTTATAAGAATAACACTATCAAATAGCATTTTTTTTCTCATTTTTAGAGTTATTTATCATTCCTCTTCAGGCAAGATTTACTGGTAAAAAGTCAATTTTTAAAAGGCTTTTGGTGTCTGTCACCCTGTAAGCCCCTCCTCACATTAGATGATTAGTGACTTGAGCAGTCTAACACACCTGACAGGCAGGGATCACAAGAAGATCCTGGAGCTAATCTGAGGCTCTCATACAGGACATTTAATGAGGTGATAAGACAAGAACGTGTAAGAGTGCACACAGAGGTTATGCCAGCTTGTCACACTGAAATTCTTCCAAGTGCCTTAAAATTACTGTATATAGGGACTAGTTTGTTAGAGGAAAATGTATCATGCAGGATCCAACAGTCTGACAGAGGAAAGACTGCTGCTGTTCCATGTCCCTGAGTTCAACCAGTAGCAAGGCAGATGTATTCCCAGCAGGCACACACACACAGAGCACACACATATACATCACATGTATACATATATGCATCACCAGCCACACAGATCACAGACACTCAGAGCACCCACACGAACACAGGCAGCACCGATGTCCTCATCTGCTCCCCTCTCCAGCTGGACAGGATGGAGGTTCATTAGTGACAATATATATATGTACATATGTACGAATGGATCCTTACAGTAGCTGTGTCGAGACATTCAGTCTGTCCAGTATTTGCCCTCTGGATCCCAGTGTTCCCAGTTGCTGGCAACTCCCCTTAGTCCAAAAGGGGATCTGGAGAGCTGGTCCTGATGACTCACAGCGGTGGGCTCCACACTTGGACCACAGGGCTGATGGCTTTCCTGGGAAAACCCTAGGAGGTGCTGGGACAAGGTATTCCTTCCCTGGGAGACCTTGATTGGGTTCCTGCCTGCCATTGTGCCCCTGTGCTCCTCTGGGTTTGTGGGAATGTGCCTTTCATGGACTGATGGTCCCTGTGATAAGCCTGGGAATAGTCTCGCAGGGTACTATTTGGGGGCCCTTCTGACCATTGTTTCTCTGAGCTCCTTTTGTGGGTGTGCTGATGAGTTTTATCACATAACCTAACACAGCTGTGCCGATAAGCAACTCAAAATTTAATTGCACACTTCATCTTAAGAAACCAGTATGAATGGAAAGTTATTTCTGAATCTGTACCGAGAAATGACAGACTGTAAAGAAATCACGTGAGTTGAACCTGTACTGGTGCAACAAGAAGTAAAGTACAAACAATCAGTTTATATATGTATGAACTTTTTTTTTGAGTGATGTGGCTAATTACCCATTTTATTGATTTAAAGAAGCTCATGCAGCTCTTAACACTCCTGTCGTCTTTAGACAATACCACGTAATTCCAAATCTACAAGACCACACTGAATTAAAACTAGTAAATTTTGGATAGCCTCAAGATTATCCTGTGTGGTCCATCTTTCCACTATCATTCATAGACAGGTATGCAGTACCGCTGAGATATCCTGAGGTATCTGGGACACCTGCATAGAGCTGGTAGGTGTGACATAAGATCTGCAGAATATCCATGACCCTCTGGAAGGACAGCTAGGGACTATGACATCCCTAACACCACTAGATCCCTGCATCTAGATATTTGAATGAAGAAGTCCCTGCTTCTCAAAATAGTCAAAGAAATGTAGAGTGCTGTGAAGTTACAGATGTTTTATTTAGGATAACATGAAGAGCTCCTTGAATACCATTGGGCTTGAGTGACATTAAGATATAGCTCTATGGTACTGTTCAAGACTCCCTAGGATTTGAGAGACACACCAATAGGACTGGAAGATATTGCATGAGATCTACAGTTGTCTCATACCCTTCTGGAGTAGTGACCAGAGGCTGGAGAAGTTACTTAGACCATTTTAAATGGCACTAGACTAGATATTCTAGTGACTGAACTGATTTTCAGTTCCTAACTCTCATTTAAATCACCGAAATTGTAGACATTTAGTTAATTATTCCCGATCTAAGAGATTAAGAAGAATGGTACAGTGGAGCTACTTAAATAGGTTTTATTAAGTGCACAACAGCAAGCTATCTTCCTGAAAAAAAAAAAAAAAAAAAAAAGTTTAGCAATAATCTGTCTTGGCTGTATAGAAAGCTCTTCAATGACATTCAAAAAAGAATCACCAAAAAAATGAAAGAAGATATAGTGCTAAGTATAAAAAATAGCACAAGCAAGTGGGCAGAAAAACAGAGTACAAAATAGTAAAAATACAACATTACTTCATTGAAGTAGGAACATACAAGATGGTAAGGAAACTGTTATAAATGTAGAAGTAGGACACAAAGACAAGGAAAGGGTTTATTGTAAAACAGGGAAGGAGAGTGAATTACAGGAGGAGCAGAAACATTCAGTGCCTCCTTTGTTGTCTTCTTACTCAAAACCTGAAGTGTCATTTGGTAATTAACAAAGCAGAAGAAAGAAGAGCTTAAAGAGTGTTTAGGTCAGTCAGATTATCCATTCAGAAACACCTAAAAACTTGTCCTCCATGATTAGACATCCAGCTGAAATAATCTCTGAACCATTTGAAACATGCAGGTTCAAGGGTCACTGTGTTATACAGACTAGAAAGCATGAGTTGATATCAGATTCCGTTGCAGAAAAACATATCTTGAGCAGTGTTAGACAATCATTAATGTATGGCAAGGGAAATAATAATTATCCTGTAGTTAGCATCGGTAAGGCCTCAGTTGGAGCATCATGTCTGGTTTTGGTCATTGTACTTTATAAGGTTTGTATGCAAGTTGAAGAGAGTCCAGAGAAAAGCACACAGAATGATAAAAGGCTGAGAAATTCCTTTGATGGATTGATTCCCTGTAGAAGGACAAAAAGAAATCCCTTAACTTTTCAAACAAGATGGTTTCAGTAAGATTCGAGAAGTAAAAATCCTGCTGTAAGGACAGATGTGAACCACTGAAACAGGCGCACCAAAGGAATGCTGTCAAGGCTCCTTCCTTCAATCCCAGCTTTTAAACAGGGGCTATACAATAGTCTGTTGGAAATGCTGTAGTTAAGTGGCCGGTTTAACTAGAGACACAGCTGGCCTCGTGGATCACAACATTCTCCCTCCAGCTCTCCTCTCCCTGACTCTGCATGGTCTTTGGTCACCTTGCTGTAGCTAACAATAAGGGAACCAATTAATGCTAATTGAGATGAAGCCACCTTCCCACTAGGAATCAGGTGAAGACTAAGAAGGCATTTCATACAGGTCACTAAACAGCTGTCAGATGGTAATAGTGTTCAGTTGCTACTGACCTGGGCTGCATTTATATTTTAGTGACTTGCCGTGAAAAGCTCTGTATGCCATTATCAATCCCCTGGGCAATGTAGCCCCTGTTTTAGAGTTGCTTGACAAATGAGATTTAGTTTCCAGAGAAATGTTGCTAGGTAGCGCCTTTTTATTCCTAGATATTAACTTATCACACCTCCCACTGTCTCTCTTTTCTCCCTGACAAAGTCAAATAGATATTAAGTAAGAGAAAAAGGAGACAGAAGGGAAGGTATTTCACTGCAATATGGTTTTATGTTGTTATCATAAAAGAAGATTTGAATTGGCCCATTCAAACAAAGAGGGAAATATATACAAAGCTCTGGTGTTGTGAAATTACCAGGAGTATTTAATTTTCATGAAAAGAAATGTCCTTTAAAAAATATCATTAGAAGTCTGTGTAAGTATGGTTTGAGATTCTCAAGCTTTCTGCTGGGAGTCCTTCTGCTTTATTGTTTTGTAGAAGGTTTATATTACCACTCTGTCTACTTATTGCTGATACTAAACATGCCAAACAAAAGACATTACTCCTTTTCTCCCTCCCCTCACCAGAAAAAAAGGAGAAAACAAAAGAGAAGTTGTTGACAGATTTTTGACAGCAAATAATTAACTAAAAAATTAGTTGCATTCATTTGTGAGCTAGACAAAAGTTCTAGGTGTGATACAAAAAGAAGATGATTTAACAAAAACAGTGATATCAAGTTGTTATGGTAACTGGATTTTGAAAGGATGTAGGTTAAAAAAAAAAAGGAAAGGGAAGAAAAGATTTATGCTCCATCTGGTCTAATCACTGTGGTAAAACACAATTGTTAAAGAAAAACACCTAATAAGGATAATTTCACATCTGGCATCAAGCCTGTACAATATTTCACATCAATGAGACCCCCAGATGTGAATCAAATCTTGCTCAAATATCTGCCAGGTTATACTAAAAGAGGTATATGACTGTAGATCATGTTGAATTACTAATTGAATTTAATAATTTTGAACTACATTACTGTGGAAATTCAATTCAAATATTTGCATTTGATCATTTGTGCTACATGCATTGTGCTTATTGATTTTGATTAACTTCTAGTAGTGTATGCTAATTATCTGATATAACTTAGTGTACATTCCTTCTGGTTTTGTGTTAGCCTGCAACACTGGGAAATGAGATGCTTCACCTCACTTGGTGCTGCAGCCTATTAAATAAAATCTCCACTGGCAATTAGAATAGAGAATGTCTGAAAAGGGGCTTTGTCAGAGAAATGGAAGTTTGTACCAGATGTTGTAGTCCATGTCATTCAACTCAAGTAAGCATCACTTCAGATGAAAACCACCAGCACTTCCCCCCTGAAAAACAGAGCCTTAGAAAATGCACGTGGGGGGACCTGGGCTGTGGAGATCACACACTATGCTTTGTTGCTTCTCTGTTCATTAATCAGTCTGCAGCTACAGAAAATCACCAAAAGGAAACAAGGTTTTGGTGGCATATTCCAATGAATTTCTAATGACTTCATTTTGCCATTTCTCTATCTTATCTGCATTTGCTGATTTTCCATGCTCCTGACACCAGTTACATCTTCAGTACCAGATGTTCAAGCTTCTGGAGAAACACTTTTTTCTTTATTAACAGCTATGTTTTCTGATAAGACCAGTATTCTGGTGATTTAAGTTTATTTTGGTAATTTAAGTTTGACCACATTTCATCTGTTCTCTCAACTTCCTCTCCCTGTTTTTTGCAATCTGTTGACAATACAAGCTTCATAGCTTGAACATGCTTTTATAACTGACTGAAATTTAACTAATACATTTCTTCCACATCCCATCAGAGACCATTTATCTTCTTTTTCACTTCACAGCCTACTGAACATTGTTCTTAGAGTTTTCCTGTGGTGTTCCTCTCATCCTGTCACCCACCGGGGCAAACCCAACAAGGCTAACATCTGCTTTCCTCTCAAACTGTTGGTGACTGGTGCTACCGGAGATCTCCTAGGCTGGGTGAAATACTCTTACAGGGCTGTCTGGTATGACACTGGCCCTATGGGAGATGGCATCCAGAGTGACAGCTGGAGGAAATACAGAAAGATATCCCATAACATCACTAGACCTGCATGTGTCAAATAAACAAACACAAATCTGGAGAACTGTAAACTCTAAAGAGGACACCTCTTAGAAGAATAGCCATTACAGTCTCCATTGACTGTATTGACATGAGCCAGGGGCACACTGTTGTGATGGAAGGCTACCGTACATTGGGCTGGGAGAGTCTGGGCAGAAGATTAGGGAAGTGATTACTCACCTGTGTTCAGCACTCAGCTTTTAAAGTCATCACAGTTTTGTTCCATCTCACTGCTCTTCTCAGAAAGCTGCTGCTGTATCAGATTTGCTACTGATCAAACACCATTGCTCCCTTTTAACACTTTCAAGTTCCTCCATGCTTTCTTTCATTTCTCCTCCGAGACTGGAAAGAATTTCATCCTCTCTTTCTTTTTTTGTTGTGAGGTTTGACAACAACGCAATCCTAGTTGCGCCAGTACTACTGTCAATCAGAGAGACCAGTACTACCTTCGTGGTTTCCTTCTAGTCCCCCAAATATTTGCCCATGCTCACAGGTGATGCCTGTTTTGACACATACGCTGTAAGAGTTTGTCTTCCTACGTCTGGACAGGACATAGCATGGAAAGTCCATGCTATGACAGGCATGCTATGACAGTCCATGCTATGACAGTCCATGCTATGACAGTTCCATGCATGACAGGCATGTGTAGGAATACGGGGTGCTGTCACGTCCCTTTGCATCTCCGTTAACTATCAACTACTGTGTTTTGAGCATGTTGGTCTCACACACACGTGCACATGTACACATGTGCACACAGTGTCTCCAGTTTTCCTGTCAGAATCATCACTGACATTAAAAACCTAGAACAGCTCCTGGCAATAACTCAAAACTGTCATCTCATCCTGTTTCCTAGCAAGGGAGAATTATTTATTTTAAACAGCTAAAGAGCATCCATGTGCTTCATCCAGTTGGTCTTCGGACTCACAATATTCCTAGAAAGCACAAAAATAGTGCATGTTTCTTAATGGGGCTGTGTAATAAGCTGTTTATGACATTACAGTAGGAAATCTTTATATTTTGAATGTCATTTGCCCAGTAGGAATCACACCTGAATCACATACGACTCTAAGAACAACTCTATTGGTTTATTTAATTACAGGGTAGACAGCATTTATTCATAAGTTCAGTGTGGAAAAGGGACTTCGGAGTGAAAAACTGTCTCACTGCAAATCTTTTAATAATCTTCTTACATACATATTACAAAAATCTGAAGTGAGGAAAATTAGATATTTTGAAACCTTTCACATTCTTTCAGTGTCAGCATGAGGACTGTCAAGTCTCCTATCCACCTGCCTTAGACACTTCTCTCCTGAAGCTTGCTTTGGTTTAGGTCATATTGTGCCTTGTTTGTCAACACTCCCTACGCTGTCACTGACTCGTCCATGTACTGTTTGATTTTCCATCTGCAGTAGAGTTCACCTTAGGCAGGTGAACTGCATTTATAGCACAACAACGTATGGCACTGCAGCAAAGAATCTATCACTCTAACCTCTAGTAAAACCAAGGTCAGAACACAATTACAGGGTTCAAGTGTTTGGTAAGTTATTTGCTTGCACAGACTGCTGATTGATTGTTCTAAAATTGTTATTAGGTAACTGCTAGCACCAGTGAGCAAAAGAAAAGTAAAATGAAACAGGAAGCAGTAAGCAAGGTAAGCTTCTACAGACTAGGGCCTGTACATAAATAAGGGTAATGTCAAGGAAAACAAGAAAAAACTAGAAAGCAGATTACTTCAAGTGAGACATTCTAGGCAGTGGCAGGTAAGCCTAAAATCCAGTATTCTGCATAACTCTATTTCTGTGCTGAATAAGAGGTTTTCCAAAAGATTTTCCTCTGTTTGATTTAAAAAAAAAAAAAATACAGCTGTTCATGACATTTAAAAGAAATTATTCTTGAACTGTGCAAAACCTCATGTAATTAGATTTACCTAAATAACTGGTTGCACAGGATTAGATCAAGGCTTTAGGAAGGAACACAGAGAACTGTTTCTTTGATGGTGTTTCATCTGAGCTTCTCCAGCAAGGGCAGAAGGAAAAAAGACAACTCCCAGGCTTGCAGGCTGCCTATGGCCCATGCTAGTCTTGTTCTGTCCATGGCCGAGGACGGTCTACCCAAAGCCCATGTCCGCTTTCTGACATTTGCCTATATCTGTTCAGGATCAAAAAGACTTATCAGTCCCAGATTCTTTAACCCATGTAATCCTCAGAAATCCTTCAGAGTAATTTCGATCAGTGTAGCAGAGCTTGCACGTGTTCTGGCTGTTATTTTCTGTGAATATTTTTAGGCTGCTGCAAATGGAATATTTAGCCTTTTTATCATTGCATCCTGGTGTGGATCTAGTCCTGGCAAGTAAGCTTAACAATGAGGGTAACAGAGTTTAGGAAACCAGGTTACTTTGCTTTCTCATGGTCATGATCACAATCTGTTTTATGCTGTGTTGCAGTTGACTGCAATTTTTTACACAGTACCTCACTATGTTTTACCTATGTGTAGAAGTTCTTATAACATGTTAACTTCATCATTTGCAACATCTGTCCATACCAACAGAGAGCCCAAAGCAACATTGTTTGAAGGTAGAGCAGAGTTGAAGATCTTAAAAGGTCAGATGTACTAGACTTTAGGGACTTGGATTTGTGCCTAATAATAGTAAAAATTTACAGAAGTTGTAACGTAGCCTCCAGCAAATGTACACTACTTAGCAGCATACAAAATGTTTATAAGTGTCAAAAACGTTTGTAAGGAAAAATAAAAAAGTTTAAGGATCTATTCAACCTGAAGGCAATCTTGTAATAGATAAAAATATCTTGTTGAAAATTGAGACTGGAAAACAATTTTTTATATAAACCATTACCTCTCTATCAACACCTATATAGACTTATATTTTATTTTGTCAGTAAATCATGCAATATGTCATGTTTACTGGAGTAACATGGAGTAACTCCCCTTGAGTACTGCAGACTGCAGAATTATGATTTTGTTGTGGATAATTTCTTTTCTTCCTGATGTCCAGGAACAGGGAGGAGGGGATGGATCTTTAATTCATTACTATCAGGAGGCTGTTTATAACTGGGTGACATTCAGGATCACAAGATATCATGGGGTAGAGTCTAGCTAAAAGCATCTCTCAGACCTTGACTACACCTGCCCATCTTTGGCTAGATTAATTCAGGATGAGCTGGAAAAAAACAAGGAAGCAATAGGTGAAACTTGTTATGCAATTGTGTCTAACTTCATACTTTTGTGATGCATTTGAGGCAGGAGATCAGAGGGTGATGGAAACCCTGGTGACAACTGCTAACTGGCCTGAGGTACAGAGGAAGTGAAGTGATCTGGGGCTGTGTGACTAGCAAGGCCCTTTGGGCAACCATCTGATACAGAAAGTGCTGAATAATAAAAAGAGAGGGACACAACCAGGGATGACTGGCACTATGCAGATGGCTGAGCTGGAGGTTGGGCTGCTCCCAGGACTCAGGCTGGTCTCAACGGACCCAGAGGCTGGGGCCTCAGATGATGTGAGTCACAGGATGGAAACTTTGGAAGAGAAATCGGTACTCACCCACTCTCCCAGCAGGAGCAGGGGCAGATCCCAAGGCTCTGTGGAGGGTTTAGGATCATCTCAGGTCTTTACTGGACCTCTAGTCTCCCATAGCTGCATCCTCCTCTGCTGAGGCTCCTCAGTACACCCAAACTATTCTCTTTCCCCCAAATCCTTGGCTTTTAAACATCTTCACTGGTGCACTGGAGAAGCTATTAACATATACTGAGGAAATACTTTGAAAATATTTTCAAGAAAACAGAAACAAAATTTAGTAAACTGCTGCATTTTCTCACATAATTCACTTTCAACATAAATTTAAGTGTCCAAGTTAAAATTTTTGACTTCCTTTATCATTTTTCCTTTGAAAGGAGGCAGGCCTCAAAAGAGGAACTTAATTAATATGCTTAAGGAATATGTTCTTGAATTCCAGGGCTGGGTGAATACGTGACTGAGTCAATTTTCTCTGCCTTTGTTGGAAGGTAGCCAGCACAGCCCGAAGGAGGGGCCAGCCTAAGAGAAGGAAGAGACGTGAGTCTCCCTGGAGAAACTGAGTATGAAATACAACATAATTTTGCCTGCTATAGTGTATGGAGTCAAGGGCATCTGATACTTATGGAAAACAGAAGATCTAGTTGATAAAATCCAGATGTTCCAGAGTTATGTCTTTCCTGAAGGCTTGTAAGACCCAGTCCAACATGGATCATTTAAAACCGTTGGGATTCTGAGCTCATTTGTTTCTTCAGAAATACTTGATCTACTCAAGTGCTGGGCAGAATGTAAGCCTTTACCTAAGGAGATGTATGCATCTGGCTGAATGTAGGCATCCACAGAACAGTCATCTAATAATCTGAAATGGTCACTATAAATTGCTTATAATCACTGGAAAGAAATGGACATTTCAAAGGCAAGACTGAAAACAGCAAGCAGTTGTTGACCTAAGACAAAAAAAATCACAGCTTAAAAATGCTTTTTTTCTCTTCATTAGCAGTAAAGAGAACTTAGAGTAACCAGGCCAGATGTAGATAATTTAACAGTAAATGTCTAGGCAAGACAAACCTTCCTCAAATGTGTAATGGGAAGACTGGATCAGCCAATCTAAGAAAAATGCTGCTTTTTACGTTCTTGTAATATTTGCATAACTAAATCCCATCAGCAGCTATGCTGAGTAGAACTACAGCAAGACAAGATGCTTTGCTTGTATTGAGAAAAAGGATAACAAGGACAGATCAGGAGATCATCATGTAGCTGCCTGGTGGCAAAAAAGCAGAGTGTATCTCTGGTAGCATTTTACTGTAGATAGCTAAGCATGTTAGTTATCTGAGATAACAGCACATTTTCCCTCCTTTCCCCTTCTGTTTCCTCTTCCCCTTCCCCTTCTCCCTTTTCTATGTAGTGGTAGACTATTGATTTCTGGAAGAAATATAAAAAGTGGCAAAGATCATACTACCCTAAAAATCTTTAGCACCTCATCATACATGCAGAAAATATTAGCGGAATATGTGCTGCTGTTGGCACAAACTTTTGGTGAGAACAGGGAAATAAAAAAGCATCCAGTTTGTTAGAACTGTGTGACACCCTAATAGCATGTGAAGAATTAGCAGTGTGCTACCCACTGCATGCTAACATTTTCTAAAGATTGCTTTTGGCAGAGGTTGTCAGAAGTAGAAAAGACAACAAGGAGGAAAACACTAAGATGCCTTGATTCCTAGAACTGTGGAGATGTTTGGCCGTTCCAGGTTATGCACAAGTTTTGCAGTGCAAAATAAGGAAGGAGCAGGAAATATGAAATAAAGCCTCAGCAATTTCCAATGTAATTTGGAAATCTCAGTGAAAAAATAAGATGCTACTGCCCATACCTTGTAAATGGGGAATCTATGTTCCTTGTCAGTCATTAAAGTTTACGTGTATTACCTTTACAAAGGGCCATTTCTGGAGAAAGAGTGACCAGTGTAACCTAATGACCTTTGGCTGCACCTCATCCCATCAACACTTCGTTCTGACCATCAATTCCCAGGAAATGTCTTGTGCTTTGCTGGCTTCTATTTTAAAGAAAGATGGGATAGACTCAGGTTATGTGAACTACATCAGTTTATTGCAGGTTTCCTACACTGCCCTTCTGTCATTTCTCTTGTTGACATTTCTTATGTGATATGGTGTCTTGTGATACGGGAGATTGAAACTCAGCAAAAAGTGATGTAATTTAATACACTGGATATAAGCCACCAAGACTTTTTTTCAGACTCCTTGACAGAGAACAACAGTTGATCCAAATTTAGCAGCGAGTAACGGACTTCAGCCTTCACATGATTGCAAACTCCCCACCTGTGAGTCAGTTCTATCTAGAATAAGAGACTTCATGTCTGATTACCACTTTATTTTACTGAGGTCTCTTGGAAGCTCTGCTACTACCTACATTCAAAATTGCTACCTCTTTTATTGTTGTGCAACCGAAGGATTTTCCACTGCCTTTTTCTGCATAAGGCATGCTCAGAAAGTTTGGATGACTTCAGAGTTTCTGCTTTTTACAAGTTTCTTCAAAGCATATCATAGCTAAATAAACACATAATACTTACAGACAATGAAACCTAAATTGGACAAAAATGATCATTGGACACTTGATCATCATAGATATCTCTCATAATATGTTTTTATTGTCACAGAAATCTAAACATCATTTGCTTAAATTCACCACTTAAATGGCAAATCATCTAAAACAACAGCCTCTAAGATTCAGATAAACATGAATAATACAATTCTTCTAATAAAAATGAAATTAATTCAACTTTAAAGAACTACATGTAGGAACCACATGTCAATCTACCATGTGCATTTGCCCTACTCATTATAGGAGAGGCATAGCACACAAACCACAAGAGGGCTAATAAAGAACATCTTCCGTAGTACAACGAGAAAATATTGTACAGTTTATAAGACCTTCAACCCACTAGTTGGCCTCAGTAATTACTGAAACATACTCTCCTTATTAAATGAGCTCTTAAATAATTGATCTTTTATTTGTCCCTGCTCACTAAGGAAATGCCATACATAAACCGAATTTTTATGTGTGTGGTATCTTATTTGCAAATTTTGCTATTGAGCAATGTATGATTAGGCTGTGTATCAGGAGACCTGGGTTCTAGTCCCAGCTCTGCAGCTGATGCTTTGTATGATCTTGGGAAAGTCATTCCCTGCTGTGCCTTTATTTTGTCTAAGATGTGTTGTCTGTCTTGCATTTCATCTGGTTTAAATTGTCTTAATATCTTTGACTTTCCTGTAAACACCTCCTGCAAAATGACTACATTTTCCAATACCTTTGAGATCAGAGTGCCCTCCAATTTTCAATTTAAATAATAGAAAAAAAGTCAAATAATGAAAAATTCCTTTGAGATTCATGAGAAAAATAGTTTACTGATTTTTTAATTTTACTAAGTTGATTTGGATTTCATTATTTCACCAGGTTTTGTAGTTGACATGGGCATGGCTCAATCTGGGAAACTTTCTGGAAAATACTTCCTGAGAAAAAAACAATTTCTCAGGATGTGTTTCTGTTCATGCTACTGATGAGGGCATGTTACTGTTGTCTCTTATTTCACAGTGACTGGATAAAAGTTAATACAGCTTCCCTCCATACAACATTGGTACCTAGTTTTTATCACCTCATTCTCTGAGTGCTGGAAGGGTGGTGTGCCAACAAGGAGGCAACTGTCCACCATGATAAAGCTTAAGCATGTCTGTCTGAGGAACAGGTGGAACATTGGCTGTGCTAGAGGGAAGGGAGAGGACTTTGAACACTCTCTCATCTTTCATCTAGTTCAGATGTACAAGTGAAGGATAATGTAGATGGTTTCACAAAGAAAAATTCAAATCAAAAGGAAAGCTTTGTGCTTTTGCTTTTAGAGATTTTAAGTAATGTTCAAAACCCTTCACAAATCGCTTTGAGCAAATAAATATACATCACAAACATATTTCGGTCTATGAATCCCACAGACAAACGCTACTTTGAAACTACTTCTAATACTGTGCTCCTAATGGTAATGTGGATTGTGTAAAAATTATATTATAATGAAGAGACCCGAGAATGCAATACATTTTTAATCTGAAGTGTTACAGATAGTGTAAGAACCCTTAAGAGGAATGGTTCTAGGGATGTGTCCCCTAGCTTAGCAGGGAGCTGGATAGAAAGAAAAAGAATTTTACATGAATATATTTTAATTAATTAAATATTAGGCATATATATTATTAGCATAATTATTGAGGAAAAAATCTAAGTTTTCTATACAACATGATTTAGAGTATCCAGAAGCCTTTGAAATTCTCCACATACAGTGTTTATATTTCAGCACTTGAAAGATGTTTAAAGGATATGGTGTATTTTAATACTAAGTTGTGGAATTGGAGAATCTGGAGTGGCAGGAGAGCTAAAGCACATTGCAGACATAAATTCATGCTTTGCTCTGGACTCATGGGAGAGGCTTTCTCTCATGTGTTTGAACTACACAGGTGGTCAAACTGGAGGATGAATGGTTGGGCATGGTACTTCCCAGCGTAGGTTAATGCTGAGAGGTGTGTTGAACAAAATGCAAAGTCTCAAAGACCTGCAATGCAAGGGCTGCAGCCAGTCCTTACGGCTTTGATCACATAAGGTAAGCAAGCTGTTGAAGAGATAGTATTTTTTGTTTCCAAAATATTATAAATCATATCTTGGGAACCTGTGAAGTGCAGAATGTGACTGTGCTGATTCACTATATGCAACTTCTTGTCTCTTATTTTTCTCACTTAAGTGATAAGGAACACTACTGTGCTTGAGGACTGTGGTTTTTCTGTCCTTGCTGGCTTCTAATTGTTATGACTATTTTCAGCCCACGTACAGATTTTTCCTCTTGCAGTTTCAAAGAGATTCTTTATGTCTCATTGTAAGTAGCTGCATAGTGATGCATCGTACAAGTATCAACCCAAGGCCATATACACTGATATATAAGTAGAGTGAATACTAGCAATAGTCCACATTGAAGAGTGAAAAGAGAAAGGAAGGTTGTCAGTCAAAATGCTGATTACATGCTAAGTATTAAAATAAACAGTTGATGTTGCTCTGTGCATTAAAGTCCAACATGAGGAACATAATTCAGCAATTATTATAATGCAGAAACTGTACAGTAAGAAGAATCTAAATTATCACAAGTTGTTGTGAATCCACCCTATTGCCTAAATCTTAATATTTAGTCCACAAGATCTGCAGTATAGAATGTTGGAATAATAACAGCATTAATTTATTAATGCCTTTTGCACCAGTGCTTCAAAGCAGCAACACAAGAATGTTAAAAGGCACTCATTACCTTTGAAATATTTAAGTAAATATTTAAGTAAATATACAAACAAGTGGGCTGAACACTGTCTTCAAACCATACACCATATGACACTTACTACAGAATCAACGATTGGGATAATGCATCACAAACATCAACAAAGAAATACATCTCATCCTATGTATGTCAGGTTCCTTCATCTGCCTAAGTATTAGAAGCAAATAAAGAATACCTTGTTTTTCTTCTTACCAATGTTATAGATGAATGAAGAAAATTATTTGCCAAAGCGTGTCCTAGTCTTGCTCAGAAATTTTTGGTGGACAATCTTAGTAACAATTCCATTTTTCTTCTGTCTGCTTGAGCACATGATATCTATTTGATATGATTTGAAAAAAATAATTTTGAAGATCTTGTGGGATCAATACATGACTTCCCAACATGTCAGTAGTGTCTTCTCAACAGTTATCAAAGACACAGAATACTTTTTTATGAGAATTTTTCTTAGCAATGAGAATATTTTCTTGAACTTCTCTTTGGTAAAGAAGAAAACCTCAGCAGAATGATTGATGCCTTTCTCACTCAAAGGCAAATTCAACGCTGTCTATCCAAGACTTCTTATACTGCTTCCCCAGGTAACATTGCATTTGCTCCAAGATAATGATCTTCTGGCACTTGACCAAGATTTTTAAAAATTAATTTCTTGTTAGGAGATCATAACATCCCTCCACAGCTAAGTTCTTCAGGCATGATGAGCCTATCAGCTGCAAGGGTCTACTCACTAAAGCAAAGAACAGAAAAACAAAGCTATGAAATTCCTTTCCGGAGAATGCAACAATTCCTTCTGAGATTTCATTTCTCACCATTTCACCTCCCACCAAAAATGCAAACATCAAGAAAAAAATAGATGGCTCTTCTCTGTTTTATGTGCCCACTCTCACTACTCACCACAGATTTGGGAGAATCAGTTGGGAGGTTACCCAATTCAAGCTATTATGGATTAAGTAGTAGGTGGAGTATGCAAGGCATTCCTGAATTGATACACCAGGCCTTTACAAAGCTAGAAACTCATTCTTAAACCAAGGAGCTCCCTTGTTTTCCTTCTATAGTAGTATGATCTGCCAAAAGATTCAGTCTCTCAGACAGGTATGTCCTTAGTTATGCCTAAGAAACTCCTTGGGCATACTATCTGACCTGAATATTTAGGGAAAATATACAACTTCAGCTGGGAAATGATCAAGAATTGTGTGTATTGAATGATGGAAAATTTGGATCATCTGAAGAGAGAAATAACTATGTTTCTTAATCTTGATTCAAAATGTGAATGGGATGAAATTATACATGAAGGAGGGCTGAACAAAGGGAAGATTGATGCTATTTTCTCAGTATTGCAATAAATGGGAAACAACTACCTACTTCACAGAGGGAAAAGAATGAATGCATTTGTAGAATGTCAGTTTAAAATAGGCTCCAGCTATTTCTGTTGCAGATCAGTGCCCCCTGAGATGCCCACTCTGGCATGGACGTCTGTAGATGCTGTAGGAGCTTTATGTCAGAGAATGTCAATGAAGCTGCTGTCAGAATACCTATCTCAGCCATATCCTGACTGTGCACAGGACCACTTTTTTTCACCTCAAAGTGAGCATACTTTTAACACCTCAGGCTTTCCCCAGGTTTTGTTAGCTGAATTTCCCCAGGCTCTTTCAGGCTGGAATACTGGAATACCAGTACAATTCTGCCTGCATTCCCTGTCTTGTAATTCATCTTTGCTGATTATCTATCACTATATTGTTGACCAGTTTAATGTAGAGACAACTTGACCAAATTCACTCCTTTATTAAACAATTTATAAATAAACTCATGAGATTGCTCAGATGACTCAAAGAACTTTATTAGCATATTGTGAATAATTCAGCACTTTCTACAAAAAGAAATGGCCTTAGGAAATACAAAATAAGGACACTATCTTGCCAAATTTCCCAGCTAGACTTTTTCTGGAGACAAAGGGCACTGGTCTGCTGCCAAAGTCTGTCCCCGTGAAGAGGCTTTCAGGCTTAACTTTTCATAGGAGGGCATATTTCCAGATACAAAACCTAAAAGTTTTTCAAAATTATTAGGAAATCCAATAATGTTGATAGCTTGGAGAAGTTTCTTCCATACAAGTAATAACTGGTTGAGACTACCCTACTTTAGGTGTTTCCAAAATACCAATCAAGTCAATATTGTAATTAATTTCCCAGTACAAACAGTAAATTAACTCAACTTTATGCCCATGTGACTAAAACTTAAGTAAAGTTTTGACTCTGAACTCAGAATGGTGGGTGTGTTGAGGAGGATCCTCTTGAAGAATCTTGATTATATATTGAATTTCGATTATAATCTTGCCAAGATTACACAATTATAACTCAAGAATGGTGTATATATAGTATGATCTTGCACAAAGGACTTCTATGCTATGATACGTTTTCACAACAAATAAAGAAAGCAAAGGAATCTTTCAGGAATGTGCCCAGCATAGGAGAAATTCTTCTTTAATGGGGATACCTGCTGTTCTTGGGGATTTTAACCTCTGCCTGTTTTTCTGGGAAATGTCTCTTCCAGCTGCAGTATGCTTGTTATCAGCAAGAGGTATTACTCTTATGTTCTCATGGGAGAGAAAAGATACATAGAGGAGGAAAATGGCATACTGCTGTGTTTAACTTTGTGGATATCCTAAAATACTGCAGTACTTTGCAACCATTGATGTGATCATGATCCTTTTGAAGTCGGTGGCACAGAACTGCCTTAGGCTCCAGTGGACATCAGGAAGTCTGTTAACAGGTCTCTCCATTCTGGCTGTGGAAAACAACCCTGGTTCAAACCCCCTGGAGTCCAGATTCTCCCTGCTTTCATTGTACTATCCCACACAAACAGGCCTGCCAGACTGGAGAAATAAGTACATTTTGGCACACGGGCATAGAGAAAGGGGATCTGGTTGTCAAAGATACAAATCTGTCAACTGTTAGATTGCTGCCATGCTGAGTTACTTCCTTTTCTGCCTCAGCTTTTCCCTCTCTTAACTGTGAATAAAATGTCATACCTGCTCCCAGTTACCTCTCAAGAGCAATAAGGATTAATTAGATCACATTTGTACACTGCTCTGAACGTGTAATGAGCACAATTGTTTATTCTTACAATTAAAGACTTCTGGACGTGAAGATTATGGCCCTGTATATACTGAATTCTGTGATTTCTACTTTTACAGTTGTAAGTTGTTGTTAAAAATATGCATAACATTACAGCTTCTTTCACCAGGGAAATGGTAACAGGCTGTTGTACAGGTAATAAGGCAACACACAACTCTGTTTTGCTAGTCACTCATCTCCCTTTTCTTTGTTTTCCCGCCAAAAGGGGTTTTTTGCGATGCCTGGGAAAAGGCAAGCACCACTGCCATGATTCCCTTTGTCTCATTCTTTCTCTGCTAGGAAGGCCACAAGTTCACATTTTAAGAGAAATCCTCTGAGATTCATGTGTGTGGTAATTTCTATAAAGCAGCTGGAAGTACATTTTTTATGACAATATCTGATTTTGTTTACAAAGGCCAAACCCAATTCTATTGTAAATCTCTAGGGGAAATGCTTTTAACTTTTATTTAGTTAATTCAAAATATTGAAGCAGTAGGAACAGCTTGCTTAGATGTCCATTGTAAAAGCAGTGATTTATAGTGTCAGTTACTCCAATGATAGTTTTATAGGATTAAATTATTTATTGCTAGGAATTCAAGAAAACTAAAACTAAATGCAAAACCAATAATGTTGTTATTTATTTTCTTTGGAAAAGAGGATAATTACTTTTTCTTGTCCCTTCTTCATTGTTTCTCACTGTGTAACTAACGTTTTAATTGAAATATGTGTCAGAGAGAGAAAATTGTAAGTTGCAACCCAACCCCTTCTGCAAGAATGTACAAATAAACCAACATTTTCCTATTAGTACTTTGTTTCTTCAAAGCTTGCAAAAACAGTCTTGAGAAGTTTTTCTTTCATCCTCCCCATGATTATCTAGGCTGAAGACTTCATGTTGCTCCTTCTTAAATCAGTGACAAAAGTACAATGACTAGCACAGTGACGTCCAAATCTTGATCACTTCTGCTGAAAATCCACATTTTCAAACCACAGTTTATGTGTTAAACACACACATTTTCAGGACAAATTCAGCTTGAATATGTCTTGCATTCTTGGCTTTTCTCGGGTATTATCCTCACTGTAAATAAAAATACAATTTTGTTTAGTGAGTAGTTCCTGTAATCTGCACTACAAGTATTTACCCTCCATTAAACTCTGCAAGGAGATGGGAAAATCAGGGAAAACGTCTCACTCCATCAAGGTCCATGTGAGTCTCTTTGCTACAGAGAGAAGCCCACTGGCCTCAGGGAACTTACTGTATGAGCTGGCAAAGACAAGAACTGATGGAGGAAAGGAGAAGAAAAAAGATCTGGGGGCACCTAATGTTTCAAAAAGTTACAGGAGCAACCAGCAACAAAAGCTGGATCTCTGACTCTCACTACAAAGCTCTGCAGATGCTGGAAGATGTTGTCTCAAGAATACAAACAGCATACAAAACAAGATACAGAAAAGATAAAAAACATGCCTTTGAAGGAAAAGTGTAATCTACATGACATATATTTGAGGTAGATTTTTGGTTTTTATACTGAGACATAAATAATAATGTTATATGAAATTGTGCATAAAAGGCATGAGACTGACTATTAGCAATTTTGAGGATCACAAATCAGACATTCATTATCTGCCAGTGTCCGTTTGTGGATTCCAGAAGTTTTGTTCACTTTAGCAGGTTGTTATTATTTGCTCAGAATATCACATCAGAAATGAATTACAATTATAGGCTAGATTAAAAATTCAGCTATCCACTCATGGAGTTAAGCATCTCGCATAACTGGAAACTACTCACATACCAGGAATACCAAGAAACGCGAAGAAACATATTACTGTCAAAAATGCCTTTTCAGAAACTGTTGGTTGAACAGTTATATGTAATGAAGCCATCCTTAAAACACAGTGTTACCTGAGAGATATTACATAAACAAAGAATGAAGGAGCTATAAAATGAATAATATTTGTAATAGAAGACCTGGCTAGTTTTGATAAGAGCTTAAATGTTAGTTTCAATTTCAAACAGATTACCATGAAACTGTTGATTGATGTGTTACTTGCCATACACTCTACATAAGAGACTCTGAAGGCACTGTCAGAGTAAGGCTGTCAGAAAACAAGCAGGCAAACCTTTAAAAATACAGCTTTAAGATACTGACTCCTTCCTGTGAAAAGCCCTTCATACATGAAAAGGCTATAGAAATTTGGAAGAAGGAGTTATGAGATCATCTGATAATCCTCCACTTTCTAAGAGTTCTGTGATGAATTAGACATTAAATAACCCCATCCAGATCAAATGAAATGGGTCAAATAGACAGAATTTACAAAGCTTCCAGTTTGTTATTCCTGGAAAGCTCCAAAAGAGCTTGGCAAAGAATGACAGAATGGTATTTTCTGCAGAAATGGAAGAAAACAGACAATGCAGTCCTATACTTGAAAGGATATGGCATCTATACTCCAGCCTTACCTGAGCCAAAATTAGAAGGTAAGTAAACTGTGGCACTACAACTAAAAGGTAAGGCACTTTCACTATTTGAAAAAGGCTTAACATTTGAAAATGAAGGTACTTGAAAGTGATTGTTTTTGTTTATTTAACTGCACCTAGTATACAAAAAACAAAACAAAACAAAACAAAAATTAAACAAGCCAGGGCTGTGCAATGACTCCTCAACTGCTACTGATAGGTCTTTGAAAAGACACCCTCAGGCACCTTTTTCCTGTAGTGAATTGAACTAGTGAACTCATTCTCAGCATGCAATGGAACTTTGCACAAGATGAAAAGACAAAGAAGTAAGGTTAAGGAATAAAAATACTTATGGTTCCATTGGCTCATGAAGGACTGATATCAATAAACTTCTGGAGTCTGGGGGAACATATCGGCAAAGATGCGAGATTTCTTGATGTCTTGATGTGTTAGAAACCACAGAAGCACCTGAAAATGGTCACATAAGAATCAGGGCTTCTTCCCCCCAAAAGGTGGTCCAGCTGAAGTGCATCTACACCAGTGCACGCAGCATGGGCAACAAAGAGGAGGATCTGGAAGCCATTGTGCAGCAGGAAAATTATGATATAGTTGCCATCACGGAAACATGGTGGGATGACTCACACAACTGGAGTGCCTCAATGGATGGCTATAAGTTCTTCAGAAGGAATAGGCAAGAAAGGAGAGGTGGTGGGGTAGTCCTGTATGTTAGGAAGTGTTTTGGTTGTCTAGAGCTTAATGATGGTGATGACAGGATTGAGTGAGTGTAAGAATCAGGGGGAAGGCCAGCAAGCTAGATATCATGGTGGAAGTCTCTTATAGACCACCTAACCAGGGTGAAAAGGCAGACAAAATATTCTATAAGATGCTGAGAGAAGTCTCACAGTCACTAGCCCTTGTTCTCATGGGGGACTTCAACTTACCAGATGTCTGCTGGAAATACAATACAGCGGAGAGGCAACAGTCTAGGAGGTTCCTGGAGTGTGTGGAAGATAACTTCCTGTCACAGCTGGTGAGGGAGCCAAATAGGGAATGCACCCTGCTAGACCTGTTGTTTATGAACAGAGAAGGACTTGTGGGTGAAACTGTTGAATGTTGTCTTGGGCGTAGCAACCACGAAATGATAGAGTTTTCAATTCTCAGAGAAGTAAGGAGCAGGGTCAGCAGAACTGCCACCTTGGACTTCTAGAAGGCAGACTTTGGCCCGTTTAGGAGACTGATTGACAGGGTCCCTTGGGAGGCAGTCCTGAAGGGCAAAGGAGTCCAGAAAGGCTGGACATTCTTTAAGAAGGAAATTTTAAAGGTGCAGGAACAGGCTGTCCCCATGTGTCAAAAGATGAGCCAGTGGGGAAGAAGACAAACCTGGCTGAACAGAGAGCTTTGGCTGGAACTCAGGAAGAAAAGGAGAGTTTATGACCTCTGGAAGAAGGGTCAGGCAACTCAGGAGGACTGCAAGGATGTCGTGAGGTTATGCAGGGAGAAAATTAGAAGGGCTAAAGCCCAACTAGAACTTAATCTGGCTACTGCCATAAAAGACAATAAAAAGTGTTTCTGTAAAAGACAACAAAAAATGTTTCTATAAATACATTAGCAACAAAAGGAGGACTAAGAATCTCCATCCTTTGTTGGATATAAGGGGAAACATAGTGACAAAGGGTGACAAAAATGCTGAGGTACTTAATGCCTTCTTTGCCTCAGCCTTTAATAGTAAGACCAGTTGTTCTCTGGGTACCCTGCCCCCTGAGATGGAAGACAGGGATGGGGAGCAGAATGAAGCCCCCATATTCCAAGGGGAAATGGTTAGTGACATGCTACACCACACAGACACACACAAGTCTATGGGGCCAGGTGGGACCCACCCAAGGGTACTGAGGGAGCTGGTGGATGTGCTCACCAAGCCACTTTCCATCATTTATCAGCAGTCCTGGCTAACTGGGGAGATACCAGCTGACTGGAGGTTAGCAAATGTGACGCCCATCTACAGGAAATGTCGGAAGGAGGATCCAGGGAACCACAGGCCTCTTAGTCTGACCTTGGTGCTGGGGAAGGTTATATAGCAGATCATCTTGAGTGCATCATGTGGCACACACATGAAAGCCAAGTGATCAAGCCCAGTCAGCATGGGTTTGAGAAAGGCAGGTCCTGCTTGACTAACCTGATCTCCTTCTATGACATGGTGACCCACTTAGTGGATGAGGGAAAGGCTGTGGATGCTGTTTACCTTAGGAAAGCCTTTGACACTATTTCCCACAGCATTCTCTTGGAGAAAATGGCTGTTCATGCCTTGGACAGGTGTACTCTTTGCTGAGTAAAAAACTGACTGGATGGCCAAGCCCAGAGTGGTGATGAATGGAGTTAAGTCCAGTTGGTGGCTGCTCACAAGTGGAGTTCCCAGGGCTCAGTATTGTGTCCAGTTTTGTTTAATATCTACCTCAGTGATCTGGATGAGGGTATCGAGTGCACCCTCAGTAAGTTTGCAGACGACACCAAGTTGGGTAGAAGTGTTGATCTGTTTGAGGGTAGAAAGGTTCTACAGAGGAATCTGGACAGGCTGGAGTGATGGGCCAAGGACAATTGTATGAGGTTCAACAAGGGTAAGTTCTGGGGCTTACACCTGGGTCACAACAAACCCATGCAACACTACAGGCTTGGGGAAGAGTGGCTGGAAACCTGTCTGCCAGAAAACCTGGGGGTGTTGGTCAACAGCCAGCTGAATATGAGCCAGCAGTGTGCCCAGGTGTCGGAGAAGGCCAATAGCATCCTGGCTTGTATCAGAAATAGTGTGTCCAGCAGCAATAGGGAAGTGATTGTCTCCCTGTACACAGCACTGGTGAGGCCACACCTTGAATACTGTGTTCAGTTTTGGGCCCCTCACTACAAGAAAGACATTGAGGTGCTGGAGTGTGTCCAGAAAAGGGCAATGAAGCTGGTGAAGGGTCTAGAGAACAAGTCTTATGAGGAACAGCTGAGGGAACTGGGGTTGTTTAGCCTGAAGAAAAGGAGGCTGAGGGGAGACCTTATCACTCTCTACAACTACCCGAAAGGAGGTTATAGAGAGGTGAGTGTCAGTGTCTTCTCCCAAGTAACAAGCAATATGACAAGAGGAAATTGTCTCAAGTTGCACCAGGGGAGGTTTAGATTGGATATTAGGAAAAAATTCTTCACCAGAAGGGTTATCAAGCATTGGAACAGTCTGCCCAGGGAAGTGGTTGAGTCACGATCCCTGGAGGTATTTGAAAGACATGTAGATGTGGCACTTAGGAACATGGTTAAGTGGTGGACTGGGCAGTGCTAGGTTAACAGTTGGACTTGATTATCTTAAAGGACTTTTCCAAACTAAATGATTCCATGATTCTAAGGTTCACTATGTAGTTACCTGATTTAGCTTCTGCCATCGACCACTGTTGGAGACAGAGTATCAGGTCAGAAGGACCTTTGATTGTGGCCATTCTTATGCTCTTAAGGATGTCATTATATAGTACAGAATAAGCACTGTACTTGCAAACATAAACTATTTGTAGATGGTCATCTGCCTACATAAAGAGAAAAAGAGGAAATGATATTTGAAATCTTTCATGGACTCGCTCTCCAGTAATGAAATACTGTTTGCCAGGCTGCTAGGCAAACAAATAAAAACAATTTCCAGCAAACTGAGCATCAGAAATTAACTAGGTTTCACACAGGAAACACAAAGTAAAAGAAATTTCGCTTTTCATCCACAATGAAGAAAATGGGGGGATTTTGTCAGAAAGGAATGAGAAGATATCTGCATGTCTACCTGGAAAAAGAACAGTTATGTTTGGCATATTCAGACTCTAGGAAAAAAAATCCTTTGTTAACAAAAATCCATTTATTACTAAAAACATTGGATCTACAGCAAATATACTGGTTTTTATGTAAACCTAGATTGTTTTTAAGAGGAGTCTGTATGTGTTTCTGAAGACATAACTAAAGAATTATTTTCATTCCCAAAGGGTACGGCTGAAATTTTTAATGAAATAAAAGATTTATAATTTTAGGTAACTCTAGGAAGAACAACCCTTGTTTGAGGAGAGGAGGAAACTGAGATATCTAATTTAAATAATCTAATTTAAATCAGTGGACATTGTAAAAATCATTGTACACTTACTTACAATGTAAATCTTATGTATAACAAACTAATAGAGAAAAGATGGCTAACAAAAAAAAAATTTAAATTAATCCCAAGAAAATTATCCAAACAATGTTTCACAGAAAACTGAAAAATGTCAGTCAAATAGAACCCAATATAATTTTCATTAAACTGGAGAGACAATCAAGTTCACCACTCTTGGAGTTAATAATAAGTAATGTGAGGAGGTTTTATTGTAGTTAGTGATGGTTATACAAGAAAAGAATGACACTGATAAAGAAATAATTGAAGAAATTAGTTTCCTGACATTGATAAGAAAGAATTACTTCCAATAAAGTAAAATATGCAATCAATCAACTCAAGCAAGGACATTCTCATGTGAAAGATGGAAAGACCACAGCAGGAGTTACACTATAGTTAATGACCTAGAGCAAAGTGTAGGTCACAAGATAAATATTTAAACAAACTTTATGAGAGCTCAGTCCCTTCTGGTGAAGGAGCAATGGTTCAACAGAGTGCAGTGCCATTGGTTAAGACATCATGCCATTCAGGCCTTGCAAATGGCATGATGGAGCATAGATGGAGGACCCATGCCATCCCAAAAGTTTTCTTTAAAAAAAATATCACACTTGAGTGCATAAATGTAAGTCTTTAGTAGTGATTTTACAGGGACATTTTATAGCAGTTGAAGATCAGGCTGACTAGCTTCAAGTTAATTTTCTTTTAGCAGGGAGGGATACATAGATTGATGCAGTCTCTCTTTTTTTATTATTGTCTTGAAGTTATTTTATCCCATCATAAAATAGGCTAAACTAAAATGAAATAAGGAATGTCTGTAGCTTGACACAAAAAATTTAATAGCCAAAACCCTTATGCAGTTTTGAAATTTTCTCTTAACCCCTAAATCAACTGCTTTTTTAAAAAAAACAAAACAAAACAAAACAGAAATATTGGAGGTTCTCCCCTCAATGAAATTTTGGGCAATAATTTACAGATAAGATGGACAACAATGGTCCATGATATGAAGGTAGTAGTTGGACCTTCACCTTGTCTCTGAAGTTTACACCAAGTAAAAGCACCTGGAGCAGAAACAAGAGTCTCCAGCAGCCCCTCAGAGGATGCAGGGTGTGCCTGAACACCCTGCTGCAGCACCCTACCCCAGCCCTTAGGGTTTCTAGCACCAGGGTGATTAGGTAGCCAACAGAACTGAGCTGATATATGATGTGTAATGTTTCCATCCGTATTTATTATATTCCACAGATATATAAACCGTCAGTATTTTCAGGCAGTTCTTATGAAAGAAGAGTAATCAAAAATTAGCTGTATCTTCATTGGCTGTTACTTCGAAGTAACTGATGCCCATTGAAAACCCCTACTGCACTGAAACCTACATCTTTTACTTGCTCTCCTTGTAACCCATTTGAGAGTCTGTCACTGGATGATTAGCTCACTATCCTGCTCAGATGAGTATTGCGCAAACTTTGATTTTTTTTCCCCTCTACCTCAAATGTCCTTCAAGATTCAACTTGTTTAGGCAATTGGTAGCATTAAGCAATAGCTGTTACACAGTCCACATATTTCTGCTTTCCAGTGAAGACTGTAATGCTAATAATTCCTATAATATGAAATGTTTGGGGATCATAAGGTCACAAGATGATATTAGGTAAGAGAGAGCGGTAATGGTAACAATGGTGAAATTACTTTTGCAGATTTTGCGTTCTAGCCCCCTTAAACATTTCTTCCTTTCATGGTTCTTCCCAGAATATTTACACAAGAGGAGAAGCGCAAAATCCTGTCACCACTGAGACAGAAACTAAAGAAATGGTTCACATATCAGAGACTGACACAATGGCAAAAGCACCAATAGAAAGATATTTATACAGTTGAAGAAGATATTGACACACAGTTGATAGAAGGATATTGATATCTGCACTGCAAGATAGGCAATATGTTAAAGTATTATATGTATTTTTAACACATTTTTATGTTTTTCATATATTTAGTATTAATAGTATATAAGTCTGAATATGTATACACTCATATAAATGCATCATCATATATGTTGAATATAATTGTTGACTGAATTCAGCATCAGAAAGCTCTCTTATACTCTAGGACTTGAAGAAATTTTAGTCCAGATAAAGATCAAGGGTAGTCATAACAAAGTCATAGGATTAGAAGACACTTTATTGGATTGAGTTTTTGCTATTATTGACTGGAGTATTTTCTGTTTCTGCTAAGAGCTGGGGATTTCAATTTAACCAGTTTGATAAGACATACCAGCATAGTAAGAAAATTATAACCAAGGACTCTTCTGTCTCTGCTTTTAAGTTTGTTACAAGCAAAACTTTGATTACACGTGTCCATCCTCTCTTATCACATCATATTTCACAACAAAATTAAGACAGAACCTCACCTGGAGTCGTTTCTGCTTAAGCCATATCCATGAAACAACACCCATGCATGTCAGCTGAAGATCTTCATCTCCCTACTTCTCTCGTCTCCCTTTCCAATGTCCCTACTTTACTAGAGCTTTGTTCTTGAATAATATTTTAAGTATCTGACAAGATCAAACAGTTTTATTAGCTTGCATTTTTAAAGGCCCTCCAATTTGATAAGAAGCTCATGCTCTCAGTGGATGCTTAATGCAAAGAGAATGAGCTATCTTTGAAAAAAAATATTAGAAATGTTGTTTCCATGTTTGTAGCCTTCGGACCTGCAAAATGCATGCTATGTCTTAAAAAGGAAGCACTGATCATTTGATGTGAAAAGACATTCCTTGTAGCAGATGTTTTTTGGTTGCTGGTCCAAATAACCATTTCTCTGAAGGTGCAGTAGAGTGCAATGCATAGTTAAAAATATTTAATAGCCAGAGGGTTTTGCCCTTCAAATATATCTCCTGTCTGCATAAAATGACCATATGAGAGAAAGATATATTTCAACAGTGCACGTGAGTAACTCTGCTTCTTTATAAATGACTATCTCTTTGAAATGGTCAGTTTCCAGATAGAAGGAGAAAAAAAAGAGCTGAAGATAAATGATTACATCAACCATTCTGAGCTAATAATTCATAGGTGAAAACATTTACCTTCTTAAATACAGCCCTTATGATCCAAATGAGGTAGAAGACTTAGGGGAGGCACAACAGTGCACACATTCTGTCATGAAACACAGAATCACCACTACATCATGGGAGCTGGGAAAAATTATTGAATATTAGTAGCTCTTCCATTTGAAAGGATCATTTTACTTTTGGGTTGTCAAAAATAAGTACTATCATGGAAGATAATAACTAATACTGTGTTCTAGCTGTGTAGCAATTTTTATTCCCTTTTTCTTGGAATTCTTGGCAGTTTAAGGACCAGTGATGGGGACAATATGTAGGTTTCAGTGAGAATGGGTATTTGGATAAAAGAACTTGAGCCCTGTGATCAAAGGAAAATTACTACTGATAACAAAAACCATATTTTTATCTCCACAGCAAGTTTTAAGTGCACTAAATTGCTCACAGAGCAGCTGTATTCTTATTTTATCTGCTTAGATGTCAAATGGTAAAAAATGTCATAAAGTCATCAGCATTACTTCAGAGTAAAATTGTTGTTGAGGAGATAGATCAGGTTCATAATTTTATCTAAATTGTTTTTATTTATAATGGACCCATGTGACCTACAGAAAAATGTACACTTATCACAGGTCATTTAACACAGCCATCTGTACATTTCTTAAGAATGAAACTTTCATCATAGTGTGACTTTTGTTCAGGATATCAATCTGGTTATTATGCCTTGGCTTAATTCACTCTCACAATAAAATCGCACTTGCACTTGGCAGATGAAATAAGGAATAATGAGGTACTTGCAGAAATTAGATTTCTATATTGTAATATAATCAGATTTTAATGAAACAAATACTATATACCATTCATACTCTTTTGGTTTATGATAAATCTCACTGAATTAATACAAGATTTGTTTTGGTGTCCAGGAAGAACTGTAATGATTTATTATTTGAGGTAAAATGTTGCCTTATCTGCGTAAAATCTATTAAGGCATTATATACAGCCTTTATTATTTCTCTCCTATTGGATAATTGGAGGTCTACAGTATTATTTACAGTGATGAAGTAGCAACCTTAGCTCATTTTACACTTTTCAATTTCATGCTTGTCTTCTGTAAAATCTTTTCCATAAATTAACTTTCAAGAGAATATGGATGCAGCACAAAGTATAAAACTTAAGTACGTATTGATTAAAATTGTATTCAGAATCAATGAAACTAGAATTTCTGGTGAATGTGTGTTACCAATCAGTGTAAACTTTGCTTATAAGGCACATATTCTAACAATAGCAAACTTAATCAAGCCACGTTAGAAATAGGTAAGTCAGTAATACCAAGATAAGTAGCTGAATGTTTACAATAGTGACACTGAGTTTAGTTGCCATGATTAAGTCTATGTCACCTACAAAACGCCCTTGACCTACACCTCTTTTCTTGCACAGTCTGTGAGAGACTGAAATGTCCTATGACTGTCTCAAAGCTTGCTTGTGTTTGTGCAAACCTCCAAGAGAAGCTGCTGTGGCCTGTGAATTGGTCTGGGGGATGTCGCCCAGGGAAGCGGGAGTGTATTGAAGGATGCACCCCCCCACTTCCTTGTGGTTGCATTGTCCCGACCCTTTAGACAAGCCTCAAAGGGGCAGACGTGTGCTGAGCTGGCCCCATCCTGTAGCCATTTGTGGCTCTGTTGTGTAGGCCAGACCCCATGCATGTATTGCTAATGAACTGACAAGAGGCAAACCTTCCTGCCCTGAAGCCAGATACAACAAAACCTGTTGGACCAGAGGAAAAAAAAACTAAAGGTGTGCAGATATGCTAATCAGCGGATACGATGAACTTAAAACGGCAGCAGAAAATTTGCTCAGTGTGCATCCACCGTTGAAGCCAGATCTGTGTGCACCCACCACCGAAGAACTGAAGACTGAGGACCAACGGGACGCCGCTGGATCCATGGTGGTGACTATTCTTGCAACCCTGTCCCGCATCCTTGCTTTATTTCTGTCTTTTCCTTCCATTCTGTCCTATCGCTACCCCTCTTCACTTTTTTTTTTTTTTTTTTTTTTAAATAATAAAACCCTGTTTTGGATATACGGCATTTGACCTTGTTTGTGTCTTAATCTCGCTCTTGGGATCATATCGAAACCTCCCCCAACATTGGATCAGGACACAGTCATATAACAAAGAAATGAAGTTAATATCAACACTGAAGTCTTAGTATGAGTTTTTGCTGAAGAACTTCAGGAACTTAACTGGATTCTACATTTAAAGGTGAGCCATTGTGGGGTCCCCAGAAATCAGTGCTCTGAAATACATCTCCAGAGGGAAAATCAGATCTTAGATATGTCTCCTAGAGGTGCCATCTCTCTTTAACAATTTCATGATGAATAAATTCTTAACTTGGGTACATATTACCACAATGAAAATGATCCCACATGTCTATAGTTCAAACATTTTCCCAATATATATACATAACAAAGTACAGATTGAGGGGACAAAAAAGTCTTAGAAATTCTGTACAGAAGGAGGCATTTGTTTCACCAAGACAGAGAACTGTTAGCAATATAAATGGATGAGCCAATTACTGGTCTTATGAGCAAAAGAATTTTTGGAAGCTGCATGAATCATTTAACCTGAACATCTGATGCTCCCTCCCAGATTTATAGTCTTCTACTCTCCTTGTTGTTTTTTGTTATTATAGCCTGGTGATTTGAAGGATCCATGCCGCCTTACCGAAGTGGATATTTTTGTTACACCCTTTACAGGAAGTGATACTGATTCTAAGTTGTTCAAATTTTTATTCTCATTGTAACTGATTTAAACAGTACTTCATATTCTGCCAAACTTCAGTTAGACTACTATTGCTGTCCTTTTAGTAACCTTCCCAGTGGAGCTGTTTATTTGCAGCTTGAATGGAATGAAAATATCATTTTAGAGAGATAACATGTTTCTTCATATTTCTCATTTTCATATGCTCTTGCAGAGTTATGTGGGAAGACTCTCCATTAGGCTTCTTTTGCGTTATAAACATAATTTATTTTCTCGGTACAGTTTTTCTTTCACACTTAAGCCTATGGGTCACTTACACATTTAAGTCCACAAGATGTGGCTTTTTCATCCTAACATCTGCAAGCCAATACTTTGTACAAATTCTAGGTGAAGGTTAACTACTGACTCATAAAATCACAGCTAGTAATGGTACCTTTTAAAAAAGTAGTTTGGGTAAGCATGCAGATGGATGTACACTGTGAAGTATTTGGAACAAAGATGTTTGAAAAGGATGCAGAAAGTTCACAAATAAGACTAGAGCCCCAGTAAAATGCTCTGTCAGGAGATAAGTGGTACACTGTGTATTTTATCACCAAAAAAACCCTGACAGGAGACTTGTGTATGGTGTATACTTGTTTATGGTGTATAAGTACTATAAAAATTAGGCCCACTCCCCCCCCACCAAAACCCAGTTACTCTGTGGACCATTAATCTCTCAGAGAAAAAACATAATGAGAGTCAAAGGCTGCAGATCAAAGCCACACAAATCTATAATGGAAACAGATTTTATAGTAAAAATAATTAACCTGCTGAAATCTGAAGGGAAGAAATGGTTTCCACTGGTGACATCAGCAGTGATGAAGTGTGTAAAGTCCATTAATGCTACTTTGCTATATACTGCCCATCTTTTCATAGCTTGAACCTCTAACTTCCCGATTTAAGCAAAACTAGTGAATACAGGAAGACAATAGTAAGCAAATATTCTGACAGATGCTTTTAAAATTATTTTATATCAGGTTTGGTTAAACTATGACAGTGTTTCTTAATTTGTGCAAATCAATTCTTCAATTACTAACAGGAAAATATCTTATCTAGATTTCTTTTTTTTTTTTTTCCTAGCAGCCCACACTGCTGATTTTCTTCTTTTGCATAAAAGAATACTTCTCTCTCTTTTCAGTCTTACCACAAATAATTCCCACATTAACATTTTACTTTGAAACATTCCCTCCTGGTTTCTTTATACTGTCTATTAAGCTATGTCTATTTGCATTGAACTTTGTCTGCCAATTATAAATCTAAATTGACAAACCTAAATTATGTGACTTCTTTGTAATAATGAGTCCATTTTTTAATATCAAGCTTTAATCTCTGCTTTACTTGAATTTAAATAAATCATCAAGTCAAACCATTAAATAAGTCATTTCAGAAACAGTCATTATACGTTTCAATATTTATTGGCAGTGTTGTGATCACTCTTCTATTCAAAGGATTTTTTTTAAAGGTACACTTGTATATCATTAAAGGGGAAAACAACAGAGAAAGGAAATGGAAGAATAAAAAAAGAAAGTGTAAAAAATCATATTCAGAGGTGTCCAATTTAATATGTCCTTTTCTGCCCCATATCCGTATTGAGAAAACAGGAAAGTAACTGAACACAAGGAAACACTTTTTCATTGTGAGGGTGACTGAGCTCTGGCCCAGATTGACTGGAGAGGCTGTAGCATCTCCATCCTTGGAGATATTCAAAAGCGGTCTGAACATGATCCTGGGCAACTGGCCCTATGTGGCCCTTCTTGAGCAGGGGGAGTGGACCAGATGACCTATAGAAGTCCCTTCCAGCTGCACCCATTCTGTGATTCTGTGACGTTATGCCATTGTTTTGCAGCTCGACTGTGGTTCGTCTAAGCGAGTACAGTGGAGAATGTATAGCAAAATAGAATATTTTGTAAAAGAGACATCTATACTGTCAGACCATCTGGGAAGTAAGGAAGTAGAAAAAGTAATTTGAAGACTGCAGAAACTAGATCAGGAGAAGTAGATTACAAACAAGAGCAATAATTTCCATGCACCTCTTGAACTTGAAGTCAAGGGTAGTATTTAAAGAACCGCATGAGCCAGAGCAGATGAGAAAGACAGGAAAATATGTGGTCAAGTCAGCACAGTCTGGTATTGCAGAAACTTCCTTACCTGACAAAAGAGATCGGTAATGATCCCTGTGGCCCATGTGTCAAATGCAGTGTAAGTTAGTGCAGTACGTTTTGCAGCTGTTTAGATTAGTTGGGGTTTGGGAGACAGGCTACGTATGCTACTCATTCCAAGGCTTACAGCAAAAGAGCATCTGAGAAGGTGAATAGCTTCATTCACTTCCCCTGTATTTTGCTTTTGCCAAGAAGGACAACCCCTGCAGCTGTGAAACAAGCACTGATACTGGATAAAATGTGAACAGGTTGTGACAGCAACTATACAAATGCAAGGTATTACTGACATGCATGAATGAGAGATAATAAGTGTGAAATCAAACAGTCAGCATTACAAAGCAAAATATGTAACGTAGTTACGTTTTGACAAGTGGCACAAAGCTGCAGCTAAAGCAGCACAACAGTGGAAAGGTGATGATTTGGGTTGACACCACAGGAGATGAAAGTACCCAAGCATGCATACTATCAGAATCTACATCGATACAGCCTCCTTTAAAGATTGCCACAAGATCAGCATTCTCAGTTCTTAGGCAGGTAACAAATGTTAGCTGCTGCTAGAATTGAAGGACTGGGATACAAAATTCATGGGGTTTTGTTGCAAGGGTTGCAGTAGACACAAACTGAGGATAATATTACCTGTGAAAGACCTGGCCATGGAATTGAACCAGTCAACGCAGCAGCTAGTCAGTACAATGTTCCACTGCATAAGGACTTGGATTTTGACATAATTTTAGCAATACATGATAGGGCAGTGGTATTGCATTTTTTGCCAAACTAGTCCATGGGGATATACATTCATGAGATACAAGGATGCCCTAAGCTTCCTCATGGCCAGTCTTTGCAGGGTATATCTTTCAGAATTAGAGGTTTCTTTGATAGTTATATGACACCGTAGCTGTTGGTCTATCACAGATTTAAGCTGCTTCAGTGAAATTTTTTTTTAGCGTAGGAGTTCACTCATAAGATAAAGCCTACCCTGTATTCTGTGCATTTCAGAAATGAGGTTCATAGAGCATGTTTAAAGTTAATGCTATGTTAAGAATAGTGGCCTGTGATTTGTCAATGAGCTTGGTTTTCCTTAAATATCAAGTTACATTATAGACAGGGCATACACCAGAAGGAAGAAAAAACAAGACCCAACTAGACCAGAGTAGACCGGATGAATGAGCTTTCTATATTCAATATATATTCTATACTTTATATGCCATGTGACTCAGAATAAGGTACCAGAATAAGGAAGAGGCAGTTGTTGACTAGAAAATTTCTTTCTAAATTCTTTAAGTAGAGATTGATTTATGTCCTTAAAATAGAAAGGTAGATTCCTTTCAAAATCTTGCCTTTCTATATATTTTATTTATCATACAGTAGTTATTATCAATGTTTTTGACACTTTTTATGACAACAATGTGTTTTGGCTATATTGTCTCTTAAGTGAGTAAGCTTCCTGGTCAAACTGTATGTTCTAAATAGCCCATTTTTCCTTTGGGCTTTGTATGAGACTATTTCCCAGCTTCTCATTATTCTCACCCTCAACTTTGAGCCCCATCTCTTTCTCTATTATCCTTTCAGCAGTGAGGTGAAATCTACTGAATAAAATGTGTCAGTGGACAGCATGCTATTGACTTTATATGATCGTGTTAAAAATATTGTAATATTGTTCTCCACGATCATGCTGTTTGTTCAGTTGACCGGCACATACTGAGCAGAGGTCTTTAATATGTTGTTCACAGCAGAATGCAGTTTTAGTTTCCAGATCCTAGTATCTCTCTGCTATCAAGTTACTGAAACTGCTATCAAAACAGTTCTGTATTATTTCCTCTATATACTTTAGTGTACAGAGCATTATTCAGATGTGTTCTCTTCCATGTCTATGTTTTTCTGATCTACTTATTAACAGTTCCAATATTATCTGTGTTTTCTAATTCCTTCTCTATTCCTCATCTATTATCCCTCTGATTTTGATCCCTGACTTATGTAAATCTCTACCTCCACTCCTTAAATGAACCAAAAGTGTTTATTTAATGTCTAATGCTATTCGTTTTAATACATGGGCTCCAATTCCCCACTATCATGCTTGAGGATAAACTGTTTCTTCCTCCTCTGCCTATTGCTTACTCTCTTCAAGAAACTGTTATTATTCTTCCTTGGTCCACTAATTATTTTTTTACTTGCTCTAGTGATTGTTTTACTCAATCCATTGAATTTTCTACTGTTCACACTCTTTAATTATCATAAATGCTGTTTTTACCCTTGCTGCCGTTCTCTTTACATCTTTATTTTAACTGCATTAGTTTCTGCCACTTCTGCATATTGAGATTTAGTAAAGCACTTCTGTGAGTAAACAGAGAGTATTTGTATTTTGCAGTGAAGTGAATTTTCTGGATTTTGGTGTAGGGAACAGATTAATATTGCCCTTCTGAAGATATAACATGTTGACAGGTACTTACATTACATGGCAGATAAACGATGATGATACCAGTTTTCCACTTTTCTGGCTGTACTATTGATCTTGTTTATCAGCACTACCATAAAATACCTAGCTATTCAGTATGTTATCTCCCACAATTAGGTGAATCTCATTAATCCAATCTTGTATGTTATCTGTCTCTGAACTTGTAATATTTTAATTCAGTCTTGGAAAATTGTTTACAGCAATTGAACAAGATAGTGGAACAGTAAAAACAAGCTTGTATTCTCTGTTTCAAAATCTTATGTAGAATCTTTTTTTTTCCTTTCTTCCAGAGGCAACTTCTGGCTTTGTAGCATTTCTAGAACTGTTATCATTGCCATGGTAAGAAACCAAAGGAAACTACCTTTCTTTCTAAGGTTAAGTATGACAAATTTCCTTTTTTCCTAACCCAGCAGAACTGCTCTTCTTCTATCCAGATATAAATGAACCTCACTTAACATTTCAGGGAGGGACATATATTCATATTTTGCATCTATTTCTCATGAATAATTGAATATTCTCAAGAAAGCAATTTCTGAAATAATTAGAACTAACCTGTAATCAGGAAATCTGAGGAACAAGACTGCCTCCAGATAAACAAAGTTTAGCAGAGCTGAATACTGGTCTGCTGTGTCTCAAATCCAAGAGACTGTGTTTTGCCTGTATCATTCCTAATGTTCCTCATGTAAAAAGACAGTTATCTACAATCAATCAATTTGAGACTGCTAATTATTTGAAAAGAAACTAAATCTCTTCCACTTCAGTTCACTCTTTTTTTTCATCCCTTAGTATATAAACCAGTAGTCATGAGTTCTGGACCCTATTTGTGGACTGGGTGCATGATTTAAAGCCAGCCCCTCTCTATGACTCAATATATTCCTCACAAAAAGAGGATTAATGGGGCATAATGAGGAGACTGTACACTGCAATGGGTGCCTGTAACAGATGTTATGGAAGTGCAGGATCTTTGTGATTACTAAAGAAGAATAAGGACTTGACTCTTGTATTGCCAACAAGTTTTGCTTATCTGAGTCAACAACACCTTGAGGGCGCACACCACCTAAAGGGTGTGCCAAGACCCCCCTCCCAACAGAGGCTGCTCCCAAGGTGGATTAAATGGACATAAAGTTGAGTCTCCTCCATCATCTTCCCTTGGCGACTGGGGAGTATTACTTGGTCTCTTCCATGAGAAGGTCACAATTTTTCTTGATCCTAACAAGGAATTCCTCAGAAGCACAGGGAGGCCTCAGCCAGTCTGTCTGCTCATGCATAAGACCAAACTGAGCTCCCGACTTCTTATGGAACATGTTGTTTTTCCATGCAAGATACAACATTCATTACAGTGATATCCTCTCCCTGCCCCTTAATTTTTAATACAAAATTTAAAAGGAAAATAGTCACGTAACTGTTCATTTTGCACATGGATGTTTTCTCATTGGACAGGGATGAAGCTTAACAATTTTAATTAGTTTCATTAAGGATTTCATTGTAATTAGCACAACTTCTATTTCAAATAAAGTTGGAATTTACTGTGCAGTGAAAAAGTTTTGAATCATGAGACACTACACTTATGTATTTTTTATCAAAACATTTAATTGCACATTAAAAATGCATTACATTTGACAGACACAAAATAAACTCTGGAGAATAAACATACTGATTTGTTTTGTGTATCTTAAATGAATGTAAAGCATGACTCCAAAACATTTGTTTCATCTTGGTAAGAGATGGGGAAAGCCACTTGAGTTTCGCAGCTCCCTCCATAGAATAATTTCATGACAATTTTGGTGGGTATGAGGAGGTGCATTCAGGCTGCCTCCTCCTGTTGTGGAGATTCTGGATAGCTGAGGGTTTAAATCACCCTCTGGCAATTGGAATACTTTCTGATTGTAAGGCTATGTCTGTGCTGTTAACTAAAACAGGGAGAGGGAACATTTCTGTGTCCTGAGGACAAACAGCACTGCCTGGCTGCTGGCCAATGTATACAGTGCTTGGCCATAGGTCTCCCTTAAGGCCCCATGTGGTGTACATCTGGACCCAGCACATAATTATTTGTTTTTATGTACATTTTTCAGTTCAAACAATATAAGAGGCTACAGTAATTTAAAGGCTATGTTGTGGTTCATTAGAACAATATTTAAATATGACATTGAGGACTTGTGTTTCATATCCTTGTCAGTGATGTGAAGGTACCAAGGGAGCCTTGAGGATGTACAATCTTCTGGAATATCTTGGGGAAACACTCTGAGAAGGAGGGAACTAAACCTGGTTCAGTCCTATCCTGACACAGAGAATGGCCCTGACATGTTGCACTCCCCACAGGTATTGCTTGGAGAAGAGCTTATCTAGTTTGTACCAAAACCATGCCAAGAAGCATGCTAACAGTTCAGCCCTGTGGATAGTCAGCAGCACAGTGCTTATTCCAAGGTCCTATTTTATTTAGCAGGAATAAAGAGAGCCAGTTTAATATGGATTTCAGTCTTCTTCCTTGAAAAGTTCTTACTTCTGTTATATAGACACATCCATTTGGGTGCGGTAGTAGTACTATAAAACTGCTCAGTATCAGCAGAGATAGTCTTGTTGTTGTGGTTTAAGCCCAGAGGGAAACTGAGCACCAAGCAGCAGCTTGTTAACTCCTTCTCCCTCAGGGATGGGTAGGAGAAAATAAATCAAAAGGCTCAGGAACCAAGACAAGGACAGAGAGGGATGATTCACCCATTATGGTCACAGGCAACAGACTTGATTGGGGAAGGAGGAACATCAATTTAAATATCACCACCACCACCACTAATTTACCAATCAGAGCAGGACAGTGAGAAATTACAATCACATCTTAGAAACACTTTCCTCCCACCCCTTCATTCTTCCCAGGCTCACCTTTGTTCCGGATTTCTCTACCTCCTCCCTGGCAGTGGACAGGGGGCAGGGAATAGGAGTTGCAGTCAGCTCATCACCTGTTGTCTCTGCTGCTTCTTCCTCCTCAGGGGGGACTCCTCACACTCTTCCCCTATCCCAGCGTAGGGTCCCTCTCACAGGAGAGAGTCCTCCATGAACTTCTCTGACATGAGTCCTTCCCACAGAGCTGCAGTTCTTCATGAACTACTCCAGCATGGGTCCTTGCCACAGGCTGCAGTCCTTCAGGAACAGACTGCCCCAGCGTGAGCATCCCTTAGAGTCATGGCCTTCCTTGGGTGCATCCACCTGCTCTGGTGTGGGGTCCTCCATGGGCTGCGGGTGGGCATCTTCTCCACTGTGGACCTCCATGGGCTGCAGGGACACAGCCTGCCCTCTCACCACGTGCTGCAGGGGAGTCGCTGCTCCAGCACACCTCCTCCCCCCTTCTCCTTTCTTCAACTGACCTTGGTGTTTGCATAGGTATTATTTCCCCTGACTCTTCCTCATCTCCAAGTTCCCCTTCTTAAATATGTTATCACAGAGGTGCAGCCACTGCCACTAATTGGCTCAACTTTGTCCAGACTTGGGTCCAACTTGAAGCAGGGGGAACTTCTAGAAGCTTCTCACAGGGGGCCACCTCTGTAGCCCCCTCTACTCCACCATTGCCAAAACCCTGCCACAGACAAACCCAACACACTTTACCAATGGAGAAAGATACACTGATCTATGTCCATATTAAGGGCACTGTTCTGCTTTAACTCCTTTATCAGTATATTTTAAGAGATATATAACAATGTTCCCACTAAGGCTTGTAGCAAGGTAACTTTAATGGCAATAAAGTCAAATGTTTACTAGATGACAGTCAGTACAACTTTCCTAGTGCTGTGCATACTTCCTGCTTGTGTTCTGCACTAAGCTATTCCATGGTGCAGCAACAGACTTTGGCCTATTAAGTCTGGCTTTTTGGTCCATCAGGCTTCTCTCTGCTGGACAAAAACTTATCTGGAGCTTTGTTATCCGCCTGGTTTCCGCAGTGGCTTCTTGACAAAGAAAAGAGATACTTCATCTTACTTGATAAATACAAAATATTTATCTTCAAATTTGATAAAACCAAATGTATCTTTCAACTTCATAGAGAGGAATCTCTATTATAGGCCTGTGAATCTTTTTTCCTTAATCTCAGGGCTTCTGCATGTTTTCATCTTAGGAGAAAGCATATATTCACAAACTCAATCAACACAGCACATTAGACCACTTTCATTTATGTCCATAACAAAGGTTGAATCACATACCAGAACAAGCCTACTTTTCAGACCCCTCTCCCTTGTTTTAAAGAAAGTTTTAATGGTCAACATTAATATATTACACTGTTTTAAAGAACTGTAAACAGACTTTGGTAAGATCTTTTCCATGTGAGAATCTGTGAAAAAATGTGTTGATTTTAAAAATATTTTTTGACCACAGAGGACACTCCCTCAGACTATTACACTCTCTTCTCAGTCAGATGCTGGGAGTTATTTCAGGCTTTAACCAATTTTAAGACATATGTTTCATGCAAACATGCTCTCAAAAGTAAGACAATGCTTCTCTTTTTTGTCAACAAAAGATTGCAGATACCTGAAGGAAATCAGAGCTCTAAACAAGATTTTATTCTGTCAAAAACAGTCACGCCAGATATAAAATGACAAATTTTTATTGTTCTTTATGAAAAGAAACTTTTCTCTGAGACTAGAAGGTGCTCCATGAAGCAGCAGGAGCTTCAAGAGAGAATGACAGGTACTTTGATTTGAACAAGAAAAATGAAAGATCTTAATGACTCCAGACACTGTAGGGTCCTTACCTCATAAATATGTCTGATTCATATTCATTGCATTCAGCAGGCTGAATCATTTCAAGCAAAATGATAGCAGGAAAAAAAAATCTGCTTTTTCTCATGACTGTTGAGTGGCATCACTCATTCTTGAAATTATTTTTGCGTAAGTAGAAAAATTTTCCAGGAGACCTGTGGAGTTGTGGGCTTGGTTCTCCAAATCATTCACTGACGATGTTAGGGCTCTGCATATGGACTATATTGCAGAATTGAGATCTAAGGAGTTTTAGTAAATCCTTAATTTCCACTAGTGTCATTGAAGACATGTCATATCCTGGGGAAGGATTTGTTGGGTTCCATTTAAACCCTGCCTGCCAGACATTGTTCTGAGATGTTCAGACGACTTTTTTCCTCTATTCATCTCCTCCAGCACCATGATTCCACAATAAATATTTTTAAAGTTATTCTAATGGTTGTTCTTCAGATGTACATTGGATGCACATTCTTGCTTAGTTTGTAAGAAAGCAATTTGTTTGAGAGGAAAATGCTTATTTCATTCAGAATTTTGTGGCTGACAACTGCATTAAGGTTCCAATCTTTCATCAGGAATTCCTCATAACACTTTGTATGTCTGACAATTTGATTTATCATTGAATCAGAAAGTCTTGGAAATGCTGTTTTCCAAAAATATCCATAATTTGTGTATTCTGAGTTGTTTTTAAATTACTGTATTTAATGGCTTTGTGTGAGGTGCTTTTTAAGCAATGTTTCTCTGAACTGCTCTCATCATATGGACATTAAAAGGGTACAAGTGGACACTTCAGGACTGATGAGCCTCCCTTCATTAACAATTCCAAAACATGAGAAGTTAATAGCTATTATAATAAAATCAGTAAGCTAGTTCTCTTTGGTGCCAGATTCTTGACATACCCCTTTTTCTTCCTTCATATTTGGAGATTTTTTAGAGAAACACATATTATTTGAGCAGAAATAAATATTTAATACATATTATTGAACTTTAAGGTTGCTTTTCTCAAACATTATTGATCCCACAGTAGAATCCATTACAGGCTAAGGCAATAATTCATATATCCACACTTAAAGCTCTGGGCCTGTTTAAAACCCATGTGGCCTTACTAGACTGCATTTTATTCTTAATTATATCCATGCTAAATTAGAGCAAGTATGTTTAAGTCAGTTGAGAATAGAATCTGGATTTCTGTCATTGCTATTCAGGAAGTTTCCTCATTAATTTTTATCCTCTTCCTTAATGTCAGCGCTCCTTCCCCCTTCCCCTCAATATGTTTAAGAAATGATTGCTTATCTGATTCTCAGGATTGTTCATTGGAACAATGTTTGTCAAAGTGTCACTTTGCAACTTGGATTACTATTCATCTGTTGTCAATTCTGTACTCTTTTTTTTATATTGTAGGGTGTAACATTTCCTAATAATGAAGGAGAATGTTGCTGCCAGCCAGAAATTTAAGCCATAACAGAACTTTTCCCATTCCATTCAGGAAAGTGATGCAAAGGTCATTTTTCCAGGTAACTAGTAAGATCACCCTTTCATTTTCCTGACTTCATGGCTTCCTGGTTTATACTGCAGCAAAAATAAAATAATTTGTCTCTGCTTTAAAGAGCACACATGACCTAGCTCCACTCACCTTGTTGCTTCTGTCTCCTTCACTACTGTGAGATCATCTACCCCTGCTAATCGGTCAAGTTTGCTAGACTTCATCATTTGGTTGTTCTCTTTTTCTAAAATACCCTAAGAAAATCCTCTGTGCTTAGACTGCTAGCATGTTAGGAAGGTGATTGGTAAAATTGCCCAGATTTGTCTCTTTGATGCCTTAAACTCCCTTTGTATGCTGTTGTTTTATCTCATTTATGCTTCAATGATAAGCTGTTTGAAACAGGGATGTTGCTGAAGCAAAGACTCTGCCCCTTGACTAGATCAATCAGTAATAACAACTCCAGCAGAAGCAAGAAGATGAATAATATAGTGTAGATAAAATGTAGTAAAACCTACTAATTTTATTTAAAAATAGGTAATTTTCCAGCATATTCTTTTGATTTCTCTATAAACAATTGTAGAGGAAAATAACAGAATTCTCCATTTTCCTAAGCAATTTTCTCATACTGGCTAGTTACTACTGTGTTTCATGCTGACCATTTATATAATGTATCCTCAAGAACAGCTGCTCACATCACTACATCACTTGTAATTGCTTAGTTTTAGCAAACCTTCCAAGAGACTGCAGAGAAGTGATGCCAAGGAATTTCAGAAGACCCAGGCTAAAATGCATCAGGATCTGATCTGGCTTATCTGAGCACCAAACTGAATGGACAAATAATTTAACAATGGGTGAAGGATGTCTAGCTCAAGGTGGAATCAGTCCAGTAAGAAATGAAGTCCAGCAGATCCAAACAAAAGATGAAAGACTTCCTAAAAGCAACAAAGCTCAAATGGATCAAGCCAAAATCAATATGCAGATCTTCAAATAAGAGATGACAGAGTTACCTCACAAAGTCTGGCAAGAAGGGAACTGTGTGATTCTTTTGAAGAAGTGAAAAGTGCCCATGGTAAGTAGAGCAGAAGGGAAGAGAGTCAGCAGAGGTCCTGTGTTCATAACGAACTACTGTAGCAGGCAGCTGTACTCGAAACTGTGTGGGGACTCATCAACAATGATATTGGGATGAGAAATGTTAATTACAACTGAACAGCCTCCTGGTTTGGCAGAAATCCCAGGACAAAGCGGTGGCACTTGGGCTGCAGATGCAATATTTTATACAATCCCTGCTGTTAAAAATGCTATAGTTTCCTCATTTTCATATATTGGTTACAGAAGAAGTGAAAACAGATTTTGTTTCTTTCAGATAGAATCTCATGTTTTTATAGTGATTACAGTAGCAGGCTGATGGTCAAAAGTGTGGGTTTTTTTTCTTTTCTGGAGCTTAGAAAATTTAGCTGCTGTTTAAGCACCAAGTGTACTACCAAGGTGGAACTCAATTCAGTGATTATCATACTGGGACAAATGACTTCACTATTTTATTGGAGAAAATTCATTACTGTACAGAATTTGTAAGGAGCTTCTAAAGACAATTATGCCTTGAGCAAGCAAGTTACGCACCAGTAGTCCTGAGACACAGAGACATGCCTATGCCTGAGGACTACACTCAGAGTTCCCATGGAGACTGATGAATTGCAAGGGGGGCAGGCTGCCATCATGATTTCAGGGGCAATTACATTGCTCCATGACTTATGTCACATTTTGTATAGGACACACTGGAACACTTTCCTTGTTGAACTTGAACATATTTGACAAAGTGCCTGTAGAAACATCAGCTGGGTGCGAAGTATCTATTCTCTGTGAAGTTCATCAAGGTTTTAAAAGTTTTCAGGTTCCCCATCAGGATATAACAAGACTTTGAGAACTGGGGTGACATGTTTTCTAGAACCGACAGAGTCCTTGGGAACTGCATATTCACAATGGTAACTTTGGTCAATTTGAACCACTTAAGTTTTCTTGATTGTTTGTTTTGTGATTTGTTTGGTTTGTTTTGGTTTGTTTTTTTTTTTTTTTTTTAATTTAGACCTGTGTTCCCTCTTTTATCAAGGGGGCATACCCTACCTCATTCTCAACCTATACCTCATTTTCTCAGTATGTTCTGTTTGTAAAGATAAAAATTCCTTAAAGAGGTTGGTGATGAAGTCAAAAACTTGCTGGAGTATGTGATATGGAGCTATTCAGTGAGTAATTAGAGTTAGCAGTTTGGGTCAGGCATAAGTTTCTCTTTCCTCATCCCTTAGAAAGGCTTTCCTTCAGTATTACATTAACCTACCTGCTTTATCATTAAAAACTCATTGTACTTAAAAGCTTGTCTTCAAATTTCTCCTAAATAATCATCAAGGAATGCAACACAGTTAGAGCTATTCCACTCTATATAGGATAAAATTAAACATTTATTAAAGCGGAAGAGAGACTGATGACCTTAACCAAATGACTGGGTAATCACCTTGCTGAGGGAGACCAGGTTCAAATGACTTCATGATTTATTAATGTGGGCACCACTCAGTGCATTGGAACAATATAAATTGAAGCACTGAGGTAACTAAAACTCCAAGAACATAATTTTTATGTCACTAGAGCTCTATGCCAACAGATCTGAGGAGAGACAAATACTTCCAGAATTGAAAAAGGACAGCTCAGATGAACGAGGTTGCTCCATAACTTCATCTTTTTCTAAACCTGTACTAGAATAAATGTAGCAACATAGTAAGAAAACAGGTTTTAAGACAAGCAGTGGGATATAGCAAAAGGAAAGAATGTGTGTATAGTAAAACTAAAAGTACTGAAAAGCACTAAGACTTGAGTTAGCAATTTATTTGCCTGTGCAGTTAATTTAAATTGAATGTCATCAATATTACCGTGGAAATGAGTGTGATATGTTAACTGTCCACATTTATTCTGAATTTTGTATTTTGCAGAATTCTTCATTCACTTTTAGGACATACTTCCCTACCCTCCAGGTGCAATTCCCTGACTGGTTCCTTTATGTTTCTCTTTCCTGTCCTCCATATTAACTTTTCTATGCCAACAACCAAGATCAGCAAACAATGCCATAGCAAAGGAAAAAAAAAAAAAACCTCACTAAGGCAAATACTGCAGTCTCTTTTTGGTCTGTGAAACAGCATTACAGCCAGTTCTCAGATCATTCCCAGCTTACCAGCTGGCTGACTGGCACAGAGCAACTGGGATGGGCTCAGCTGTTGCAGAGCTTGCCAGTAAAATTGTTGCTGTATTAGTGGAGTGGTTGGCTAGGTTTTAAAAGGTGGAGGATAATAAAACGGCAAGAAGGAGGTGGAAAATAATGAATATCAGCCAGTTGGTTGTAATGGTGCTAGCTAGAGATAACAGTTCATGCACACTGGTTGATACTGCTTATTATATTGCTGTTGCTCCTATAAATTACTTTACAGCGGATACCTGTCAGTCATGGGCCTTGATTTACAGTGTAAGTGCCTAATGTGAAATATGAATATCTATCCTTGACAATAAGAACCATTAGAGAACCTAAGCAAGAAAATTTGTCATATTAGGAGCCATGGATGAAAGATTGCTGGGAGGATTTGCATGTACATAATTTTTGTCCCGTGTAAACTTTATACAGTTTCTACGGGTATTTTTCTACTCAAACATTATGGAGTTACAAAAGTCAGCTTATAAAAGCCAAGAAAGCTTTGCATAAACATATGAACTACATTTGAATGATGTGATCAGAATCATCATGCTGATACCATTCGCAGCTGGAGCAATTAAGGATTATTTTTAGAGGGTTTAAGAGGGAGTGTGGTGGAAGATACTAAAACATTTTTGGTATTGTGGTTATTTGAGCATAAACTTTGTATGTTGACTTGGTTAAAAAAACTGTTAATGACCTTCTGTAGCAAATTAACTGACCCTTAAGGATGACCCTTAAACATGCTGATCAGGACAGTTTGCTTCTTGATCCCTTCCAGGCCACGGGGAGGGCACACATAGCCATAGGATCAAATCTAAATTATCTGATTTCACATTATGCCTAATTTTAGGCATTAGTCTCAAGGCCTTCAAAAGCACCAGTCTCCATTTTTTCTACACAAGGACTGTAGGCACTCACTTAAGGACGTCTTATTCACTAAGTCACTTTAAAGTTAGATGCAAATTAGCTACCAAAGTTAGATGCAGCACAACTATTGCGATTCCATACCATACTAGATATTACATCTACTACAGTTAGATACTTTTCCAATTATATAAAAACACAACAAAGCAGGCATTTGGAACACGAAGATTATATTTTGATTGTTGCCTCAGGTTAAAATGTCAAGCAGGTTGGAATTACTTAATTTTAAACAAGATTGAGATTATAAAATGAGTGTGATAGAAGTTAGATGAAACTTTGTGGATGCTGGGACAAGCCTGTAATTCACAATACCTTCAAGAATGTAACATGAAACAACAGGAACCCCTACTCAAACACAGACCAAGTGGAAAACTGAAGGGGAAATGGTTGCTAGAAATTTTCTGGGTATCATTTGACGGAATTGTGTTTCAGGAAGATCCAAAAAACCTTCAAAAACAGGGAAAAAGAAGCAGCCAAAAAACAACAAGCAGAGGTAAGAATCATACATTTAAGAGGAGGGAGAATTCTGTGTCTAAGGAAACTTGAAAATTTGGGCAAAGAAATAGGTTTTTATTATTTAACTGTAATGGAGTCTAAGAAAATAGAATTTTTTGTGCATTCTTTGTAAATAAACAGGACTGTATCAAAGAAATATCTGACTACATCACCAAATTACTCCTGGCTGTTGAAATGTTTTGAAAGACCCATGGACTGGCTAACTGCAAATGTCAAAAGAAGGTAAAATGTCATGATTGTTCCATCCCACTTGTTAAATAGCTCATTAAAAACAAACAAACGAAAAACCCCCACAAAGTGATACCTTGACAAGGCTTTATGAAGGCTTCAGAACTTGAGTTCAGTTTCTTGGACTGCCTTGTATTCCCAAGGAAATACCTAGAATTTGTTTCTATTTGACATGCAATTAAGATTCAATTGAAAAAATATATATCTCTTTAACCATGGCTTTGAACTAAGCCACAATTCTGCTTTAAATCTCTTAGCCTTTATTTTATTTCTGGCACTTTGTGTAAGAGAACGTGCTTTGTGACAAGATGTGCTAAAACATGGACTGTCTCTGGGATAAACGTGATACCTTAGAAACAGATGAACAGTAATTGAGATGAATGCTAGTGAGGCCCTTTTGAAAACCTCATAGCTATATTCAGAGAAAAGACGGATAAATTTTAATATTTGTATTCTAAATTTTGAACAAGGTGATTCTATGAATGGCTACACAGCTGTCCATATTGAGAAACACAAAGAGTGACTTTGTAATTAAAAACTAAGCAGTTAGTACTGTCTCTGGGGATGCTCTGGAACTGTGATAAAACTGATTCATACGAGTGACAAACCCACACGTATGATAGGCAATTTCTTCTGACACCTCTATCAGCACCAGAGCAGCCACTGAATAAAGAAACAAAGCTGTCAGAGATGGACAGATTGCAGGAACGTGTGGTGTTCCAATTTCACCCACCAAACCACATATGCAATGTTTTGAGGCAAAAAATTGAGTCACATATATTATACAAAGTGTACTGTTAAATCTTTTGAAGAAAAATGAGGACTGGTGTCACCCAGCCTAAAAGTCAGGGAAGAACAACCATTGAGCTTATGAATAGGATCTTAGTAACATTTTGTATTGCTAAGATAGAAAGTTCAGCTATGATCTTGACCATCTTCTAAAGATCTCTGTTGCTCCACAGAATAGAGAGGGAATGCAAAATAACTGGGTTACTAAAATGTTAAACATGTATAGTTAAATTAGCTAATTGAGGCCTGGGTGCCAGAAGAAAGGAGACAGATGTACTGGGCAAAAAAAGAGGCTGAGGAGGGGGCATCACAGTTGTATTAATTTTCTACCCTTGCAGAATACAAGGGATAATTCAGTGAGAACTGGTGAAAAAGTCTCCCCAAACCAGAACAGAGGGCAAATGAAAAGGATACTCAGCATTATTCTAGACAACAGAGGGAAAGCCACAAGTGCAGAAGAGAGTTTGGTAATACTGTAAAAAGCCTGTCTCAAAATATAGGAAATCACTCTGGAATTATCCAAAGTATCACAAAGCTACATTCAGACTATTATTAGGTGAAAATTGCTTTACCAAGTCTCCAGCATCAGAATACAGGCTGTAATTACACTGTAGCCATGCTTTTACTATTTTTAAAAATCACTTTTATACAAAGCTATATGATTTCAATCAAGTTCTAGGATCTGTTGAGTGGTACTTCAAATCAAGCCATTTTTCTTTCCCAAAATACAAATATTTTCTTCACAGAGACAAGATAGCACAGTGCTCCTACATTTCCCTGGACTCAGGGCTGTAAGAAACATACACTTCATTGCAATGTCTGAACAGCATAAGGTGCCAGACACTGTTAGCTGTTCACCAGCAGTGCAGAGATGGTTAGTGGGAAAGTAACACAACAGGTTATTTTTCAAAACCTGTTCTAGTAATCTGGCTTAGATCATTGTAAGTGTTTTCAATTATTAATGGCCAGAATGCCTGGAAGAAAGTTCCATTTATTGCTTTACTCCCTTGTGCTGTGGTTGTTTTTTCATCTTTCTCAGAAATTGACAATAGAATCTCTCCACTCCAACCAGCAGCATTGAGAAAGGTATTTTATCACAAAATTGCTATAAATAAAAGATCTATATTAATTGCATAATTCTATAGGCTGAAATAAGATGTTAAAACATAAAACTAATGATCAGAGATATTCTGGAACTTTCCCAGTCTAACATATTTTTAATTTTTCTTGGGGAAAATATTTCTTTAAATACATGTATTATTAATCTGGTAGGCAGAGTAGTTCTCTTCCTCTGGAGCAGTTTGTTTAAAAGAGGATTTCCACAGGGAAAGGGCTGTTTGCAATTTAGAGCCAGTGCAGCACAAACTTTGTGCATAGTGTTGGTGTTCAGAAAACTTGTATTGTATTCCCAGGGCTGGTGTCTCATCACTGGTTGATCTTTGAATACAAATTTTTACAAAGAAAATGATCACTATGCAGTAGTTACATATTAATATGTATGCACTCAGTTTTACTATCAATGTTTATGTTTTGAATCACACTAATCCAAACTGTATGATTCCAATCAGGTACCATAAGGCTTCACTATGTAGTTAAGCAACATTTGAGATTAAACCATAGATTTTTTACAATGTTTAGAACATTTTCTTATTAAGGACTGCAATACCCTCATCTGTTAAATGGGGAAGATGCTGGTATATAAATTTGTAAAGTGCTCTGAGCTCTATGTAGAGATCACTAATAATGATTACTATAAATCCAGCTCTGATAGGTATAGCATTAGGAAAGTATCTTCCTCTATTCACTGTGACTTCACACTACGATAACTATAGGTGCATGTACTAAACATACTAGATAGCTAGTTTTTATTTCTTGTCCTCTATATAACCGTACAAAGCCTTAGAATACTGTGTTATCATTGCATCTATTGCAAACTCAATATTTAGTATACTACAAGGAATAAAGGAGAAAGGCAGTAACTCACACTGGATTAAAATTCTTCTTTAGAACGTACTGTATTAGTGTATAAGCTTTAAAATATACAGCCTTAATATTTTATGCTGTGTTAGTGTTTAGCATTATTTTCAAGATATAGCCTTTCCTTACCCCTTTAAATAAAACTTGACATGTATTATAGTTGGTAAATTTGGAATATTTCCTAAATTACTTAATTTTAGTTAACTTCTGCATGACAGATATAAAATGCTATAAAAATATATAATTAATGATTAGGTATTTTATTAACTTGCTTAACAACCAAACCCTGAATTAAGAAAGGGAACCATTTAAAAACTCTTGTCTTTAACTCAGTGCAATGCCAAGTCTCTCCATTTACAGCTTTGTTCATATTCTGCTGTGGTGTGGTAATAATGATGTCTGAACCTGATCATTGTGTTTCCCTTGTAAGTTAAATGAAACTCTCTGTTTCAGCTGTTCTCTTAAGACCAGAATCCCTCGCCTGGGACATGTGGTGATGAGATGCCTGACAAAAGTACACCTTACAGGGATACTTTTACTTTTGTTTTGAAACCCGAGTGCTTAGCTGATTCAGAGTCCTATTACTCTCACCACTGTGAGCATTGTATAACTAGGCACATGGGAGACTCACTGATAATTTGGCACAGCAAATGGAAAAATGGTAGTATTGCAATGGCAAGCTGAAAATAAGCTGGAAGACCAGACTCCTGAAAAGTACCCTTTAGAAATGTTTGAAGTGTGATCCAGTTTAATGATTTTATATTGCTAGCAAGTTATGTAAATCCAATTACTCACCCATAAAAACTGTATCTCTAAAGAAGTGAATGTCTTTCATGTGACGAAGAACATAAAATTTGCAGGTTCTTGTCCAGAGCCAACACATTTTCAATCACACGGATTTCAGCATCCTTTAACTTGCTCAGAATCTGTGTTTATACTATGTAATAGTTACTGGAGTGAATAAGGTTTTGAGAACCTGGTAGGTGGCTGCTGTTGTTTAGGACAATTTTTTACATCCTATTTTAAAAGGCAACTATTTTAGTCCACCAGGTTACACATCAATAAAAGAACATGCTGCAGATGCACAAAGGCACATAAATCCAAATATACTATCTCAAAAGCAACTAGTTTAGCAGTCATTGAATCCTGGCTGCTTCCCCGCCTGGCCCAAAAGTTTCTCATGTCAACAGACCTAGAAAGCTGAACTCTCTCTTCCACCTAACCTGCAAAGGAACCAGAGAAAGAGGTACTAATATTTCTAAAGTGACATGTTCAGATACGGGTTCAAACATTCCTACCAATCAGAGAGGCTTTGTGTCTTGACACAGTGAAGTTGGAGGTGCTTTTTCCCTGTAAAAAGCAATTAGAAGGACACACAGCCACTTGTCTTTTATACAGTATCTTTATGCACAGCTTTCACGCTAAATGTGAGAGACTCCTCAATTCAAAGGCATCCAAACTTATCTGTAGAAAGCAACATAGTTACAAAGCTGAAGGGTATTTGTCAGAGAATCATAGAATCCTAGAATCTTAGGTTGGAAGGGACACGTAAGAATCATTGAGTCCAACTCCCTAGTCCTCCCAGGACCACCTAATGATAAATCATATGACTAAGAGCTTTGTCCAGACATTCCTTGAACTCTGAGAAGCTTGGTGCCATGACCACTTCCCTGGGGAGCCTGTTCCAGTGACCGACTGCCCTCAATGATGTCTCATCTATTCTTTAACCTGGGTCACAATACACTGGACTGGAAGTTTCCTGGAATCAGAAGGAGAGCTAGAAGGAAAGAGAGACGTGCTGTAATTTGGTGGTGAGAACTCTCACTGAAGCTGGCTATGACAAAATACTATCCCAAAGTATGTATCTGATGTTTGTCAAATTTGGTTAAGACTGGATAGTTGGTTCAACATTAGTGGAATCTACTGACAAACATAAAGATCATATATCCCTTGTTTCTCTAGAAACCAAGCTAAACCCAAAAACATAAGTTGTACATATAATCAGTTTTGAGTGTGCTTTTTAAGCTGGCCTTGTAGCTTCAATTAGACATTGGCATTTGATGCTATTTGAGAGGCAAGACTGAGAAAAAATCTATCCTGCATTGGAGTGCCAAATTTGAATAGTTTATCATATGTTAATATATTCAGAGCTTTGTTTACAATCCTTTTATCAACACTTTATCTGCTATTATATTCTTTCTTCAGAAGTTATCTTTTTTTATGGTGATTGTTCAATTCTAGTCCACCTAAATAATGTAAACTTCCTTCTATTGTTAGCATTAATGGGTTTTGTTTTTACAGGTGTCAGCTTGTTTATTTCTTCAGTTTTGATACCTTATTCCAATAGATAATCTTAAATTATTTATGTTTGTTCCTTGTCCTACAGAGTGGTTTTCTATTCAAAATCTAAGGTTTAATTGTATCTCCAACATATGACTGAATAGATATTAATACACTGAAAACTTGTGAAAAAAATGATAGACCAATATATTATTATTATATTGTTTTCCAACCCTGAATTTTAACAGGCATATGTTTCTGCTTACTTTGCAGCTAAGCTAAGAAAAGGGTCAGCAGATTGCACAAAGCTGGTGGTGAGGGGAATGTAGTGCCCATTGTAATCATAAGTCCCAGTGGAAAGAAAAATCTCTTGATATGTAAGGGACAACCAAAAGGGACTACAGTTATAGAACCATATGCTATGTAAAGAACATGCAAATCTTGAAAGCATACTTTGAAAGATGTAAACATTTTTTACCAGAAGTTTGTAAAATACTGGCTATGAAATAAAAATATCTAACCTTCAACCACAAATATGCCTGATCAACCTCATAACCTTGTATGATGAAATTACTGGCTTTGTAGAGGAGGAAGGAACAGTGGATATTGTCTAACTAGACTTCATTAAGACTTTTGACACTGTCTCTCATAAGATCTTCATAGAGAAGCAGATTTAAGTATGGGCTGGATGAGGTGGACTGAAAACTGGCTGAACCTCTGGACCCAGAGGGTGGTGACCAGCAGTGCAAAGTCTAGTCAGAGGCCACAAACTAGTGGGGTATCCCAGGGGTCAATACCACATCCAATCTTGTTCAACATCATTAATGATCTGGATGATGGAGCAGCGTGTACTCTCAGCAAATTTGCTGATGACACTGAACTGGGAGGAGTGGCTGATACACCATACCATTGTGCTGCCATTCAGAAAGACTTGGACAAGCTAGAGAAATGGGCAGACAGGAACCTCATGAAGTTCCACAAGGGGAAGTGCAAAGTCCTGCACCTGGGGAAGAACAACCCTATGCACTAAGTATAAGCCAGGGGCTGACCAGCTGGAAAGCAGCTTTGCAGAAAAGGACCTGGGGATCCTGGTGAACACCAAGCTGAACATGAGCCAGCACCGGTGCCCTTGCTGCAAAGAAAGGTAATGGTATCCTGGGCTGCATTAGGCAAAATATTGCCAGCAGTGTCGAGGAAGGTGATCTTTCCCCTCTACTCAGCACCGGTGAGGCCACAGCTGAGTGCTGTGTCTAGTTCTGGGCTCCCCAGTACAAGAGAGATGTGGACATACTGCAGTGACTCCAACAAAGAGCCACATGGGTGATTAAGGGACTGGAGCATCTCTCCTATGAGGAAAGGCTGAGAGACTTGTGACTGTTCAGCCTGGAGAAGAGAAGGGTCAGGGAGGATCTCATCAATGTATATAAGTACCTGAAGGGAGGTTGCAAAGAGGATGAAGCCAGGCTCTTTTCAGTGGTATCCAGTGACCAGATGAGGTACAAACTAAAACACAAGAGGTTCTGTCTGAACATCAGGAAACTCTTTTTTACTGTGAGGGTGACTGAGCACTGGCACAGAGTGCCCAGAGAGGTATCCAGATATTTTTAAATGAAAATTGAGTATCAGGAGGGTCAGTCACTATAGGAAAAAGGAAAGAGGGCAAATGATAGTTTAAAATAGACTCTGCACATGATCTTAGCCCACTACTCTAGAAAGGCTTAAAACTCAGCATATAGGTTCTTTGTAATCTCACCTATAAACCAAGCACTATAGTATAAGAGGGAATAAAAAACCTTTTGGTTTAATTGTATAGATCAGTTAATGGAGACTGTTCACAGTTTTCAGCTAGTAAATTGGTGTGTACTAGAAATCACAATATGATTTTCATTAAAATTGTCTTGAAAAGTACAAGCAGCCCTTCTCAAGTAATAGTAAAAGCATTCCTCCCACCCGAACCTAGTATATTCACAGGTGATTGTAAAGATGCCAAATCTCCAGCTGACTGATTGTACTTATTTGTAAGCCTGATTTGTTTTGGATTGGTCAGAGCCCTGACCAACCCTAGGAATAGACAAAATGGGCAGCTTCACAGAGTGGGGTGGAAAGGCAGGTTATCAAGTGCTCTCCTTCTCTTTCCATTGCTTCTCTTTCTGCTGCTACCACACAAAGAGAGGCGGGGACGTGCACCCATCCCTAGATGTGTACCATATGTACCCACCTACCACTGCAGAGGTGGGTTGTTAGTCCAGTCTGGTGAGAACAGAAAGTCTAGCGCTACAGGGGACTCTTTTGCAACTCCATCCATTTCCTTACTCAGCCCTGGCTCTAGGCTTAGTATCTGCACCAGGCTCTTCTCCTTTCTTTTCTTAGCAGCCTGGTAGGCAAGGAGGTTACACTGCAGCACTGAAGGGGAGGAAAATACTTATTTAAAGGGAGTGTTTGGAGATAAATACCAATGGAGAAAGGAAAAAGTCTGGAAGTCCTGGTACCTATATGAATGTGGGGAAAGGAGGGAATGGCAGGTAATAGGCTATAGGAGAGGAACAAAGTCATGAAGCCTTCACTGATTTTTATGGTTCTTCTCCTGCCCCACTACCGCCATTTATGGAACTTTTCACTCCTTTTCTTTTGTCAAGTCACCTCTGGATACCACCCTGCCATCACCACCAAACTACTTTGCAATCTGAAGACTTTTAACGTCTACATTGATTTTTTCCCATTCTCCCAGGAAATCTGAATCTGTCTGTGGTCAGTTCTGGGACAGAGGAATGCAATTTGCTGATGATGGCTTTGGCTAGATCTAACTATATTGTTCCTAAAGGAGTCAAATTGCACTGTGCGGAATAAATGCTGAAAATCCTGTGTGTATTATACATACAGCTGATGAGATTCACAATATTAGCAGTCTAAAAGGTGTCCAGTTTTCTATGCTCACTTTGTCAACTAGAGAAAGATACGCTTCCAGAGCTTGATTCAGCCCATTGGTGTGACAAGGAGCTGAAAGATCAGCATATTGTGCTTCTCATCCTTTCTCTCAAGGCCAAACTGTGCTCATTTGGTCATTGTATGTTTGCCCTGAGGATAAGAAGGGTCTTCTGGCCCAGTTCCTGGTTGCCTGTTGTCTTGGGTGAATGTCTGTAACGTGATTCAGATTTTTTGCCTTGATCACTGAAGCTGTAAGTCACTGCACAAAAATAAAAAAAAAAAAAACAGGCAAGGGAGTTCTAGGAATGGGTGAGGACCAATTGTTTATTGGTTAACATCTGTGGAGAATAACTGGCAAATACAGTTTGATTTGTTTGCATTTTCAATCCCTTTGTGCTGAAAGGACCGAGGTCTGCAAATACTTATTTATGAGTTCAGCTTTAAGAGTACAAAGAGTATAGTGGGGGTATCTCAGACTATGTTTATTGATTTCTTAGTACACTTTGGTGTATTTGGTATATTATGCCTCACACGACTGGAGTGCAGCAATTGATGGCTACATACTCTTCAGGAGGGATAGACAGGGAAGGAGAGGTGGTGGAGTGGCCCTATATGTAAGAGAATGCTATGATAGCTCGGAAGTCAAGTATAGTGATAACGGGGTTGAGACTGTGGGGATCAGGTTAAGGGCCAATAAAGCAGATCTTGCTGTGGGAGTCTGCTATAGACTCCCCAACCAAAGCAGTGAGGTGGATGAAGCTTTCTACAAACAGTTGGGAGAAATCTCACGGTCACTTGCCATTGTTCTTGTGGGGGACTTTAACTCCCGGATATCTGCTGGGATCACAGCACAGCGGAGAAGGAACAATCCAGGAGGTTCCTGGAATGTGTGGGGGATAACTTCCTCATACAGCTGATGAGTGAACCGACCAGGGAAGGTGCCCTCCTGGACCTGCTTCTTGTGAACAGGGAAGAGCTTGTGGGGGAGGTAAAGGTTGGAGGCTGTCTAGGGTGCAGTGATCATGAGATGATCGAATTTCTGATCCTTTGAGAAACAAAGAGAGGGGTTAGTAAAACTGCCACCTTAGACTTCTGGGGAGGCTAATGTGGTGGTTTAGCCCCTGCCGGGGTCTGAGACCACGCGGCCGCTGCCCCTCCCCCACAAAGGGAGTGAAATACAAAGCCCCGGGCTGAGATAAGGAAAGGTTTAATACAACAGAGCAACAGCAACACAACAAACAGCAACAATAACAATAACAGTAATAACAATGAACAGAGCAAAATATCTACCAATACAGCAGTGAGAATAGAGCAAATCCGACAGTACACACGGTAACCCCTTGTCCAGCTTTGACGCCAGGATGTGACGTCTGCATGGTATCTGAATAACCCGGCTAGAGCTCCTCCCCTACTTCTGGGGAAACTTAACCCTATCTTGACTAAACCAGGACAGCTAACTTCGACCTGTTCAAGAGACTGGCTAACAAAATCCCTTGGGAGGCTGCCTTGAAGGAAATGGGAGTCCAGGAAGGCTGGACATACTTCAAGAGAGAAGTCTTAAAGGCACAGGAGCAGGCTGTTCCCATCTGCCGAAAAACAAGCAGGAGGGGAAGGAGATCGGCCTAGCTAAACAGGGACCTATGGCTGGATCTCAAGAACAAAAGGAGAATCTATCACCTTTGGACGAGGGGCCAGGCCTCTCACGAAGACTATAAAGTCATAGTGAAGTTATGCAGGGAGAACATCAGGAGAGCCAAAGCGCAGCTAGAGCTCAACTTGGCTGCAGCTGTTAAGGATAACAAAAAATCTTTCTATAAATTTGTTAACAGCAAGAGGAGGATTAGAGAAAATCTCCCTCCCCCACTGGATGCAGAGGGAAACATGGTAACTAAGGATGAGGAAAAGGCTGAGGTGCTCAACGCCTACTTTGCCTCAGTCTTTAGCAGTGGAACTGGCTGTTCCCTGGACACCCAGCCTCATGAGCTGGGAGATGGGAAGAGGAAGCAGACTGACGTCTGCACAGTTGAAGAAGAGGTGGTCAGAGACCTGCTACACCACTTGGATGCACACAAGTCTGTGGGACCGGATGGGTTACACCCAAAGGCGCTGAGGGAGTTGGCAGATGTGTTCAACAAGCCACTGTCCCTGATCTACCTGAAGTCATGGCTAACTGGGGAGGTCCCACTGGACTGGAGGGTGGCAGATGTGACACCCATCTACAAGAAAGGCAGGAAGGAGGATCCAGGGAACTATAGACCTGTCAGTCTGACCTTGGTGCCAGGGAAGGTCATGGACCAGGTTATCTCGGGTGCCATTTAAAGTCATATAATGGACAACCAGGGGATCAGGCCCAGTCAGCATGGGTTTATGAAAGGCAGGTCCTGCTTGACAAACCTGATCTCCTTCTACGACAGGGTGACCTGCTTATTGGATGAGGGAAAGGTTGTGGATGTTGTCTACCTTGACTTCAGTAAGGCCTTTGACACCGTTTCCCACAGAATTCTCCTGGCAAAACTGACTACTCGTAGCTTGGATGAGCACACGGTTCGCTGGGTAAAAAACTGTCTGGATGGCTGGGCCCAAAGAGTTGTGGTGAACGGAGGTAAATCCAGTTGGCGGCCGGTCATGAGTGGTGTCCCCTAGGGCTCGGTTTTGGGGCCACTCCTGTTTAACATCTTTATTGATGATCTAGACGAGGGGATCGAGTGCATCCTCAGTAAGTTTGCAGACGACACCAAGTTGGGTGGAAGTGTTGATCTGCTCGACGGTAGGGAGGCTCTGCAGAGAGATCTGGACAGGCTGGAGTGATGGGCTAAGGCCAACTGCATGAGTTTCAATAAGGCCAAATGCCGGGTGCTGCACTTCGGCCACAACAATCCCCAGCAGCACTACAGGCTTGGGGAGGAGTGGCTGGAGAGGTGCCAGTCAGAGAGGGACCTGGGGGTGTTGATTGACAGCCGGCTGAAGATGAGCCAGCAGTGTGCCCAGGTGGCCAAGAAGGCCAATGGCATCCTGGCTTGCATCAGAAATAGCGTGGCCAGCAGGGACAGGGAAGTGATCTTACCCCTGTACTCGGCACTGGTGAGGCCGCACCTCGATTCCTGTGTTCAGTTTTGGGCCCCTCACTACAAAAAGGACATTGAAATACTCGAGTGTGTCCAGAGAATGGCAACGAAGCTGGTGAAGGGTCTGGAGCACATGTCGTACGAGGAGCGGCTGAGGGAACTGGGGTTGTTTAGTCTGGAGAAGAGGAGGCTGAGGGGAGACCTCATTGGCCTCTACAACTACCTGAAAGGAGGTTGCAGAGAGCTGGGGATGAGTCTCTTTAACCAAGTAACAAGCGATAGGACAAGAGGTAATGGCCTCAGATTGCACCAGGGAAGGTTTAGACTGGATATTAGGAAGCATTTCTTTACAGAACGGGTAGTTAGGCGTTGGAATGGGCTGCCCAGGGAGGTGGTGGAGTCCCCATCCCTGGAGGTGTTTAAGAGTAAAGTTGACTTAGCGCTTAGGGATATGCTGTAGTTGGGAACTGTCAGTGTTAGGTCAATGGTTGGACTGGATGATCTTCAAGGTCTTTTCCAACCTAGATGATTCTGTGATTCTATATTTGGGAGGAAAAAAACAAAAACACCAAACATGGCTACAGTTTGCTATATTGAATCACAACTCAGGCAGCAATTATTAGAATATATGAAGACAAAAGCCATTGTACCATAGCCTATTCTGCACTCACTCCAAAGATTTCAGATGTAAAGCAGAGCAAAATCTGACTCAGTGTTGCCCAGTAGCATTTACATCCTCGTTAAAGAACTTCCTTATTATTCTCCCAGTAATAAATTAAAATAACTCATCTTGGCAGACCCAGAAAGAACAAAGGTTTCAGATAGTGCATGTTATGTGCCTTTGTATTTAAAAACACAGAAAGGGGATTTTTCAGACTTCACAACTGACTGGCCTCATTTGCTTTCACTGTCATTTGCAGGAAAGAGGACTGAGTCTGCTGGGACTAATCAACTTGTATCAGCAAGAACTCCCTCAAAAACACAGTTCAGAAGAACGTAAAACAATACCTTAAAGGAGGGGTGCATTATCCAGTGTGGCTTGTGGTGTCTGCTTGTCCATTTTCAACGTTCCTCATTGACACAATATTTACTGTATTTGGTTGCAAAGGAAGACCAATAACCTTGCATTTTTCTTGAGTTTTAAAGTGGACCCTCATTCTCACTAGTGTAGCCAACAGTCACACTGTTGTATTTGTAACCAGCCCTTTTTATTACTCCCTGACACTAAACTCATGTCTAACCAGCTCTTTAACTTACTATGCAGAGATGTAAAATATGTCTTCACAAGTCAATGGTGGTATCATAAATACTCTATTATGGGATATTAATGAAAGGGACTGCCAAGTTACCCATCATACTAGCATAGCACAGGGCCCATAAAAAGCTAATAAATCAAATAATCTTAACAGCCCATCTACAATAAGCAACATATAAAAATGTGGTCTTTGTCAGATATATGGCTCTGGGTTCTCTTAGTCCTGGAGTCTGCTGACACATGTAACAAAAATAGCCAGTATAATGACCTTATCAAGTGTTACCAACCTCTGTTTATATACTACAAGTTCCTGCATGCACAGTACAAATTGTAGGCATCATAAAGGCACATCTGTTAGCTGAGTAATGCCACCTACCATATGCTCCATGAAAAGATATATAGAGCAAGAAGTTAGCAGTGGGGGTTGCTAAAACAGACTGGAGAGACTGCAAGTCCCTGGAAACCTGAAGAAACATGCTGCAGAAACACCAGCCTCCGGCAGCTCAAGGACTGCTTACATATATTTCCAATCATGAGCCACAGTTTCTAAACATAGTAGCCACTTTTAATCTCTTTTATAAAACAGAGGATTTTCTGGGGCTATTATTTGTTTTTGTACTCACAGGGCTAGACAGTGGATGTTTACCATACACATACCAAACACAGAGAACCTGTCCTTCATACGGTAGAAATTCTTATTCTGTGAGAAGCAGGTTTCTCCAGGCCACCAAAACCTCTTTGAGAGTGTGTAACTTCAACAAAGTTGAATATAGCTTTTAACATGGCACACTTTTACAGTGCAGCTGCAACAACTGTGTGAAATGTAGAAGATAATTGCATTGCATAAAACTGACACAACATTGATAACATGATGTAATCTTTTAGAGAACAGGAGGAATTTTCTTGATTAATTTAATTTCAAAATCTAGAACACTTTATTTAAAACAGAAATCCATATCTATCCAGAACCTAATGATATGATTTTCCTGCTACTTGTATATAGAGGTTCCTTAGCTGTAATATGTTCCTCCTGTCTTAGACTTGGACTAAAATGTTCTTTTATGTAAGAAAAAAACCTCTCTCACTTTTTCTTAAACCTGAGATAAGCACTACATCCTTTACAACAGGGCATTTTGATTTTCATTACAGTTGTTCACTGGACTCAAAGTAAAAAGAGAAAGAGGAGCAGTACTGACTGATATGTTAAAACATTGCCAGGCTGAACAACGTACATTTTCTAATTAATCAAAATGCAGACTAGAATAAGCATCCACATTCAGAAGGTGTGAGTAGTCTTCTTTCTCTTCCAGGAAAAAATCTTTGGAAAGTAAGCCTGCTCCTTTCTAGAAAGAACATAGGCTAAAATACTGCTTTTGTGTTTCTTTATATTCAGTAAAAACACAGTTTAAGAAACATACTGTGTTGCTCAAACTTTTAAGCTAGTCTGTTATCATTAAAAATGATCCAGCCTTCCCAAAATACAAGCCATGTTGCTTCCAAAGTTTAAAAAAGATGCTGTGGAACATTTATACTTATTCCAGTTGCTCTACTTTCAAGATTTCAGATTTTTAATTTATGTTTTACATATTTTTTTGAATTTAAAATGTTTCCTAATTTAAAAGAGTGGAAACACCTATAAACTTAGACTTTTTGTGCTTTCTGCTTTTTTCTGTTGTAACGAGAAAAAAATACCAGTCCTTTTAAGCGATAATGATTCCCCCTATCAAGTTTTTTGATTAAGACACTAAATCTATCAGTTAATAAATGAGTAAGCTCTGGATATATTCTAATTGAAGTTCACTTTATAGATTGAGAATGTCTATATTTTTGTTGGGATTGTGCTCATATATGCATGATGTGGCATAAAGGTCCAACTTGTGGCAAAGATTGGGGCATCACTGCACCTTAGCACTGTTGCCAAGGATGCAAGAGAATTAAACTTGCCAGATATTGTTAATCCAAAGCATTGATTGGTTTTCACACAGTATTTATGATGTGCTCATACCTAATGCACATACCTCTAAGAAGAAAGGAAAGTAATGAATAATTCATTTATAAATGAAGAATTTGTAAAGTTGCCAGGTGCAGGGAACCTCGATCCATCCCACTCTTACCAGTTTGATGCCAGTGCCAGCAATAGATGCCCAGAGCCTGGAGAGGAATCACAAGTCAGCAGGAGAGAACCTGAAGAGCAGCATAAAGGAATGCCAGCCAGTAAGTCAGCTTCATTGGGAACCCAACTTAAATGCCTCTATGCAAACTCATATAGTATGGGGAATGAACAAGAGGAGCTAGAGACGTGCACACACCTGCAGGGTTATGATCTTATTGGCATCACAGAGGTGTGGTTGGATGGCTCCTATGACTGGAGTGTTAGAATGGAAGGATACAGGCTCTTTAGGAAGGACAGGCAGGGGAGAGAAGGAGGGGACACCACCCTCTATGTCAATGACCATCTGGAGAGCATGGAGTTCTGCCTGGGGATGGATGAGGAGCTGACCAAGAATTTATGGGGCAGGATTAACAGGAAGTCAGGGACAGGTGACGTTATAGTGGGGGTCTTTTACAGGCCACCTGACCAGGAAAACCAAGAAGATGAGGACCTCTATAGACATATAAGACCAGCCTCACATTTCACAAGCCCTGGTCCTTATGGGAGACTTTAAACATCCTGATATCTGTTGGAGGGACAACACAGCAGGGCATACGCAACCCAGGAGGTTCTTGAAATGCACTGATGATAACTTCCTTCTGCAAGTGATAGAGGAGCCAAGGAGGAGAGGTGCTATGCTGGACCTTGTTCTCACCAACAAGGAGGGGCTGGTGGGGAGTGTACAGCTCAAGGACAGCCTTGCCTGCAGTGACCATGAAATGGTGGAGTTCAAGATCCTTAGGGCAGTGAGGAGAGTGCACAGCAAGCTCACTGCCCTGGACATCAGGAGAGCAGACTTTGGCCTCTTCAGGGATCTGTTTGGTAGAGTAGCATGGGATAAAGCCCTGAAGGGAAGACAAGCCCAAGAAAACTGATTAATATTCAAGTATCACCTCCTCTGAGCTTAGGAGCGATGCATCCCAACAAAGAAGAAATCAGGTAACACCACCATGAGGCCTGCATGGATGAACAAGTTGCTCCTGGACAAACTCAAACACAAAAAGAAAGACTACAGAGGCTGGAAGGACAGGTAGACTGTGAGGAATACAGAGAAATTGTTCAAGCAGCCAGGGATCAGGGATCAGATCAGGAAGGCCAAAGCCAGAGTTAAATCTGTCCAGGTACATCAAAGGCAACAAAAAAAGCTTCTAAAGGTATGTCAGTGAAAAAAAAAAAAAAAAGACTAGGAAAAATGTGGGCCCTCTCGAGAAGGAAACAGGAGAACTGTTTACATGGGATATGGAGAAGGCTGAGGTATTCAATGACTTTTTTCTCTCAGTTTTCATCAGCAAGTGCTCCAGCCACACTGCCCAAGACAAAGAAGGCAGGGACTACGAGAATGAAGAACCACCCACTGTAGGACAATATCAGGTTTAAGACCATATAAGGAACTTGAAGTTGCACAAGTCTATGGGATCTGATGAGATGCATCTGCAGGTCCTGAGGGAACCGGTGGATGAAGGGTCTAAGCCACTATCCATCATATTTGAGAAGTGTGACAGTACAGTAAAGTTCCCACTGACTGGAAAAGGGGAAACATAACCCCCATTTTTAAAAAGGGAAAAAAGTCAGACCAGGGGAAATACGCCGGTCAGTCTCACCTCTGTGCCCTGCAAGATCATGGAGCAGATCCTTCTGGAAACTATGCTAAGGCACATGGAAAATAAGGAGGTGATTGGTGACAGCCAGCATGGTTTCACTGAGGGCAAATTGTACCTGACAAATTTGGTGGCTTTCTACAATGGGGTTACAGCCTTTGTGGGTAAGGGAAGAGCAACTGATGTCATCTACCTGGATGTGTGCAAAGCATTGGACACTGTCCCGCATGACATACTTGTCTCTAAATTGGAGAGACATGGATTTGACAGGTGGACCACTCAGTGGATAAGGAATTGGCTCAATGCTAGCACTCAACGAGTTGCAGTCAATGGCTCGATGTCCAAGTGAAGATTAGTGATGAGTGACATTCCTCAGGGATTGGTACTGGGACCAGTGCTGTTTAACGTCTTGGTGACATGGACTGTGGGACTTGAGTGCACCCTCAGCAAGTTTGCTGATGACACCAAGCTGTGTGGGAATGTGATGACACGCTGGAGGGAAGGGATGCCATCCAGAGGGACCTGGACAAGCTTGAGAGCTGAGCCTGTGCAAACCTCATGAAGTTCATCAAGGCCAAGTACAAGGTCCTGCACATGGGTCGGGGCAATTCCATACACAAATACAGGCTGGCAATGAGTGGATTGAGAGCAGCCCTGAGGAGAAAGACTTGGGGGTGTTGATGGAAAACTGAATATGAGCCAACAATGTGCACTCACAGCCCAGAAAGCCAGCCGTATACTGGGCTGAATCAAGAGGAGTGTGGTCAGCAGGTCAAGGGAGGTGATTCACTCCCTCTACTTCACTCTTGTGAGACACCCTCTGGAGTACTGTGGTCAGGTCTGGGAGCACCCAACATAAGAAGGACATGGACCTGCTTGAGCAGGTCCAGAGGAGTGCCACAAAGATGATCAGGGGGCTGGAGCACCTCCACTATGAGGTTGAGGGAGTTGAGGTTGTTCAGGCTGGAGAAGAGAAGGCTCTAGGGAGATCCTAGAGAAGCCTTCCAGTACTTAAGGGGGGCCTACAGAAAAGATGAGGAGGGACTCTTTATCAGGGACTGTAGTGATAGGATGAGGGGTAATGGTTTTAAACTGAAAGAGTTTAAATTGAATGGTTTAAACTGAAAGATTTAGATTAGATATAAGGAAGAAATTCTTCACTGTGTTGGTGGTGAGACACTGGAACAGATTGCCCAGAGAAGTTGTGGATGCCCCCTCCCTGGAAGTGTTCAAGGCCAGATTGGATGAGACTTTTAGCAACCTGATCTAGTGGAAGGTGTCCCTGCCCATGGCAGCGGGGTTGGAATTAGATGATCTTTAAGGTCCCTTCCAACTCAAAACATTCTATGATGCTATGATAATAATCAACTTGCTCAACCTCCATAAAGACAAAAACTTCAGACTGAGTCACTGTCTAGTTTTGAAGATTAATTTATTTCTTCTTATTTACTGTACCTATCTTTACCGTAGACACCAAGATCCTTCTTCTGCTCTCACTTGCACGTTGGAGAGACTAAAAGGATGCTAGTATCTGAAGCTGATCAAAACAATATAGGTAATGCTAAATTTAGGGTTTCAAAGTCAGTTATGCTCTTATGACTAGTTGGTCTAATGTCAAAACCAATTCTTATCAACATTAGCATCTGCATTAATTTTGTGTGGACATTTCAAGAGTTCCACAGATAACTAAAAGTCATGTGAAGAACTGTATTTTTTTGATGGCCTTGAATATACTATCTGCTATCTTTAATCAGTACTTCTACAGTTGGTAGACAACAACAGCGAACAATCAAGATTTAGTCACCTTTTCTATGTTATGTATGATAGTGAAGACCTTAATTATCTTTTTTCTATAATGAAGACTCCTAGTTACATGGACTCTTTCAGCTCTTCCTTTCTTAGTAATTCAAATGCTTTTTGAAAACATCAAGGACAGTTTGAGCTAGAACTGGTAGGTCTTCTGCCCTTTTGATCACTACTGAGCACTGAATGGAGGTTTTCATTGAATAATCTATTATAATCCTGGGGTCTCAATCCTAAATACTAAAAAGCCTATTACTATATATGTAAAGTTAGAAAAGGGTTTTTTTTCCCTATGCATGTTGTTTTACATTTATCTACATTGATTTTCATCCTTTTAACATTAATTTACTAGGTGTCATGTAATAAGCTTCTGCAGGTTTTCAATGCAATTGTTCTCTCTTTATTTCTTTAAATAATTTAGCCCAGTCAGCAAACTTGTCTCCTCACTATTCACCCTAACTTCAACACACTTCACCACTTATGAACGTGTCAAATAAGATGGTCCCAGTGCAGATTTCTGAGAAACTCTTCTGTTGATTTTCTTCCACTGTGAAAACTGTTATTTACTTCTGTCCTCTGCTTTCTACCTTCCAAGAATTTTGAGCCATGATTTAGCTTCAGCAAAACCTGTGTTGATTGTTCCTCTGTCTCTTGTATGTATCCATTACCCTCACAACACAGGACCTTTCACACTGAAAAAGCATTTCAGGTTCTGTCTCTGAGGGGGTGTCTGACTTTGCAATAGAAGAAAGTGACTCTCCTTGGTTGCCATGCTTTATTAACAAAATTATGTCTTTCCTTTGGCTATCCTTGAGCTGCCCGTGGAAGAACGGCTCTTTCAGGTTCAGTGCTATGAAGGGGGCAAGCAAGCTCAGTCAGAAGCCAAATGGACAGCTTTATGCTGCCACAGGGAGTCCTTCCTCAGAGGATATCATCAGTTTTTGCCTTGACAGTGCTTTTAAGAGAAGGAGGAGAAATATATATAGTATAAAAAAACCCATGAAGACCCAGAAATGTGTGACATTAAGTACAGATATTTTATTCTTTCCCAGCCACATTCAACTGTGTTGTAATACTTATATAGGCTGGACACTAGAATTACCTAGTAATTATTCATGCTTCTGTAAAATTATATTTAATATGTTAAATTTAAGGTGCTTACTTCTCCTCTTACCTTCATTTCAGCTGTGGAAAATAGCAAAGAATGAACAAAAGGAGTTGAGACACCCTTGAATGTCAAGAAAGAGCCATTACTACTTTGCTCTGTAAGCAGAATTTTTCAAAGTCTCAGAAATATGTCAAGTGCAGGCCTTTGGTGCACAGGTTAAACATCAATGTGTAAAAGGTCCCCAAAGGATGTTAACTGTTTTAATTATTGCTCTCACTAGCTGAGGTCTCCTGAACTGACTAACTTTGTCAGGTGCATTCTGTGACTAAATATATTGTCCCTAAAGAAGGCAGCTAGGTCTTCTCTGCACATGCCTGGAAAGCAAACAGGGATGAATGAGGATAATCTAAGCATGCTCACAGTCCATTTAAGATTACAGGATTACATCCTTCAGGCTGTATATCTTATCACAGTTCTGCTATATGCGTCCATAGCTTAGCTATTAATAAAAAAAAATAGTAAGTATTGTAACTTTTTCACTGTGGAGATTTATATGCTACTTCGTATTTGGTGTTCTTGGTCTCCTAAATCTTAGAAGTTTGATAACAGCACTATTATTTATGAAAGTGCTGGTGCTTAGTGCAACTTTGGTTCTTTAAATTCAAGCTCTGGTGGGGGGCTTTTCTGCCCGTCTGAAAAAAAAAAAACAACCCCAGAAACCCAAAGCATTACCACCAAATCTTGACAAATCCAGAACAGTAGTAATGCAAGTTGTTTGAGACACATCCTTGTTTGAGACCCACTAGGGGAAAAAAATGCAAACCATTCACTGATTCTTCTTTATTTTACATAGCAAGGTTTTGGCAAATGGGAGCAAAGCACCCTTTCTCTTGCGCCTCTGTTTCTAGAATTGGTTAGTAGCTACAAAGAGTTCAGTGTCCTCTTCTGCTGGCTGTTCAAACAGGTGGCCAAACAGGTCACATAACATAGCTCATAACTGTTGCTTATATGAAGCTCATAGCATCACGCACAGGCATTATCTGAAGCACCTATGCAGAGGCATGCAGGCAGATACCCAGCACATGTTTTTATTCCAAAAGGGGACATGCATATATAGCAATGTCACCTGCTATTAGATGTGGAGGAAAAATAACTAATGAATCAAGTTTGCCATAGCAGATGCTCATCTGGTTCCAACTTTTGCATTACTAAAATCGTACTCAAGAATCATGGTAGAATTATGAGAAAAGTAAGCCACAGCCAGCCAGACTTCTTAAATTTCAAATAAAAAGATGTATTGAACACGGAACTATCAATCAAATAAAAATACTCTTTGCCAAGGAAGAAAAAGACTGAAAAGAGGAGTAATGTCACAATATGCTTATAGAATCATTTGAGCGAGAAAGCTTACACTGCAGCTGTGGGAAGACCAAAGGTGGAGCAGCTGAAACGTGAGCTCCTGTACACTGAGAGCAAGCTTTTGTTTAAGCAGGGCCTGACAAATTGTAGGTAACGAGTGTATTGCCAGGGTAATCCGTATAGAAATCTTTTTTGCTAACAATAGGACTGTTGTGACCTGAAACAAAAATTACCCCCTCAGCATGCTTCATGTTACAAGGGTAGTTACATTTAGCAAAGTAAAAATATTCAGAAATAATCCTTTTGGTCCCTTCTGCCCAGCGAGGTGCAGGTGGGACAAACACAGAGCAGGAAGGAGCCATAGCAGTCCCCTTGCTGATGAAGGCTGTCTTAGCACTTGTTACTAGTTTTCCCCAACTGAATTCCTAGTTCATTTCTATTAAAACTCATGATTTAAGTCTCTTGGCTACGTCAAGGACAATATGCCCCAGTCCACAGCTTGACAGAAGACCTAGTTACAAAAGCTTGCAATCTTTTTCAGAGCAAGTCTGTGCCAGGCCTGCACTCCTGTAAGATCAGGTATAAGTTTCTCACTGCCCCGAAATTGCTCTTTTATGAATACAGGGTTTATCAGAAGCAAAATTCCCATAATTCCCACTTTTGTTTCTGGTGATGTGTTTGTAAGACTTGAGCACTCATTCCCTTGTCCTCGTCCTCCTCCTCTTCCTCCTGTGGACAGGCTACCACTCCAACCAGTGTCCCTGCAAGTTTCCCCTCCAGATCTCTTTCGCTCTTCGCCACCCATTCCCAGAGCTGTCTTGCAGCTTTCTGGGCACCTGGGCAGGGCCAGCTGGGCAATCCCCAGCCAGCAGCACCTGCTTCCTGACCAAGGCCGGTTGTGCCAGGGCCACTTGTTCAAGAAGCCTTGTGCAGCAGGGTGAGGGGATGGCAGAGTCCCAAAGAGGGAGGCCCTGCTGCAGCCCTGGTCCTGGCGAGGGCTCCGAGCAGGCCTGCCATGGCAGCAGGGAGCTGGGGAGCTCGGGGCGGGGGAGGCTGGCTGCCCAAAGGCCCGGCCCTGTGGTGACCAGACACACATAGCAACTGGCAGAGTGCCATTTGAAGAGTTCACGGTGGGGCGAGAGGCCTGGATGGGGAGCCCGGGGTGCGAGGACAAAGCTCCCTTGTTTGGCCAGTGAGTTGGTTTCTGGGAGCCGCTGCCTGCATGTGGATGCGAGGTCAGTCAGGCAAGGGTCTTCTCCTGCTGGCCGGTGCAGGGCTGGGGAGGGGGGAGGCACGGGCAGTGGGGTGTTTCTGGGGGTGCTGCTGCTGCACCCCGACTTGCCCCGCTGTGACCATCAGGCACCCTGCTCAAGGAAACAGTGCCTGCCTGACTGGGAGCTGCCCTGGGCACGGACATGACTGTCTGCACAGCTCTGGGCCCACTTTTTAGCACGACTCCCCAGATCTTCTGGCAGCAGGTCAGGAGGTGGGCCAGAGCAGCAGCCATTCTCCACCAAGAGCTTTTAGGCCACCACCATCTTCTGGAGGACAAGAGAGTTCGGTAAATACAGATGTGCATCTTCCTGTGGCCTGTGCCAGACACAGCAGACATTTGTTTTTATTAGTAAAGCAGCTTTTCTCTTGGTGGGACTGGTGAAAGTGCTGTGCTGCCCTCTGGCCCTTGCTGATGTCTTCAGAGTGATTATGAAGCGAAATGCTTGCTCCTGTCTGTGGTTACCTCCCTGGGGTTTCTCACCTTCAGCTACCGCTCCAGGAAGATGCAGGGCTCCTACAGATGCTGTACTGCATTTTCCAGCTCTGTGTGGATCTCTCAGAAACTGTAACATCTCACAGCGTGCTAGACACCTTCATTTAAGCAGCAGAATCCAAGTGTCAAGGACAAGCCTAAGGATTTTTTTAAAATGGTCTGCTCATCTGAACAGTCACATGAGAAATGTTAATGAGCAGTGTGTACTCATTCACTAGCAGCAGCAAAATCTAATTAAGTAGCTCTTTTGTTTTAGTTTGCCTCAACTAAAACAAGCCAATAAGCTTTCTGTTACACAAACCCAGCAGTTCACTGTCATTCTCATAATCTTTTTGGTCCAGAAGAGACAAAACGCGTAACAGATATCAGAGATTCCTTTTCAGGAAATCAATTTAAATTCTTAAGCATGTTTTTTATCAGCAAGCTCTTTAGTTTGTCTGTATTCATAAACTGTACTCATTAATAACGTTTTGCATCGTACTAGGTATACTGGGTGCATGGTTCACTTACATCACTCACTGATATGTTCTAGTACCACCAGATATGCAACATTTTCCTATGTTAATTCCACAAATGTGTGAAATACAGTTGGACTTACTAATTTTTAAAGTCAGTTGGTGTAAAACTATCCCTAATTGTTTGTTCTGCAAACATTTAAGCAGAACATATAAATTCACTACAAGGTTAATTGCTCTTATTACTCCTTTTATGGAGCCATGTAACCTTTTCATATTAAGGTAGGCTATTTTATACTTACTTTATTTTTATGTCCAATGTCTAAACACAGTTATGTCCTTTAAAGACAGTGACAAACATCTAGTGTTTTTCCAAAGCCTTAATTGATTTTTATTTGCATATACATTGCTGCAAATGCAACACACAGCTTTGTACAGTCAACATTTGTTTTTATTCCAATGGGCTACTGGTACTCCAGTGTTTTCTGTATTACTGCCTGATGGCAATAATCACAGCTAGCTTGGACACAAGGGTACAGAGGCACTGTATTCTGGCAAGGGGAGAATTGCTGGAGATGGGTATGGACATCCACATGTCAGAAGATGATCACCCCCTCCTCTTCCTCCGCATGCTGCAAAATATTGATTATGTTTCTCTACAGTAAAGTCACAAAAGATATACCACAGACAGAGTGAACCCAAACAATCAAGGACATTTCTAGAATGCAGAAATCTATGGGCAATTTAATAAAGACTAGTCATTTCAAAGGGGCCTGAGAGAAGAAAGTTTTATAGTCTTATTCTGACAAATTTTGCACTAAGCTCATACACTACTTCTAGTACACCTGGGCTAGGCCTATGTCTGATCTGGTTAATGCTAGTTCAGGTGTTTCTATGATGCACAGTGTTACGCTGTGTAAGTGTTCTGCTACCACTTACTGCTTTTTAATGCAAACATCAGAAGTTACATTTACATAACTGTTACACGGTTAGTAGTAGTATTACCTCTTTCATTTAGATGAGGAAACAGAGGAAAAGAGTGATCCAAAGCACACAGCAAGTAAGAAGCTGTGTCTGGGTACAGCTGCCCCTCTCTACCATTTTGTTTTCAATCTTCTGTAATCAAAAACTGTAATAATAACAGTGTAATCAGGATAGTCAGGTTGAACATAACAGAGTTGAATTTATGTGGAAGAGTTATATTCAGTTTTTAAAAATCCTCTTCCTTTTGAAATTATATGAAAAGTCCCAACATGGATAGCATTTTTTTTCCCATGGGCATTCTTATCCTTTAAATCTTTTCTAATTATTTTAACACCAGACATTGTGAAGCAGATGAAGAACTAGAATATGACATTTGGTTTACTTCTAATGATTCTGTGTCAGCTAACCTCTAATTAAAAGTGAATTGCACCTTTAATAAAGACCATGTTAAAAGGATAGGAAAAAAGGCTGTGTGAGAAAGAATAGTACAGTGAGAGTTAAATCACTGAAGTTTGTGGGAATCTCCCTACTGTATTCTTGCCTGCCTTTTTTTTGACCCATAGCTTTGCCTAGCCATTACTTAGGAATTTTCACCTCAGCTGTACATTTTGTCTAATGTCTGTCAGTGGTACTAATATTTCAGATAAGAGTGCAAGAAACCACCTGTAGGCATATGTGGGATAATCTGTTTCTCTAATAGTTAAAGACGGGTGTAGGCTCTGCAGCAACAGATGTACTATTCTTTCCATAATTTTTGTCATCATTAAATAATATTACTCTGAATATCACTGATAGCAGAGAAATAACAAATTCTTTTTGTGTCTTTTTTTGTTTCAGAACCTTAGAGTAGCCACAGTTCCTACATTTCAAAGACAAATTTTGTGGAAAAAAAAAAAAAATTAGTCAGCTTTGTTTCTCTCCTTCTTAATTTTGTTGAATAATCTTTGCTCTTGTTTTTTGATGAAGACTGAACATATTATTCTTTTGTACACTTTTATTTTTCTTCTTACTTAACTCTATCCCAGCCAAAACAAGCTCATCATCTCTTTTCTGACCCACAGAGGACCTTAACACATCTCCATTTTATTGATAAAACAAATTCTGCCTTCAGTTACTTGTAAGTAAATAAAGAAAAAGTATAAAAACATTTAAATGCAGTTTTTGATTCTATTAGTGATTGAATTTAGATTTTAGCTGTTCCAGAATACTCCTTTTACCTGAAGAAGTCTTACATTAGATTCTAATAATATTGGTACATGTGGGAAGATGATCCTCACTAAAGATGATTGTGGTGTTAAGGAAGCATATGGTGTGCAATATGTTAGAAACATCTTGATGATGGAAGTACATAAATTGTGAAAGATACACAAAACTGTGTAATACAGATGTCCTATTTTCAGTAAATATTTGTAATCTTCAAGATTTGGAATCTGAGGTAGCCTTTTAAAAAAGTAATCAGATAAACAAGAAAGTTTAGACCTGTGGCCAATACAAACACAGTCAGCTCCATGTTTCACTTCAGGTGGGTCCCTGAGCTACAGATTACCTAGTCCACTAGAACAGAGAAACCTGTGCTAGAGCCACAGGAGTCCAAGAGAGCCTATTCACTGAGACTTTGCAACACAGGAACACTATATTTACTGCTTTTAGTACAAAATAATCTGGAAGCTGTTTAGCTGCTATTTTTCTGTGTGTGATACAGACCAAGCTCATGGCCTCTGCTGCACAAGCCCTGTGTCTCTTTACAACATTCCCAGAACAGGACCACTTGGCTGCACAGTGCAGGAATGTGAGAACTACTCACAGCACATTCAGGCCTAATACATCGCTGCCAGACAAGATGAGTTTCCACGAATGAAGAGTCAGGTGTTTCTGTCCGATGCCCAGGTTCTAGGAGACCTTAGTGAGCTGTGGACACACGAACACTCACAGTAAAATGTTTTCCTTGAAACTAATGTAACAGCAGTTCTGACACCCAAATGCTTCTCTATGGATTTAGCTTGAGTCTGATAGGACCTGCACTAAGCTATTGCTAATAAACTTTGCTGGGTCAAAGATGATTATAGGTATAGACACTATGGACTACAACATTGCCCAACTTGTACTTAATCTGTTTCAGGCATGTTTCTCTATTAGTCATTTGGACTGTATTTTTTTTAATGGTACAAAAATGATCTGGCTTTCATGATATACCAAAGTGTATGGAGTGTAACCAAAGGACTGACAAAGTAAGAAAGCATGGTTAAATAATAGAAGAAGACATGAGAAGGAAGAAAAAACTCTGCATTACTTTTAGGACTCTAATTTAAAGGTCATTTAAAAACAGTAAGCAAATGGATTATGATAATTAAAAAGTACTTGGGTTTATAGCCTGTAGCAACATGTGTAATAATTTCTAATCCAGTGTCTGAAAAAGTGAACTGTAAGCCCATAAACCAAAGTGGAAGTCATTTAATGGACATGCTTAAGATCATGGGTCTGCTTCCATCACTGGCTCTTGTCTCTTTGTTGAGCTGAGCACTGGGTTGGAGACTTCAAAGACTAAACATGAACTGAAAGCCTGAAAGTCCTCACTCCTGTTTTTCAGGCAGTTGTCCCTTCTACCCAGTCTTTACTCAAGCTTGGACTACTCTGTGCTTGAGAGGTAGAAGCAGTCTTGGCTAGGGAATGGGCCTATGCCCAAGTTTAGGACCAAGATGCTTGGCCACAGTCCTCAGGATATTAGTCTAAGGGAATACGCCCTTCCAGTCATGCCCTGGGGATCTTTCACCCTGAAGGTGGAATCCAGAAGCCACTAGAGTTTTTCTCTTTTCAAGATGTGACAGGGTCTTTTCAAGATGTTAGACAGGGAAGACACAGTAGGAAGAAACCACACGTCTTCTGTGGAGAAGAAGGTGCCCCATATTGCTCTGTCCCAAACAGACAGAGAAGAACAGCTAGAATGTGAATGAAGGAGTAAAAGAAAAACTGTCTAGATCAGAAAATGTGTCAGGAAATGGGTTGGAAAGACCCAGATGAGAACAGAGAAGGCAACCAAGTTGCTTAGGATATGGTGGAATACACCTGCACTCTGCTGCTTCTTTGCTTCTGGTGCTTCTCCCTCTGTCTGTGACAGAATGACAATGAAGGAGCAAGCCCTGTCTGCAATACACTGTATGTGGTTTGTTTTTCATTCAGCTCAACACTCCTTTCACAAAAGCAATGGTAGCCTAAAACCATGTTCTCAATCAAAATACAACAGACTTCTGAGAATCAAATACAAAGATTCTGTCCCCCTACTCATTGCAAATGGTTGACATATCTCACTACTTTGCTAAAATCTGTCAAACATACTCTTTTTTTTTTTTTTTTTTTTAAACAGTGTGACAGCATTAGGACTAAATAGTGTATGGTTTTGAGATGCAGAAAAATACTTGATGACATATCTCCCAGAGTCTTCCTATGAAAAATAATTGGAAGTGGCTTGGGTATAAACATTTTAAACTGAAAAAAAAAGGCCTGGGTGGTGGTGGACAAAGAACAATGACAAACAGAAATTCATTACATAGGAGTTGTCCAGCAAGATCTCTGGGGATTAATGTTTCATGCAGCCCCTACTAACATGTCCATTAGTAGTGCAAAAGAGAGAATAATGAAGATGTTAATGATGTTTGCGTATGGTACTTCATATATAAATCAAGATATTTCAAATATATAGTGAAGTGAAAGACTAATGAAAGGTCTAGAGAGGTGATAGGTAAAGCATTAATAGGATCAGGAAGAACTAGAGAAATCCTTTCACATATTGCCTGAGGAATCAGTCAGCATGAGAGAAAATGGAATTCCTTTGTAATCAAAATACAGCTTTTAGTGGAAGATTTAGGGTCCAAATAAAATAATCTGCAAAAACTTTGTGTTTTGCAGGGATTATTAGATAGCAAAGATAAGAAAAAGGGAAATACCACACTAATTTCACATCTGCTCTTAATAACTTTTCTTCCCTTAAAGAAATGGATTTATTCAGAGCTTAAGTTGTTGATAAACATTGACTATTGGATATTTAGAAATTTGTCCTGATAGCTGTATTTTTGTATTGAGCAAAATTAGTTAAAGATTCTATGTAGTAATATTATTATATTTCCAAAAGGAAACTGGAAATATTGTTATGACAACATAACTACAAGACAACAAAGGTGAGAGTACAAAGTCACTCCGGAACAAGTGTGATATAACCCTTGAATATACTGCTGCTACTGCTACCACTATATTTTCATATTCAGAAGTAGTATCCACATATCAAGGTCAAGTGCATTAGTGAAGACAGGGGCTTTAGATGTTCTCTTGATATTGGTCTGTGAAACAAGATCTTTACAATAGCATCAGCTACTGCCTTATTTAAGCTAGTGCTTTCATTATTATCGCCACCAGTAAGGCTGAAATGCTGGGGGCAACAGCTGGAGCAAGAGCAAAATTTCCAAGCACAGAAAAAAACCCCTTGCTCAGGGTGTTCTTAGATAAGCCACCTGAACTTTCTCTCCTTTACTGAGAGTTGCAGTGCAAGCACAAGAAATATAGTACAAAAACATAACATGCATAGATCAGTGGGTATGCTGGGACACAAAACCACAGCAAATAAACTAATGTTATTTCTGTTTATACTAATGTAGTGCATCCCTTGAAATGAACTGTCACAGTAATTCTTGATGAGGATATCATGCATGAAATGCAAATTATAAACTAGTTCTAAACCGCAAAAATGTAAACCCATGCATTGCAACAGAAGGAAATAATATTGATGAAATTGTTCTCATTGAGTTTATTCTAACATTTTCCATCTAATGGTGCAAATTAGACAAGCAAGTTATATTTAATTTAATTTCATGGTTGTTTTCTTTTTGAAATCAGTACTGAATAAGATAACTCTTGACTAAGTTCCTTACTCATAGATGTGTAGTTGAATGCTCCCATTGAGCAAACAGCTTATGAATGTGAAGGAAAATATTTGTGTACTGTATGTCAATATTTTAGCAGTAACAGATTTTTTCTTTGGGTGAATGGAACATAAAATACTCTGGAAGTTTGATCAGTCTGGTAAAGGATTCCAGGGTTTTTTGTGTCTTCTTTAATAATGTTTAAAATGTATGATTAAAAATCTTTTTGTTAACTTTGCTTTGTTTACACTGTAATAGAGTTATGGTATAAATTTCTCCACACTAATGTAAGCAGTATCATTTCATTATTAGTTAAGCTATATCTACAATATGTGCTGTAAAGAAAAGGAAAACTGAAGGAAATTGTGTAACACTGCAGCAATTATTTGGGAGTCCAGAGAGATGCAACTGACAGAGTAGAATAAGTAAATTCGGTATCATCTTATCTTGGTTCAAAATGACAAGCTTTAATCTGAAATGTTATAATTTACCCTCTTTTCACAAGCAGTAATTCCCTCATAAAAGTTTAAAAGGAAGTGATAATAAGATACCAGAAAGAGAGTCTGGAATTCCTGAAGGTGGTTAGCAGGTCAGCACAGGGAAAGGGGCTGGGAATCCCAGTCTGGTGTTTCTCTATGAATCATTCTCACACAGACTCTCCTTTCCTCACTCCAATATTTGCTGTAAGGTAAACAGAGACAGGATACTGTGGAGAAATATTAAATCATTTTGTGTTGAGAGCAGCAATGTGCCACAGGGCTTGTGTATTTCTGCTGACAGTCTCAGGTTTGCTCTGTGTACTCATTTTTCACTTTATTTATTGATCTCACAGCTGGACTAAGACAAATCAAGACACTTATACATGCCTATTATCTCAATTCCACATTGCCATGACCTCTGCTCCTGATTAATGAAGCAGTAAAGGGGCTTCCCTTCCCCATATTTTCTGAGGAGAGGGGAGATGCAGGAATATCCATGCCCATCTATACCAGAAAGCTCATTCTGGCTCCCTTTGTTTCTCATTTTTTTCAGCAGCTGTTTTGTGGATACTATGAAGATGTAGTGAGCTACTTTAGACCCTCTCCCTGCACAGTATGATGAGACAAGTAGTCAGGAGCTGGTAGTTTCACCACACAATGTCAGCCCCAGACATCACAACAAAATTACAACTTAATTTCTTATATCTTTTCCCAGAGCCTTTGGGTTTAGAGGAGCTGTAGAAACATGCTCTGCTGTCTATTACTACTCAACAGCAGTGAAGCCACTGATCATCAACAATATGAAGAAACATTTTATACAGAAGGATCTGCATCCAGAGCAGTAAGATTTGGTCAACTTCTTGTAGTTCATAATGTTCAAAGCAGTTGGATAGTGAACTACACTTTCCTATTACTGGATCTCCTCAGAGAGCAGCATAATGCAAAACAGCTCTCACTCTTGGTCTCATATGCCTACCCAAGGTTCAAAGGGACACTTAAACCAGCAGGAAGTTCTCTGTGCATTCTTCATTCAAATACATAGTCAGCAAAGCAGGGGGTGTTGTTAATAATCTACCTCTCCCAGAGAAGGGAGAGATTGGCTCCCTCCCTCCCATTACCTTTTGCTTGTGTTTGGCAGCCCTCTTTCATGCAGCAGTCCAGTCTACAGGCTTTAGAGGAGAGGTCACTTACTGGTTCTGACATCTCTCCTTACTGTCTGCCAAAGACAGCTAAAGACAGGCTCTGAAAGGAGGGAGGTGATATCAGGGATCCAGATGCAAAACAGCAAAGCAAACCTTTGGGAGGAGGTGCCTTCTCTGTGTTTTGCCTGAGAATAAAAGTTTCCTTTCCTCACACTGGTTTCTTAACAGAGCGTTAGGTGCTCACTGCATTTCAGAGGGCAATAACTAACATCCCAGGCACTGGCTTGGAGGTTCTGACCATCATGTGCCTGTTATGGGACATGGGGTTATTCCCAGCATGGCGTGTCAATGTTAGCATTTTGCACTGGGAAGTTCTAGAGGATCCCAAGGATCCCTTGGGAGACGATCATTGAAGGGTATAGGGCACAACACTTTAGTTGTGCCAGACCTGAAGGACAAGAAGACCCTACCTTTTGGTGTCAGTGTCTCTCCTCCAGAACAGGGCACAGAGGTAGAGAATGTAGGCACCAGGGGTGCTGTTTGATTTTCATTTTCACAGAACCTTAAAAAAGTCCCAAAATCTAAATGAATGTTAAACAACCTCCTGAAGTTCTACTTCTGTGCTGGCATTTTAAACAAGGTTTTATTTTTTAAAAAGATGTTCTATAGTGTTGTATAAAAATGTGGTATTTTACAAAAGCAAACCAATGTACTGGTATTCAGTCAACTGTTCCAATAATACTTTCATCAGCAAAATATGTAGCATCTTCCTTTGTTTTACACTTAGTTGCTGCTTGAATAAAATTAATTGGCTCTTCTAATTACCAATGAAAATAATGTATCTTTTGTTGTAAAGGATGGGGGGGAAATAATCCTTTCCAAAATTTTGAGAAAAAGGTCTTATGTTGGATTTACAAAAAATTCCAGCTTCAAGAGGCTGCGACTATATAGCCCAAAGCCAGTGCCTGTCATTGTATGATATGTGAGCACAACAAAGACTCCAGCTGGCTGCTATCAGGGCTAATAGAGGCATTTTGGCTCATCTACCTGGTAGAGCATTTGTCAGGATGTCACTTCTCTGTCCTTACCTTGAAGCCTGTTTCATTCTTTTATTTCTCAATGTCTTCATTTTATTACACTGAATTAGACCAAATGTCTATCCAAACCAAATGCCCTAAAATCAACAGGATGCTTGTTAAGATCTATGAAGAATTAAGTTGGGGATAGTGGAAGGGGCAGCATTTGTCTCCCTCCTCCATGCATTCTTCCCACACCTAGGGACTATTAAGATTCAGAAGTACAAGACATTATAAGATTTTTATTAGCTGGTGGCAGTGAGATGGAAACTTGATGTTAGTGGGTGTACAGCATGTCTCTGGTGACTCACTAATGTTCTAAACTATTACATCAGCTTTCAGATTTAGTTTGTGAACATTTCTGCTAAGAAGAGCACTCCATCTTAAAATGCTTTAAAAAATCTCTTTTTAATCATATGCATAGCTACAAAAGACATCATTGTATAGTCTTGTTAGGTGAATAAATATTTGCTTTTCTTTTCCTGAGACATATTCACAAATGTAGTCAGATTTACAGTGATGGCACCAACAGATTAACATTAACTATCAGGATCTTTATAATGTCATGAAGATCATTGAAAAGTATTTATTTCTCTGCTATGTGTTTATGTGTGATTGAGATGTACCAGTTCAAAACCAATGATATTAGTGTGGTCTGTGCTGAAGCTTGAGGTGCTCTGTCACCTTTAAACTTCCTTGATTTTGTTGATGAGATGGCCTCACAACTGACTTAAAGCATGCCAAGAGGTGTTCTAATTACAGATGATTAAAGCATCGCACACATGGTTATGTCTTCTTGCACTACTCTACCTACCTTGTGAATACCAGAGGAGGATCACTTCATTAAAGAAAAAAACAAATAATTTCATTAGAGCATTTGTCCACATCTTTTCAGCACTACCGTGAGTGGGGTCAGAGCTAGGGAACAGAATCTAGGCTGTCTATATTTTAAGTACAATCAGCTTTAAATTCTGCTGCTAATAGACCTTGCACTGCAGCTGCTTACATAGGACATAAAACAAACAGATATTTTCAAAGGAAATTGGATGATCCCAACTCCAGATATGGTGAGGCAAAACCAAAATAAAATACAAAAGGGGTCTGATATCAATAGATGAATGAATGAATGAGTAGGAGTGACAAGTAAGAACATAATGGGATAACACAGGAGCCTTAAGTATCTCTTCTTAATGAGAACAGCTCCCAAGACAGCCTATTCTTCTCTCAACTTTCTCAATTACTTTCAGAATAACTATCTTGTAAATAGATAATTGCAGGGATCAATATTGCATGTTTATATTCTTCCTTTTTTTAAGTAACTGCAGTTGTTCACATGACACTGGCCTGAAGATCTTCCTTTTAAAAAGTCAGCAGTAAGGAATCACTGAATGATTCAGATTTTTTCCTAGGATATAAAAGCTGAGATATCCCTCATAGATTACTAAATGCTTGCCAATTAGAGAATAGAACTCAGCTAATTATCTGTCATTGAGGAAATCCAATGAAGCAAAAAAGTGAGGTCTTGAAGGTACTGAAAGAAGATGAAGATTGCCATGAGAATAGTTATCAAAGAAACCAAGATAGTCCCATGTGAAAGTCAAACAGTTTTAAATCTTATCTGACTATACAGTTCTCTCTAGGAACCTACATAATCACAGGCAGAAAGGGGTCATATGTTCAGATATCTCAGTGATAATTTTGTGTGGAAACATTAGACACTGTAACCCCAACACATTTGGCCCATCAGGAGTCTTCATTTTAAGCATCTACAGTGTAGAAGTCTTCACCTAAGCTAGTTACGTAAGCTCCTTTCATACTCAATAGAGAGAAGCAAGCACTTCTAGGTTACAGACTTTCTCCTCTGTCAGAGGTCCACATTAGGATAAAATGAACTGTGTTGAGCCTCCACTAACTGTAGTCACCACAGACTATAAAGGGAGACAAGAGAATAATCTCAGATGCAGACCCCTAGGTTTCAGTCCTCCAAAGTCAGGTGAGATGAGTCCCACAGTCTGAATTTGGAAAGGGGTAAAGCTTGACAAGATAAAATAGCAATGAGGAAGGTGTTAAAAGAAGCACGAATCGCAGGTGATGTACTTGAGACACTAGCTCATAGATTTTTCACCATTCACTTCTAGAACAATCAAATAAGGGAGTGTGAAAGGGAACTTGATTGGTGGAGTAACACCCTAGCACCCCTAAAGCAACAGGAGTAAATGGAGGCTCCAAACGAGGTAGGTAATCCTTCATCCTCTTGCTATGAGGCAGAAATAGGGGACCTAAGAGATGAGGGAGGCTGGAAACAGGTCCCCGCTCAGGGAGGCAGGAAAATCCTCTCCTGACCTCCCTCACCCTCCATGGTGTTCCTTCACAATAGATTCGGGGCCCTGGAACTTTTGAGTGAAGAAGAGAAGGAGGAAGAAAATGAGACAAAGAAGGAGGAAGACCAAAGTCCACCAAGGCCAGGTCATTCTAGACCAGGTATTAAAACCAGTTCTAAAAAGAACCCCAGAAGAGTCATTGTAGTGGGTGACTCCATTCTGAGGGGTATTAAAGGCCCCATATGCAGACTGGACCTGCTTCATAGGGAAGTCTGCTGCCTCCCTGGGGCCTGCGTCAAGGACCTCAAGGCAAAACTCCCCGCTCTAGTGAGACCCAGGGACTACTACCCTCTCCTGGTTCTTCAGGTAGGTAGTGACGACATTACCAGGAGATGTCCTAAAACAATGAAGAGAGATTTCAGGTCTTTGGGGAAACTGATTAAGGGGTCGGGGGCACAAATTGTGTTCTCCTCCATCCCTTCAGTTGGGGGGATGGATGAAGAAGAATACAGGAGAACTCAACAGATGAACATGTAGATCCAAGACTGGTGTTACAGTCAGGGCTTTGGATTTTTCAGTCATGGGTTGGTATACAGGGCACCAGACCTTTTGGCATTAGATGGAATGCACCTGTCCCAGAGTGGGAAGAGGATCTTGGGGCAGGAGTTAGCTGGGCTCATTCACAGAGCTTTAAACTAAATTTGAAGGGGGAAGGGGGCAAAACATCAGCCCATCTGAAGTGCATGTATACCAATGCACATAGCATGGGTAACAAACAGGAGGAGCTTGAAGACATGATGAAACAGGAAAATTATGATGCCGTGGCTATTACAGAAACACGGTGGGATGTCTCCCATGACTGGAGTGTGCCAATTGATGGCTACAAGCTCTTTAGGAGGGATAGACAAGGAAGGACAGGTGGTGGAGTGGTGCTGTATGTTAGGGACTGTTATGATTGCTTTGAGTACAAGTGTAGTGAAGACAGGGTAGAATGTCGTTGCGTTAGAATCAGGGGAAAGTCCAACAGGGCAGATGTTGTAGTAGGAGTCTACTATAGGCCACCCACCCAGGACAGAGAGGTGGATGAAATATTCTATAGGCATTTAGGAGAAATCTCACGATCGCTTGCCCTTGTTCTTGTGAGAGACTTCAACTTCCCAGACATCTGCTGGAAATACAACACAGCAGAGCAGGACTAGTCCTAGAGATTCCTGGAATGTGTGGGAGACAACTTCCTGACACAACTGGTGAGAGAACCAGCCAGAGAAGGTGCCCTGCTGGACCTCCTCTCTGTGAACAGAGAAGGACTGGTGGATGATGTGGCGGTTGGAGGACCACTAGCGCACAGCGATCATGAAATAATAGAGTTCTCTATTCTTAGAGAGGCCAGGAGAGGGTGCAGCAGAACTGACATCCTGGACTTCAAAAGGGCTGACTTTGTCTTGTTTAGGCACCTGCTTGAAAGGATCCCTTGGGAGACAATCCTGAAGGGTATAGGGGTCCAGGAAGGCTGGGCACTCTTTAAGAAGGAAGTGTTAATGGCTCAGGAGCAGGCGGTCCCTAGGTGCTGTAAGAGAAGCCGGCGACAGAGAAGACCACCCTGGCTGAACAGGGAGCTTTGGCTGGAACTCAGGGAGAAAAGGAAAGTTTACAGCCTTTGGAAGAAGGGGCTAGCCACTCACAGTGATTACAAAGAGGCTGTGAGGCTATGCAGGGCAGAAATCAGGAGGTCTAAAGCCCAGCTGGAAATTACCCTGGCTTCAGCAATCAAGGATAACAAGAAATGTTTCTATGTCAGTAGCAAAAGAAAGACCAGGGAGAGCCTCCATTCCCTGCTAGATGCGGGAGCAAACATGGTAACAAGTGTTGAGGAGAAGACTGAGGTCCTTAATGCTTTCTTTGCCTCAGTCTTTAATAACAAGACTAGTTGTATTGAGGGAATCCAGCCTCCTCAGGCAGAAGACAGAGACTGGGAGAATGACCCCCCCACAATCCAGGAGGAGACAGTCAGTGACCTACTGCATCACATAGACATACACAAGTCTATGGGACCAGATGGGATACACCCGAGGGTGCTGAAGGAGCTGGCTGGGGTGCTCACCAAGCCGCTTTCCATCATTTACCAGCAGTCCTGGCTGACTGGGGAGGTCCCGACAGATTGGAAACTGGCCAATGTGACGCCCATCTATAAGAAAGGTCGGAAGGATGATCCAGGAAATTACAGGCCTGTCAGCTTGACGTCGGTGCCCGGGAAGCTGATGGAGCAGCTCATCCAGAGTACCATCATACAGCACATGCGGGACAACCAGATGATCAGGCCCAGTCAGCATGGGTTTATGAAAGGCAGGTCCTGCTTGACAAACCTGATCTCCTTCTACGACAGGGTGACCTGCTTATTGGATGAGGGAAAGGCTGTGGATGTTGTCTACCTTGACTTCAGTAAGGCCTTTGACACCGTTTCCCACAGAATTCTCCTGGCAAAACTGACTACTCGTAGCTTGGATGGGCACACGCTTCGCTGCGTAAAAAACTGTCTGGATGGCTGGGCCCAAAGAGTTGTGGTGAACAGAGGTAAATCCGGTTGGCGGCCGGTCATGAGTGGTGTCCCCCAGGGCTCGGTTTTGGGGCCACTCCTGTTTAACATCTTTATTGATGATCTAGACGAGGGGATCGAGTGCACCCTCAGTAAGTTTGCAGACGACACCAAGTTGGGGGGAGTGTTGATCTGCTCGAGGGTAGGGAGGCTCTGCAGAGAGATCTGGACAGGCTGGAGCGATGGGCTAAGGCCAACTGCATGAGTTTCAATAAGGCCAAATGCCGGGTGCTGCACTTCGGCCACAACAATCCCCAGCAGCACTACAGGCTTGGGGAGGAGTGGCTGGAGAGCTGCCAGTCAGAGAGGGACCTGGGGGTGTTGATTGACAGCCGGCTGAAGATGAGCCAGCAGTGTGCCCAGGTGGCCAAGAAGGCCAATGGCATCCTGGCTTGCATCAGAAATAGTGTGGCCAGCAGGGACAGGGAAGTGATCTTACCCCTGTACTCGGCACTGGTGAGGCCGCACCTCGATTCCTGTGTTCAGTTTTGGGCCCCTCACTACAAAAAGGACATTGAATTACTTGAGCGTGTCCAGAGAAGGGCAACGAAGCTGGTGAAGGGTCTGGAGCACATGTCGTACGAGGAGTGGCTGAGGGAACTGGGGTTGTTTAGTCTGGAGAAGAGGAGGCTGAGGGGAGACCTCATCGCCCTCCACAACTACCTGAAAGGAGGTTGCAGAGAGCTGGGGATGAGCCTCTTTAAGCAAGTAATGAGCGATAGGACAAGAGGGAATGGCCTCAAGTTGCACCAGGGAAGGTTTAGACTGGATATTAGGAAGCATTTCTTTACAGAACAGGTTGTTAGGCGTTGGAATGGGCTGCCCAGGGAGGTGGTGGAGTCCCCATCTCTGGAGGTGTTTAAGAGTAGGGTCAACATAACGCTGAGGGATATGGTGTAGTTGGGTACTGTCATTGCTAGGTTAACAATTGGACTAGATGATCTTCAAGGTCTTTTCCAACCTAGATGATTCTGTGATTCTGTGAAAATACTTGAGGTGGGGAGAAGAGTAGCTTAACGGCTGTTTTGATCAAAAGGCAGACCTTAAAATGGAAGGAGGGTAAGAAAAGGCAGAGGGGTTGTGGAAATAGGAAATAATTTATTTGTTTCTTGAACTAAAAGATAGTGTCACCTATGACAATGCTGTACAACTGCACTGCTGAAATAATCATTAGAGGCATTTTGTTGAAGAACTTTGGTATCACGAGCGTTTATAGATCTTCATTGATAAATTCTGTAAAAAAATTAACTCTTGTGTCTTACGTCACATCCAAACTATGAACAAGCGGTTGTTATACTGAATCCCTCTAAATTTATTTAGATGTTGATTGTATAAATCTTAACATGCTTGTACTAGGTAAATTTAAGGATATGGAACAACTTCATTTAGACATAATGATATATATTTAAGAGAAATATATCATTATAAGAAAGCTAAGGATAAGTCACTATGATACGTGAAAACTGATAGGCTAATCACAGCAGGAGAGGATTTTTGTCATACTTCACTGGAGAGGCAGATACATTGTGGTTGTCTTTTGCAGACAAAAGAAGTGTTTGGAATGACCTGTCCTTTTAAGGCAGATAAAAACCAAAACCAAAGCAAAATGGCCTAATCTATGGCTTTTCTCTCCAAGTACATTTAAGAGAGCAAAGGGAAAATAGAAAATTATTTTAACACCTCTTCTCCTATTTTGAAGGACATGACATTTAGGGCTCAGCTTTCTGAACTCTTGATGTGTCCTGCAGGAATGTGAATGCTTTCTTGGGCGCTTTTGTCGTGATAGCACATGACCTCTTTGTAAATTAAATTCCTGTCCTCTGCTACAGCACATTAATAATAGAAATTTATAGATAATCAAATCACAATCCTCTTATTCCTGTTGAAAATCAGAACCAAGGGATCTACAGAGAAATGAAGTCCGTCAGTCTGTTCTCACACATGGTTCCCCACACTACTCCTTGAGAGCATGAAGCTTAGATTTGGATCAATATTCAACTCTAATGGCACCATTCCGTAGAGTATTGCAAGAAAAGCTCTGTGTAGAAAACAGGCGAGATGTGAGGCACTGAATAAAGCAATACTGTGAATTGAGTTAGTTTAAACTGCAGTCACTCTGAGTATGTATTACATGAGTTTTCAAGATGATATGCTTTGTCAGTTAAGTCTTTTCCACAGTCAAAATGGGAAAGCTATTTTTGGCTAAGAATGTTCAGCTAATTGCATGAGGATTAGTAGAAGCTAAGGGAAATTTCACATTGTCATTTGTTTATTTCTAGGCCAATGAAACATAACAATGATTTATGTTGTTTATTTAAGAAGGTTTTCCTGGCCACGTGATTGTTTCTGGTATGAATCAGGGGAATGCTTTCCTCTCTTCTCTAACCCAACATCCTCACATGCCTCTGTCGGGGTCACCATTAGCCGGGGTCCTTATTTCTCCGTGCGGGAACAGGAACAACACAACATCAATATGATGATCAGATCGTCCACCTTTATTTCCCAATCCTGGTTACATTTATATTCTACTAAGTTCCGTACACGCACTCATCTATCTTCTAATAGGCTACAGGTCATCTACACACGCTGTTCATGTGCCTCTACAAGCATTTGCATTGGTTAATTGCAATTAGTACATAAACCCCAAAACTTGCCAAAAACTCCCTTATCTCATACCCTGTTTTGCTCAGACTTGTGTGCTTTTGCTGACCACAGGTGTTTCTCATTTATCTGCTATCTTGTGTGTTCTTGCCAGCCTTATTTTGCTGGCCTTATCTTCGTCCTTGCATTCTTCTGCCTGCACTAACTTCCCTCCAGCGCGGTCCAGACTCCTACATGCCTCTTTGGTTTTGTACTTAAATCCCAAATCTTTACTTTGATTAGACTCAGAACCATGACAATTCTGCAGAATACTGCAGGGCTCATGTAAGTAACATGTAACTATTTTTAACAGCATAGAAATCTGAAGTTTTCAACCTGGTGGCGTCATTGACAGCTTTTTTAGAGTTGGCTCAGGCTTTCTGTTCTGTTGTTACTTTGCACAAGAGTCAGCTATGATCTGATTTCTAATGATTTGCTAGGACTCTAAATTAATCCTTCAAGAAATCTTCGATCAAATTAACATAAAAAAATTTTTGAATTGCTGTCCAGTTAACAGTAAAGTAATTTGTAATGAAGAGAGAAGAAAAGTGTACATGTTGGGCTGTTTTTAAAAGCCTTATTAAAAATCATGTCTAAGATTCTGTGCAACCCTCTGACCTAAAAAGCAAATAACTGCTTTGTGAAACACTGAGAGAGGTGAAAAGATAAATGATTGACTGCTGTGTAGCTTTGGTGAGTTCAACAAAAAAGCCAGTGTGTATGGACTAAATACAAAACATAACTGGAGATGCATATGGTTCTAGTATAAAGGGAGAGATTTCTTTTCACAACCTGCCAGTTCGGCAAGCGCTGAACCTAGAGGGTAGGTTTTGCTGACTCACTTTGGCTAGTGTTGACTTTATTTGGTTGGAGGGCAGATTTTTCAGACAGAGACAACCAAGGTCTGAAATAGTTACGAGCTTGGCAAACACCATGGAACAAGCAATGCTACAGCAGAAACTTAAGCTGCTGGTTTCCGGTGGTAGTGCTTCAAATATATCAGTTACACAGATACACGACTACGATGGAGCTCCATCTGTTTTCACTTTTGCCTTGCCCTTATTTAAAATTATTAAAAGAATATTACATTTGGCATCTCAGGTGGTGCTACCTACAAGGAAGATACCTTAGCAGACTGAACACCCCTAATGCATGCTGGAATATCCTGTTTCTGTCTGTTTTAACAGTTGAAATCCTGTCTTGGTATAGTAACCACATGGAATCACTGCACCTCTTAAATCACCCGAAGACCTCCAAGGCAGAAATAGTTTCAGTGTGAATACGGAAAGAGGTCTCTGCAGCACTGTGGCTGCACCTGTTTTGTGTGATATGACCTACAGAGGATGCAGCAAATTTGTTAGTGCTAAGCGCCACTGCTCAAGGTTCCTGCCATGATGGTATGCGTCTGTTCTGTAACCCTTTTCTCTGGCCAATTCACACCTGGCAGAATAAAACAAAACTCACTAAAATGTATTTAAGCCTGGGTGCTCTGATTATGTTTCCAGATATAAGCTGTACTAAACAGTAATCACAACATAAGTAGCTCTTTATTAAGAGCAGTATAAGACTTATCAGTAGTATTTACAAAGTTTCCCATTGCCAAGCCACATTAATGTCTAAAGACAGAGCATTAGTTTCTCAGCTGCTGTAAATGGGAGCCATTTCTCACTGTTTTAGTAGAGATGTATTGATTTACACTGATTGTGAATCTGGCTCAACATATCTGCCTTATACAGTGCTAACAATATTTCATGAATAAAAACGTTGGCTGGCAGCAGATGATGAAATCCACAGGATTTATATTGGACTCTTCTCTTTCAAAATGAATTGCAGAAGCTGAATGTCTTGTGATTCACATCCTAATCCTCAGAGTTTTCTGTGTCATTACAAGGCTCCCAATGCATAACATTTCGTGAAGCAAGTGCATTTCACAAGGAAGAATCTACCTTTTCTCTGTAATTTTCTCTTAAAATATTAAACTCACTTTTCATCTCTGCAGCAGAAAGACAAAAATTCAAGGCTATTAAGCAGCCTTTGTTGAGCCAGTCTCTGCAGTGTCTAAGCTCCATCTAAATTTGCCTGGATTTGAAAGAATGTCTGGGAACAAGACCTTCATGTTGGCTTTGGTAATGCTCTTGTACAAGCAGCTTGCTTTGGACACATGTCAAAAAGTGAAACCCTATAGCAGCAAGTTTAATACCGAATGTGGCTGCTCTTTTAGGAGCTGTTGGGAAGAATTCTGGGCTCTGAGGGTTTAATCCTGCAATGTTATGAGTATCTCTCCATGTGGCTGAGTGCCATCCTTTCACATAGCATCCAGTGAGAACAGAGGGTGTCTTACATCCAGGAGATGTAAATACCTTGAAAGATTGGGCTCTAATCCTTAGTCAAGACAAATCACCAATAGAATTTAATGTGAGTTTGGCCTAAGCAAAGCCATGGGGTGGGGTAAGGCTGTATTAATCTAACTGTAATTTAATAAATAGAAGTCCTCAAGCCAGATTTTTCTGGTTTACTCTTCTTTGTGCTTCTCAGGCATTACAGAGCAGATTTAAAAATCAAGGACCAATTTTCAGCTCTCCTAAGTTTCCTATTCAATGGTATTGTGCAAAGAGTCATGTCTGGAAAAAAACCTGTGCCACTTACTTTTCTGAGAGCACTAGACAGCTAATACTAGGGTTGAGAGTGAGAACATTTTGATGCAGAATTATATCTGAGTGTCAGGAGTATACCAGAATTATTTTGTGAGAATGAAAGAAGAAGGCAGGGACATTTTTGAAAGTTTTGAAGTGGATAAAATGTTCATCTACCTGGCTTGAGGAAAAGACTGGGATGTGGCCAAGTCACAAGCAGCGTACTCTAGTAGTTACACTGGGTTTCAGGGTTGAAGAGTAGATGGCATATGAATTTTATTTACTTTGAAATACACATAGAATAAAAGCTGAGGATATTATTTTCTACTTGTTGTTTTTGCTCTGCTCTGTGGGCTGGCACTGCATTGCAGACTGCAACATCTGGTGTTTGCTTTGTGACACGTATGGGAGAAAAAAGAAAAGCAGAGAGAGTATTAGTATAATCCAGGGGTTCTGTTCAGAGAGTTGGAAGATGTTTCCCAGCACTTTCTCACCAATCACTGAAGAAATACCTATTATCACCAGCCCAGGATAGATCTTAACAACCATGAGCAGCAGTATCCAACCCCAAAAGAAGCCCTTCTTGGAGGTATGTAAATCACAGACTGAAATTTCACATAATGCTCCCTAATTCACATTGAATAATAGATCCCTTGAAAAGCATCAGGAATAAGGTTTCAGTGTCTTAGTGGGTGCATAAGAACCAGCATGTGTCTATGAAGATGATAGAAAATCTATATGCAATGGATAACACAGACTTCAATTCACAATGTGACCCAGAAACCATAGGTTGATCATTTTTCAGGCAATAAGACAATTTTTAGAAGGTCCAGCAGCCAAGGCTGCCAACCATGTGGGGAGACAGTGCTGGTGCAGGCTGAGGTCAAGCACACCAGAGCCGGACAGCCTGATGCGACATGTTTCAGATTATATGGTCACATAGTTGACCCATACCTTCTCTGAGCAACTCTATGTTCCCTGCACGGTGTGTAACTGGCCTCACACACTGCACATGCAACATCATAGGCTTGTTGTGGGACATTTCTCTGACCAGGAGGGTACAGGTCGCCAAGGAAATCCATATTCCAGTCCTCCAAATTCTTAAGACAGTCTGGCATCTTGCCTCATATGAAAATACAAGAGGGTCAGTTTCCTAATTTCATTTTCTCTTCCAAATCTCACTGGATTTCTTTATTTATGCCTCTGATTCTTCTCAAAACTCAAAAATAAAAAGGTGCATGTATGTTGAGAGATTAAAACATCTTAATAAACATTGCAAAAATTACCTTGAGTTGGGAATTTGGTCAATAATAATTATTACAGAAATACAAACAAAAAGTTGACTTAATACAGTGTCAGCATAGTACCCTGAGCAGTTTGGGGGTACCCTACCCCCAACCAGTCGTTTTCTTCTCATCCAGCCATCTCAGTGGTGTCCTTATGTACAAGGTGGGCTAGCAGAATAACTAAAGATTGCTTAGGAGAGATGAATTACTGCTACAAAACAATTTCTTGGCTCAAAAGATTACAACATTCTGGGAATCACTTGTTCAGAACAAATTGGCAGCTGGTAAATGGCAATCTGTGATTTTTGGTGTTTATAATTTTATATTTATAAGAGTGTACAAAAATGTCATCCATATTATCAACCATTATTTTCACTTTAAAGAACAGAATATTTTTCAAATTACAAATGTGTGAGCATTAAGGTCTTGTTAAAGAACACATCTCATCAATTTTAAATGACAAAATCAGTTTCTTAAATTTTAGATTTTAAACAAAAACAAAAAAAGGGAATGTTTACCCAGGCATTTATTTAATTTTCTTTCACCCTGGAACAAAATTGTAACTAAATCATAGATCCGTGAAAATACAAATTTACAATGGAAAAAATGAAACTTCTTTGCATACTGTTGCCATAAAAAACTAGCTTGAGTGTAGGTGTTGAACAAGGATTAAGATTCAAGAAAAGTTAATTTAGACATGTAAAAGTTCACCATCTAGGACTCAATTCAGTTGCATGCACATAGATATGTATTGCCATCTGAGTTATCCTAGAGCATCCAGGCATGTGGATATGGCAGATATGGCACTACCTAAAACTACCACCCACACTACTGCATGTGGCAGCTGGAGAATAGGTAGGCTACTTTGATTTAGAACATCTTGAATGACATTAGATGCCTGTGTATGGGCAAATTAATTGGGTCCTTGCAAAGTTACACTTTAGTACCAATTTCTAAAATATGACCTAAAGAATTTTAATATGGGAGAGGATGAGCAATTCATTTTTTAGTCAATATTGTTACTGATTTTCTTGTTGCTGATTACCAATGCACTGAAACTACCCAAGATACACAAATCGTAGATGGCATTCATCTCCTGAGCTGCCTAAATAAAATGATGATGCATGAGATAAATTGATGTCTAAGTCGAGACCTCAGAGTCAGTGCAGAGGTATTCAGTTGGCTAAGCGTAGACATCAGGTTTCATTTTGGATTCCATAGGGTATCCTGCCTAGCCTGCACATGTCCTAGGATTGCCATGATATCTGCATGAGGCTAGTAGGTTTGGTACATTACTGACAACTGACCTGCACCTTTCTAAAGTGGCATCTGGATATTTCGCAGGGTACTCTGTGGTGCTTAAAATTACTTTTGATGCTATATTTAGTCACCTGTATCTCAGCTATCAAACCTGGTTCCAGCTACTCCTACAGAAGACAGAGAGTCATCAGAAAGTCTTCCCTGTCATATCTGCCAACCTTGTGAGTATGTCTTGAACGCTAACGTTGCACCAGATGGCTATGTTTGAGCAACTGAAACAAACTACAGATATTTGCTGACTCTAATGGGAACTTAAACAACTAAATCATGTGTAAACACCTACACCAAGATGACTAAATGGAGCTGTCTGCAATCTGGAGCTGACTCCCACTCTGTTGGTTCAGTGAGCTGCCCACACATGGATGTCTATACCTATTTGAGAAGTCTTAAGGTATATCTGAGACTGCACAGAAATAGTAGGTAAGACACAGGACGCATGGAAGAGCCATCTTCTGCAGAAGCAGCTGGGGACCAGAAGGACACTAAGACATCAACTATTGTATTTGGTTGAATTCAGCCCTGAATGCTCTCTCTATGAGTAAACAACAGATAAGTTACCAGTATAGTGAACAACCTTAGCTGGCATATTGTTCTTTGTAGCTGATCTGGCAAAAGCATTGCAACTGTTAATATGCCTGTATCATTTTAAAAAGCTAAAAAGGCAGAGTGAACAGAAGTCCTGGGCTCCCCTAAAGAAGTCTGCTGGAGTACTAGGAAAGAAAGGGCCTTCAGGCACAAATTTATTTATGTCTGAAATGCACCATATGCTGTGGTTATGTCTTTCCATTGTAGCTGTCCATTTGTCCCATTTAGTCAAATCCAGACCTTTCTTATATTGGGTGAAAAGTGTGTTTGTTAGGGAAGGAGTTAAAACACTGCCATGCAGCTTTTTTTCACCTGTAGAGAATCAGAGTCAATACTAAAGAGCAGGTCATTCAGAATTGCATCAGTAAGTGATTGAAACTATTTTGTGTTCTGGGAAAAAATAATGAAAGAAAGTGTCAGAGTATCTCAATACTGCATAAAGGAAGGTGACTCTATGTTACCATACTTCGGTGCATGAGAGATAGTGGTGACAAGTTTACACATTTGTGTAAGTGAGAAATATGTTGTGGTTTTTTGGGTTTTTTTGGTTGTTGTTGTTTTTTTTTGTTTTTTTGTTTTTTTTTTCTGTCCTGGATTTGACATTAATAACAGAAAAGATAAAATAGCCAGCTTCTGAGCAATCAGCATGTTGACTTGGCAGGAATGTTCATCATGCAGAAACTGGCTGTCTTAAAGATGCTGTAGGCACAGTGCTGATTGGGAGGCATGATAGTTCTGGACAGAAAAATCTCACCTACAGAGTTCCGTGCAGGTACAAAAAATGACCTTACATCAATGTTTGTTGAGTCTTGCCCTGTATGTGGGGCAACAAATCAGTCTATGTAGGCACAGGAGGCTGGGCATGTCGGGATTAGTGGCCACAGCAGATCAATGGCATAGCACATGCACCATAAATGTGACATCTCCTGTGGTGCTCCTATTACATGTGTGCAATATATCAGCACCTGTTTAGTCACTAATTTTTTCCCAGCAGTCCAGGCACCCTGGGGAAGCAGCTGGCAGCTGGAAAATTATGGTAAAAGAAGAGTCCCACATATTTTTCTTCTTCTCCCTTATTGTATAGGAATGGTTCATGAGTAGGACATGAATGATTCTTGGGACATGAACTCAACAACCTTACCTACTTATGAACAATGAATATTTTATCTGTTTACCTACAACATGTGTCTTAGGATATCTGTAGCATTTTTAAAAGTGACTGAAAGCTAGATACACTCCCTGTAGTGCATCATGAGCTCTTCCTCAAAATTAGGCTTGCTAGATATAGATATGCACAGCAAGTCATAGATGGATACAGATACTGTCTTTAAAAAATACGCAGTCTTTTGTATCCAAATAGTAACATTATAGAATATAAGAGTTATATAATTTAGCTCAGTATCTAAGCTCATATGAATTGATGGGAACAGAAAGGCCATTTTGATCAACTACAACTAATTAACAGTAAAACAGTTCAGCTTCCTTGTGGTAGAATTCACCAAGAACCCTAGCATAGTCAGCTGTAATATCCCTGTCATTTTTTATTTAACATTGACAAAAATTTTGGTCTTGTATTAATTTGTAATGGTTTCTACTCTTCCATGTGCACGTAAAAATCTGTATTTTCCTGTTATTTTTAAACCCTATACAATAATATTTGAGTGTCCTGCATGTTGTTTGCCTTTGGTATTGTACCAAAATCTATCCTTCTCAACAGCATTTTGCATGTATAGCTGTTACACCTGACTGTCTGCAGTGTTCCAGATCCATCAGATTGATAGGAGCCTGAGGCAGAGCAAAAAGGCCCTGGATACATTGACTAGGCAGCAGCAGCAAATTACAAACAGGCTGGCTTTCCTTCTCCCTAACTGTTTCTAGTTCTTCTTTGTAATGTAACAGCTGTGTACAGCATGGTAAATTAGAATAGGACATGATGTATATAGGAGAAAACAGTTCTAATAAAAGTGCACAGCTCTTGCATCTTGAAAAAAAAAAGTAAGGTACCAGCCTGTAAAACTTAGGTAATCAACTTGAATCTATATATCAGGCATCACATGAAATGATCCTGCTAAAAAAAGGATGGTATTCCATCTAAACATTACCTAGCCCATGCTAACCATCAATATTCCTTCTATTCTCCAAACATGAAGGGATGTGGTAAGGAAAGCCAAAGCTATCTGACTTGAATCTGTTGAGGGACCTCAAGGGCAAAAAGTGAGAAAAAGGAAGCGTAGGGAAAATGTGGCACTGCTGCTGAATGGGGCAGGGAATCTGGTGACAAAGGACGTGGAAAAGGCTGAGGCAGCCAATGCCTTCTTCGCTTCAGTCTTCACTGTTAACACTGACCTTCAGGAATCCCAGGCCCCTGAGACCAGAGCCAAAGTCTAGAGCAAGGAAGACATACCCTTAGTGGAGGAGTATCAGATTAGGGAACACAGAAATTAATTAGATATACATAAATGACTTCATGGGAGGCACCCACAAGTGTTAAGGGAGCTGCCTGATGTCATTGTGAGGCCAGTCTCTTTTAGTTTGGAAAAGTCATGGCAATTAGGAGGGCTTCTTGAGGACTAGAAGGAAGTAGTCACTCCTATTCCTTGCCCTAGAAGGGCAAGAAAGAGAATCTGGGGAACTACATCCAGCCTCACCTTGATACCTGGGAAAGTGATGAAGCAACAAATCCTGTGAACCATTTCTAGGCACATGAAGGACAGGAAGGTGATTGGGAGTAGTCAGGATGGATTTATGAAGGGGAAATCATGCTTGACCAACCTGGTTGCCTTCTATGACGAGATGACTGGCTTGGTGGATGAGGGGTGAGCAGTAGGTATTGTTTATCTTGACTTTAATAAGGCTTTCAAGACCACCTCCCATAACATCCTCATAGACAAACTGATAAAGTACAGGCTAGATAAGTGGACAGTGATGTTGACCGAAAACTAGCTGCACTGCTGGGTGCAAAGGGTTGTGATCAGCAACACAAATTCCAGCTGGAGGCCAGTCACTAGTGGAATACCCTGGGTCAATACTGGGTCCAGTACTATTTAACATCTTCATTAATGACCTAGGTGATAGGACAAAGTGAACCCTCAGGAATTTTACAGACAATACAAGACTGGGAGGAGCAGCTAATATTCCAGGTAGTTGTGCTGTCATTCAGAGGGACTTTGACAGGCTGGAGAAAGGGACTGACAGAAATCTCATGCAGTTCAAGAAAGGGAAGAGTGAAGTCCTACATCTGGGGAGGAATAACCCCATGAACCAGTACATGCTGGGGCACTGACCAGTTGGAAAACAGCTTTGCAGTAAAAGATCTGGTGCTAAGTAAGTTGGACACAAGCCAGCAATGGGCCCTCATGGCAGAGGGCCAGCAGTATCTTGGATGACATCAGAAAGAGCATCACCAGCAGTTCGAGGCAGATGATCTTTCCACCCCTTTACTCAGCCCTGGTGAGACCACATCTGGAGTGATGGATCCTGTTCTGGGCTCCCAAGTACAAGAGAGACATGGAGATACGGGAAATACATGAAGATCAGCAAAGGGCCACAGAGGTGATTAAGGGATTGGAGCATTTGACATATGAGGAGATGCTGAAAGAGCTGACATTGTTTAGCCTAGAAAAGTGAAGGCTCAGGGGTAAAGCTTATCAATGTGTATAAGTATCTGAAGGAGGGTTTTAAAGAAGAGGGAGCCAGACTGTTCTCAGTGGTATCCAGTGATAGGCTAGGAGGGAATGGGCAGAAATTGAATACATGAAATTATGTTTAAACTTGAGAAAAACTTTTGTGCTGTAAAGATGATCAAACACTGGAACAAATTGCCCAGAGAACTGTGGAGTCTCCATACTTGGAGATATTCAAAACCCAACTAGACATGGTCCTGGGAAACTTCCTGCTTTGAGCATGGGGGTTGGGCTAGGTGATCTCCAGAGGCACCTTCCAAGCTCAGTTATGATGTGAATCTATGAGTCTACATTAAGTGTGAAGAGGCACCTCCAAAAAAATATACACCCCAGCCTACAAGGTTACTATAGGAAACAGCTTAAATAAGAGCTGGGATTTATTTTCAGATTCAGACATTGGAATTCAGTAGTCTACACTGTAAGTATTAATGTGCGAGCCAAGTATCAGGTTTTAATGAGTTTTGAAGTCCTCCTCCTCTAGCTAATCTGTCCCTTTCTATGAGAGCAACGAACAGTGGTGAAAGATGAAACCCAAGGAGAGATTGAGCTCTGTGTTCAGACAACTATATATGACTACAATAAGGTTTGAGCTCCCAATATAGTGAGTGAAGACCTAGGGCTCAATTTGTTTGACTAAACAGAAACCATTTGATTCCCTAAGGTATCTCTCCTAATCTGCAGTGGCCACTTGGGAAAGGCAAAGGTCTGTTGTAGGCCAGCTCCACGAGGATGAGGATGTCTTCAGTAACCTAGGGCACCTCAGATGGCAGTAGATGCTTGTTTAGTTGTCTGAATCAAGCTTTAGGTCTCCACTATTTACTATAGAGCTTAGACACCTACATCACCTAAACACAACCACTTAGTGCCATTTGAAATACCATAGCATCTATCAGTGGGCTGGTCTTTAGCTGCTGTTCTAAAAGTGTGCATGTTTCCCACAGGTCCCGTGTCTCATCTGCCATACCCATGCAATTGTCCTGATTAACCTAAGTCATCTCAAATAGCAGTAGCCACTGAACTCTGGAGCTGAATCCAACTTTTAAAGTCCTGTAGATGGTTACAGTCTTTAGATAGTTAAACTTAGGACAGATAAATCCAGATTTAAGTGCATATATTCACTGCTTATTTAATAGAGCTAGACAAGTAACTAGGGGCTTCTAAGGACTCAAAGTGCTTTCTGCCTAAATGCAGGTTTCTAAGGCACCTAGTTCTCTCCAGTGACTACACTGTGAATGTAGGCATCAGTTTTAGGTAGGGTCTTAAATTAAATGACTACCTTAAAGTTCGCTGGATTCTCCTCCTAGTTACGCCCACATAGGCATGTAGGAGCAATTGAGATGCTCTAGGGTATGCCATCTGGCATCCAGGTCTCATTCCAGAATGGCATTTCTGTATCCGATGTTGTGGTTGCCAGCCCCATCTGAATGCCCCAGGTATCCTAGAGCATTTCAAATGGCAATAAATGGCATTTAGGCAACTGAATTGACTCCCTGCTGTTCTTTTGGTGCTCAATCACAGAGAGATTAAAAACCTACCAGTTTAATCAGAGGCTTGTGAACAAAATAAAAGGAGTTTAATGTATAAAAGTGAAAGTAACAAAATGCTACCTTGTAGACATACAGCAATTGAAGCCATGAGGTGGTTGCTGGATCTGTGTAATGTGATGCTGATGTCCTCTTCTCACTAGATTTTTAACATGTACATAGGAGAATGCCATAGATGCATATATACCTCTAAGTATGCATAATGTTGGCATTAATCCCCCCTTTTTTTTATCAATCCAAAAATAACAGTGAAGTCTCATTTCAACATGAAGACCGAGAAAGCAGACAGGCAAATGACTCCCACTGTTGTAATGAGCTATAATTGTGTGCACACTGAAAGTATCTCCCAGTACGGCATACTGAAATGTTCCTCTAGGGGATCTATCTCTGAACTGAAAAATGCTGAGAAATTAAAAACCAAAGGTAAAACAGCTCTCAATCTTGCCTGGCTATTACAAGATTCTCTAAGTATTACAATATTTAATGTGACTTACTGCAAATGAGACAATATCTTAATATAGCAAAGGTTGAAAGGTGGAAAAGGTGGAAAAAGAATAGAGTTGTAGCCCTAAATCATAATTTTTGTGCTTTTGTTGGATCTACTAGAACATTGCTTTTGGGACAGGGGAATAAAGAGTAGTAGGTTAAAATGTCAGATCCCATATAGAAGTGCCATTTTGAAATGAAATTGTATTAACACTTAGATATTTCAAAGTCTGCAACTTTTAGTGAGGGTGTCAATGACTGTTTGTGACCTGTAAGTAGTGCCATAGAAAGTGATATTTGTAAGGACAGAGCTGGGAAAAGAAGCAATGGACATTTGTGGAGGTATTCTGGTAAAGCATTGTAGAGCGGAGTTCCCTTACATGACTATACATATGTCTCTCTTTAAACAGTCTTCTGATTCACAGATTTCACAAATTCCCCAATAGTTATAGACTTTGAACAAAATGTTGGAAAAGTAGTTTAATGTAGATGGTTTGGACTGGTTGCAAAACATCTGAAGTGTAAATAAAACCTAAAAAACAACCAAACAGATGAGCAACTAAATATACAAACAAACAAACAAACAAAAAAACCCAGTTCTGATCTCTGCAGCAGGTAGCTGAAGAGAAATTCTAAGTAAACTCATACATACTATTTAATCCATCTATTACATCCCAGTGTCCTTTGCTGAGCCTATGTCTCTTAGGGCAACATAGTCTGTATGAGGGACTACTGCTGTGCAACTGGAGTAATCCCATATGATTCAATATGGAAGAGGCAAAAATATATATAACGCTCTGGGAAAGCTCATCTTTAGTTTCTGGACCAGGAACAAAAGGCCTTTGCAAAGCTCAGTGACCAGAAATTTTGAAATCTGAATCAACCTCTTTTCTGCTCGCTCTCTCTCACTGTGACAACATTTTTCTCCTCTCTTTGGATGATCCCTATTTCAGCGCTGTAAGTCTCAGCAACTTCCAGCTGCTGGCTTTTGCCCAACTAGCAATCAGGAAACAACCTGTTCACTTTCTTATATTTTGGGGAGATCTCTGAGGAGTGAGACACAGACATTTTTCCAGCTAGTTTGATTAGCCATCTCCAGGGAAGAAAGCCAGTCTCATTATCAAAGGTAATTCCAAGAAGAAAACCTACATCTTTCCAGTGTTTAGTGGGTCCCAGAATCCTTGTGGAACTTCTGCAGGCTAGAAATTACAGTGCCTGGCTCCAGTGAATACATCTGAAACTGTTTAATGGAGATTTAAGGCAGGATATTTTAGAACTCCCTCTATCAGGTTGAAGAGAAACCGATCCAATTAATTCTCAGCTGTTCTTCTACTAGTGAAAATACAGGGAATAATCTTAGTTCCACTTCATCTATAATTTAAATGATTATTTGACTGTTTAAATAAAGCTTTATTTTATTTTTGAAAGGGCTTTATTGTCAAGTTAATTGACACTTTAGAATCTGCTGCAAATCCCAGGGAAAATGCTATAAAATAAATGGTTTATTAAAATTTAAATAAACCTTAGTTCATGGGAAATTCAACCAGACCATATATGTCAGGGGAAAAATTCAAATCTGAGTGGTTTCAGGCATGAAGTAGGGATGGAGCTCTTCAGCCCAGCCGCAAGGGTTGGCAGGTCTAGAAAAACCATTTACAGAAATCCAGGAACCTGCAGAGCTCTGTTGCTGAAATACAGCTATCTGCAGCCGCTCAGGCACCTGGAAAGTTTGTGGGTTTCATGGCCAGACCTTAGTATCAAAGTTTCCTCTTAACAGGAACACAAACATATTGAGTGTAGACCACAGCTTAGGTCAATAGACAGCAAGTGATGGCAAGCTTTGTAGTTGTTTCTAGTCTGAACAGCTCGTCCCAACCTCCTGTCTGCACAGTCCTTGCCTCCTGTTGTTTCTATTACAGGCATGTAACTATATAAAGACCTAGGAATGAGAGATGGGATATTTCGGTTGATGCAGAAGCAACAAGTTTCACTGTCTGCAGTTTCTTCTGACTTTTCTCACCCTTTAGTCTGGAACAAGATTAGGAAGAGTGGGCAGAAATGGAAGTAGGGGAGTCTGTAGCACTTAGGCTGAAGATTTCAAGGAGGTTTCAAGAAAGAAGAGGTTTGAAGGAGTGGCAGGGAGATAGATGATTCTAGGGAAGGAAAGGAAAGTAGGGTAGAAGAAAGAAAAGAGAAAAGGGTGCTGCTGCAGCAAATCTAAGTCACAAACTATATCCTGAGATGTCTATGGCTTTACCTTTAACCTGGTTCCCACTCAATATCCACTTGAGGGTCTCACAACAATTATTACATACTGATAACATTTAACAAAAAGCTGTGCTCTCTATTTTGTTCAAACCAAGATGTTTACACTGACTCTGCTGATCATGTTTACAATATTGTGATATCTCACACACTCATGTAGAGGAAGCTGCAAAATACAACAACAGTCTTACAGCTGTAAGGAACATGGGTTTCCTTTTTACATTCCCCAACACTGAGATGGACAATTCCTGACAGGCCAAGGAAGCTCTGCCTCACCAAGTTTTGTGAGAGTTCTTCAATAATTTCCAGGGACTCCCACCTTTTATAAACTAAATTTGAACCTCATGTCCCAGCCTATTCTGTTCCAGTATTGAAAAATACCATTGCTTTATTTCTTGTCTTTCCTCTCCTTCCCTGCCTCTTGGTTATTGTGTTAATAGTCACCAATATCTGTCCTACATAATTACTAGAAGGCACCTCATCTGGTCAAAGCTTCTCTTCCCTAAGGCACCTATGTAAAGAAATATACACTCCTGTACACCTTGAATATTAAAAGGAAGGTGGCTAATGACTGTGTAGTTCTTGTGCATAACTCCTGAAGAAGTAACTGGGAACTCAGTGCAGAGACTGTGGGTCTTTAGTTCCTTTAGTTTCTCTTCATAGGTGATATTTTTGTTTTAGTTGCCCTTCTTTAAACATGCCTATCTTTTCAGTACCTAAATGTAGTGGGAAGTGCAGGTACAAGGAAACTGTAAGTGCTGATTAAGTGACTGATAGGTCTGAGAAGCAGGAAAGACACAGAGAAAAATTATCTACAACCTTCATTTCCCCATGATCCTTGCTTTAGACAATGGTCAGAAATGTGTGTTTTCCTAGATGCTGAGAGCTATAGTCTGTGTTGCTCTAGATTAAAGCATGGCTCTGCTATCTTATGGAGGAAGTAAAGACTTTTGTCTAAGACAGTAGAAAGCAGTTTAGTTAATATTTTCTTAAAAAGCTCAAGACACACAAATATAAGGATCATGTGGCTAAATGATTCATGGGTATTACGACACTGCAGTTAATAACTTTTGATTTATATGTGTAGGCATGATCTGATAATGAAAACTTCTGTTTTCAGAATTGGAGACTGTTTTGTTTTATTAAGATGTAGTAACAACCCAATATAACTCCAATATTTCAAAGCTCACAATGTAACCTCTAAGAGATAATACAGGCAAGGTGTTGTTAATGTCTTGTAATGAATTACATCATATTACTTCTGAAAACCTTGACATAAACAGGATATACTCCTTGCCTAACCCTTTTTCTGACCTATCTGAAAAGACTTTGCTGTCAGGAAAAAAATCAAACTGCTTCAGTTTCACATACTTCAGTATATATACCTCATGTTCAGCACATGAAGAATAAGAAGTCGAATTCAGGAACAACTTAGTGACATATACATTTGAAGAGGTACAGAACTTGTTTTGTGAAGCCTAGAAAAAAGAATAATCATGCTACCTCTAAGTATACATGACTATATCCAGGATTTACAAAAGTGCCTGGTGGTTTGGAAAAAGTTCACTTATTAAGAGGCAGACCAGGCATACTTTTAAAAGACTTGATTTTCAATAAAATGTTGAGCAACCATCCTTTAAACAAGTCTTATTAGGGAATTTGAAGTTAGGTGGCCAAGAACTATTTTTTTATTTCTTTTAGACAACAGAGGAGATTAATTACACCTTTTAAAAGTAGTAATTTAATCCAGTGATGGTATGATTTGGATGAGACTTACACGCGGCTCAGCAAAACCATTTTGGCTACTGAATGCAGACTGCAACTCCCAGACGCTTCATTGGACCAAAACTTATTTCTTGTTCACTCCTCAATTGTTCTGAGAAGGAAGGCATATGTAGTAGATCACGTGCACTCACATAGTTGGTCATAAAGCCACCTTCTCACAGAATCATGGAATGGTTGATGTGGAAGGTCATCTGGAGGTCATCTGGTCCAATCTCCCCTGCTCTTCTGTTCCATATAAATACTGTGGAGTTCACGAATGGTAAACCTAAAGCTACCAGGCAGGCCCTGTCAGGCATATTTTGATGTGACACTGTGCACGGTCGTTCACCTATATGTGCACATTTGATCCTGTCAGGCGGCAGACAAAGGAAACATAGCACAGCCTCTGGTATGCTAGTAGAAGAGAAGAAAGTCTGGTTGCTACTTCATTCAGTTGGTAAGGGTGTGAACTTGTGTTTAGTCCATTACATTTAAGGGCTGAAGTAAGACTGCAGTGCCTTGTGCTTATTCACTGCTTAAGACAGCTTTGAGCTCTGTGCCAGAGTGAGGAATATGCACTCAGAACGGTCAAAAAAGTCGACAATTAAGGCATCAGTTTATCGAAGTAGAATTCATGATTTTCTTGCTTTCCCTTACAACAAGGTAAAAGTCCCCTCCTCTAGCTCAATCCAGCCAAGACTCTGTTCCACTTACTCTCCAGTCCTTCACATACGTTGTTTGAGACACCAAGAAACTTCCTTGGCATCCATCTGTTTAACACATCTGTCTCACTTTGTCTGGCTAAATTCCTTGAGGCACTCTTGTGGTGCTCTACAGAGAAAAGAAAGAAGTTTTTTACGTTAGACAATACGCCACAAATAAGTGAAATTGAGGGGAAAAAAAGTAAAAGGATCCTTATGAGATGTGAAATCATTGGAATTTTAATCTTCAAATAAAAGGAGTCTTTTTTAGTGTTTTCTTTTACTCTCAGTGCAAGCACTAGTAATAATGAAAAATTCCATAACCCTTCCATCTCTTTAAATCAGATGGTCATTTTCAGAGCTATGGAATTGAGATAACTCTTTTTCTATAACATATGGAATTATTCTCCTCTATGTATTCCCAGTTTTTTTCATTTTTAAGTCATTCAGATAATGGCATTTCTACTACTTCTCCCAAGGAATTTTTCTTGGAGTATTTCAAATCTGCAGGTTATTCATATATCATTTTACTTTTTAAATTTTTCAATATTTATGTCTGATTGTACCAACCTGAATTATTTCTCTGAATTATTTCTTTTGCTGTACATTTTTTCATTTACACCAATAATATACCAGGAGTAAATATGTCAAAAGCCAAACCCAAAACCAGCTGTCTGTGTATTTAAAGTATATGCAATTACAATTGGATAAACTCTGCCATGAACAAGCAGGATGGGGTTAACAGCAAGCAGCTAGTTCCCCAGCTGTGGCTCAGTTACTGACTCACAACAGCTGGAATAAAAGGTTGCAGACCAGGCGAAGTGGGGTGAGTGCTAGAGAGGTTAGGACTTACCTCGAGGAGACTCTTTAGCTGCAGTTTAGTAGAGAAGTGCTTTGGGAATAGTCTGAGAAAAGCCTTAGGTGTTCTGGCTGGAAAAAAGCTGAAGAATATCAGGTTTTTTAAGGCTTCTGTTGTGAGTCACTGAAAGTTACCTGATGTGGGCAGTAGACTAGGAAGCTAGGGTCTTTGCGGGCTGAATGTCCTTCCTTTGGAGGAGGCTTGGGGATATTGAACTATCTGGGTACTGCCTATGTTCTTCTGGGGCTTCCCATAAAAGAAAATAGTGCTTAGAACGGAAAGTACCACACAGAGTAAAGATTTTAAGTAACTCTAGTAAACTACTTAGGGTACCATACCACTAGAGAGTAGCAAATGAAGGTTCTGTATTTAAGGAAAGTGATCTGGGTGTCTGGTTTATGAATCTGACCTAAATAGGGAGGAATAAGGGACATCTAAGCAAACAGAACAATGCTAAGCATCTGTTCACCAAAGGTGAACATGGCAAATTGAGCTGACTTGGAAAAAAAGAATGAATTTTTATAGACAGAAGAAATGCAGAGCATCTACATGACTTCAGCAAAGCAGTTGATATGGAGATTGATGAAACAATTGAAAGGTGTATAAAGCGTGCTTCAAGGAGAAAACAAAATAGCCTGTACTGACAGGAAATTAGTGTTCTGTGAGGTTCATCTTATTTACCACTGTCATTTAATAGTCTTGGCACGCAAAAGTATGCTGATGTTACAAGGGTAGGAGACAACACTAACATGAAAGAAGAACAGGGTATTGTACAAGAAGAGTTAGACTGGAGTACCAGAAATGGGATATTTTTCTATATGTTCTAAGTGCAAGGCTATAGCTGAGGGAATCTGCACTGCTGAGGGAATTGGACGAGAAACCAGTGGGAGCTTATCACCAGGAAACTGGAGTAGGGAGAGGATTGATGGTATAATGTCTGGGTGTTGTCAACAGGGTGGCTGAGATACACTTGTGGAAAAGGTATACAGTTCTGGTGGGATCTTCCTAGTAAAAGGCACGGAAATACTTCTGCTGTATAAAAGATGTCAATTAGACTTAATCTTGAATACCATCTACTGTTCTGATTGTCCAAATTCAAGAGAAATTAAACCAGTAAAGGGATTACTAGGATGACTGTGGAAATGGAATGCAATCTTATGAGAGGAGACTAAAGAAGATGTGTTTAGTCTAGCAAAGCAAGACTGATTTGAGAAGGGATGTGATTGCTCTCTATAAATACATCGGGGGGGTTAAAGAACTAAGATGAAGTATGGTGCTGGCACAAGAGCAAACGGATATAAAGTAGCCTTTAATAAACTCAGATTGGAATTAAACAGGAGTTTAAACCATCAGAGAAAATAGCTTCTGCAACTGAACTTCTATAGGGGTATTGGGAGTTAAATTTAATTGATTTTAAAATGAAACTAGTTCATTTCAAGAAGAGATCATACCACATAATGCTTATGATTGATCAGGACTACGTTTCCTTGATAACCAAGAAAATGCCTTGCAGTATCACAAGTTCCCTAAGATTCCCTGGTGTTTGACTGCATTCCCACATTGTGGTTTTGCCATACCAATAACTCTGAGGGGGAAGAAAGGACCAGGGAGAAATAGTGATCACCAGCACAGGCTTCTGTTTTTACCAGACTCCAAACCTGAGTGTCACTAAGTAGTAGCAGATTCTGGTTTTTAGGGGGAATCTTGAAACAGTTGGTTTGCCAACTGAACTTTGCCAGCACCTGCCAGAACTCTAATTTTAATGATTGGCATACCTATAGCAATGGTATTTCCTGATGCTGATCAGTTAGTTATCTTCAATCACACTCAGTTCAGGCCAAGTTAAAGCAAACACTGATAAAAGTGATATAAAAACCTTGTAAAATCTCAAAAAGGTGACACAGTCACAGTTTCTGTATATGTGCCTTATAGTAGAAATATCAAATACTTGGCTCCAAATTTTTCCTGCCCTCCACAGTGAGAACTACCCAGCTGACACAGCTGTGGAAGTTCTGGGTTGAAGTTCCAGCTCTCTGAGAAACTGTGGTTTTAGTTTTCACTTGTGGAACATCAAATTTCTTTCATGCAGCTGACCAATGTTTGGGACAGGGGTGATGAGTTCAAATTCAAAATATTTTTTCCTATAACACTCTTTTCAGTGACTTTTCTTAGGGACTTCAACCAAAGGAGATTTTTACTTTCATGTCACTGAAAATGTCATGTTCATGGTCTGTACCCCTTTGGTTCTGAAAATATCAAATGCCCTTTAGAATAGCTAAGCGCAGTTATCCACCTACATGGTAAACCCTAACTGCTTGGGAGATTGACAATTTAAAAGTGAAATGTTAACCTACAGTGTGATACCATGCTGTTTACTACCACAGCGGATTACATTCATGCTTCAGCCACATCACACACAGAACCCTGCTTTTCACATAAATGGTTCATTGCCAACCATTGCTTATATGAGCAACTAAATGAGATTATTATATGCAGGTCACTGCTGGTTTTGATCAAGATGGTACAGTGGTGACCAAGCCCTTTGAGCTAATAGTGGATTTGGGGTGAGATGACCCCAAACCCTGCCTCTGAGAGTTTTCATGAAAATCAAAGAAAAAAAAACCAAAACCTTTCATATTTTTTTTGTTATGAATAGATGTTGAATACAACAGTCTTGTCATATAGATATGAATAAATATTTAAGATACTTATTTAAAGAAAACTTCCTAATAACTCTCAGACTCTATAGACATAGAGCAGACATTTCTGATTTCACTGTAAAAAAGGTAAACCATCTTTAGATTGTGTACTGGTTTCATGCTACTTTCTCTAACTCTTAGAATCTAACTTAACTATTCAAAACTAAAGAACTGTAGTTCTAACAATCAGTTACAACTGCTACTGTAAATAGCAATTTACAAAAAGCAGTATTTCCAGGGCACAGAAAACTAGAAAATTAAGGAGGGAGTTTGATTTGTGCTATCTGTAGTCTAACTTATGCTCTGAAGAGCCCAGCTGGAGATAGGCATAGATCCATCCATGCACCTATCTGTCCATCAGCTACTTTCAAACTGCTTTGCTCCAGAGAAGCCCACTTTGCATCTGTTTTACTTTCAAATTTAACTTCTTTGACTGTTGATGAAGCACCAGAATGCACTGATTTACAGTTCTTATAAGACTTTTGAAATAAGCACAGCTACAGTTTGTAAATCAAGAAAGCACTTGGCCATCTTCTCCATTGTGGTACATGTGAATTTCTTGTACACTGCCTGATGAATGGAATTCACAATACACCTTACTGTTGACAGAAGAGTGTGATTTCTCATGATTTCCATGCTGTTTGTATCACTTACCAATGGCCAGGACTGTACATATTACAGTGTAGCTGTAGACAAAGGAGAAAATTGCTGCTCCCACATATTTTGTGGAAAACAAGGGTTCAAACTGCAGCATAGCATAGCCTTATCTTACCAGGAAAAGATATTTCTGGTATTGAAAGCAGGGGAACTGAGGCAGGCTCCTCCTGATGGGCTGTCCTGCTCCAATTGCCTTGGGGGCTCAGAACAAGGTCTTGTAAAACTATACTACATATATGATATCCTGAAGTCTTCAGCATAGTATATACTAAGATAAGTGGCATTAAGTTACCAGGCAAGCAGTCTCCTTATAGTGTCTGGGGTTAGCATGATAACTGTACAATTCATATTTGCCTTTGTGGTTTATCTTCCTGGTAAATCACATACTTAGGTTTTTTTCTTAGCTATTTCTTCCTCTTCATAACACACTTCCTTCTTTGGGATCATTAACAATGTAGATTGATGCAGACAGCCTGCACTGCAAATTGAAAAGGCTGATTAAGTTATCATGAGATGCTTCTGTTAAGCAAGGATTATCCTCTTGAGCTATTCTAGAGCACTTTGTAATAACATAGTTTTAAATAGACATGGGCCCAAGTGATAAAAATCAGATGAGGATCCAAAGCTTTTCTTCCTGAAGTTTGTAGAATTCAGATCCTGGTTTTCTTCAGGGTCACATTAAGGCAACCAGGGACACTCATCACACCAGGATACGAGGGCCTCACTCTGAGTCTTTTTATACAACTGTGCCCTTGTCTGAAAAGGATCCCTTCTCTGCTACCAGGGAGAGAAATGTAGTCATATGGTGATGAGAGGAAGAAAAGACCTCAGGAAGAAATATTGAGTCCACTTCCCATCAGTGGTGCCTGAAACAATTTCCACCATTTCATTTGGGAAGATAAATATTATTTTTAAACCATACATGAATTTTTATTGTTATATATTCCACATGACTTTTTGTGTATTTGTTCTGTTTTATTTGGGACACTATTTAGGCTGTTCTCTTTCATTAATTCTAACCCCTCCCAACCTGAACTTCTCAGTCTAAAAACCTATAAAGGTACTTAAAAATAAAAACATGTTGTCATAACAAAAATTCTTATAAGAAAAATGTATTACTTCCATGAATAAAATTGCTGTGAAAGGAACAAATTATAGAGTATTAACCGAATAAAGAGACATGCTAAACAGCATTGTTAATTAGTTTGCTTAGTCATGCTTGTGTATCTTTGGTAATAGTTAATCACATTACATTACTGTAAAACCGAAGCAGTATTTATAATGTCATTATAGATTTTTATTTCAGAAGGGAGCTTCATGTCTTCCAATTGCCTAATGCAAAATAATTTCTAATTAATAATTCCTTTGGAGTAATTATAATTAGCAATATGAATGTGAGGAAACTAATGAATTAGGAAGAAAACTTACATTTTGTGTTTGGATCTGTATGCTAGAATGATTTACAGTTTTTTCTGCTTACTCTGGTAATGGCTATAATTTAATTATGACAACTTCAAGAAATGCTCCCTTTCCACCTCACTGATTCTATTTTTCCTGCAGCTGTCATTGCATTTACTCTCAGAGATTGAGTTAAAAAATAGCTGCAAGAGGTTATGAGAGAAAGGGAGTTAGTTGTTTCACCTTCTGCAATGAAACCTATACTGAAGAGCTGACTTCCGTGGTCTGGTCTCTGCAAGATACACTGTGAGCTGCTCATAATGAATGTCACCTCTCTACCCCTTCTCCCTACTATGTTTTGATGTGGTGACTTGTACAGTCCAGTAATTCATTCATTGAACTGTGTTTCCCAAAAAGACCTGAAGGACAGACAGAGGAGCTCATCATCCACTTCAAGGGTCTGTTTCTTAGCTCTGGCATACAGAGGACAAGCTCTTTTTCAAAGCTGCTATCCTGGGAAAACTTTGCCTCCCTCTGCCATTATTTTCCATGCCCTCACGTGTGTCTGAAAAATTCCTTCACTGGAATAGGATACTATGACCATGAAGACTTTACACCTTTCTTTTAAGACATGCAAACTTTTGCTTTGACGCTTATTGAAATTGTTGTTGTAGGATGATGGTCATATCTAAGCAACATCTTGGCTACAAACTGAATGTGTCTTAATTTAGGTATGTTCACACATACAAATAATTTAGTCAGTCCTGGAGATCTATTTCAGGGAATGCACAGACACTGCCCAAAACTAGTATTCTCCAAACAGAAACAGAAAGAATAGTCAGGATGTGAATCCTGAGCAGATCACCTGAACATGCTTTGTTTGAACCTGAACAGCAGACAGGCTGCTAGCTGCTACTATGCTGCTTTCGGAACCAGTGCTTGAACATAATAAAATTTCACATTACCTCAATGCATGTTCTGCTAAACACTGAAACTATTTTTTTGCAAAGTGTCTCTGATTTTTTAATAATGTGTGTGTATGTGATATCCTTTACTTTGAAAAGTCTCCAGCTTACTGTGGAGATGGAAAAGCTAATGAAAGTGGATATTGGCACTATAATATCCCCTGTCATCTGGAAAGACCAAATACTGAGTAAGATGTAAGGTTTGGATGCCAGTTTTGCTGTGCTTGGTCCTAGAGTTAGTATGCAATTGCTGAAAGGCAAAAATAGTTGATGATGTCATTCAGGTGATGTGACCTGCATTAGGAGTATAAAAAGCATGCAAAACCATTATGGTCTCTAATGCCAAATATGAAATACACTACAAAGGCTCAGCAAACCAGTAACTCCATCCTTTTAAAGAACTTAATTACTCCTATGTGACAATGACCACTCTCAGCTACCATGTCAGCTGGTCTTAACAGACTTTTTTAATCTTAGCCAAGATGCTGTCTGAGTTGTGCTCAGTGCAGGATGGCAGAAGATGCAAGACAGAGCAAGGGGAAGCCAAGGGCACTCAGTGTGATTATGTTTGTCATCTTGCTCCTGGGGCTGCAAGATGATTTGGCCCTTAAGGCTGCCTCAGAATTGCTCTGTGTCACACCTAGATGCCCATGTCTGCAAGGAATCTTTCATCACACTGCTAGATCATCTTAAAAGGGCCAGAGCAGTTACCAGGATCTCTGAATTTAAAGTGAATTTAAAGATCATTAGCATTTTTATAGCATATTTAAGAATGCCTAATGCATTTTACTTTCTGACCGCTGACATATCCTATGTTGGCGTTGATGGACTTCAGAAAATTTGTCTTGTGGTTTGCTTCCTTGTTTTTAAAACAGTGTTTCCTTTCAGCATGGCTATTCTCATTTTTAAATGTATTATTTCTGTTGAGACATCAGTTTTGATTAAAGCTGGCTTCCTAGCTGAAGGCTCTGAAAAATCAGTCTGGACTTCCATCAAGGCTGTGATCAGATGTTGTTGTGTCCTACTAGCTACCTTACACTGTGTCTTTTTATATTTATCAGAAGCTTCTAAATCCCAGAGAACATGCTTTTCATATATATATTCTCAATAAATGCAAAAATAACATAAGCCTAAAGTGTATTCAGTTTGGTCATCTTATTATGTTTCCAAACCAGTATTAGAATATAGAACAGTGGTAATACTGAATTGACAGAGTATTATTATGTCTTTTCTCCCCCATGAGCCTCACCTATCTACCCTGACTCTGACACTAGATAGAGAATTAAAGCCTTTTTTAGTCCCTGAGGATTCCACATTCATCCCCTTTTTTAAATCAGAGTAATGTCTGCTACTTTTTTGTCAGTGTGGGAGGTTTCTTCTTCAGTCATTACAGTAGAATTGGTGGACCTTTACCTGGGAACATCTGCGAGGCAGTACTGGGCCTAACTGGAAGGTCTGGGGAGCAGAAGCTGTAGGGTGCCCTGTTTAGAGGAGGATATGGGTATGTTACACCCAGGTCCAGCCAGCTCCAACAGCAACCAGAGTGAGCTCCTTGTCATGATTCAAAGATGTAGGCAGGCAGAGGAGCCCCTGGCGCTCTGCCTCATACGTGTTTAAGAAAGAGTGGCAGCTGCCAGCGGCAGGAGACATATGAGGAGATATGTGAATAAATGTATTTTTGAAATGGAAGAAGAAATAGAAGGAATGTGTGGAAGGGGACATGTGATAGCACAGCTCGAGATGCACTCTTGGAAGAAGATGACTCATGCCAGGGCAGGGACATCCCTCTCAGTGAAGCTGTGGGCTATCTATGACACCCCTCAGAGACTGCAGCCCATGGAGGAAGCCCAGAGCAAAAGAAACTAATTAAGAAGCAAGAAGCAGCAGATGGAAAACCTTACTCACACAACCCCAACTTCCTGCACCTCCCATTACCTCACCAAAGGAATTGGGAGGGATGAGTGTATTGCACATTAAAAACAAGTTAAGTTGAGGCTAGGAAGTGGGAAGAAGAGGTATTTGACTGAAACAGAGACTGTTTTGCTTTTGACAGAAGTGAGACTTTTCACCAGTCTTACTGGGAAGGAAAAAAAAAGGTTCCCTTCTCTTAGCGGTATTATTTTCATTTATTCCCAAAGCCTTTGTCCATCCTGTAATAAGGATACTGTAAGAGCAAAAACTGTATGCATTCTTACCAAGGAATCCCATCGGAGATATTGACAAAGGTGACACCCTTTGGTCAGGTAATCTAGTTTATGGAAGAGAAGAGGGCCACAAGGCACAAAAATCTTGTGAATTTTGGGAAAAGTCTTATTTCATTAGAAAAATCTTGTGTGTTTTTTTTTTTTTTTTCTGCTCTGTGAAAACCAGATAAGTCATTTCAATGGAAAATTAGATTTACACAATTTATTCATTTCCAAGTGGGAAATAGTGAATCAGTCTTGCTTGAAAGTCTCACTCCAGACCATTTATGTAGAATATTAATTAGAGACCTTCCCCAAAGGAGCTCTTAGAAATAAAGATGTGGTGGTAAGGAAAGAGAATTAAGTAGTCTATGATAGATTCCTTCCCTCACCTCCAGATGGAAGCATGTAAGGTATAGAGGGCTGAGAAAATCACTTTCATAGACGGGCCGATTCTGCATTTACACTCAGACCAAGATGAGAGTTTGGATAAAAGGCTAAGATATTATTATATCTCAGTACATACAGTATTTGATACCAGTTTGGACTGAATAAAATAAGTCTTTCATAAGTGAGTGGAATCACTCCAGATACTGCTTGGTCTTTATACTGTTCTGCATGGTTTAGGTGGGACACCCTGAAGATAATGTTCTGAAACAAAGGAGATCAAAAGAGAAATTAATGTACCACATATTAGACATGCAAGAATAGTTTTTCACTACAGTGACTTAATTTCTATTACTTCTCTCAGAACTCTGAGTTTAAGGCACAGTAGTCACAGAAAACACATTTAATTTGTAGTCCAGATTCTCATGAGGACTTGCAGAAAGACTATGCTTTCAGGAAAGTGTCCAGATCTTAAAAATTAGATCCAGTAGCATATGTTAAGCTGCACAGGAGCACCTCAGAGCTGAGTGTTTTCCACTTCAAATTTACCTGTGTGGGAGCTTTTGAAAATGTAGTCATTATTTAAGGGAATGAACAGGGCAATCCGGTTGTTACGTTTCTGAGAACCTGGCTTTTCTGCTATAACTTTTCCAGGTCTCAAACTCCAAGTGTTTTGGTAGTGGTATAGTCTGAAAATGAAATGAAATGTCTGAGTAGACATTTCTTCAGACTGTTTCCAATATACTATACCTCACATACATTATAATGCAGTGTGCCATATCCCATAATGTTTCACAGTAATTCAATAACTGCAAAATTAACTTCATTGACTAAAGTACTTAAAGACCCTCTGGTCTCATCTGATGTACATATTTTCAGAACCTAAAAATACTGTCACAAGTGAAGCTTACATTGTAATTTGAGGTCTTCTTATTGAAATCTGTTATAAATAAATCCCTTATTGAAATTGTTTTTTCTTCTTCCAGAAGATTTGGTGATAGTTCCAGGTATTTTTAGAAGTGAAGAGTATTCAAATATATTTTAGTCTCCTGTTACAAAGCACAAGTGCTCCTCACATGATTATGCACCTTCTGCAATTTCAACTTTCTTCTCCTTGGCAGATTCAACATATTTCCATGAAATAGAAATTTATAAATAGCTATTAAAAAAACTCCCCTCCCCACCCTCCCCACCCTCCCCCATCCCAATTTCTTCTGTGTTTTTCTCTCTTATTTCTTCTTGAAAAGGGCAGTTTAAAGTGAGATTTCAAGAGACCCCTGAGAGCTGATTTGTGCTGACCAGACAGAATTTTAGATACTTAGATAAGAAAGGGAACTTCATAGTGTCATACAAATAATAATCAAAAAAAGTAGCTGTTATTCAGTTCTGTGCTTTCCTAATGTCCTCAAGAGATTATATAAAAATATCAGTGAAGTAGAATGCATTTTAAAATTATGTGTAGCTAACCAAGGGAGCTTACTGTTGTTGAATGTTATTAATGTAAAAAAACCTTAGTATGATTTCTAAAAGGCATTAGCTATTTATTTGACTAAACAGGCTACTCAGATTCACTCTGAGAAGAACGAACTGCACAGCTGGTATAATAGCACTGAGTGGACAGGTTTAGTTAGTTCATTGGGCTTTGAGGGGTGTCTTTTTTTGCATAGGGGGTTTTGGGGTTGTCTTTTTTTGCATGGGAACATTGTTAATACTTTATAAAGAAGTTAGGACTGAAATTTGTATTTCTTTGTCTTAGTAAACAAATAAGACAGTTGAAAACAAATAATGGTAGCAATAAGAGTTGGAAGAGTATGAGATTAACTTCTATCTAACAAAAAGAAAGGCACTCTTTATGGGCAGTAACTAGCATATGTCCTCTCTCCACTGTGATGAAAGGTTTTAATGTGATTATAGTTTTTTTGAACAGACACAGTGCACTGGGTGCAGGCACCCATGCGCTGGCAGCAGGGGCTGCAGGGGCGGCCTCTGTGAGGAGAGGCCAGGGCTGCCCCAGGCCGGACACAGCCAGTTCCAGCCGGCTCCAACCCACCGCAGGGCATGGCTGAGCCCCTCAGACAAGGTGGGGGCACCTCAGGTTAAAACATATTTAAGAAAGGGCAAAAAAAATTCCACACAGGCAGAGCAAGGAAGAAAGTGTGGTTAGAGGAGAAGGAGGGGAGGAGCTGCTCTGTGGTGGAGAAGAGATTCCCCAGCGGCCCATGGAGAAGACCACACTGGGGTAGTTATTTCCCTGCAGCCCATGGAGAGGTCCATGTCGAATCAGATATCCACACTGCAGCCCATGAAGGACCTCACGCTAGAGCGGATGGATATGACCTGAGGGAACTGCAGCACATGGAGAGTCCATGCTGGAGAAGGTTTAGGCTGAAGGACTGCCACCCATGGAGAGGACCCACACTGGAGCAGGAGATAAGTGTGCGGGGAAAGGAGTGGCAAAGAGGAGCTATTATAGGCTGACCACAGCCCCCATTCCCCATCCCCCTGTGCTGCTCGGAGGGAGACAGAGGAGTCTGGAGTGAAGAAGTGAAGTTGATCGTGGGAAAGCAGGGAGGAAAGGTGTTGTATTAATTTGTCTTTGTTTCTCACTACCCACATCTATTCTAATTGGCAATAAATGAAATTAATTTTCCCCAAGTTGAGTCTGTTTTGTCCATGACAGTAACTGGTAAGTGATCTCCTGGTCTTTACCTTGACCCATGAGCTTTCCCATCCAATTTTCTACCCCTGTCCTGCTGAGGAGGGGCATCCTCCTGTCCCTCTGTCCTGCTAAGGAGCAGCTGGGTGGGCATCTGGCAGCCAGCCAAGGTCAACCTACTCATGCATGCAATAAATTGCTTAGGGGACCAGTTGCTCTAGTGGAATTTTAAAGAGTTTACATTCTACAGTCCAGGCTTGCAAGATGTCAGTATTTGGTTTGATGTTCTACCTGAACTCCTTAAGAAATGCTCATATTTTTGCTGAGAAGGGATACACAGTAGCTTGGATTGGCTTTCCCACTGCTGTAGAAGCTTATTGTTTTAGAATATGAGGCCAAGTTCAGAGTCAGTGTAGGGAGATGATGATGTCAACTTGGCCTATTAAAATTCTCTTTAAAAGGTTTTGGCATATCTTTAAAATAGTAATAAGCCTGATGATCTAATACAACAGCTTCCAATAAAAGTGCTGGAAGACTGTCTTAGGGAAATAAGAAAATGTACTTCAGCATTTGCAGTATTTTCTGTTCTTCTGTATATATATTTCCTATGAAGTGGTGAGTAATATTAATATAAGTCAATTAGCCAAATGGTCTGTCTTTCATATTTTAAAAATTTATTTCCCATCAGGGATACAATTTGCTTATCCTCATTATTTCTTATCCTGTACATTTGATTTCTACAGAATTTTAATTTTCTATTACCTCTATTACCTTAGGCAGTGAGCTTAAGTCTGCATTGGAGGAAACTTGCACAGGAGCAATTTTGCTTTTAGCAAGACCTGAAAAATTAACCTTCCACTCAAAAAATGTAGGGAAAAATATGAGTTCTGTATTCACAGTCTTCATGAAAGAAAATTATTGAGCTGTTCCTCCAGTTACAGCCTATACATGGAGCTATAGAAAGGAAGAGAATACAGTAAAGAACATGATGACATCCCAACATTTAATCCAGTTCAGGGACTGTAGCCAAATCTCTCATGTGTTTGACTTCTGTGGGACTTATGCTTAAATTAAGAATATTCTTAATTGCTTATATTAACATTTTCTTTAGTCAAGGCCTAGGGAACAGGGCAGAAAAATAAGGCAGTGTCAGGGTGAGCAATTGTCTTTCTAGCTTCTGTGTTTACCACAGGAAAGGTGGATTATCAATCTAAAAGCTAATTGGAGAGTGAAGGGCCAAAATGAGTCAATAAAGAGGGGCAGACAAAGCTATAGGAAGAGACTTTATAGGAAAGCAAGGTAGATGACAACAAAGACTGACGTGACAAAGGGAAATGGCTTCTGTTCACAGATCAGCTAGTCTTGCTGGAGGACCTCTTGGTAGCTCACAAAGACCTATCATTTGCATGGTGCTTTTTAAATTAATTCAGTGGCAAACTAGTACTGCACAATGAACTAGCTGTAGTCAGGCATTTTGCTATGGGCACAACCTGTTTCTTTCAGCATGTTAATTTACCAGACACTATCTGTGAAACTCATTCTGGTATTAAAGGAAAAACAGGATTAACAGGTGGAGCCATGTATTTATTGTTGTATAACTAATTTTAAGATGTCTCTTCACTTCAGCAGATGTTTTATATTATTTAGAAATGTCACATATTAATATAATTTCTTAAATATTCTTTTGTATCAGAAATAGCGTGGCCAGCAGGGACAGGGAAGTGATCTTACCCCTGTACTCGGCACTGGTGAGGATGCACCTCGATTCCTGTGTTCAGTTTTGGGCCCTTCACTACAAAAAGGACATTGAATCACTTGAACATGTCCAAAGAAGGGCAACGAAGCTGGTGAAGGGTCTGGAGCACATGTCGTATGAGGAGTGGCTGAGGGAACTGGGGTTGTTTAGTCTGGAGAAGAGGAGGCTGAGGGGAGACCTCATCACCCTCTACAAGTACCTGAAAGGAGGTTGCAGAGACCTGGGGATGAGCCTCTTTAACCAAGTAATGAGCGATAGGACAAGAGGTAATGGCCTCAAATTGTGCCAGGGAAGGTTTAGGCTGGATATTAGGAAGCATTTCTTTACAGAACGGGTTATTAGGCATTGGAATGGGCTACCCAGGGAGGTGGTGGAGTCCCCATCCCTGAAGGTGTTCAAGAGTCGGGTTGACATAGCGCTGAGGGATATGCTGTAGTTGGGAACTGTCAGTGTTAGGTTAATGGTTGGACTGGATGATGTACAAGGTCTTTTCCAACCTTGATGATTCTGTGATTCTGTGAAATAGCAAGTGTTTGTAAGCAATTAACAAACATGAGACGTCCTTTTTTGAAATATCAAAAAGCTTGCTTAAATAAGTACTTTACATTGTGTTTCTTGAAGCTTGCCAAATGGAGATGGTTAGAACAAGAAACAAAAAACCCAGAGTCCTTTAGCCCCAATATTTGCTCTTAACTGCACAAGCTACAAAAAATGTATGCAGAGTGCTCTCACTAGGTCTCAGCTATGGGGATACAGGATACAAACCTCCTTGGTAGAAGAGGGAACTAAAACTACAGTGACATTTGGATCACTAACTTCTGTATTTATATTTGGACTAGATGTCCACACAGCCATTATAGTGAGTGGATATCAAGGACTTGATGGAGTAGCCTACACCTGGGCACTATTTGGGTATGATCTGAGATTCTATGGGTACATCCTGTGTCTTCCAGCTGTCCCCTCAGAAGGGCAAGACTGTCCATAGGTCCTGTGTCATATCTGCTAGGCTCTAGGTGTTAGTTTCATTACAGCATCTTAAATGGCATTATGTTACCTGTGTGTACGAAATCAAACTGAGGCGCTAGTCAATACAGTTAGTTAAGTCTAAAGGTGTCCTAAAGATGTCTACTTTAGGACAACATGAATAACTTTTTACTCCACTAACTACAATTTGTTCTTAGCAATTTTTAAATACAAACACTTGCAGTGTAGCTATCTAAAGTCAGAGGAGCTGAGTCCCAACCCGGGTGCCTCATGTTTGAATGGGTGGTCTCAGCATCTCTGGCTAGCTCTTGAAGACAAACTTTTACTACTCTATCATATGTCAAGGCTGACTAGTAGTGCCCTCAAACTAGATTGTCAGGATTCAGCTGTCATGTAGGATGGGAAAGAACAATGTTTTATTTGCAGAGCCTCATGGAGTGGGCTATAGCTGTCCATGCTCAACAGTGACTGAAGTTCTTTCGGAACATCCAGGAAGAAATTTAAGTTCTTGGAGAGATTATTACCAAAAACTTGGGTGCTGTCAAATTTAATGTGTCACCAGCCTGAAGAAAACCACGATCTTTTAAGCAGTCACACTTACATGCCAAAACCATATTTACATCATGCTTCAGGTGACCATTTTCTCTTGTGAATCTGGAACTTACATACACAAGCTTTGCTGTCACTGGTGCAGAATGGTAAGAAAGCATCACTGTTCAGGAGGCTGTTCAGGATGGATAGGCAGGACAGGCAAGGAGGAATTGCGCTGTATGTAGGGGAGATATTTGACTTTACAGCCCTTACAGTTAAGGATGATGTGGTTGGGAGCCTGTAGGTGAGAATTAGGGGGATGGAAAACAAAGATGATGTCATTGTGGATGTCTACTCTCAATTATTCAGCCAGGATGATAACTCTGATGAGTTATTCTATAGGTAATTAGGAGAAATCTCTGGATTGATAGCCCTTGTCCTTATAGGAGATTTCAATTTCCCACACATCAACTGGAAATACCATACTGACGCTGCTGGGAAAAGTAAGGCTGGGAAATTCCTGAAGTTTATTGAAGATAATTTCTTTTCACAAGTACTTAGTGAGCCAACTAGGAAAGGTGCCCTCCTAGATTTGCTATTTGTGAATAAAGATGGACTTGTGAGAGATGTGATGGTCGGAGGCTATCTTGGCCACAGTGATCATAAAGAGGTTGAATTTAAAATTTTTAGTGTAATGAGAAAAAACGTCAGCATAATTGATACCCTAAATATCAAGAAGGCAAACTTTAAGCTACAGAGGGAGCTACTTAGCAGTGTCGCTTAGGAATCTACTTTTGAGGACTTAGGGGTCCATGAGAGCTGGGCAGTTTTAAAGAACTACCTTTTAAAAGCACAGGAACAAGCAATCCCATTGTGTTGAAAGTCAAGCAAGCAGGGCAGACCAGCTTGGATGAACAGGGAACTGCTTTTGGAATTCAGGCAAAAAAAGAAATTCTACGATCTCTAAAAGCAAGGTCAAGCTTTGCAGGAAGATTACAGAGCTGTGGTTCACATATGGAGGGAGAAATCACAAAAGGCCAAAGCTCAACTAGAGTTGAAACTGACCAGTGTTCTGCCAGACAACAAAAAAAGGCTGTTTGTAGTATGCTAATAGCAAGAGGAGGTCTGAGGAAAGTATCAGACAGATACTTGATGGTCACCTGACAAATGGGGATGAAGAAGGCAGAGGCATTTAATGTTTTTGTTTTGCCTCAGTCTTCAATATTAATGATAGATCTTGGGCTTACTGGTCCTGTGAGTCAGAAGACCATGGCTGCAGGAGCAGTGATTTTCCATTTGTGGACACTGAAATTGTAAGGGAGTAGTTGTATCTGTTGAATGTTCATAAGCCCATGGGGCCTGATGGAATTCATCCCAGAGTACTGAAGGAGTTAGCAGATGTCACAGCAGCACCCCTCTTGATCATCTACTAAAGGTCTTGGGAGTCTGGGGAGGTCCCTGCTGACTGGCCAACCTCATTGCAGTTTATCAAAAGGCCATGAGGAAAGACCCAGGAAATGACAGAACTCCTAGTCTAACCTCAGTTTCTGTAAAAGTTATGGGGAAGATCACACTGGGTGATATTGAAAGGCATTTCAAAGACAATGGAGTCATCAGGCACAGTCTACATCGGTTCATGAAGTCCAGGTAAGTCCTGCCAAACTAATTTGATATCTTTCTATGATAAGGTCACCTGCCTAGTGGATGATGGGAAAGCAGGGGATGTAGGTGTTCTGGATTTTAGTAAGTTTTTTTATAATGTCCCTCACAGTAGCCTTCTGGACAAGTTGTCCAACTGTGAGATAAGCAGGTACACAGTGCTCTGGGTGAAGAACTGGCTGAACGGCAGGGCTCAAAGTGTAGTTAATGGGGCTGCATCTGGCTGGTGGCCAGTCACCAGCAGAGTTCCTCAGGGCTCAATTCTAGGACCAATTCTGCTCAGTATTTTTATCAATGACCTGGATGGAGGAGTTGAATACACCTTTAGTAAGTTTGCAGAAGATAATAAACTGGGAGGTGCTGTTGACTCTCTTGAGGGACAAGAGACCTTGTAGAGGGATCAGGATTGTTTCAGACTAGATATTGGGAAATGTTTCTTTAGCCAGAGAGTGGTCAAACACTGGAACAAGCTTCCTAGAGAGGTGGTGGATGCCTCATGCCTATCGGTGTTTAAGAGGCATTTGAATAATGCTCTTAATAATATCAATATTATCAATATTGTGAATTACCACACAGCCAGGACAGGTGATCCGAAACAGCCAAGGGGATATTCGACCCCGTGCTGATGTCATGCTCAGTGCATAACTAGAAGAGCCAGCTGGAAGTGGAGGGGGGTGATCGCAGTTTGGAGTGGGGTTGAGCACATGGTACCGAGTGGTGAGAAATTGCATTGTGCCTCACTCATTTTATATATTCATTTTGTTTGTATTGTTGTTATCATTTATTTTTTCTTCTCTTCTCGTGGTGTTCTATTAAACTGTCCTTATCTCAACCCATGGGGTTTTACTTTTATTTTTCTCCTGATTCTCCTCCCCATCCCATCACAGGGAGGAGTGAGCGAGTGTCCGTGTGGTGCTTTGTTGCCTTTGTTGGCTGGGCCAAAATCTCTTATTTTTAGAGAGTCTACAGTCTAGAGATTTGATCATAAAGAATGTTTTTTATCACCTTTATTTGTGTGAACGATTCTGTATTTTTATTCTGGATTGACATCAATGTGAGAAGAACATGTAGTCCACATGTTTTGTTTTGATTTTTTTCTCTGGAAGTAAGTAAAAATATTTTAGAAGTATGTCATTAGCATTTACATAATTTTGCAAAGAAGAAAATGGACTAGGGAGAAGATAAGCCACTTGTTCAAGGTTATAGAGAATGCAAGAGGAAACTATGGAGTTAGACCCAGACTTCCTGATTCTCTTTCTCCCTGCTACGAGAAACCCTGTAGATATATGTGTGGTTTCCTGTTTTCCTCATGGTCCCCTGTTGGAGTTTGTCTCTGATAATGGCAGACTGCTAACTTTCAAGGTTTGTGAATAATATTTGAACACAGGAAATGTCACAGAAAGAGAATATACATGTCTTCCCAACCAGCTTGCCCTGCCTAGGTTTATCTTAACCCTACCTTTCTTTCTAACCAGCATTCCCATGCTGCCCAGTATTTTGAAACCATTTCAGCATAAATTTTGGCATAGTGTTGCAGAATCTTTGACACTATTATGTGTGTTAATAGGGAGGATTGCTGTTGTTTACCTTCTGTATCCAATGCATTCCCAGGCCAATTTTTTTCTCCACAAACAGGATACTATTTATTTGCTTGCATGAAATTTTTGATGGGTTTAATTTTGTGATAAAACCATGTGGAAGACATACCCTTCTTCTAATGAATTGAACAACAGAGAAAGAAAAATTCAGTTATGAGACACTGCTGAAGATGTTAGGGATGAAAGAAAGCAATAGAAAGAATGTTCTATATGTGGAGTCTGCCCATGTGCACATTGTATACAGCCTAGCTAACTGTACATCTGCATTGGATTAATTCCCACCATGCTTCCAAAAAGATAATTGGTAGATTCTATAGGTTAAATTAAACAAGCAACCATTTGGTCCTCTGTATAATGACCTGCAGAATAATCCTACTAGTATGAATCTGTTCATCATTTCCTTACAGCTTTATTTTAGGGGAAAAATGTCAGTGTCACCATTTTTGTAAGCACAAATATATGTAATAAACTCTGTTCATATGTAGAAAAAAAAAAAAATCAAACAGAGATACTGGAACCTGTGTTCAGCCTTGAACCTCTGTCCTAGATGTGCAAAAACCCACAGAGATCACTGTCATCCACAGTAAATGACTTATTCTCTTTTTCTGTTTGTGAATTCTGTAAGCAGCAGAGAGTGCCTTCATCTCATTCATTCACTGCATTATTTTTAACAGCATGGTTTAGTGATTTATGCTTAGCTAGTAATCTTGGGGGGTGGGAGGGAGATGTTCACTGCCAATATTTGGAATCTGAGTTGAGGTATTTGAACCAAGCTGTTTAGTTTTGACTGTAAGTGCTCTGTGTTTCTCTTCTTTGTTCTTTTTCTACATTCAGAAATTCCCTTCTCTGATATATTACCCAAACTTACTGTTCAATTGGATATTCCTGCCATGAAATAAATTTTCTAGAAAATCCAGAGAAATGGTGATGACAGGAGAACAAAGGCAACTACAGTGAATTTTGGTCCCCACAATGTATGTCTAGCCAAGTGCATTATTTTTGTTTAATATTCTTATTTCAGAAGGCATAACATGAAATATGAAAATGAAGACTTCCTGAACACACTTAGAAACACCTGGAAGGAGCTGTACATGCACAGGGAACAACGATGAATGATTATTTGGGCCCCTGTTCTCATTATGTCATAGCAACCACTGATTTTAATTGGAGCAAGGTTTGACTGTGAATTTTAGTTTGGCAGCATAAGTCCTTCCATAGGAGTCCAAACTTAGTCATTCAGCCATGTTAGAACACTCTCATGCTCTCCCTGCCTCTCTGCAGCTGCCACTGAAGTGTAAAGAAGAATTTTGAATGCAGAAACAGTTTTGTGGTCAGCTTTTGGTGTTTGAATGTCTTTTGACGTTAAGGAAATCTTTGGCATATAATTAAAACTTCACCATTTTCAGTAGGATATTGTGTTTGTGATTTGTACACACTTGTTGATTTCTATTGCTATTCTTTCTTTTGCTTTACTCATGTTTAGCGTTACCCTCCATTCTTATTGCAGCTGCATCTAGGCCTGGCCATTTAAGCATAGATGTATGCAGCAGTTGAGTCAAAAGCCCTTGTGTTCACTGAAGCCTCCCCAAACTTCCACAGTCTAAATGATTAGTATGATAATGCCAATCCTTAATACCCAGCTATAAGGAGTTCTGCAGAGGAGTACTATGAATGTGTATTAGATACCACATCGAAGCACAAGTTGCTTGTTTTCCTCTCACCCTTGTCCCTAATTCCTGGGGTGGTTTTTTTTCCCCATCTTTCTCAAGGCAGGTTGCAGAGATTACTGAAGAAGGTCTCATATCAGACCTTATCCTTGTATACCTTAATGGCTCATCAGACTGTTCTGGGGAAAAAAAGTTCTGTCAAGTGAAAACCTACAGCACCCTCATGTTGTCACCCTTTTTAATCAGCTGGGTGGTCTAGAGGAGCTTCAGAGAAACAAGATCACAAGTCATTATTTTTCCAGAACATTCACCAGCACAATATGAAGTCTAATGAAAAATATATGCTATAAATGTCAAAATAACTGAACAAAAGACACTTGAGGGGGTTTAAAGCATTTTTTTCACATACCAATTTGCAGCTTTAAAAAATTTACGATACCTTTTTCAGCCAATTAATGAGTTTCTACTGTAAGTAGCCATGTACTAAATAGAGGAGGTCAATATGATGTAATGTTGTGCTGTCACTCATAAACTAGTTGAAGGACAATCTAACTGTTCATGACATCAGTGGAACTTTGGAGGAGTGATATCCTTGAATTAACTCACTTTTACCCATATTATTCTATGGTGTGATAGGACTGCTGTGGTGTTTTCTTCAAAAGGTTTACAGAATTTGTATCATCAGAGGCATTTTGATTGTAGTAGATGGCTGTTGTGCTGTTAGTTAGAGACTGAACAGAAACTGCATTTCTCCAAGATGTTTCACTTTTCCTTTTAAACAGTATGTAAATACACAGTCTGTAGGAAGTTGAGATACTTTCCCCCAAAAGCTTAGAATAAATTTAATGCTAACAAGTTACTGTACTGACAACTATTGGTAGACATGACCTAAGATATCTTGTGTACATCCTTTCAAAAGCAGGCATTATATATTCTGACTATGTTTGAATACTGTTTCTCATTTGACATGAAAAATACTTTAGAGCCACATACCACTTTTGAGCTGCAGATCAAGTGGCTTGTGAACTAGAAAGCTGGAAGAAGTGGTCTTGCTGTATTTATGCTCACTACCATTGGCAAGAATTATGCCAACCACATTATGTGATACTCTGCAAACACACCTTTTCCCAAGCTGTCAGCCAACTGCAACTGGTTTACTCCAAACCCCGGTGTGCTGTTGCTACCAAGAGCATAACATTCATTAAAAAGGCTCCTGTCGCTGCACTTTTACTATTACGCAGTAACGCTGTAAAAGGCACGTATTTATTTGCAAGAATTTCCTGTAAGTACGTAGGTAGTAAAATGGACTGCATTCATTTGAAGTAATTTTCTCCAGGTTGGAGAAAACTGATAGCAAACACTAAAATGATTTTCATACTGCATTAACATACAAGCATATGGATGGGGGCATATATCATTCTTGAAATGCTGATCCTTTGTGCCTATCTTACTACATTAGAAAAAAAATATGTATATGCAGCTACGTCACAAAGGCAAGCTGTAACTTTTGCCCATTTGACTGGACAAGTATTCTGGAATGATGATACACCTATTACATATTAACTATATTGCGATATCTCTCCTTAGCCTGACAGTGCTCAAGAACAATTTGCTTTGAGCCTTATAAAACACAAAACAATAAAAATCATAAAAGCTGAAGTCCTGAAGAGCCTCCAAGGTAAACTTATATAGGTTTTAATGGAATATAAGAACAAGTGAAATGGAGGCAGTGAATGGTATGTAATGTAGTTTACATAAATGTGACAGTTACATAGAAAAACCTTGCACTACATTGGCAGTTTTGGTGTATAAATATGTACGTAATATAGAGATACATGCTTTATTGTAAAATGAAAATATGTAATAAAAAAGATTTATGTGAAAACGTGAGATTCTTCATATTAAACTATGTTGGTTTCTATGTTCAAGGTGTCAGAGCAACTGGAGGATATCTGTGTTTTGCCTTTTAACATGTTGGAGCACAGCCATTTGGGCTTCTATGTGGAAAGCTATGGAAGTTATAGGCAGGCCTTCTGATATAAAAGAAGGTGGCAGAGGATTACAAAGCATTGTTTTGCTATTAAAGGCACCTTCAGGAGTTTGTTACAGGCAGCATAAAAGTTCTATACCAGATATCAGTGATAACTCCATTGATGCCTGAGTTCACCACTCAAGGGAAAGTAAGCCTTGCTGTCTGTCTGTCTTTCCTTCTCTCTCTCTCTCTCTTTTAAAATAATTGTGTATATACGAACAGAGGTAAACAAGGTTTACCTTAAGCAAGGCTGAGATTATAGCTGATAGCTAATGCAACTAATCATCCACATGGTTGCCAACATCAGACATAATCCAGTGCTGTTTTCTCTCCTCTGTCATAGAACAGGGTTCATATCACCAGGCTTTCACTACCAAGGAATTAATTGTTCTCATCTAAGCCTGTCATCCAGACTCTCTGTATGATCAATGGTGAAAAACGGTTACATCGAGGGCAATCCAGCTTTCCCATACTGCTATTCTAGGATAAGGTGAAACACCCTTTGAAGGCACCAGTCTATCTCTGGTGCCTGTACAGAGAGAATTTGTATGGCTCTGTATTCAAGGTAGATTTAAAACAGTTAAAGATAAGAGATACAAAACCACACTCTTAGTCATTCTACTACCAGATCACACAAACAAGTGTTTATGGAGGCTGTTTTTATTACAACATTTTCATCACATGTTCTGAAAGGTGAGTTTGTATTTTTTAAGTTTAAGCAAAACCATCTAATATGAATCAACCAATCCCACTCTTAGAACAATACAGAGGCCTTTAATTTAATTTATAAAACTAGTGTACTACCTCTTATGATTGAAGCTGTTAGAAGTGAAGTATTTAATTACATCTTCAACTGGAATGGAGAAGAGCATAACCTAAAATGTTGGAAGAGTAGAAAGTTAACAACTGGAGGAAGACATACTCTGTATTGTGCTATCAGTATGTTTTTCTCAATACATCCATCTGCAAGGCATAACAAGGCAGTGATGTGTGCTGTGGTGGATTTTGAGTGCACATATTCTCTTATGCCTTTATTATAGATGTTATGCCACTTCATGGTTCTTTACTGCATTGTCAGGCCTTTATGTCTAATAAAGCCTAATACTAATTAAAGGTGAGTGGGCAGCCTACTAACCGGGCCTCCCAGCTGAGCAGGGCTCTCAGCCTGCCTTGTCCCACTAACCCACTGCTCTCAGGAAGTTTGGAGGACACAACTCTTATACATGGGATCCCAGGGACCCCATGTCAGTAGTTTGAAAAAAATCACTGCTTCTTCAGACAGTTGGTTCTTGCTTTGACTTACCTTCTGGAGGGAAAAAAAGGCTTTCACTGACTACAGAGATAGCCTGGTGATCCTAAACTATACTTACCTATTGTGAGTGCTCTCCTTTATGTGTCCTCTTGTGGTGCAAGGAACACGCTTATCCAGAGGAAGCTGTGGGTAGAATCTAATTCTGAGTAAGCGCAGATGTGTGCCGCAAGAAGAGGCAAACTGAAATAATTAAGGCTTAAAACCAGCATCTTATGGCCACTGCTGTGAAGTAATTCCATTTCTGGCACAGTCTAATGCTTTAATCTGTGTTGGTCTTCAGAGTAATGTATACAGCATGGACTAGGGAGCATAAATGCCAAAAATATCATGAGTGTGACATAGGTCAATTTTAAATTAATAACCAGCTATTTTTATATCGGAGTATCAATGCACGAGAGATCAGAGTGAAACCTAAAGGAATGCAGGAAAAAGATAAATATTTTTGTCTCACTTGAACTGAGTACTTATGAATATATGTTAAAAACCTTTCTATTTTAAACATCTCCTTGTACTGGTCAATGATGCAACCTTTTCAGACATAACCAATGAAAAGTAGAAGTGTGTGAAGAGTGGAATGGCTTTTTCATTATTCATCCCAAGCTATTTGCACATCTGCAGAGTAACTGAAATGAGGGAGTACACAAAGACTGTCATTTGGCCCTTTAGCGCCTACACTACATTATCCCACAGGAGTCCTTCACTCTGTGAAAGAAAAGTAAAGGAAAACAGAAAGGATCAGAGGAAGAACTCACTGAGGTCTTGCTGAAGACCAGGATCAATAAATCTTTAGTACAAACAAGTAGAAACTTCAAAGCCCAAAGGAGCATTGCTTTACTTTATGTTCATGCACAGCCTTTCGCTAGTATGATTCAGTCAATATGCCAATTACTAATGTAAACTTGGGTGGCCTTCATATAACACTAGCTGTTGCTGTTCCATGATTGTTCCACCCGGTCTGTCCTGCATTGGTATCTCATGCCTTTTTCATAGAGCAGACCATCCTCCACTCTTTCTGGTGTATATGCCATTGGTCTGTTCCAAGGGGCTGCCCATATGTTTCTGATACCATAAAAACTTCTGAAACGAGGCAGCAGAAATGCAAGATGGGCAGTGTTGCAGATTGAAGCTGGTCCTTAGCTGGCATACTTAGGCATTGTTTCACCTAAACCAGCTGGCAGTTATTACTTCTGCTCCCTACCTAGTGCTCTGCCACAGTGGGAAGCTTTTTTCTTTGATTTTTGAGTATTTCACTATATTCTGCCAGTGGAGGGTTTGGATTTCCTTGAAAAGTTGTATCTCTTCTAATTAACAGCTTGTAACTGATCACATTTCAAGATTCCTGTTTCCCTCTGATTTCTTTTTTTTTTTGTTTGTCTGAAAACCAACAAAGAGGTAACTGAGTCCAGAGGAATAGGATACAGAGCTAGGACCATGCTATCTCCTGCAATTGCAGCTAGTAGAGAGTAAAATCAAGCTGCTTGAAGAGGTTAAGTCCTTTCCTTTCATGACTTAAATACAATTTCTAAAAGAGAAATGAAAACTCCTGGCTCTTGCTTAACACTTCCAGCATTCAGATTCTGCTTCTCTTTACTAGCCCATGCAGTGGAAGCACGTGTTGACCTGGGTATTCTCAGCGGCTGCCATTCATTACCATAACCTTCTGACAGTAGACACAGGATACTTGTGGTCTTCAAACTCTGGGTTTCTTAACAGGCCAGCAACTTCAGGGAGAACTGGAATGTGAAAGCATCAGTAACATGTCTGAGAAGTTTGGTACTGCAGAGCAATGGAGGTGTTGTGAACAGAATGATAAGTACAAACAAGTGCAGGGGGAGGATGCAGGGCACGGATTCTGCCTTCCTCAGTTTGACTGGAACACGGGTTAAACTCCCAGCTCCAGGAGACATGGGAGTACATCTGGATCTGGTTCTTCAAAAAAACCCCCCATTTTGTTCCTTGTGGCTGCTGGGGAATGCTTTGAAAATGGCACTTAAGTTTGATCAGTGTTAACCATAGTCCACAAAAATCATAGTTCTGATAGCTAAAATTATCTCTGTTCATTTTAACTCTGCTTAATGTTCATCTAAGGAAACTCAGGACTGCCACCTCAGGCTGCAGTCTGGTCTGTTACTCCCACATCATTAAAGCTTCACTAAAGTTGTAGTGTTTAACAGATGCTGCTTTCTTAATTTCTGGCCAGGTTTCTGAAGAGAGTTTCCTTTCCTTAGAAACTCCCACACAGAGTCAAGGAAAGCATATTGAGAGGTAGAAACATTTCTTCTTCCAAAAGAAAAAAAAATAAATCCTACAGTCAGCATCGCAGAAAGCTGTTACATGTAATGCATGCTCACTTCCCTGTCACCTCAAGGATGGAAAAAGCCATGGTTTGCTTAGTGCCCCATATATATTAATCTAAATCTGGGTTTTTTTCATGCCATATGTTGAGACTTTTTGCTGTGATAAGGTTTGTGAAACTTTGAATTGTACCCTGAACCATAAACACTGCACTTTGAGCTTTCAAAAATGAAGTGGCAATACCTATGAGTATTTTGTATCCATTTAATGAGGACCAAAAGCCTCACTTGTCAGCAGCACTTTATGAGTAGCACATTGACCTCAGTCTTTCTTGGTGGACCATTCAGTTTAATAGCACTTCTCAAGCTGACCTAGTTTGAAGATGAGCCCCTGGGGGTGGGACCCATTGGATTTAATTTTAGAAGTCTAGAAGTTCGGTGTCAAAGTCTGAACTAGTCACCCTAAGCTTCCTAGCAGAGAAATAGGTACCTCCAGAGGGTGATTCATCTGGCCTATTTTAGGATTAAATGAATCACTACCTAGAGGTACCTGTTTTTCTCTTTTTTATTATAAAGGGAGCCTGCAATGACAAGCTTTAGACCTAAGTGTCAGACTTCTAAATGCTTAAAATAGGAATTTAAACCCTGTGTTGGATATCATCATGATCAGTGGAATATAGAAGCTTAAAGAGAATGGAAGTAATAAAGTAGAAGTAAATGGATAATCTCTTTTTTATTATTAACAAATAATGGAAACACTTTATGTTTAAAAACTATTTAAGGTAAATTTAATCCCTTTTTAAAAAAGATTGATTTTCAGTGGCTTTGTCTTGTTAATGAGAGTTACCACTCTCTGCTCCAATAGGGCCATTAACAAGTCACGTTTTTGCCAATTATTGTTTGCACAAAGGTGATTAAGTTTCTTAAAAATTTTAAAAAGTTTCTGATGCCTACCTAAATATATCCAGCCATAAATTTCTGCTCAGGGAATTAAAGTACTGATTTGACATTCTACAAAACTGAGGTGGTAGAAACTTCCAGATATGAGTAATCAATACATTTCTGGGGAGCTGATGTTAGAGACATGAAAAGGTTTTACTGATCAAAGGTGGTTTTAGATCCTTTGCTCTCTGCTGGATGTTTCTATCTCCTGCTCTAAATGCTAATAAACTGTTCATGACATCAAGCTTCATGGTGTAAAATTTTCTTGGGGGTAGAACAGAGAGATATGACCAATTCTTTGCAACTTTTTCAGATTGATTTTTTGGCTGCACTAACCTGGCAAAATCAACAACATGAAGCTTTGAATGTCCAACTCCATCCTATAAAGGTTCGAATGTCTCCTCACTTCCTGGTTTTATCAAATTGCTGTCAGGGATCAAATACTGAAAAGTAAGATGGTGTATTGGTCAGCTTTCAGCAATATTTAGATTCTGAGCTAAAACTCAGTGAAATCAATGGAAGAAGATCCAGCAACAGCAATGGGCTATCTACTATAACTTCCTTATCTCCATTCTGTAAAGCAAGAACTAGAGTTTTATAAAGACTACCAGGACTTGTTTTTATTTATTTTGATCATTTGGTACATTGCTTCCAAACAAGGTGTGGTGTGGTTCCAAGATGAGTAGTGCAGTTGACATGCTGGAGGGGAAGAGATCCCATCCAAGGGCTCTTTGGCAGGCTTGAGAGGTAGGCCTGTGCAAACCTTATGAAGTTCAACAAAGCCAAGTGCACAGTCCTGCACCTGGGTCAGGACAATCCTAAGGACAAATACAGGCTGGACAGAGAATGGATTGAGAGAAGCCCTGCAGAGAAGGACTTGGGTGTGTTGGTTGACAAGAAGCTCAACATGACATGTCAATGTGCACTTGCAGCCCAGAAAGCTGCAAACCATATCCTGATCTGCATCAAAAGAAGTGTGATGAACAGGTCGAGGGATGTGATTGTCCCTCTCTACTGCACTCTCGTGAGACTCCACATGGAGTACTCTGTCCAGCTTTGGGGCCCCCAAAAATAAGAAGAATATGGACCTGCTCAAGCAAGTCCAGAGGAGGACTGTGAAGATGATCAGGGGACTGGAGCACTTCCTTTATGAGAACAGGCTAAGAGAGTTGAGGTTGTTCAGCCTAAAGAAGAGAAGGCTCTGGGGAGACCTTATAGCAGCCTTCCAGTACTTAAAGGGGGCCTATAGGAAAGCCGGAGAGGGACTTTTTACAAGGGCATGTAGTGACAGGATAAGGTGTAATGGTATTAAACTGAAAGAGGGCATATTTAGATTAGATATAAAGAAGAAATTCTGTACTGTGAGGGTAGTGAGACACTGGAACAGGTTACCCAGAGGAGTTGTGGATGTCCCCTCCCTGAAAGTGTTCAAGGCCAGGCTGTGTGGGGCTTTGAGCAACCTGATCTAGGGGAAGGTGTCCCTGCCCATGGCAGCGGGGTTGGAACTAGATGATCTTTAAATTCCCTTCCAACCCAAACCATTCCATGATTCCATGATTCTATGATATACAAAGTAGATTAGCTGAGCATCTTTTAACCCCCCATTTCTCCAGTTAAAATAATTTGAGGATCCTCATTTGTTTTCTATACTTTTAATACCCTGTTAGTGACTGATGAGAAAGAGGTAAAGCTAACAGCAGCCTACTGCCCACAGACTAATGATCCACACATGGCGTTTTAAGAAATTGTCCTTTGTACAAACGTGGTTTCTAAAGTTTATGCTCAGATAGTAAGGATTTATACTTTTGCTGAAGGATGCCAGCTTTTTTCTGCTATTCCTTCTCACCCCATGACTCCATTCAGCGAGGATCATTAAGAAAGATAGCAGACTACTAGCAAGAATTTTTTTACAGTATTTTTGTATGCACTCTTATTCTTCTTTCAGTGCCTTACACTACATTATCAAACTACCTTTCAGTGCCTTTTACAATAAAATAGTAAAGAAGGAATAAAGAAGTAAAATATATATATAATGCCTTCTTCCATATGCATAGTCATTTTCTAGCCCTTTAGGAGAGAATTAAATTATCAATAAAGGGAATTGATGAATGTTTGTGCAGCATTCTGAAGAGTCAAAACACCCTTCCAAGATATAGGTATTATTAACAAAAGTTGTGAATGTTTGCAATATTATGATGATCCTCTGGGTTAAATAAAATGCAGAAAATGACATGACCTGATAGACAAAAATCTAGACCTAAATATGAAAACATTGGAAGGTCCTCAGGTAGGGCAGGTATTTTACTATTCACAGTGTTGCAAGCTCAGCACACATACTGCTTTATTTTTTCACAAGAGTTAAACTAAACTATAGTTGATTCCAGTTATAAACAGTTAAGCTCTTCCTCTAGTCCCAGAGTGATATATGATTGTCTATGATGGACAAACACGAATAATTTGATTTTTTCCTCCCCTCATTCCCTAGAGAAATGTTTGCCATTGGGCTGGTTGATTACCTCTTATGTTTTTTTGCACTTACATGGCTCTGTATCTTGGTAACAGTGCCTCACATTGTTCCTGTTGAAACTCAGCTTACAGGGAGTTACAAACACACCAGCTTGACAAAATCATTAAGTAACCACACTTTCAAGCTCTCAGAAAAGCAGAAATATAACTTAGTCATAGAATAAACCCATGCCAGTGGATTAGATTTCTACAGGACATGTAAGCCTGAAGGATGGTCTTGTTATACCTTCTCTGTGCCTCAACCCTGCACTGGGGGCATCTGTATACGAATCTTCAGAATTCACCCTGGCCAGCATGAAATAATTGATTGTCTCTTTTTTTTTTTTTTACAAGCTGAATATGATTTTAAATTTTAAATTTAAATTTAGATTTTAAATTTTTCAATTTACTTGTGGATGGAAATAATTTTAAAATTGGGGGGGGGGGGGGGGGGGAGCATTCTTGTAGTGGGAATTCAGAGATAACTGTATTCCTAGAAGGGTAGTTTATTATGTCACATAATCTGGGAAAAATAATTCAGTGGAAATTAAAGTATTACGTATTCATCCACTACTCCCTTCCTTGACCAAAGATTCCCACAAAACTTAATAGATGATACCATTCTAGTGATTGTATTTTGTTGGATAATTTTTATCATCAAATTCCGATAATATTTCAAGAGAAAAAAAATGTGAAAAAACCACAACTCTCCATTGCATTTATAGAAAGTGAATGGTCATTCCTACACACCTTTACTGCACGTTTCTAGTACCCCACTAGTTTTAGCTGTCTAATACAGAGCTGGATGAATCATTCCATAAGGGCTTCCTGGTCAGTCCCAAATATGATGTAAAAAGGAGGGAGGAGCAGTCTTCCAAGACAAGCCACAGGGATGACAGGCTCGATGAAGTGACTTCCCAAGGGACATAGCCATTCTCTGATGCATCTTATGGCTTTTCCAAGTGTTTTGCTAGCTCACTGGTACATTGACAGTACCTGAAATGTATTTGCACCTCTCTCCCACACAAAGCACCATCAGTGCCTACCAGCAGTCAGGTGGCTACCAATATATATTTCTTTGTGCTAGGTACAGTGTAAGTGAATCCTTAACAAAGCTTCCTAAAGCAGCCACGCTTCCCTCTGTCTAGCTCTGGCTACCCATACAGTGTCTGCTTCCTCACCCCTACTTGGAGAGTGACGATGGTGGTAGGGTGATTGTGGGGGTGTGGAAGAGGATGGCAATTTTCATAAGCAGCCTTTTAGCTCTGATTACTGTGGGGTGGTCTTTCAGATAGATAGCGGAAGTAAAGGCCCGGTTGCATCATCTAACTCTGTCAGAGACTTTTATGCGATAGCTGTGGTGGCAGAGGATGTAAGTCGCTATTTTTGTCTTAGAATTGATCCAGCTGCAGTAGCTGCATTGTGACACAACGACTCCGCCTCCAGATGCCCCGCCCCTCCTCTCCTCATTTAGCACTGAAGGGTTAGTTACAGTTGTCAGCTATATCTTCCTCCTTTCCTCTTTCCTCTGCCACCTCCCTTTAACTCTGTAGGCAGCTCAGCCGAGCTTCATCCTCCATAGTGTCACCTGCCGCACGCCGATAGTGACAGAAGCAGATACCACTGCAGGCGGTGACATCCCTCTGTGTCAGGCAGAATCTCCTAATCAGTGCACACAGCCCTGTGCAGCACAGCCATCTAATTGTTTACCTTCCAATTTTTCCTGCCCTAGGGAGACAGTGCTTCAAAGAACAGCCCATCAGTTGAAACCCTTAAGACCTGGAAACTTGCCATACGCATCCAACCTGACTGCTGGTCCAGGGGCTGAGGCACAGTTGCTGAGAGAAGCAGGTTCTACATGTCTGAGCTCTTAATCTCTCTTCCTTTTGTTTGCTAGTTTGTAGATATTCTTTGACATTGCCCTCCTAAAATGCAATGCTTAAGCCAGAACACTGATGTTAAGAATAGCAGCAACAATACTTAGCAATAATTCTTTGCATTTCTAGAGTGTTTTCCACCTATGGAGTTCAAATGCCTTCAGAAAAACTGGTATTGTTGGTATCCTCATTGTACAGGTCAGATAGATGGCTGCAATACAGACTAGATAATAGCTTCTCATCTTCCTTCTGTTCATTTAAGATATTTTAAAAGCTAGAAAGCAAAGAAGGGAGAGCACGTGGGAGAGAGAGGAGGGAAGGAAGGAAGGAAGGAAGGAAGGAAGGAAGGAAGGAAGGAAGGAAGGAAGGAAGGAAGGAAGGAAGGAAGGAAGGAAGGAAGGAAGGAAGGAAGGAAGGAAGGAAGGAAGGAAGGAAGGAAGGAAGGAAGGAAGGAAGGAAGGAAGGAAGGAAGGAAGGAAGGAAGGAAGGAAGGAAGGAAGGAAGGAAGGAAGGAAAAGAGGGAGGGAAAGGGATGGGAAGAGAGAAAACAAGAAAGGAGGGAAAGAAGGAAAGATGGATGAAGCTCAGCCTTGTCATTAGTGCTTCAGTCCCAGGCAAAAGAAATGGAATGATATCGAGCCCAGTAAATCAAGTTTTAAATGAAAGTAATGCAATTGATGTTGATCCACATAGATTGATGATAAGGAATTGTTGTCAAACTAACCTGATACACACTTTTTTATGAAGTTAGAACTTTGGCTGATAAAGTTAATTATATTTGCATTGGCTTCTGTGAGGCATTTGATGTGATGGTGTACAACCTTTTCATTAAAAATTAAAACAACATAAAATCAGCACAGTGGATGTTAAATGGAGCAAATGTTAGGTTATTGATCATTCAAAATATGTGAGTGAGAAGTCATCACTAAACAAGTGTCATACACAAGGTCCTGAGTGGATCTGTTCTCTGGCTTTACAGTGCTTTTTATCAGTACAGCAATTTTATCAGTGTTCTGGAATGAACATTAACCCCTACTGATTACACCTGTAGCTAATCTGAAGATTAATAGAGCATCTAATAATGAAAGAGATGGATAGGTGAGATTGGGCTGTCTTAAGTTACTGGCAAATTAGGTGCAAGTTAAAACATTCTATTTTTAATAGAAGTGATTGTGATGACATACATCTTACATGTTATGTAGAAAGACAGAAGGTAGACCACAATTATCAGATTGCACAGGACAGTATGTAGCTGCTGTGTGGGGAGATGGAGGTGAAGATTAACTTCAGTATTTGGGCATGGACTGACCAGTGGCCTGAAGGAATAAATGTGGGGAAAGATACTCAAATAAGAATACAGTCCAAGGCTCAGCAGTGGTTCATAGAAAATCTGAAGATTATCTGCAGTTATTTCACAAGCATATTTAAAAACTTAAACACGCGCATTCCCAAAAACAGAAGGAAGTGAGAAAATCAACAAAATGAGGAAGTGAAGAAGAAGCTGGTAACAAATGTACATTCAAAGCTTAATTCTAGTTTTTGTAAATATGAACTCATAGAAGTCCTGAAGGTTTTTTTTCCCCAGAAATCTTTGTTAATCACTTGGTTGAAAGGGGTTGAGACACCAGTTCATATCTCTTTGGTTCTTTTATCACTATCGTTGGAATACTGAGGCCAGTTCATTTGTAAACTCTTCAGAAAGACTTTTGAGAAATCAAGAAAGACCCAGGAGAATAACATAAGGGTTGAAACATGCCTTATAATGAAAGACTTGAGAGCCTTAGTCAACTTAACTTACTGAAGGAGACTAAGTCATGATTTGATCAGTCTATATGTTACCAATTGAAATTTTGATCAACCAGGGCTGTCAATGTAACTGCCTAAAATCCAGTAATGGGACATTTAGCTAATATAAATTCAAACTAGACAAGAGATAAAATTAGTTAATGGTGCAGGGGAAACAATACCTGGAAAACATTACCAGGGGTTATGGGTAAATCTTCCAACTATGGAGATTCTTCAATCAGTATATGATAGTTTTCTAAAACACATACTCTCTAGTTCATCTTTGACTGATAGATCTGAAACGGGAGATAGTTTGATGGAAATCCTATGAACTGAATATTAAAAGAATACCTTGTGTGATGACATTTAAAACCCATGAAAACTGACTAGGCCTCTGTTGAGCAAGTGACTTCTCAACCAGAGTCAACATAAGTGAACGTGGATGTCTCCAAGAGACATATCCAAGCCCACAAGACAGGCAGAGCTGGAACCTTGGCACCCAGAACTGCAGTGTCTTATCTTTTGTCCACTATATCTCAGCCATACTGTTACCGTCAGTTTTTCCTTACCTAAGGACCTAAAGCAGCCCAGTTTCAAATATCATTGCCAACTACTGAAGTGGGAACTGAGATGGGTATTGAAGTAACAAAAGACAACTCCCATTTATGCCGTATTTCTTATTTTCTAATAAATGCGTCTCTTTATTACACCTAGATTTCAAATACCTGTCTCTGAGCCTTCTTAAGACTCTACAAAACCATGTATAAAAATAATAACCTCATAAAGCAAACACAAGATGAGGAAGTAGTAAAGAATTACAAAAATGAACGTTATAAAAAGTTAAACTAATCCCCTGAGCAGGAGAGGACTTCATTTTTCAAAAGTATGTCTGACTATGCTAAAGAATTTGCAATTTTAAATCCCTTCATGGTAGTCACTTTGCCAACTGACAATAAAGCTGCAGTTTAAAACTTCATTCATCTTCTGCAAAAGGCAGCAGAGAGCTTTCAGTGTGTTTTTAACCCATCTTTTTTCTTGTAGTACCAACTACTCCATGGGGGGAGGGGGAAGTGCCATTAAAACTTTCAGTTATTAGGATGTGGCAAATAAACCTTTTTTCCTCCTTCCTACCCCATCACATTTTGTCTTTTCCCCTGGTCTCTGAGGGCATACCTGCATATTTGTTAATCTCTTGTTGCTTGAGTTATAGTAATGCACCTAGATGTCTTCTAGACCCAATATGGCTCTCCCTAGCTGTGTCCCAACTTGAGCAGAGGGATCCCTGTCTGTCCATGTAATAGGTGTATCTTAGTTTAGTTTGTTTATGCCTTATCTTTTTAGATGCTAAAGTCTCTGAAGAAAGGGCTTGTCTTGCTTTTGCATATGAGCAAAAAACTCCTTGTACCTCACATCATATATCCTATCAGAAACTTGAAAATGTCCTGCAATCACCTGAATGTTACAGTACGGAGGTATTTAAAAAGGAGGTAAAAAAAAGAAAACAGTACTAGACCAGGGAAATATTGAAGGGCAAATATTCAAGATAGGAAAAAAGATCTTTGACTGGGTGCCATTAAGGTTGAGGAGCCTATATGTTCCTTCCTGTGGTGTCCTACATGTGATTCAGGTGTAGGACTGTCACACTTGAGTGAAATGAGTCATTTAAGGATTAAGAAGTCTATTTATCTATATTCTATGGTTGTCGTTATCACAGCTTCTGAGAGCCTTACAGGCTGTAATGTATTTATCCTCAGAATAGGTCTGTGAGTTAGGCAGGTTTCCTGACACTCTGTTTTTTTTCACAGACAAATTCAATCTCTCATAGAGTTAAAAAAAATAGTTTGAAGATAAAGGGGAGCTCATTTGACCTTTCAGTAATTAAGTTTTAGGTACTTTCTCCTTGTTACTCTACTCTCCATCATTTTCAACAGCCCCTTGATCTGAAGCACAAGGAAGAGGCCGTCTTGCCTGGGGCAGGAAAAATCCTGCTTCACTGAGCTGAATATTAGGATTGCACAAAAAAAACCCCAAAGGTGATTCATCACAGTTCAAGATGTCTGATTTTCTTAAGCCTCCTGGAGGTAGTGTGCAGGCAAAGCAGCATTACTAGATCCTTAATGACAAGTGTCTCTAAGGTATGATTTTTAATTTTGCTGGAAAAGAAGCAAGAGAAACAAAACCAGTCTTTTCCTAATGTGATTTTTATCTGATGTTACTCAAGCCTGTTTTCCTCCATGTATCACTGGTTTCCCCTTGTGTACACAGTGAGGACATGTAAAGTAACAGTTGGTTGGAAAACTACAGAAAAAAAAAGTCCTTAAAGTTTCTATCTGATATTAGAAGACTGTCACATAGTGATGCATTTTAGTAAGAGTGAGAAAAAGCCATGAACACCTGTTAAATGTTTAAATGATTAAATGTTAAATTATTAAATGAACACCAGTACCATGATTAAGTTCTTGGAAACCAAATTACCCAAATTCCTAAGTGCCTTGGTTTTTCAGAGTATAAGTGACGAGTCATTTCTGTATAGCAGTGTCTTTGGAGAGATCTCACTCAGTAGCCACTAAGATATGCTAAATCATTAGTTTATTGTGCAAATGCAGGCAACGATGGGGACTATGTTTCCTTTGGGTGTTGGTTACTTAGACAAGTAACGGCAATGTGTGAATTCTTATAGATGGCAAAAAAGATGAAAAGACAATTTGTATTATTTTGGTTATCAAGCCATGAAGGAGATATGCCTGTGCCTGTTGTTTGACAGGAAGACGTGATAGTTCTTTAGTTAAAAGAGACTTTTACATTTCTGTATGTTAGTGCATTTGCTCCTTTAAAGGTAATTCAATAAAGTAATTTTGATCTATTTTCCATGCATAAGGAAAAAAACCTGAGGGTTTACAGATTTTCTTCTTCAGCATGATCTTTTACCGCTGCCTTCTTACTGTTAAACTTTATTAGTAGATTGAAGACTCTGGGGTCTCATCTATACAGCTTATACAGACACATCTGAACTTCCATTTGTGCTAATTGCAAAAGCAGGAATGTGAGGACAGTTATGGCAGACAGCACCTACTGTGCTTTGTTATGAATTCCCATGACTGTATTCATGGATCAGTGAGCCCTCCAGAGACACAGAGATAAGCAAGTGGGATGATCTGGGCCAGACTATCAAAATAGTTTTCATCCAGAGGTGATCTTAAAGGTGGTGCGACACTATGTGAATGTGACATTATTTGGGTTAGCATCTTCACAATGTACATTGTTTGCCATTATAAACATCTATGTCCAGTGCAGTCCCAAAAGCCTAGAATCTGAAAAATGAAAATGGACATAATGGGATGGCATGGATTGTTTTCAGTCAGATTGTTGAAAACCCTTGTATGTATATTCAATTTACTAACAATTTCATTGAAATATGAAATAGGTGTTCAGAAGGAAATACATGATTCATACATTGCTGTTCTGGGGTTTTTTTGTTCTTTCCGAAGAGAAAATAACACATTGCTATCTCAATAGTTGTCTAAAGTCAAAAGGAAGCTGAAAATACTTATTAGGAAATAAAAGAAGGCAGAAATATATCTTCTTTTTTCACCTCTAATAAATGACCTCCGTGCTACGTGTACTTGTTAGACCTAGTTAGACAAAGTACACTTCCTGGCATAGGATATGATAGGAACCTCCAAACAGCTATGCTAAACTTCTGGGACCCATTAGATTACAGCTAAAATTTTACCAAGGAGGGGTGGATTTGCTTTTCAACTCACAGAAGTTCTGTTCTTTGTCAACTTCCATATCCAAATAAAATAAAAAATAATTTTGATTTGGAAAATCAAAATAAAGCTGCAAAGTTTTGCTTGGTTTCCAATCAAAACAGCAAATCCCTGCATTTTGCTTGAAATCTTAGGTTGGATTGACACAGAAGCTTATGAACTAGAGTTGTATCTCAAGCTTGCAAGTAGCCACAGGAGAGAAATGAATGGTGTCTGATAAGGATTTTCATTAAAACTGTTTACTATACTTCTAGTCACATCATGTGCTAGAAAACTGGTGAAAACATCTGAACACACAGCAATAGTGGACAAGTATCCAAATTTCCATACATGCAGTACTTGCCAGAAAATCAAGAGTCTCCTAAATAAAGCATATGTGTATGTTTTACTGCAATCTTATAAAGCTGTCCTATGTTGTTCTTAATAGGTAGAAACATTCTGGAGAATAACTAAGATCCTTGCTTGAGTGTTAATAATTTAATATCAGAAGACTATGGTTGTGATTTCTGAGGCTAAAAAAGCCTTTTGTTTTTTAACAGGCAAGTTGGCCACTGCAGGGAAATACTGCTTTTTCCTAGAACAGCCTCTGTGAAAGGCCCTAAATGACCCAATAACATGTTTTATCTTTGCTTTAGTATTCATATAGCTTCATCATAATCTTATCTGAACAGCTGATTGATTGTTACAACTCTCTCAGAGCTGGGAAAATAGTATCTTTTCAGATATATACATGAAAATGAGACACAGATGCACTAGAGATCCAAAAAAGAACTTCACTGCCACAGTCCCACGTACTACACTGTCCATAATATTGGTACCTGGGAGTGACAAATGCCTAGCTTTACACTGGGGGGGCCTGGGGAGAACTACAGCCATCAGATGGATTAACCAAGTCATTCATCACACATCCACCAGCTGTGAGGACATACAGACACTAAAGCTGGACCCTAGGAAATATGCTGAGGAGAAAGGTGTATGTTGTGTTTTAAGCCCAGCCAGCAACTAAGAACCAAGCAGCCGCTTGCTCACTCCTTCTCCCTCCCAGTGGGATGGGGAGGAGAATCTAAAAAAACATAAAACCTGTGTGTTGAGATAAGAACAGTTTAATGACTAAAAGAAAATATAATAATAATATATTATTATTATTATTATAGTAATGAAAATTAATATAGTAAAAAGAGAGAGAGATAAAACCCAAGAAAGACAAGTGATGCACAATGCTCACCAACTGCTGACCGATGCTCGAGCAGCGATCCACCCCTCCTGGCCAACTCCCCCCACTTTATATTCTGAGCGTGACGTCTTATGGTACGGAATATCCCTTTGGCTAGTTTGGGTCAGCTGTCCTGGCCATGCTCCCTCCCAGCTTCTTGTGCAGCTTCTTGCTGGCAGAGCATGGGAAACTGAAAAATCTTTGACTTAGGATAAGTGCTACTTAAGAAAAACTAAAACATCAGTGTGTTATCAACATTATTCTCACAGTAAATCCAAACCACAGCACTGTACCAGCTACTAGGAAGAAAACTATCCCAGCTGAAACCAGGACAGTGTACTATAAAACCTGTAACTACCCAGGAGTGTAAATTATACTTACACCTGTGGGGACATCACTTGTGTTTTTTAAATTAGTGTAGTCCTTCTCTAATTCAAAATATTCAGATGTTGAAATCTGAGTTTGGTTCATCTCCCTGTGTGAATGTCCCACTTACCAGGCTTCAGACTGTGCAGAGAAGAACTTAAGATATAATAGGATAGTGATGGCAATGATTAGGGAGTAATATTAACTAAGAGTTTGGAAAAATCAGCCTGCCATGGTGAAGTTCCAAGCCTTCTTCAAAGAGTACTTATTTTATCCAAAGATTACCTCATTAGAGTAGGGAGCAAAATCCAATTCTGTGCACATTCGTCTGAAAACTTAGGCATTTCTGTGCATAGGATGAAAGAGAAATACAAGCACTGATTTGATAGAAGTTTGCAGAACTGCAGTTCTGAACAAGAACACAGAAATCTTCATCCTAATGATGCTCTTAAGATCATGGAAATCTAGATCAAAATAGGAAAAAGCTGTGCCTCCAAAGACTGGGGCTAGCACAATAATGATGGCCATATATTACAGTTTTTCAGCTTAATCCTGCATGTGCCTACACACATATTTGGCCCTACACATCATCTTAGTTACATGTCATCTTACTTCAACATCACTCCAGTCTTGTTGAATTGACAATTTTGGAATACATTTAGGAACAAAGCTATTAATATGTGTAAGTATTAACAGGATTGGGTTGAGAACTCTCCAAGCCCAAATAACATTTTAAACTGGACAGATGGGTATGATACGCTTTTGGCAGGCTTTCTCATTTCCCCCTCAAACAGGTCACAACTGCTTATAAAACAGGGTTTTACTGCAACATTCACTTATATGTTTTATTTTTCCTATGCTTAGAGTTTATAATTCATTTGCTCCATTTTCTGTCGGTATTTTCTTCCCTCTATTTATCCCCGATTTGTTTATATATGTACATATATTCCTTTACATACATAAATATAAATGTTCACTCCCAAATACTTAATGTTTTCCCATGAACAGTTTATGCTCTTTTTCTCGTATTGAACTATTTTGATAAAACTTAGGAAGATATTAAATTTTAGCTGATCTGGTTGCATTCTGTCATGGAGACTGCATTCTGTCATATTACACTATGTTGAATATTGTGACCAAAGAATCATGACAGCAGGTAAAGTCAGAATGGCTAATATTTACTACATACTTACATTACAAATCTGGGAAGGAATATTAGACAGAGGAGATAAAAACACGTCAGAGATACATTTGTTCTTGTTCTAACTTTTTTTTAATTTCATATAGAGGAGGATCATGGCATGGGGCCTTTTCTTGATTATAATTGCCTGGTTCTGATTATGGATCTGGGGTGATCCTACATAACTCAGGGGGCTGCTACTTCACACTATACCAGTGTGAGAACTGGTCCAGTAGTGAAGATTTGTGCCGATGCAGTTAGGAATTATTTGGATCTCATCTTCTCTCCTTCAGCTCACCTGAATAAATCCTACAGAATTTACAGGATATTATCATGATTTTGTTGAACCACCCAGCTGTAAGTCATTATTCTTTTTGCAGACAACTCTGCTGATTTTCTACAGAAAATAATGGTTTCACCATTCTGACTTCAGTAGTACTCTTCTACAAATGGATGGAGATACCAGCCACAATTTTGTCTCCAGTGATCAGCAGTAGCAGAACAACTTAAGGCCTTTAAGGAAGGATTTTAAAAATGTTTTCCTAGAGAGGATTGAGTACAGAATTGTGAGCCAAGTATCTTTATTGCTGCCCTCAGTCTCAACTAAAGTCAGTAAAAGGCCTCCCATTAATCTCACTGGGAAATGGATCAGGCCCTACATGCCTTCTTGTGCTCTTGGAAAAGCTGTTTTCTGCACAGTGATACCTGCCTTTAAGATGAGATGAAACAGAGGGAAGGGATGTCAAGGTATTTCCCCCCACTTTGGAATGTGCAGTAAGCCAAGCCCCTGCAAGTTTTGCTTCAATGCAAATGCTTTTCTGTAGACCTAATGCATTGATGAAAACACCCAGGCAAGCAACCTTACTTAATGCCATTAATGTTGCATGTTAGCTTTTAAAAAATTATCGGGAAAAGCTCCTACCATCTGCATCTGGTTCTGCATTAAAGTAAAGAAAATGAGACTGACCCATGGAAGCAGTTGTAGGTTTTGACAGTGTTGTTTTCTATTAAAAAAAACCAGTTTCACATCCCTTCCATACTTTAAGGCACCAGATGGCTTAGCTTCTTGCCTCTGTTCTTAAAGACATATCTATATATTCAAAATACCTATGTATACTTAGAAAGATCCATTTTCTCCAATACATGAGTATTCATTTAAATTGATGCAGAAATCTACTTCTGTTTGTCCGTGTAGCAGAATAACACCTCTGTAAAAGGCATCAAGGAAGTCTTGGTTGCTCCAAGTGCCTGTTTAATAGATTAAAAAATTAACTTTCCTTGCAGCTTGCATCAAATTGGGGATGATTAGTAGTTTTTCTGAAATGAATCTAGTAGATACAGTACAGTGAAGTATAAATAGCACAGAAAATAGCAATAGCAGCATAAGTGGAATTAGCTAACATGTTTGCTTCTCTTCAGAGAAATCTGTATTATAGACATGTGCTGGTGACCCCATTTCTTTTGTATTGGTGACCCCAGACAAACAACAGGCTGCAGCGGGAAAACTTGCATTGCCATATTCTACCTCTTCTGAGGAGAAAGCATCTGTTTTCAAGACTGTCTTTATTACACAGCAAAAGCAGAACAACCGATGAAGCACTAACCCTGCAGTACTGCTATGCAAATAACCAATTTCTCAATTTTCTGGCAGTTCTGAATTTGGTTTAGGTTGACCTATAAAGTAATTTGTCATACAGAGTATTCAGCTAGCTAAAAGCAAAACGAAAAACAATTCCAGCACTGAGTGATGCAGTTCTTCAAAACAGTTGGTATTTCTTTCATAGCTTAAATAAATTTTAACATGAAATTTGAATTTTTAAAAGAAGTTTATTTTGAAAAATTTTAAAGCAGAATGTTTTGGGGTTTTTTCAGGCTTTTTAAGATTTTGAAACAATTGGTTTATACCATGTTTGTCCATCAAAAAATAATGAGATTTTACTGGAAAATAAAATTATCATCTTATACTGCCCACAGGGTCATCAAACAGTTTTAGAGGACCATATCTTCATCAGAACTGATCATGTAAGTGTCCCTCTCAAAACAGCTGTGATTACATGGTTTGCAATGTATCCAGTGTCCCTTTCAATACCCCATTTGCTCAGCATCCCTGTAGTAACTACAGGAATTGCTAACATCAGAATAGACTGGGTCCCCAATGCAGGCTGCCTTTATACATCTGGGATCTTCTTATCTGTCTGAATAAATGAATGGAAAGAAGGAAGCAGCATCGAGTGATCTTCCAGCTTTGCATGATTCACTAAGAGAACTACATATTCCCACTGCAAATGGCTCAAAGGCTGTATATGGGGAATTGTACTATTTCCAGCTTTGTAGTGTTAAACACAGAAAAGTAGCTTTATGGTTCAGCTTATCTGGTAATCCTTTCTTAAGTATGGGAATATATATGAATCTAAAATGAAAGCCTATGCTCTTTTAACTTCCCATTTTTCTGTGTACACATTCGTCTTTAGCCAAAGAAACACCAAGAGTGGGATACATCTCACCTGATCTTACAAGAGTAAAAAATACGAACCTAATTCAAAGCTAGTCTCTGTAGGCTTCCTTTATAATTAATAGAAAGACATAGGTACCTTCACAGAAGGATTCATTTCAGATGAATTGTTCTGATGCCTACATTAGGACGAGATGAATAGCCTTCTGAAGGTGCCTATCTTTTTCCATTGATTTAAAAGGGACCCTAGTGTGACTTAGATGCCTGAGGTAAGTGAGATTAATCCTACCTTGCACCTAAAGGGACAATATGGTTTGGTTTCTATAAATACATAGTATTTAGTACATAGACTTCAACAAGACTAAGGAAATTTCCATTACAGATCAATAATTTCCTATACTACATATTTTCTGAAGAACACACTTAAAAACATTTGCTTAAGGTATTCCTTAGTAGCTATTATATATGAGAAAATAAGAGAACAGGATCTTCCTCTTTCCTGCCCTGTACTCAACAGGATGCTTTTGAATATCTGCATTTACATTTCGCTTGACTGACTGAGCCAATTACTAGTATGCAGAAGAGCAGTGCTGAACTTCAAGGAGGGTAGGAATATCTAAAAGGAATGTCCCTAACTTGTATAAAAGGAAAAATGATGCCTTTGTTAATACATTTCTGTAGTCGGACTAGGATGCCAGGGTGAATGAATAAACGCCACTTTTGAAAGGCGGTGCATGTATCCTGCCCTGGGAAGTGTCTAACAATGGGCGCAATCATATTTTCCATGATGTCATGTCATTAGTTTTCACTTTAATTGTCACACCAGTCACTTGACAAAGATTTATTTGATGTCTAATACTACAAGCCAAGCTCTGGAAATACTTGTGAATTAGAAAGAATTGTACCTTTCTAGAGACAAGGACTGCTGTATCTCTATGCCAAGGTTTAATGATTTACTGCGTACTGCTACTTCTAAGAGATGGTAAAGTAGCTAAATGTGTATTTCTGAGTGGGAATGGCAAACAAAGAATGAACTCCTGAGCTGTCTTTTTTCAGAGACAGTGGGAGAGAGGAAACAATGTATACATACTGCCAGAAAACCTAAAATAAATACAAACTGATAATTATACTGTACACATATTGACATTTTTTTGTAGTCACGATGTTTGTACTAGCAAAATTTAAATACAGTGGTGGTGATGCAGACAAGCTCTTCCTCATTGTTGCAGCCTCTCCCAGCAGTTGGGGTCAGCAGTAAGGACATGAAGCGTATGAAGTATGGTTGGCCACAGCAAGACCCAGATGCTAAGCTGGGGATGGTATCTTTTCAGTAGCTGCATCTGGCTCGTTGGCAGGCTCTACAGGCTGATCTTCTGGCAGGCCTGGATTTGCCTCTGGGTCTGTCATCTGTCATGTTGTTACACTGTTGATGGGCTGTCTCTGCTGCCTTGCCCTCCCAGACTGCATTTTGCCTTTCAACCACTCTTGCTGCTGAGGATTATGCTGCTGTTCCAGCATTTAAGGACAAGGGGATGGCAGTACATTGCTAAGACGTGTAGTTCAGAGTGCAAGATCAGGACAACATTCTCAGAGTCAGAAATATGCTTGGCACACGCTCATTAATGCATGTTTTAAAAATCAGTCCTGCAGATTTGGAATTCACTTGCAGACTATTTGTTATGCTTTGCTGCTAGTTAGTAATTCAGGGCTCCGATGACTCATGCACCTTTGTTTTTAATTATGACACTTCCATTTCAGCATATACCTGATGATGACATATACAATTGTTGATTAGCAAAGCACAAGCCTTAATGAGCATGGGGTAGTTTAGTGAGCTGGCTGTAAAGTAAATATTAAATGTATCAGAGATTTCTCCATTCTCTGTTGCATGGTGCATAATAGCTTGAAGAAAACAGTTAAAATAAAATATTAATGGGCTAGCAGAACTGGGAAAACAGCTCACTGTTAACATGCCCGGTAGTGAGAGAAAATTACAGGTTTCATTGTGTATGCTGCACCATCTGCCTACACAGAGAGCCTAAGCCGTAGGCTCTCCCAAGGGAAATAGCTGTGGATAAGTTATTCAATTAGAACAGCATTATTGGCCAGCTACCTTGGAGAATTGGGTTGATGATGTTGTGATTATCCTGCTCTACATTCCTTCATGTCCCAGACAGGCTGCATAGCTTTGTAACTTCCTTAAGTGTTCACTCAGCTGTACAGTAGGTGAGCAATTGAAATAGAGAATATCAGGGATGCCTGAAAGAAAATCAATTTTGAATGAGCTTTCTCTGCTCAACCACAGCCTACATATTCTGAGTCATATTGTATTTTTGTGGACTTCAGTGTAGTAAGTAAGTGACAGAACCGGCAGTGGGAGGAAAGAGAATTTCATTGTGTGCATTTAACCTGTGGCTGGGCACCAGAATTCATATGGTAGGTTACAAAACAGTACAATGCTCCTTCAAGTGTGACATTCTTATTAGCAGCACAGAAGCTTTCAAAGACTACAGCAAGACATGTTTTGAGAAACTGATTTGGCTCTCTGTCACCAAAGTTCCAAAATGTTTTTTTCTCTTCTTTGAAACTTTTTTCTTTTGCAAAACAGAATAAATCAGGGTCTAATCCCAATCTTGCAAACCCATTTTTTGCTGACGTCCTGCGGAAGTTAATGACATCTAAGAAGCACCAGGATATTCTCAAAACAGAACTCAGTCTCACTATGTTACCTGCATAGGAACACAGTGAAACCTGCTGCTTCTGTTGCTTTTTTTAAAAAAAAAGAAACAATAAACAATGCTGCACCTTAAATTTTTGATTTAATATTTAAAAATAAAATTTTAAATCACCACCCTTTTTCATCACCTAGTCTTGCTTTAGTTGTCCCTGATCTACTTCACTTTCATCAACAATGGGATTTTAAGACAGCAGGGACTTGCTGTATCATTTATTTTGATGTCTTGAATCACACAGGCTGTAGAATTTTTGATATCATTAAATGAATTGGTGCCCCTTTTATCTAAGTAGCAAAGGTTTATGGGTTTCCCATCAACATTCAAAAAATATTTTGTTTCCACACTCAAAATTAGTTATATTTCCTTCCTGGTATGTCATGCACTGATCTAGTCTGGAAAATCTAACAGGGAACGTTACAAGGGGAATTCTTGGGAAAGGCATATCTTTTAACTGTGTTTTAATCAGAGCTGAGTTCTCCTGAAAAGGTGACTTATGCCTGCTCTGAGTTCACATCACTATCAGTAAAGTTTTCCTCCTTCTTCAAAGCTGAATGTCTTGTTAAACAAAGATGTACATCATCCACAAGGTCCACAGGAGGGAGGCATTTGCGAGGTGACAAATGAGGTCATTGGCTTTGCAGCTGAAGAATCCTCAGATGAGTTCAGAAAGGTCCAATCTCTGAAAACAGCGGTGATGTTGCATGACTGATAACACCAGGTTGGTTCATTTCCTTGCCATTTATTTTTTCATTGTATATTATGGGTGCAGGTGGGCAGCAGGGAGACAGCTTGCCTATTCACCTTGTCCTTGGTGTGATGCCTTGCTCAGGGAGAGAGGAAACATAGTCAGCCATCCCAAATTCCCAGAGCAAGGCAGGCCCCAAAGGAAGGAGAGGGAGGACTCTGAGGCTGTGGGAGCCCTTGTGCTTCAGGAAAATTTGGGTCACAATAGTGACTTCTTGTAAAGTGCCTTGAAGGGACAGGATAAAAAACAATGTCTAGGAATGAAGTAATACTGTTTATTAATGTCTGCTTGCATCAACTGTTTAATCCTTTTCTGAGAATCCTCTTCATGCTGCATCTTACGTGACTTATCTCCCAGATCCCATCCTCCCTTTTGTCTGAATAGCTGATACCTCCAGAGGGCATCTGCTGACCAGGGTGACTTGCACCACTACATCTATGTGACTTTTAGACAGTGGGGCAGCGGCTTTAAACCTTATGATTGCAGGGCACCAACACAGAAAGCATGAATATTGATGAAGTGCTGCTGTGTCACATGTGCTCATGCTGCTAATGATAAATATGATAATAATGGGAGTCCCTACCACCAGCAAAGAAATCCAGTTTCCCCTATGCACAGCCTCACTGAATGCCTCTGGAAAGCACAGAATTCATCTGTCAGCTCCTTGTAGGTCCATAAAATATATTGACTTTTTAACTTATTCCACTCCATGGAACCACATTTTTTGCATGCAGACTGTGACACAGAGATTAATATGGGACTCCTGGGATATGCAAACCACTGACTGAAGGAAGTACCATATTCCTTTTATACTACCAGTGGAGAAAATAGTGCCAGCTGAACCCATCTGCTCACTTACTGATGAATGTGAGGCTGCTAACTGGGTCTTCACTCAAAGCTTTCATGTCCATTTTTTTGGTATTGCTACTTGGTACTCTAGTTTGAAACTGTCAGATATCTGTAACTGTATAGTATATTAGCCTAGTTGTGAGACTGTATTATAATCTTTAAAGTAATGATATTTTGTATCAATTTTGAGATTCTTTTTTTGGAAGAAAGATTCCAAAAAATGTGTATTTTCTTAAAAAATTTTTATCAGGTAGGTACATTTCCTCCTTATTCTTGTGCCACATTGTTGACAACTAACAGAACAAGAATTATACCTGTTGCATAACTTCAGCAAAGTGCTGGTTGGGTGTTAGGAGTTTTGCCCTGGGGGTTTGTCATGGGAGTTTTGTCTCTTAGCTCAGCGAGGCTGTGTTTTGTCTGTAGTGTCTTCATTCCTGGTGAGGTTTATTCCCTTTCTCCTGTTTCCTTAAATTAAACAACATTTTTAAATATTTATTGAAATAAATATAGGGTAATACTACATAGACAGATAAAGCTACTATGCTTTTAAGTAATAGCAGTGAGAGAACCAGGTACTGTGCCTTTGTATCTACATCAGCAAGAAGTTCAGCAATGAGATGCTAAGAAGTGAAACAGTTACAGCAGTGGCATTCGACTTGTCTTTGCCCTCACTCCAAGAAGCCCACAATTACACATACTTCATAAGCCATCAACTTTTACTTGTGGTTTGTGATTAGCATTGCTGCAGGTAGAGATGATATATTTTAAAAGGAGAGATTGTGTTGCTCTGACCAGAGGCTGTGGCTTGAGCACAAGGGCCTCTGCAGACCATTCCTGTTTGCATAGTGCATGTTAGTTTGATAATACATCATTCAGACACAGCTGGAGCTTCCTGGACAAGTTATCCATGAATGGGTTACAGGTGTTTCTGCAGGTTGCCTGTGAAACCCAGATGAGTGGACACACAAGTACTGGGTTCTACCTGCTCTGCCTGCTCTTCCTGCTTTGCCACTTGCTCCTGAGGCCATACTTGCCTCCCAGTCACAAGCAATCAGCCACCTAAGTGACACAAAACACAACCTGGCCTTCAGAGGTGGAGATTGTACCTTTAAAGCTGATGGAAATTTTTCAGCTGACTTGACTGGGGACAGGATCAAACCTTCTGGGAGTGTCACCTGACCATTCTGCCTCCTGTGGATGGCCTCCAAGAAGTTTGGGACCTTCCCCTGCTCAAAAATGGGAAAGATGAGTTGGGTCAGCAAGACACCTCATTGAAAACTGGGGGGTTTAATTTCAGTTTGCTCAATATTTGTTTAAGTTTCAGGTACTGAGTGTGAGATTGATTATTTTTACTGTCTACAGAAGAGCTTGGAGACTTAGGAACAGATTGTGATGATGCTTGAACTATGAATCTTGAGTCCAATGAAGTAAAGAAAGGGAAAAATGCTTGGTTATAAAGATGTCTAATTGTTCTGTTTTGCTCTGGCTTCCCTCATCCAGGCATGAAAAACTCTGAACCTCTCCATTAGCCTGGCTACATGGACTTCCTGACCCTAGGAGGACTTATGGAAAAAAAAAAAACATATTCCTAGTAATAAAGACACCCTGTGTAGCAGTGACAAACAGCTGGTTGTATTGATGCCAGAATGTTTCCATGGCAGAGTCAGGCAAACCAGGCTAATCTGCTTGCATGGTCCTGATCTCACCAGTGCTGGAGTGAGCTGTGTCAAAAAGCTGTGTCAAGCTGCCTGCCTCTGTGGAAAAGGTAAGGCTGGAAAGCCCCGAATGGATCTGTGGCTGAGCTCCTCTTCTCAAGCAACTCTGATTATAAATGAGGGTGAAGGTAGGTAAGGCTCAGGCTGCCACTTGTTGCGCTCCTACATTTGATCAAACTGACAAGAAGATCAACCAAGCTCCTGAAACTTAAATTCTTAAGTCTTATTTGAACACATATGCCAATTTTTTTTTCATCAGATTGTTTGCTGTGGTCATTTCCAGAGTAGGATAATTCTTTTTTAAAATTCCAAACTAAACTTGAGAGATTTTGGGGTGTTTTTGTAGATTCACTTCCTGAAAGATTGCTTTACACCTGAGGTTCAGGTAAAAAAACCCCTATATCAGTTAGTTTTAAAGGAGCACTCTTTGACAAAGGACATATTATTACTTTAGGCCACTGCAACCACTTATTGATGTTACAGTCAAAAAGACATCTCCAAAGTTACTGAAACAATCCTTTATACACTATGGGAGGAAGCTAGATGTCCCTGATGGACAATATCTTCATCAGTATGTCATCTGGGATATGTATTTATTATTCTAACAGGAGCAGGAAAAGGGGTATAGAGTGCAAAGCAAACGGCACCTCTCCAAAGTATCTCTTCTTATTTAATTGTTTTAAAATCCTATTTTAAAATGTTCTCTTCATCTAAGTGTTGTGCTTGGAGAGATTTCAGGGCTGTCTAATGTTAGCAGAGAACAAGGAGATTTTTTTGTACACATCTGCCTTTGAGAATTTTAGTATAATAGATATTTGTGTTTCATTTTTGTACATACTTTCCCCTCAGGGAGAGTTCTGTATCTGGAAGCACATGTTAATTTAACCCTTGAGTAGAGCTGCAACAAAAGTGGTTTGCCCCAGTGGGAAACTGGTGGTGATGGTGAAGAAACAAGCTGACAAAGATTGAGAGTATGTTGTTGTTTCTGTCATCCACTTACCTACTTATTTGTGTTGTGACCATCAGTGCATATACATATTTACAGGCAGGAGCAGGTCTTAACATATAAGTAAAAAAACCCCTTGCTATTGTGCAAGTGAGATAAGCAGGATATTGGAGAGACTGGTGTCAACATTGCCACGGAAATGTGAATTTATCTTGTCACAAATGTCAGAAGTGTTCAGTTTTTTAAAGTTTCTCCATTTTTAAATAGACTCTAAGAGTGCCACAAAAGGAAGAAAAAGAGAGAATGTCAGAAGACTGCTGAGAAATTAAGTTGGTTTTCCAGGAAAAGTATTGAAGAGGTTAGTTTAAAAGGAGGAAAAGAAAAAAAAAAGCAACAGAACACATAAACTTTCTTAATTTTTAATGCAGGATTACTCAGTATGGAAAAGAAAGGATAAGATTTGGCTGATGAAAAAAGTATTCTCTCAACACTTCTTATTAGCTAAATGTCTTTCTATTAGTTGTTACAAACACAGCTAATTGTGCTAGCAATAGGAACCTACAGTTAAAGAATTGCTGTAACATTTTTGGTGTGAGTGATAGTTTACAAAGCAATAAAAAGGAAGATATCTGCCAGCCTTGAGCCCAGTTCGCAGTTCTTGCTGATGTCCATCTGACTCCACAGAAGCCAGGAACTGTCCCAGGTGATGCTCCCTCAGGATTAAGGACGGACTAATCTCTGAAAAAGATGCCTGTTCTTGGACAAGATATTGAAAGAAAGACTATTTAGAAAGCTGTAAAACATTCCTGTAACTCAAGCATCATTTGTGGCATTGAAGACCATGTCATTTGTGCTGTAGAGCTGTATAGATTACGGTGGGGAAGTCGTTAAAATGCATCCAGCTACCTGCTGGAAAGGGGAATGTACGCATGACTTGTGGAAAACAGACTCTACAACTCTGAGAGAGCTATAAAGCAGGTATGTTTACTTCGTCGCCAGCATGCAAGGGGATTTCTCCACAAAGCTTGCACATATTACCAAAAACTTATAGAGTGTGAATATACATATTCATTGGATTACATAACACAAACATACATATGCATGAGTAAGGCTGGGTTAGTTCTAGAGGCTGGTGTCAGCAGTTTATGTTATCTTTGCACCTGCACATTGCCTCCTGGTGGTCGTCTTCGGGGGTCTTTGAAGACTATGAGCCTTCCTCACCTGTACTTTTCCCCGGAGCATGCGCAGATTCTCTTGGCCAATTTCTTGAACAACAAAACAGTTTACTCATTCTGTCTTATCTAAGAGAACCAATGGAACTTCTACCATCTGTATATGGCTATCTTTACTCATTACCAAGACCCAACTAGTTAGAGCACATCTGTTTCCCAAGGACAAAAACATGATATTTTGCTGAACACTGCAGTTCTTGGTAGATTTTCACAGTAAACTGCTTTGTTTTGATGAACACAGTAGTCCTTGGTAAAATTCCACAGAACAGTCTGGGCAAGCAGGATTCTTAGCAATATGCAAAAATACTATAAGTAATACTATAAGTTGCTATAAGTAAGTAAATAACTTGTTAAGCAGTTTGCTATAAGTAAATAAGTAAAAAAGTCTCAAAACAAGTAATCATTTCTCTGTATCACACAGCACATGTACTGTCGTTTGAAATCCTGGGTTCACTGAGCCTTTGTTTTGGATAAATGCCCCCCTACCCCAGTCTCCCACATTCCTTACAGTCAGAAAGGGACAATTTGAAGATGCAGCAAATACAGGATGTTCAATGTCCAACTTTGCTCTGACTTCTACCTCAGACAGACATGACCCAAATGGGTGTGCTGTGCAATAACACCATTCGATCCAAAATTTGATAATGTGGTAAGCATAACGAGATCTGGCATGCACAACTATCTTAAAACCTCAAGATAGTGTTTCCAAAACACAATCTGCACACAGCAGGAGGTCATTTCTTTGCACACATTTCCAAGCCCATTTAAGCTGATGCTTAATTCCAAACCCATTCTCCCTTTCTTAACGTGGTCAAGTTACCAGCACTTGATGACTCTACATCCTTGATATTTTATCGGCATCTTTCTGTGCAAAGCTTTTCTACTAGAGGGTTCACATTCCTAAGCAACTCTCCATGTTCTTTTCCTAGGTGATGACACAAGCCAGTGTTTAGAGAATCACCTACTCCTTAGGCTTCTGAAATAACTTTGAATACTCAGAAAATAACCTTTCTAGAGGGAAATGATGGACTACCAAAACCAACCATCACCAGCTCTGAGTTCTAAGCTTTTTCTTAATGAGCAATTCTATGAGCTACCAATGTAAACAAAACATTTTGCAATGAAAATGAGACTCTTAGAGCAGAAAGCAGGTCTGTATCTCTATATGATAAAAATATTTCACACTTGGGCAGAAGGACTGAACGACAACGAATGAACTGCAGTTGTTTTTCACACCATAGGTCATTTGTTCTACTTGTAAGTGAGAAATAGTTATTGTCTGTATCTGACAAATGAGATTGTTCCCGTTCTGCGTCACCTCGAAAGTTTATTCTTACTATTCCAAGAATTTAGTGTCAGTATGAAGATATAACATATCTATTTTAAATATTCAAGTAATATTTTCTTTCATTACACCAAGACAAACAAGGAAAAGAGGTGATACTCATCATCTGGATCTGAGTGTGTAGCAGTGACAAGAAATATATTTTCATTCCACACTAGTGAATTTATCTAAGCTAATTTAGGAGATTACAGGACCTGCAATGGCTAGGATGCAATTTTCTGTCATACAAGCTTTGTCATTTTCTTCATAAAATCTGCTGTAGCAGTTTTTGTGGTGGTCACTTAGAATAAAAACTGCATGGGGGGATAGAAAAATATATCTGATTATTGGTTCTTAAAGCTGGCAAGCAGAAGTCAAGTTTGCACTTAGTTTGTGGATTTATTGAGAGCAAAAGCTCACCTATGGAGCACAACCTGTGATTAATTACATATAGATAAAACACTTTCCAGAATATTTAGATGTTATTTCGGTGCTATTTGAAACCACATCTGTTTTTCAATTTTAGTGCTTACCACCTCACCTTAATGCCTAAAGCAGAACTGTTCAAATCATCTTCCAAAGGACAGAACTAAAAGGCTAGACTTATCAACATGAGTGGGAAAAGTCCCACAGACTTTGATAGAACCAGCATGTCATCCCTACAGAGCCCCTCACCAATCTTGGGCTTGGCTGATTTCTGGTCCTTTCTAACCAAAAGTGTCCTGTTGCTACATGTAGGGCTTCTGCACATGACTAAGAGCCACATGTACACTCAGAGAGAGAAAAAATTAAACTCATTTGGGGAAATTAGTTCAACTGGTGCCTACACATTTTGGATTTCTAAGGTCTAAGCAAGCATACAGGCTTCCCAATGAAACACACACACAGATCATGATATTAATAAATATAGAGTCTTGGATTTACACATTTTAACAAAAAGGGGCTCTTAATTTAAAAGCTCTGCCTGAGGCAGTACCGGCAGACAATGAAAGACTGCTGTCAGAGGGGTGGTAGATGGCTTCTTCTGCTGGGAAGAAAAAGGAAGATTACAGAGAGCCTTTACCTTGGGAATCCCACCCAGAGCAAGATCATGAAGAGATATCAGCTCTTCCTAGCTCTCTCCATGTACTGGGAGTTGTCAGGATAACCAGGGGACTGCATTATCATGCTGTGACTATGCCTGGAGGGAGAATTGCATGATGATGCATTCCCATCCCATGTCTGTCACAGGTATTGGGATCCCTGAGCTGTCACAGGAGTGTCCAGTTGATGAGGAAACATTTTAAGGCCAATGGCATCCTGGCTTGTATCAGAAATAGCGTGGCCAGCAGGGACAGGGAGGTGCCTGATCTTGCCCCTGTACTCGGCACTGGTGAGGCCACACCTCGATTACTGTGTTCAGTTTTGGGCCCCTCACTACAAAAAGGACATTGAAATACTTGAGCGTGTCCAGAGAAGGGCAACGAAGCTGGTGAAGGGTCTGAAGCACATGTCGTACGAGGAGCGGCTGAGGGAACTGGGGTTGTTTAGTCTGGAGAAGAGGAGGCTGAGGGGAGACCTCATCGCCCTCTACAACTACCTGAAAGGAGGTTGCAGAGAGCTGGGGATGAGTCTCTTTAACCAAGTAATAAGCGACAGGACAAGAGGTAATGGCCTCAAGTTGTGCCAGGGAAGGTTTAGACTAGATATTAGGAAGCATTTCTTTACAGAATGGGTAGTTAGGCGTTGGAATGGGCTGCCCAGGGAGGTGGTGGAGTCCCCATCCCTGGAGGTGTTTAAGAGTCGTGTTGACATAGCACCTAGGGATATGGTGTAGTTGGGAACTGTCAGTGCTAGGTTAACGGTTGGACTGGATGATCTTCAAGGCCCTTTCCAACCTAGATGATTCTGTGATTCTGTAACTGACTGATGATCAAGCCTATGTACTCTTAATTATTGCTAACAGGTCCTGCCCAACTCCCTTTAGGCATGGCTGGGCAAATCTTAACCCCTTCTGATTCAGATCTTCAGACCTTCTGCTTCAGCCAGCATGGCTGTGAGTCATGGGACTGCCTGGACACAAGCTGGGAGCTCTGCATTACAACCCTCATGGTGTAAGAACTTTTGGTCTGAGCAGATGGCCAAAATTTGAGGTCTTGTAACTTGTTTCCATAAAAGAAAGAGAATGATGATAGAGTTAAGATTTCCTTGATGAAACTATAAATCTATAAAGGATATAAAGAGTCTTGTTTCCTTGACCAAAGTAGAATCAAACAAGAAATTATTTCTTCACTCCGAATTCCAAATTTATTTCAGACAGACACCCAAGCAAAAACTGTTCTTTCTTGCTCTTTGCTCTGTAATTTGTCTGTCAAGCTACCATTACATCTGATGATTTCTTTTTGCCTTCTTGGTGTTTTTCTGTAGTATTACCTGTGCAAAGCTCTTCTGTCAATGTCTTTCACACTCCTTAGCAATTTTAGTGTTGTATGTACCAGTGCTGGCAGCAGAAGACCCAGTTGTTTAAGCCTCATGGGTTCATAAGGAATTTCTTTCAACTATTCTTAAAGTATGATGACAGTTATATGCTCCTGTTTAAATAAGACTCAATCCATCCTATAGCAATATATTTGCATAAGGTTAATGGCTCGCATATACTTATTGTGGCAGGTGTCTCACCAACTGAGAAAGAACCAATAGAGCATAAGTCTGCTTATACTTCTGTTTCCTCTACTCACTCTATTTTTTTAAATAATAATAACATTTAAAATAACAATGAAGCACCGTTGGCCTCAGCCAGCTCTTCTGTTCTATACTATGCTGTTTTAAAGAATTTAATCCAGGACTTCCCTATGATCCTGTTTTCCATGCTAAAAACAGTGGGATTGATCAGCTTTGCTATTCAGAGGTAATGTATATCAAACTATTAAAAGATGGTTTCTTAACATTAACATTTCTTAACATTAACACTCTTAACAAGATTAATATCTTACAGCTCCCCACAACCCATAACAATAGTCTATCACCCACATGCCCATCATTGTGCATTTCCACTTCAGTACACCAACTAGCTTGGCCAAAACACAGCTGGCAAAGCAAAAGGCTTTGCTGGTAAAGGTGGCTTGTACATAATTCCAGTACTGTCCTGGTTTCGGCTAGGATAGAGTTAATTTTCTTCCTAGTAGCTGGTACAGTGCTGTAGTTTGGATTTAGTGTGAGAATAATGTTGATACACTGATGCTTTAGTTGTTGCTAAGTAGTGCTTATCCTAAATCAAGGTCTTTTCAGTTTCCCATGCTCTGCCAGCAAGCAAGGGTACAGGAATCTGAGAGGGAGCATGTCCAGGACAGCTGACCTGAACTAGCCAAACGGATATTCCATACCATAGAACGTCACGCTCAGTATATAAAATGGGGGAAGTTGACTGGGGGGGGGAATCACTGCTCAGGCATTGGTCTGGGGGTGGTGAGCAATTGCATTGTGCATCAATTGTCTTTCTTGGGTTTTATTTCTCTCTCTCTTTCCTACTATATTCCTTTTTATTACTATTATTATTATTATATTATTATTGTTGTTATTTTATTTTATTTTCGTTATTAAACTGTTCTGCCAACCCACAAGTTTTGTGGGTTTTTTAGATTCTCCTCCCTATACCACTGGGGGGCGGGGGCAGGAGTGAGTGAGTGGCTGGCTGTGTGGTGATTAGTTGCTGGCTGGGGTTAAGCCACAAGAGGTACGTACTATTGGACACAGTTTAAAAAATTGCTGCACCATCATGGTTAAGTTTCTCACTCTGACGATTTTGTTCATCTGTGCTGGCACGGCCATAACCTTTGGCCCTCATCATTCAAAGCAGAAACTTTCTAACAGAGTTTGAGATAATATTAAAATAAACTTTCTTGAGAGTGTTCCAGTAAATGGGTAACAACCATCTTGGAAGTTTCAAGTTTATATAGACAAATGAACAAAGGGCATAGCACACTTAGTTATATGTTTCAGTCAGACCAGGAGCATGGCGAATATGGAGAAATGAATTGATTTACAGAGAGGAAGAGAGTTCTGGAACCAGAAGGGCTCAAAACTTCATAAAGACTAGAGGTCTAGGCTTTACTGAGAAGCACTCTGAACACAAGAATAAAAGATTTTGAAAGATCTGATACTCCTTTTGCTGTGGTTGAAGGTAGATGCTTTGTGGGCTGCAACTGAAATCATCACAACTTTCTTTGAATGAAAATGTTCTCCTGTTGTGTCTTAGCTAGGTTCCTTGACTTCATTTCAAAGCAATCACAGAGCTGGCCCTACATTAATGTGACAATACGAAAATTAAAAGTAAGTACTAGAATATTCCTATACTTGACTACATATTGTGTTTTCAGCTTAGACTATTATGCAGCAGCAAGAAATTGTGGCAGTCCTGTCCAATTGCCTCATTCCAGAAAATTGTTACAATAATATTTCCATTATCTCCAGAGATTTCACTGTCATAATGTAACCAGAATCTGTCACAGAGCCTTACTTGCTAAATATCATCAAGCTCTGCTCCAAGGATCCCGTTACCCTAATTGAAAACTATGAAAACTGCATGCTGATCTTGATTACACCATCACAGATTTGTAGCCATTTCATAGACCATCCTGAGGATCAGACTCTCTAGCTTTTTCATCTACAGGGCAACAACAGTGGTTCTACTTACTTTTTTTTTTTTTTTTTAATCTATTGGTGCAACTGCAACTACTGCAACTACACTGATAGCCGTGAGCTGTGTATAGTGCAATAGCCACTTATAATGAGAAGCTTAAAAAGGCAAGAATAATTCTCTGGACTTGAATCAGCTTGCACCCTAGTAACAACTATTGACTTTGTCCACTTTTCTGAAACATGACATAAATTCAGCAAAATCATTTGCTTTGTTTGAATTTGTCTTCTGTTCTTCAATTAATTCTTGCTATTGAGAGTCATGATTACTACAGCTACACATTCCACCTCTGCAGGACTCCAAACAAACAGAAATATCCCAGTATTAGAAAAATACACATCCATAAACTTATATTGTCTCTCTTACACTACTACTGTTCTTTAGATGAGATTAAAAAAATGCAGAATCTCATAATACTGTAGTCAGGCAAGAAGTGAAGGATTCCATAAAACCAGATGCTGGTTTAGTTCCACTGGTGACAATTTGATATACTAAAGGAGGCTAAATGGATAAAAGAGCAAGTTCTTATTGAAGTCATATTGATACAAGTACTATCTCATAGTCAGAGATCCCTATGGCACGTAACATATAGGGGCTGCCCGGATAATGAATGAAAATTAAGTATTCCCATCATCCCACTATGAACAGGGTAGGGTTCATTTAACCAAAGAGATATCTGCAATGTAGATACCTACATCTGAACTCCCATTACAAACCCTGTGAAGAGACCTGTTCAAGGGCACAATTCATCTCAATCTGAAACAGAGACATGAAATAGATGAGATTAACTGAGTTCTAAAAGTGCTTATTTATTTCCATTGAAGTGGGCTACTGGGATAATGAGCTCAGATGTAGATACTCAAAATTAGAGGACAGGTTTCTCATCCCTGGGACTGAGGCTTTGACATCCCTAACGTCAATCCAATGGGACACAGAAAAGAAGTAGTAAAATGTAAGTTGCAGTAAGGCAGATTTAGATGAGACATTATAATACCTGTCAGTAGGCATTTTTCAGTAATTTGTTTGGAGAGGAAATGAAACTGCCAGCAGAGGAAGATTTTAAGAACATACTACTTGTTGCAAATACAACTGATCCTTTTTTGGGGCAATAGTATAGCTCTCAGGGTCTCAAGATGAGCTCCCAAGTCCTTTCCAGACTTCTTGGTGATTATAACTAGAATGAGGAGGAGAAATACAATTAAATTCTCTAAATAACACTGCAAACCAGCAGAGTTCAAGGCACTTTTGTGTAGATTGCTACCTGTTGGTAGGTAACATGGAAACATTGGTCATATGCATATTGCCATGTATGCTCCCCCCATTATGGTCTACATGTCCCATTGCTCAATGAATTTCAGCACTAGATTCCTTTGCACTCTTCCAGAAGACTCTTTCTTAGCTGACTTTCATTTTCATAATGGCTCTCTGCCTTATATTTAACAACAATTGTAAGCACTTTGGTAATTTTATGCTCAATGCCCTTCTGTAATCTCTCACAAGCCTGAATAAACCAGAGAAAATAAGCATTTTCAAATGCATCTAAGAGGTGCTCTTGTCTTCCCAAAGTTTATTCATGATGTTTATGCAAGTTTTACTAAATGTGTAAAGTAGTTCACAATGCAACACATATGTTTAAACTGGTAAATCAGTAACAAATGGAACAAATAGAGGGAACTACATTCTTTTCCACTGAAAATGTGACAAAGCAAATGTGTACCTGTTAGTGAGGCAAGAAAACAACCTGAAGAATTACAAATGCTTCATCATCTCACTGATTTCTGCCCTTTTACGATTTTTTCCAAGTCCTTGTCAGAGGATCAAAGAAGTCAGAGCAGCCTCTTGCTGAGCTCATGCAGCTATTATATGTGTGAAGTGCTGACCAAACAACCCTCAGGTGCATAGCTATGGTTGGGGAAATTCTGATTATTGTTCTGAGGACTTGCCATGGGGAAGTTAACCATGGATTTTTAATGTGTACCAGATGGGACCATGGCTCTTACTTTTTGCAGAGAAGTATTTAGAAGCCCTCTGAGAATAAGTATGATAGCCTGCAGATTAGTGTTAACATGAATTTCATGCTAATTAAAACTATTTACCACTGCCAGGGAGACCACGAATGGAAATGCAATGAGTTTTTAGAACCATGCCCAACAGTTTTTTTAAATGTTCTACAAAATCTGAATTTAACCTTGTCAATTTTTCTTATTTAATATATTGCTTATGTAAAGACCAGAATAGTGGTTCAGGAACTGTGTAGAGGATGAGGGATTAATCTCAGCTGCCCTTAGATTCTGTCTACAAGTGAGATGCTCACTTTCAATCCTCTCATCTCACTCTACAGTCAATGGAGAGAAACAGGCACACGAATCATAATGATCTGTTTGATGCTTCTCTGAAGTACTCTGAGGTGAATTGGTCTCTATATGTGCCCATTTCTCTCCATTGTCCATGAGGAGAGCCCAGACAGCTAGGCAGACATAAATGTCTAAATCTGGAGAAAAGTCTCACCCCATAGTCCTCTCTTTGCTGTTACAGGTGGAGCTGAAAGAATGAATTTAACTGCCAGTCCCTCCTCTGGCTTCTTTGCTGAGTGTGTTCATCGGTTTTATGACAGTGGTGTTTGGCAAATAGGCTCTAGAAATAGTATGAAAGTTATTAATTTTCTTAAGGCAGGGCACTACCAACAAGCAATAATCATTCCTGGTCAAGAGTTATGGAGGTAGGCACCAAACCAACACAGCACTTAAGCACATGCTTAACTTTAAATATGCAATTAGCAGTACTGACAAGTTAAGCATTTGCTTAAGTGCTCTGCTGGATCTAAGCCCTCTTTTTTTAACCAACATCTACCTTCCTTTTGCCAATAGAGCTCTGATGGGAATGAATTACTCAAGTGGGATGTTCTGCAAAGGAAAAGCATGTCTTCTGTGACTGAAAAAAGGCTACCCTTTGGATTTTAATGAGAAACCTTATTTTTAAAATAATAGGAGATAAAAAGATCAGGGAAAATTTCCCTTTCAGCTCTGTTCTGTAAAGCCATGAGTCAGTATTTTCATTAAAACAAGTGGTGTTTCTTTTGTTCCTTTCCCTTAACTTGTAAAATCTAAAGTAGTTTTACAAGGAAAATCTAAAATTCTATTTGGCGCGCAGAATGCTAGAGAAAAGCGCTAAATTGGCAATGAAGGGAAATATTTGTACTTGTCAACTCTACTGATTGAATAATAGAATTTAGAGTAAGAAGTCATGAAAATTGTTCTGATAAAGAAATCACCTGCCTAAAGGAAAACTGATTTCTGATGGACACAACTCACCCAAACTTTTTTTGAAATATATTTCATTTTTCTTGCTAGATTTTTAGTAATGTTCCTTTTACTTCTTTTATTTTTAGAGTTATACACATTGCATTTGATCTAAGGTTGCAACACACAGTGTTCAAATTGATGTTTTTACATGCACAAATTCAGGAAATCCATATTTAATGTTCCTACATTAACTGAAACTCATATTGGAAATATGTCTCCAAACTCCAAACTCAGTTGTTAAATTATTTACCTCAATCTGTTGAAAGTTAAAAGATCAGTCGGTTGTTTAAGACACTCTTGACTTAATCTAAAATGCCAGTGATATCAAAGCTCTCTTATTGCAATTGCAAAATTTATGCAAGGCCCAGATGTGAAAGGATCCAGGCAATAACTGGAATGGTCTTATCTCACCCAAAAATCTACCTGCACTTGCAATCGCTTCTATACCTCATAAAACATCAAAAAATTTGGTGGAAATTAAAGAGCTTTGCAGCATGCCTAAAGGTTAACTCAGGCAATTCTAAACAGGGAAAGATATCAAAGTGGCTGCACGCAATTTCCAAAATTAAAGGGATGTTGTGGAAAATGGTCTATGAGTAGCCATTTTTCTTTTTGTAATGTAGAGAGTTCAGTTTTAGCACAATTGCCAAGTACAGCTGTGTCACAGCATAAGTTAACATCCTCATGCATGTAAAAAAAGTAGTTACTGCTCATATGAGAACTTTAAGGGAATTTCCTGACTTGTATAACAAAAAAACCCTCATCTACCACAGTGCAAAGTCAGTGTTTCATAGACAGGAAAAGTATGTAGTGTTGGAATTACTAGCAGAACACACATTAAGGAATTCAGTGCCTGCCCCCATAACTACAGGCAGCTGCATCTTTAGCAAAACAACTTTCTGCATGGGTCTGGAGTGACTCAGTGTCATGTGTAGGGTTTGACTGCCCCATCTCTGGAAGCGTTCAAGGCCAGGTTGGACAGGGCTTTGAGCAATCTGATCTAGTGGAGGCTGTCCCTGCCCGTGTCAAGGGAAGTAGATGATCTTTAAGGTCCCTTACAACCCAAACCATTCTATGATTCTATAATTCTATGATTCCCATGGCTCTACAGAGGTCTGGCAATGTTGCAGGGAGTCTAGACTTCTACTTGGGTTCAGGATACCTAAGGATTCAATTCTTAGAGGTAAATGCATTGGATTCATCTTTACAGAGGGCACTGTCCAACACCTCCTCCTCCTCCTTAAATTTCTCTCTCTCTCTAGCATTCATCCATTTCAATGAGATTTAGTAAAAATACATTGCAACTAGCCCATACAGTCTCCCTCTGTTGACCCACTTCTGCTAGGGCAGCTACTATGGCTTTTGTTGACTCTTTCCTCCTAAGGAATTTGTGAAATAAGACCCAGATGTTAAGTTCAAGTACTTTTCTTTCTTCTCTTTATAGAATACGACTCTGGTTCTAAGGGCTCTTCATCTGTGATCAACTCCATAGTACTGCCTCACTTGTAACTTCTTCTCATTCAAATTCATGTTGTTCTCAGGATGTGCCCAAGTCATATTAAAATGCCATCTTTATTTCACTGGCTCAAAATGTATCGACATAATTTAGAAGACATCCAATCCTTCTCAAAGAAATTGGGAAGAATCAGGGACTATTTGTTTTCTCTGTTTCCTACTGCTCTCAAACACCATTTAAATGTCAACTTGCATATGTAATAAAATAAGTAAATTTCTTTTAAATAAAAATCATTCATTCACCTTAATACTTTGTCACTGAATGATGCATTATTTTCAAGTTCAAAAAGAAGTAGCTGTCAGAATCCACGGTTAAATATATTGCAGGTTTAAAATATGCATTTAAAAGGTGTTATTTATGGACCACATTTTGAAAAACTGTTATGTAGTTTTTTTTAATTACCTCCCTTTTGGGGAAACTACTGTTTGGACCCTATCGAGTATTATAGCATCCACTCCTTTAAGAGGAATTTGGTTGCCCAGACCCAACACCTACTCTGACTGGGGGGGAGGGTATTCAAAGAGGAAGGCTTTAAAGTGTCCTGGAAGTAGGACTTCTGGTATGATAAGAGAAGGCCTTAAAAGGTAGAGATTTTCCCACAGCACTGACACAACAACAGTACTTATTCCCTACAAGGCACTGGATTTTGGAACAGGATAGAGAGGGAATAAATTGAGTACTTAAAGCATTTTACAGATACTTTTGGAAAAAATATAATATAGTTATTAATGTTTGAATGTACTATATTTTTGCCAAAAGTTATATTCATTATTACTTGAAACTTGCAGATTATTTCACTGTTTTGCTGATGAAAATTTGGATAAAAGCTATAATTATCTGATGCTGAAGGAAAAAAGTTCCCATCCACCACTTTAAATGGTGTGGTTGGTTTGGTGAAATTTATTATTCACATTTCCAAGGCACTTCAATAAATCGCTGTTGTGTAAATTTGTATCACACATCTGCCTCAGAATCTCCTTCCGTTTGTTTATAACTCTGGCTGAAGTCTTTTGATCTGTGTTCCTAACCTAGCTATGATTCCTTGTATTTAAATACAGTTCTTGGGCCTCTCTTGGAACTTAACTATTAACTTCCAATTTAGAGAATTATTCATCGAAATTCAGAAATTCCACTGTCAGAGTTATTATTCCTACTATTAAAAGGAACTATAGATATATTATATATGCTAGGAGGAACAAGCAGCATAGAGTAGTGTTGGTAACTGCTGTAATGTATTCTTAATCTTGTCCCCTATCTTATAGAAAAGAGACTTTTCTCACTTCATACAAGACCTAGTAAAAATGATGGACCTTATACAGTCTTAGCCTTCCCCATTGAAAAGGTTCTGTAAATTTCAATTCCACAGCACTGAACCAAGATCTCAGGAAAGGGACCTGGCTGCTCAGGATCCCTGTGGTTCTTGAATGATGGGAGCATACTGTATCCCCGAAAACCTCTACGAAGAACAGCCAAAACAATTATCAGGTCCATGTGCTTATCCTGTAACAACTTTTTGTAGCCATCTCAAAGGGCAGTGCTGGAGAATCCCCTGACAAAAGATCAAGTTAAGGGGCTACAGATTACAACAAATATTTATTATAACATCTTTTACTGTTCAAATTGTTATTATTAATACAATCAGGAATGAGCTATACACCCTGTTGTTGATGCCAGTGGTTGCTGCTGGCCCTGGCAGATGTGGCAGGTTCTTGGTGTCCTGAGTTCATCAGTTCTTGTGGATTCAACAGGACCATCAGTCTCTGGAGCTTCAGTTTTCAGGAGACTTTCACATTCTACCTCTCAGCACATGGGTTTTAGTACCCTTCGGCCTGCTGTTTTCTGGGAACTCTTTCTCCATCCACACCAGTAATTACCTATACAGCCCATTCACACAAACTCACACCAAAGGGACTTTTGCCACTAGCTCACCTGGTAAGTGAAGGTAGCAATGTGAGTTGAATCTTACAGTACAAGAAATGAGAAATGAATAAGAAATGAACATATTTTTTTCCTGTTTGCTCTTAGGTTAAAAAAAATCTCATTGCAAAATCCTTTTGTCTTTGTCATCTGGCCTATAGCATTTGCTATCCTTATTTTTCTTGTTAAACATACACTTAAAATCTATGTATTGTTTGTGGTTTGATTCTGCAAAGCTTACTTGCAGATGTCAGAGGGGATACTTGCCTATGTGATAACTGTTCATCTGAGCAGAATTTACGGGACTGGGCACTATGTTTCGAAATGCATTCTGTGACATATATGGATACACAAAATAGGCACATTAATATACAATTATGTTGTAATTGTGCAACCTTAACACTGTGTTAATATAGGTTTCTTACATTTAGTGTGTGATATGTTTGAGAAAACATATGGTACATAATCCTCTCCAAATGGTTTAGAAATGAAAAGGTGTCCTCTATGAGCCTCTGCCACTGGGGAAGGGAATGTTTTCTCATTTCTCTGGATGCTGGAACCCCATGATGAGCAGATTTGCATAACAATTAACCTCTAAAAATAATTTATAACCTCCCGGATGGGAAATCAGCTTCAGGGTGGTTAAAAGGGGAGACATTCTTTATTGATGTGATTGTCTGTATAAAGGAGGCATCCAAGCAGTGTAGGCAGTCCCTCAGAATGGGACGTAATACTTCCTGTGAACTATAGAGAGTGCAAGGTGGTGGTGTTTTGCTTCCATTTTCTCTGCAGAAACATTAGTACCTAAAAAAAAAAAAAAAAAGGGGGGGGGGGAGGAAGAAGAAAAGAGAGGGAGAAAGAAGCTTCCTTTATTATCAGAAACTCTCTTCTAGCCTAATAAAGTGTATAAAAGTTTAAACGTTCCATTGTTTTTGTGCTCATGCAAAAGTGCAAGAATCCCCTTATGCCCTTCTGCCATGCTGATGCAGGAGATGTTCTGTTTTCACTTACTGTCTCCCTGGCTCTGGGGTGTGGACAAGGAAAAGGCAAGGGCAGGGAAAATCCATGAATAGAAGAATTTGTAATTTAGATGTGCTTGTGGTTTCACACAAGCAGGGCTTGTCCCAGGATAACATATTGCATCTGAAGCTAAAAACTCTCTCACAGAAGGAAACTAGTTTATTCAGTGAAATTTGTTCTGTCTTGCACTCTGCTGTAGGGTTTCCCTCACACCTTTCTCTTTGCTACTCAGAAGGCAAGATCCAATGTGCATCAAAGTCAACTGCCTTTCAGCTTTATTGGAGTATGTGCTCACTTATTTGCTTTGACAGATGTTGATAGAGTTCATGCTACTTTGCACACTAATGAAACTATTCTGTACAAAGATACTCCCACTGCTGTTTCTCTCTGGTGTAACCATCTACCTCCATTATCCAGCTTGGTGTGAGAAGACATAGCTCTGTTTTCAGTGTCTTGATGCTTGTCTCCTATCAAACAACTTCCCAGAGCATCTTCCAAGTAGAAACAGCAAATGGAGCTTCTTCTGAGGTACAAATGCATATTGCAAACCAACAAATATTGGAGTTCTCTTCTGTTTTCTGAATATTGTGAAATTTTTGGCACTGGCAGTAGAGAGGTTAAGTAATAATAATAAATGATGATAATAATAAAAACCACTGGCAAATCAGCTGCCCATGATTTTTGTCCTCAATATTAGGAAATACTGGAAAGCTCTCAAGAAATCCTGCTATGAGATTTCATTCCCCAGTTTTGCAATCCCAAGTGGTTCAGATAAGCTTTGACCAATCAGCCAACGCATGGATTACTTAGCTAGGTTAAACCATTCATGATGTTGAGGTTTATCCATTGAGCAGGATGTGAGTAATGGGAAGGGGTTCATTTAGCGTTCTGACTGCTCAGCCAGACTGCATGCTGCTCTCAGGAAAGGGCTTACTGAAGTCTCCAAGTGCTTATTGTTTCTCAGAACCATTTTGTAATATTTTGAGAACATTTTCAGTTTGGTATTTATGCCCTTACCAAGTTGTGCTAGTTTTTATATATTGTCTATATACATATTATGTATACATACATATGTATAAATTGTGCCCTCTTTTTGGAAGTGTGGCCATTCTTAGTGGCAGTCAATGGTTTTGGTAGTAGCTCAAAACATAGAATCATAGAATCATAGAATGGTTTGGGTTGGAAGGGACCTTAAAGATCATCTAGTCTAGCCCTCCTGCCATGGAAAGGGGCATCTTTCACTAGATCAGGTTGCTCAAAGCCCCATCCAACCTGACCTTGAACACTTCCAATGGTGGGGTATTCATAACTTCTCCAGGCAACCTGTTCCACTCTTATAAAAAAAATTCCTCCTTATGTCCAAACTCACTCTACTCTCTTGCAGTTTAAAACTGTTGCCCCTGGTACTGTCACTACAGGCTTTGGTAAAAAGTCTCCTTCCGTCTTTCTTACAAGTCCCTTTTATATATTGAAAGGTCACAATAAGGTCACCCTGGAGCCTTCTCTTCTCCAGGCTGAACAACCCCAATTCCCTGGGGCTGTTCACTGGATTTGAACATCTGAAATCCAGTGCCATGATCTATAAAAGTATCTTTATTACTCTTCTTATTTGGGAGACATTTGACAAAATCAGTTAATTTTTCAGCTAGAGAAAATTAGTTCTGAGTAAAATGAAAACCAAATAAGTTATTCATTACGTCCTTGTCTTGGTCTTATAATACAAGTATGTTCACCCATCTCTGTATTTCAACTGCTGAACAAGAAAACACACAGGTATTTTCCAGCCCGTGTTTCATTTTAATCTTGTGAGTCAACCTTGTAAATTAGACTAAGTCATATTTTATCTAGGTGAATAACATCACAGTCCCAGGACTGCACCTTCCTGTCATGGGACAAGAAAAGCCCTATTCACCCCATTCTATTTCACCACTCTATTTCCTGCTGATTTGTCAGATTTCTTTAAATTCTTACTGGACTTTTGTTTTGGGTGAGGAAGAAATAAATCTCTGACTGTTTTCTCACTGTTTCCATCATCAATGTAATTCTATCTGCATTGTTACAAAGATTTATCACAAAAGATAGTGCACTAACACACAGCCTGTATCAGGACACCTTTCTTCTATTAAGGAGACTGAAAGAAACCTTTTTTGGCCATCAGTTCCACCTTTACCTTCTCATTATCTACTGCGACACTTAAACTGAACTACACTAAGTTCATTTGTTTTGCTGTTTGGGAAAGATTTGTCTGGGTGGCAAAGGCCTGGAGAAAGGCTCCCTAGCAGAACTACACAGAGAAAGAAAATCACCACAGAATCACGTGGATGGATTTTGTATCTCCCCCTGCTTACACACACTGGGTGGTACTGGGTTTCAAAAGTAGCTCCCCCAAATCCTATGCCAGAGTAATCTAATTGCTCAGGTTTTATGAGGGAGATGGGACTTATTATTTTCAGTGAATATATGGCAATATATATAATCTTGAAGCATTCTGAAATATCCTTAGAGACAGTGACAAATAACTTCCTATCTCTGAGAAAACTGTCAAAAGGTGGCAGCCTGAGAACAAGATAGTGGAAGGCCAGGCTTCTTCCTGACTAGATAGCTAGATTTCCTACCAAATGACCTTCTACCTAGCAATTCTAAGCATAAACCTCCCATTCATAGTCACAGACTGTAGTACTGGCTTTGAATAATCCAGACTTCAGAAGCGTTCATAAGTAGAATTTGTCTTTCGATTGAGTCATTTTTGTCAGAAGTGCCTTTTTGGCTTATGTTGTTTTAAACTTGGAAAAGGCAGAGAGAAATACATACTTGATATTAATCAGACCAGTGTCAAACAGTTACTTCTGTTTTCCTATCAGGCATTTATTATGTTGTTCTCTATTTCATTGGCTCAATCTTTTTTGCTACTGGTTGAATCCTTATTGATACTGGCTGTGAAGTCTCGACTCCATTGCAGTGATCAGGAGTTCTGCCATTGCTTCTACTGGTGCCAAGGTATTATCCACTGAGTGTCAGGGCAAGGATGTTCTTCTTACTTATCTTCACAGTGACACAGCTGAATGTCTTCTTATTTCATCAAAGCTCCTCAACACCTGTGTGGCACCTACAGTATTAGATTTCTGTTTTCCTTCTACAAAATATGAAATACTATTTCTAATTGCACAGATATTGTATTGAAATGAGTGAACTGAAATTTTGAATGGATAATGATACAGATGAGAGGAAGGGAAGTCTGACTGGGAGACAAGAACAGGAGATGGCAGAGTACCCTGTTCATTCCCTTTTTTTCAGCTTCTAAACACTTTCTTAGTACTGTAGATAACTGTAGACAATGAAAATAATTAAATCTCATACTCAAGGCTTAACCATTTGTCAGCAAATATCAGAAAGTATCTCCTCTCGCTGTCACTGCACAATTTGGGGGGGTTGCTCTGTCTGCAGCATGGGAGCTTGGACCTGGATGAAGGCAAGAATATTGGACCAGAGCTCTGCTAAAACACTCCTAGGCACCTGGCAAGTGTCTTTGTCAATGTGGCCTAAGACTCATCATTGGTTCTGGATAAGGAAGGAAACTTGTACCAGCCTTGATGGTGTTTGTAGCCTAATCATGGTTAGCCACAAAGTTTATCCAGGTATACTTCAGCTCATCAGTTCTTTACATTTCAGAGGCCTAGGATGTTAGTGGTGAGCTGGTCTCTATACATGGTACGTACTGAAGTTCCTCAGAAGACTGAACTATGATGTAAAACTCCAATGGGTTTGCTTCATGAAATCTGTGTGAGCCTTGATACATTTCAGTATGAAAGAGATTGTCATAATCAATCTAGTCATCTCCATTAGCCTTCCTTTCTATGTCATATCTGAGATAAGTGTTATGCTTTCCTCTCATTCTTTTCACCAATTTTTCTGAAGCAACAACCACTATATTTTAAAAATATAACCTCTGCCCCACATTCTGAAAGTCTGTTTAAAACGTGAAACTGCATTTCATTTGGAAGGGATTGAATAATGCCAGGTGTAATTTGAAACATTCTTAAGTTCAGACTGATCACAAAAGGGCACTCTCCAGTCCTTTTAATCTTTTTCTCCTAATGTGTCTAATTAATTTAAAAGATTAATTTCTTCCTTTACATGGCTTCAGTCATTTAAGAAAAATGTTGTTTCTAAAATCCTATATTCCATTTATTCTGCTCTTTCCCCACTTCCCCAGTGCCCGTTAGGTCTTACTGGACTCTCAGTGCAAGAAAGGAATGAGACAAAAATGATTAATTAAAAGAAAGAAAGATAATGACAATTAATTCAAGGCTGGTAATACAATAACACTTCTTATTTCAATACCTATTAAAATCTAGTTTAGGATATCAGTACTATAATTTTTAATCACAGCATTCTTGGGTTGCAGATTATTTCAAATTTGGCATGCAGACTGCTGCTTTGCTTAATCCAGGAAGAAGTGTGGAATAAATAAAAAGAAACAAGATGAGAACAAACTGGAGAGTTTTCTTGTGGGAAGGAAGCACTTCTTTAGAGAATGTCTTATAAAACGTAACAGAAAAAAAGAGTTGTGCCATTCTGATGGCTTCTTAGCATTGAAAAATTGGCTGTACTGTCTGCTTGAAACATTGTATGGATTTATGTTTGATGCACATAAACAACACTTTAAACATTTATCAGACCATCCTGGCCACAGGATTAGATTTGTCTGCCAAAGCAAATAATATGAGAAAAGAGTGACCAGGAAGTTTCGTTTATACTCTTACTAACTGGAATATAAATTTAGATTCTCAGGAACCATGATTTCAGCATCCATTCAGTGCAGAACAACTGTGAGATCAATCATTTGTCCTACAAAGAGGGTAACAGTTCTTTACCTTGTGACACAGTAAAACACAGACCTGATCTGAATTTGAGCTCTAATTTTTAGGTCAGCAGAGGCTGTGAGCAGTGCAGACAAGATTAATACCTCTCTGTATACTAAGTGCCATTGTAATAGCACTATCAAAGGAAATATCAAATTCTAAGCCAGCTATACAGTGTTGCATTATACACACAGAGGCCTAGAAAGTGTTATAATGAGGTTTGCATCTTGGTTACTATTGCTGGACTGATTGTGATTGTTAATAGCTATCTGAAATTGATTTTAAGAAGAACATTTCTAGGCTTCTCCTCCAGAGTGTTGTTACAGAGGTTTCAGGTCAGCCACCCTGGAAGGGAAACCATAAACTTTGCTCAAGCGCTCAAAATGAATTGTTTGTGTTAACTCAGCTAATAAACAACTGAAGTGAGAGTCTTTAAACCAGTCTTCCTTTGAGCACGTACAGAAGGAAGAATAACGACACACACTTGCAGAAATGTAACTCAGGAGACTTGAAATCATGTACATTTAGTGCTGATGATCTCGTTTGGATCACTGGGCAGCTGTTATGCTAGCTGGATACTGTCAGTTCAGGGCCTCTTGAAGTGACGGGCAGATTGTCACTAAAAACAGATTCAAAAGCCTGAGCACTCTGTAGGAAATCCTCCCCAGGCAGAGGTGACTGGAAGAGCATTTTGGAAAGCATTAAGTGGCTGCTGTGTATGAGCGCAACTTTCTCTGCAGAGGAAGGGTGAGGATGCTCAGGTGAAAGCAGACACCTGTGCGTGAGGCAGACTTGTCACCTCAGTCCTTGCTCAGGGGTCTTTGTCGCAGCTGGTGAGTCCATAGCCAGAGAAAGCAGGGTGCTCTGATCTCTGTCTTGCTATGAGATGGGTGCCAGGGCTGACACATCTCTGCTGGCATACACAGAAACACAGTGCGTGGCTTTCCAACCATACTGCTCTGAGATCATTGTCAGACCTCCTCCAGCCTCCCACAGAGCTGGATGTGTGCAGCTGCACTAGAAAGCCTTTGACAGCTGCTGGGGAGAGCTGGTGCCCTACCCTTCATCCTTTCCTGGAGCCCCTAGAAAAACAGCAAGAATTGGCCCTGGATAGCACTGGCTGCCTTGTCTGCTGAATCGAACTGGAGAGTAGAAAATGAGAATTTGGTTAAACTGTGAGCTTGTAAGTAGCGATACCTCATTTCTCCATCACATGCTTGCATGGAGGTTTCAACGGTAAGCATGTATAACACCAGCTCATGCAGCAGTACTGTTATCATACACAGCTGAAGTACTGAGCCAAAGGAAAAATGACATGATGTTACTCAATCTTTATAGGAAGATTTGCACATGCAAAGCAGCTAGGTGGCAGCTGTTGAGATGGACTTGGGAAAATGTGCCCTAGCTTGAATTTGGATCCTGGGCTTAATACTCTGCAGCTATGTAGTAGACCTCCCAGACTCCTCTTTTCCCAAATAATCATCCAAATGTCTACTCAAACTCCTCCTTACTTGTTGTTTCGTGGAAGGGAACAGCTATCTGCTATTGAAAAGAAGAAATCCCAGTTCTTCAGTGGTTTTTGCAGGGGACTGGAAATCTTTGAGAGGTTTTCAGGGCTTTACTCCTCATACCCTTTCACACAGGGAGGAGCAAGAGCAAGTTAATTCTTCTGAGCTCAGCCCGTCAGATATTGAAAAGAAAGCTAGCAAGCACATGGCTGCAGCTGGACCAGAGTTTTCTGAAAGCAAAACTCAGCCAACCCTATCTCAAATCAGGGACTGCTCCAGCAAAAGCTGTCCTGCCAGTGCTGCTGGCATGAAATAAACAGTGCTGTGTTTAATGTCAGGGATATGTCAAAGAATGTCACACATTTTACTGCTGAAAACATTATATTTTTGGAAGCTTCATAAAATCATAAAGATTAAGGAGAATGCTTTACACTTCACAAAGCTCTGCTCTGTTGGAACATCTAGACTGCTAAGTGGGATTTGTCTTACTAACTTCCTTTTTATGTGGGAGAGTACACAAATCATGGTGTGTGCTTCACCTGATGCAGAGGTTTTTCATGTATTGTTTCACGGAACAGTATGAAAATGAAAATCTTCTAGCATAAAAGGTACTGTCCTTAGTATTCAGGGTTTTCCTATTCCTCTACTTCTTGAAGATAAAATGCTACTGGGGATAAAGAGGAAGCTGGATATTCATGAAAGTGCAGAAGAAAGTCTTCTGTCACCTCACTTATCTGAAAGACCATGTTTCCCACTATTGGTGATGTAAGGTGTCTCTGATTGCCTTAGATCCTAAAGCAGCTGTAGTTACCTTATGCAAAGGTAGGATAAAATTTCAAACAGGTAAGGAGTCCAACTGCATGAAAATTGACAGTCTTCACTAAATTTTTATCAGGCAAAAAACTCTGACTTCAAAATCAGTAAGTCCATTTACACTATGAATAATTTTGATCTCTTATGGTGTAATGAGTAGCAAGCCCTGCTTCACTGTGGGAAAATTACCACAGTTTTGTTTCAGGTGCAAGTTCCTATTGTGACCGCAATAAAATCAGATTTTAAGTACTATGGCTTCAGAAGGAATGGAGTCTGTACTGAGCATGGACAGTATACAAGTCTGAACTGCTAGCACGATGGTGGAAGGCTTTCACGAATTTGGGACCACAGAATCACTGTATAAGTAAAGCAGCCCTGAAGATAGTAGAAGGGGATTTTAAGCTGACTTTAACTAATTTTCTTTTGGAACCTGCATCTGGAAAGAATACTTTTTTAATGTTTCATTGATTTATTATATCACAAAATGTTAAAAGATCTGATATAACAATTCAATTCGAAATTGTTGCAGCAGCCCTGTAATAAGTCTGTAGGCTTAAAACAGTGACATAGCAGTAGCTAGATTCTGCATGTACCATTTAATTGCATGAAGCATCCTTATTTCTCAGCCTCTTTTGAAAGATTTTGACCTGCCCATATTATACTGTCTTCCAGAGCACAGTTTAAAATTTAATGCATTAATAAATGCCATCAATAAAAATATCCGGATAATTCACATTAGGTGCCATGAATAATTATAAAATCAATCATCAAAATGATCCTCCCTAAAATTATGCATTTTTCCTTTTCACTGCATCATTAATTTGAGGCCTAATCCTGTATACTTTGGCCTTCCAACACTCTTGCTGATGTCAAGCAGATGTCAAGCAGTGCCTCATCAGATTCAGATGTTCTGCCCTGATGGTTTGAATTCCATCTTCCTAATTTTTCAGTTCCTCAGATTTCCTTTCTGTTTCTTAGGAGGGTCTGAGGAAACCTAGTTTACCTCATCTAACACACAAAAAAATCTTGCAGACTTTTTAACTACAGAAAACTCACTGTTGCTGATTCTGGACAATGCCTCTTCATGAGCAGCTCTGGGATGACAGGTAGCAGATGTGTCTTTTTTCACCACTATTGCCTTCTGCTATTAGTAAAGGTACATGATGAAATGATGACCTCCTGTGCAGAAGCAAATTCTCTGGAATAGGTGAATATTTTTCAGACCCTTCCTCACCACATTGCTGCAGACACATGAGTCTTTGTTCAAGCATCTTCACATTTAGCAAGGATCAACACAGCACGTCATGTGGAAATTCTGAATTTCCAATAACCTCCTCATTTAAAATGACTAGCTTTTGGCCTTTTCCTCAGGGGGGAGGGAGGGGAATAGATGGAGAAACTCTTTCATTTTATGCAGTGCACGTTCCCTCCCTGATGGAGTGGAAAGTTGGTACCATCCCAGGTTTTTCTTGGCAGTTTCAGTAAACAGACCTATAGGCTCCATTGACCACTAGATTAAAGGATCTTCTATAGTTCCTGCTCACTGATTAACTATGTTCCCTGCCCCTAAGTTGCTCTCTGTGTAGCATCAAACCATTCATCAAACCACTTTAAAGCTGAAAGAAGATGTACTGACAAGTCAAACAATGACATGCCATATAAGTTCATTATTTAGGTAGATGGGCATTTTATTTTTTTTTTTATCAACAAGAACTTCCTAAGAATTGTTCTCAATTATGGTATAGGTGGATCAGAGGGCTCTAATCCTCCATCACAATTTAGTGCCTATGATTCTCTCACCCATCCTGCCTCTCAAGCACTATCAGCAGTGTTACCCTTCCTTACAAATAGCTCACATGTTTTGTTCACCACTCCACAGGGAAACACCAGCAGCTTTTTGGGCTTGCTTTATATTTCCCATGACTTCATCTAACTCGAGAGCTGTACTGAAGTCTTCACACATGAGCATCCATGCCAGAAAACCAGAAGAGTCTCTCGAAGAAATGCAGAAGAAAAGCATGCAACTCCCTGCACTGTTATACTGAATACCTGTGTGACTTTACGTGACATTTACATTATCATAGAAATCCTCATTCGTATTGATAAAAATTATTCTGGCCAACAATGATGAATTAAAATGTAAGCATATACAATAACTGTGTTGCTTTTTATACAGAAAGAATCCAACAAAAAATCCATTCTTCATTTGCTTGTGGGTGGGACTCATAAATAACATGAGTTTAGTCATTGATTTAAGAGAGAAGCATTTCTCCTTATTAATATAAAAATGTCATTTTCCTGGTTTGATATATGATGGCTGGCATATTCCAGAAAGAAAGATTGAAGCCATATTTCTTAAGTGGTTTTCTACCTGTGATTTCAATGATCGAACTGAGTTTGAATCCCCATTTCTGGCACATATGCTACATTTTTTGACTTCTCAGAGTGGTTCTGCATCTGTATGTCTCAAGAATAAGACTGTTTGTAATAAAATTCATATCTTCCAGAATGCAAGAAATACACATTTTTTACTTATATTGATATCATCATAAAAATAGTTCCTATTCACCCTTGTTCTGTGTTACAGAAGCATCAAGTCTTCAATACTGAGGCTGATTTTACCAGCTTACTAAGCCACATTAAGAGTTTTGCTCTTGCTTGTTCAGCCTGACTTGTAGTTGGTCAGATTCACTGCTTTTACCTGCCCTTCCATCTGTCTGTACATTAATAAATGTTAATCATGACAGTCTTGTGCTCTGTATCCTCCATGACTAAATGGAGAAATGTACCTGGCAGAGCTGTCAGACTGCCACACTCACACATATATTCTGTGAAAAATTACACCATAAAATACCCTTCAATTTTTTTTAATCCTTCCAGGACACCCCACAGGTAGCCAGAAATCTTCATGATTGTGGCCAGTGTAAGATCTTTTATGGATATATTCCTTATTTTAGTTATCTTCTCTAATTTTCTTCAGCTGCTTCTCTTGTAATTACAATAAAACGAACACCAGTATGTTATTCTTCTTTATTTCTCTTTAGTAATACCTGGATTTATTTTATTAAATAGTTCTCTTGACACCTTAAAAAGATACTCTGCAAAATCCGAGGTCCCACTACTCATATACACATTAACACAATATATTGTCCAGAAGTTATGTTTTATGCGTGACCTTTTTATAACAGAAGCATGTTTTCTCTTACATTCGGAGGGTAAAAACCCTTTGTCGTAACTTACCATTTTTTTAAAAAAAATTAATTTAAAATCATTCTGTGCTGAAGATGGTCCCTTTTCCTGTGTTTCCTATCCATATTATTATCTGCATTCTCCCACTAATGCTCAATCATAAAAGAATGAGTTTCAAAGAGGCACTAGGCAACACCCCTGGTAGAAACTCCTCTGCCAAGACAACATCAGGCTCATGTTTTTATCACTACAACTCAATACCCTCAATTCTGAGGCGAACTACTAAGACTGATAAACTCCTACGTTGTATGACAGGTAGGAATTTCCACACTACAGAATATTTCTGTTTCTCCCCACCTGCAAATAACAAAAATTAGTCTCCTTGTACCTAAGGTTTTTGATAGGTGAAGAATTGTCATCTTTCCATTTTGGCCCTTTTCTCACTCACAGGTAATGAAGGATATTATGAAAGGCTTATGACTCCTGGCTTTCTCTATTGGCAGCACTTTCTTGTCAGTTGTCATTGATGTCAGAGTGTGATCCCACAGTATTGTCCCAGTGGGCGACAGGCCAGTACCAGCTGAAAGGAGTCCCGGTTGTAGGTCTGGGAAACATCAGATCCAGGCTGTCTTTGAAGCACAGAAGACGCCAGTTCTCTGAATCAAGTTGAGAATAAGGTTACATCTTCACCGGTCTGAAGGTACATATTGACAAAACGGTAATGAATGTACACCAGCTGCCTCACTGCAAAATCCCAGGGGAAACAGAGGCTTCTATCTTCCATTACAGCGTAATGAGCTAGGGGAAGGCTCATAGCATTGACCTCAGCTAGACCTGCCATGTGAAAGGCTTCTGGGCCTTGCTTGTGCCAGTGTTTTGCATGACAGTAACCAGATTGTTAGCTGCTGCATTAAAAGCCTCTGGAAGTAGGAAAAACACTCTAAAAATCTGCAAGAAGATACTCTCTGTCCCTGCAAAAGTCAGGTTTCTGCAGAACATTGTAACACTGCACGTGGCTGCATTTCTTTTATAACGCATTCACAGTCCTTTCTTCTTTTAGTAAGACTGGTCTTTCCTCCCTCTGGACTCTGGTTGGGTATCCATACAACTGACATACATAGGATTAGTCTTTATCCTATGCATGCTATCTGTATCATAGCTACTTCCACTGATCTGAAGGGACTTGTCGGGGGTGGGGGAGAAATAGCATGGTAGGGAAATTCTATACATATTTAACTCATGGAAAGATAGCTTCATGTGTTGCGCTTCCAGACTTCATAAAAACAGAGGAAAGAGCAACCTAAGCAATTAGTAGTTCCGGTAGGATTATTTATCTTCATCTTCTGCTTTTGTTGTGGATATCCTTTTTGTGTGTATGCATAAGTATGAGAATCCATATACATACGAGTTTGTGCCAATCTGATATTTTAGACTAATTTTGAGGGAAACAGGACGTGTTTCTAAAGGAGACCCCACAACTACTCTCCTTAGGAAGCTGAAACAGTTTCCTTCTTTCAGTGTGCTATAGTGTGCACTGCTACATAACCATGCTTGGAATTCACTACTGCCTGTTCCTGAAGGTATTTCTATCATTTAGAGATGCCTTTAGTTCAAAAGTTATTCAGGGATAGTTCTTGAACCTCAAATTCACATGGGACAAGTTCTTAGCAGACTCTCTTCTCATGTAATTCATATAATTCATATAGCATGGGAGATACAATAGCCAGCTGTGCGCTTCTGCATTTTCAAGTAGGTGCTTAACCCTGTGAAAAATCTCATCCTGCTCTTTTTCCTACTTTGCCAATTTTTTTTCTGACATTCCTTAAGAACTATTTTTCCAAAACAAAGAAAGAAAAAAATGGGTAAACAATAAGCTCTCCCTGTGTTATAATCCACCACACCCAGCTCCTCTTCTTGAAAAACAAGAACTTGAAGAGACTGTTTCATTCTTTATTAACATGAAACAAACCCACCAAATAAATATTTTAAGGCATTTCAGCTAATTTCACTGGCAAACTCCAAATTCTGAACATATTTTTACCAAGCTTTCCTCCTGAGATGACAGCCTGAACTCATTTTCTCTCCCTCCTTCCTTCAACTCCCCATGTTACCTCCCCTGGAGAGGCTGAATGCCGCTGATTGTGCAAATTCAAGCCCATCAGCACTTGTCATCTCTCATGGAATTTACCCTTTGACATTTAGCTTCCACTTCCCACTTGGAGGCAGAAGTTTTATCTTTGCAAAGCACAGAAGTTGTTTCCTTGGAAAAAGAAAGAAACATGTTCTCCTGTGGGGAAAAAAGACTCACTTCACCATGGAGACCTTAGGGACAAAATCCCTACATTTTATTTAATTCATGTATTTTTTTGATGGTTAATATTTTTTTTTTTAATTTTCTGATAAACTGAATGACCAATGTCAGTATTTTGTCCAGTTTTCCTTGTCCCAGAATCCAAACTTTCAAGCCTTAAATAGTCACCTTGTCCTTTAACCCCAAATTACAGCCAGTCACCTTTACAAAAAATCATTCCTTGTTTAGTATGCATTGTGACAATATTATCTCACAACAGTAGCTTCTCTCCTGCCTTTAATAACAGCCAGTCCTGTCCATATATACTTTAAAAAATGTACTAAGAGAAAAAGATAGAAAGTTGCAAGGACTTTTCATTCTTGTTTTATCTGACATGAGGAACGCTCAGGTAGGGGCAAGCCTGTCCTCATTTACACCTGTTAAGCCTCATTGAAATCAGTAGGGTTGAGATAATGTAGCTGATTACAGAGAGTGGCTCATAACCTCTCTCCTGTTAACTCACAACACTATCTCCCACAGGTGGAACAAGATGAGATCTGCTGTCTGCAGTGCTCCATTTATAGGAATAGTAGCATACCCATTACTTTTCTGCAGATCATAATGTTGGCTGCTTGGCCTGACAAGGAACATATATTTAAAGATACCAAAATTATCTGAAATCTTCTTCATCTTTTGAAATGTGATTGTTTAGTGATATTGTCTACTAATGGAGATGGATAAATGAATTTTGGACCTCATTTGCATTTTTTATTTTACTCAGCAAACAGCAGGATACAATTATACTATAAATCTGTCTTAACAGGTTAGCTTTTTGTATTGGATGAAATTATTTTGCCTTCTAATCTATGGTTTCTTTATATGGCTTATTATTTGTTGGGGTTAATGCTTAAAGGGTATATTTGGGTCATATTGTTAATATTATACATTTATCCATTAACTTGTAAGCGCACTTCTGTTAGTGTGTGCTCATAGCCAGGCACTTCCTGAATTGTTACACAATCTGGATAAAATTTTGTTTCAGGTTCTGATACAAGAAGTCAGTTATCTCCTCCATGTCCAGACAAGAATGCTGAATTCTCAGCATCTCACTTTCTCGTCACTATGTTGGAGAGCAGAAGTATGAAATGGAAAGCAGACCGTTGATGTGAGATCATTTGTTCTAATGTCAGTCTGGGTAAAGGATGGCAGCATTTGGTTCATGTTGTGCCACTGGAGTCTTAAAACCATAACTGTTGCTGACTCTAGAGGCTAGTGGAGACGCTCAAAGTATGCCCAGCTTTGGGATGCCTTCATCATCCCTCTTACATTAGCATTGCTAAGGATTGCTTAGCACACTGAATTCAAATAATGGGGTATACCTGATGCTTAGACCTTTGTCGCCTGGTTTTCTAATAAAATAAGGCTTATGCATTCCATGAAGAGAGAGCCCAGAGGTTCCTGTATTCCTGAATCACAGGTTCCTGACTCCAGAACCTGTGAGACACCTCTGAGGTGAGCTCAGTCCTCATTCCCTCAGCCTCAGCTGGGTCTCATGCACACTGGAGAAGGCATCTGTGAGGCCCAAAGGCAAACCAGACCTCATTAATTCTACTGTCACTAAACTACCTTTGATTTGGTGCATGCCCCATGGACTGGACAAACAAACCTTTCCAGAGCTTAGTTATCTCTTCAGTCTTTGCCATGTTACCTGTGGTTGTCTGGCACAACTACGCATCGTCGCAGGGGAGTTCAGTGGAGGCAAGTTGTAGCAATGCCATATTCTCCTCTAGGTTTTTTTTTCCCCATTTTTTTTTTTTTCCAGAGTTTAATTCAGTCACACTGATTATCCAAATTGCTTTGCAGTTTTTCTTGGAAAATCAAAACCATAATTGCCATGCTGTGCGCACCTTTTTGATCACTGTGCTCTTGAGCACAATTTGAAAGATAGATTACAGAGAGACTAAGCATTTTTTATGCTTACAACTCAAAGTGGCACTAATAAATAACCATAAAATAGTAATCTCGCATCTATAATTTTTCATGGCAGATCCTTATGAAATCATTATGTAATTAATTTATCAGCCATGTGAATTTCCAGGTAGGGAAACCAGATGATGAAATACAAGACCAGCTGAAATTGTAACCAACCATATCTTTTAGAGATACATGCATAAATTTTTTTACTCCTATAGTTTCCCTGCTGTTCTACCATGAGTTCTCCAAATATGAAAGCGGGTCTAAAAATCATGAAGTTGAACTTCAAGCACTGCAGAAGCTCTGTGGCAGAGTACATTAGCAAGCAGGGAGACATATAATGAAGAATTTTTCATTTAAAAGCTACTAATATTCATTAGAACTTTATTTTTCTTCATTTGCTGTGTTTCTATCCAACTTGCACAAAACTTTGTATCAGTACTATCAGGCATCAAAATCAGGATTTACTGAATTTAATTTTAGCCATACAAATCCCAGCCACCCAGACAAAGCATGCTGTCCAGATTTTACCCTATAATAAATGGAAAAAAATGTAAATCAATAGCATTCTGGTGCCATCTCTCTCTTCCCACTGACTGTTGAAGGAACATGGGCATTTGCATTACAGCACCCATAATGCATACACCACTGGGCATAATAACTGGGCATAAAGGAGAGAGGACACACAGTGACATGCTTGGGTCTTTTTAAAATATGCATTTAAGTATAGCTAGTTAGATACATATCAAATATCTTAAGTTTGGCCCAGGTATTACCTGGATCAGTTTTTTTCTTTTTTTTTTGTCTGCCTAAAATGAGAAGTACCATCAGTCTTGAAAGAGAATTATTTTGGTATGTTTTCTGTAGAATACACATTTATTTAGAGGTTTAAATTTCACTGGGGAAGAATATACAAGGTAACAAAATATTGTGCATGATTAAAATCTCATGCCATCTTTTAATAACATTTCCCTCTCCTTTTTTTTTTTTTTTTTTTTTTTTTTTTGGTCTTAGGCACCTTTGAAAGTTCTGTAGTTTCCAGTAGAATTACTTTGATAAAAATAATTTGAACAATTATTTTGCTTCTTAATCTGACCCTAAACTATCTAAACAGATAAAGAAAAATATGCTCAGCTATGGAGAGGCTTGGACTTAACTTGACCCTTGCAGAACAGCAAGGCAAAAGATATGAAGAAATAGAAACAACTTTCATTGGCAAGAGCACAGTCCTCATGTTTCCCCACAGGATAAGCTCACACTGTAATACCAATGCTTGTTTATGGACTACTGTCTTTACATAGTTGTGCAGGCAACTTCCCCCACTCATTTGTAACTGTGTAATAATGCAATGCCATATGTAATGTCATCAATAGTCAAGTAAAATTACTTACTATTGAGCTGGCTTTATCATAACATAGCAAGAGGTGAAGCCTCTTCAACTCAGTCCTCTGGAGGCAGACAGAAAGTGCTATGTGATCTGTTAAGGGACCATAAATCAGTTTGGAAACCTCAAGAGCTGGACGAGGAATTGTTCATCTTCTGTTTCAGTCATTTCTAAACACTGACTTGTGACAGACTAAAACAAGGTATTTTTATGGCCATTTATGGCCATTTGCCATTATGTTCACTCATGAAACTTACTGAAATCAACTAAGGGCAGGGCCTTTAGATATGTCCTGGCTTGAAATCTGTGTCAGCTGGAAATGGTATATTCACCACCCCTTTGAGGATCCAGTGGGCCTTGTCATTCTCAGCTTTAGGAATTACCCTGCCAGGATCCCCAGTGCTTTACCTGGCTCTTCCATCTCTTTTCCCAGATGTTATAGCCATCATTGTAATTTGTGTCACTTTTCGCCCAGCATTACACTAACCTGTTCTTATGTCAGTGGTAATATTTCTCCATTATTCATATGACATTGAGGTTAGAATTTTTCTCCTTCTGCTCTTTCACTCTTTTGTAACATGCAGTTCACCTTCTAGTGCCATCTTTGCTTATACCTTGCTATTGATGCATGACCTAGCTGGCTACAAGAGTCATTTTTCTGCTGATACTTTAATTCAAATCTACCCATGGGTGGTGGATAATTTTAATTGCTACCAGCAGGAAGCTGGGCGTATTCCGACCCAGACACCTCTGTCAAGAAATGAGTGGTCATTTGTGACATACTGGAAAATAAAAGTAGCCGAGGGCATTATCTGACTTGAACTGAGCTGACAGATTTTTACAGTGTTATGTCTGGAGTCCAACAACCTGTGTTTAGAAAAATACATAGAATATTATGGGTCAGAAGGGAAAAGGCAAGGAAAGTCACTATATAGAATAGAATGTACCACGTAACCTCCAAATCTCAGGCGCAAAGGGGACATAAACCTGCACTGTGCCTATGTTTTAGAGATGTATGGCATTTTTAACCCTGAGTAACACCTTTCTTGTGTTTACATGTTACTACATAAACATTTGTAGGCTTGTAATAAGTGACTTGGGCTGTGAACTTCATTGTCTTTCACAATAACACTTAGCTTTCTTAAAATGCCTATTTCCAACATAAATGAGCATGTTCTATTAGTCTTTTGCAGTACTATAATCAATGGACCATTCAAATTTAGAGGCTAATTAGGATGAATAAAGATGATGGAATCTAGCCATAACTAAGCCTTTATACACATTTCTCATCGGTGTATACATGCAAGTTAATAATAGCAAGTGCTTTCACTTCTAAAGAGCTCTTCACTGAATCTCAGGAGTCTAAAAGTGGGGGGGAAACTCATCAGTGGAGGATCTGGCAATTTGCCTAAGGTCAGGCAGTAAAGTGGTGTCAATGGAAGGATATTAGATAAACCTCACAGTTTGACATGGTTTGACATAGGAGCAAGTCAAACTCTCACACGCAGTAAACTTGTTTGAAAGACTTACTGTAAAACATACACACCACTATGTTACTGTTATTACAGGGAAGTGTTAAAGAAAGATGAGACCTACAGAAGACCTATTCCACATAGACCATTGTGCTGTGAATAGGCTTATCATCTTACAGGTGCAGCATATGCAGAAATAAGCACTGGGCTAAGCCTTGAGGTGTTATTAAAAAGCCAGTCTGGCCAGGTATAAACTATGTAAATGAACCCAGGATAGCTCTATGCACTTGTTGGTAAATTAGCGTCACAACAATGACTGATGTAGTGGTACTAGTTCAGTAAAACAGTACAACCACATTAATACAGTGCTGTATCTAAGGCAATTAGGTCTGCTTCTCATCACAGCTTTTTAGCTTGGGTCTACCTCTAGTCTGAATAAGTGCTACATGGGCCCCAGTGCTAAGTATTTGACTCTTCCACATTTCCCCAGCAAAGGCACAGTTTTTCTTGGACCATCAAGACAGGCTTAGCAGCTGAGTTTTGTCAATATGTTGTACAAGCCAGCTACCCTGCCTCTGAAGCATCATACTTGAATATATGGGTGTTATTATATCCTGAACCTGGCTCTCCTGACAATTTTGGATGCTGACAGTTTCATAAAATCTTCCTTCCAACCAGTGGTGGTGTAAAACAATAATAAAAACAAATCCAAACCCAGATGGTATTGCAGCCTAGAGTAATATTGCAGCAGGACCATATTTTCTATACTTAATAAAAACATCCTTTCAATAGACTTTTGTACATCTTAAATGGATAACGTCCAGAAGTATACAGAGTGTGATATGTGTCAAAATCCTCACTGGATGATATTTCTTCTTGTCAAAATGGCAAGAACATCAATGCAGAGAGATCTTTAGAGCCAAGTGGGGCACTGTTTGCTCAGCTACAAACCCACTTTCATCTCTCATAAGCACTCAATGCAAAATATTCTATTGACATATCAAAGTTTATATGGGTTGCCAAAGGAAAATAAGGATAGGAAGCTAGGGTGTTTGTCAAAGATAGGTAGTATGAGATCAAGATACACTGCCAGTAGCTGACATGGCAAAAGATTGTAGGTCAGCACTAATAATATGCAATTTAGCTCTAAGAAGCCACTTGTCATATAGCTGCAGCCAGAACATTGTCTCTTAACCGCTCATTCTTTGCAACAGGCCCTCTTTAGCCATGGTGATTTGAGCGGATGCTCATGAATCAGGTCTGTTAACTGAACTACTGACAAAACCTCTAACCTCTAACCAGTAAATCATCCAGTTAGCTGAAACAGAATCAGGTTGCTGTTAACAGGGTTTCATTTTCCATTTTGTTATTTACTAGTACAGCTGGAGGGGATTTTTCATGCCATTAAGTTGCAATCTTTGCTAAAGTTAGCTGAGTTGTTTTGGCAAAGAAGACCGTTGCCATTGCTTGCCTTGTTAGACCCCTACATGGACATACAACCCTCTCCCTGCTTAGCTGACCTAATATAACAATGCTGTATCTAGTCCCCCAGGGAACTATTTGTCAGCAGCTATTCCCACATACTCATACTGTGAACTCCTAAATACAATTGAGGAGGGTTTTTATGCTGCCTGCTCAATTACTAATTTCTTTTTTGTTCTCAGCATGTCCCATCATTCATGAAGTAGGCATGTATTTGTAGAAACTTTCTAAAAAGATATGAATGGATTACTTAATTTTTTTTCCTGGCATCTTCCCAGTGCTCTGCCTTGTTTTAATCAAAATGGGTGGAACACATATTGCACTTTCTCGCACGGCACTAAATCACTTTAATAAACTCACTACAGAATTCAGTCAAATGTTGCAAAACTTAGTACTGACAATCTGTCAACACTCTAAGGCATTTTGCTCAACAGGATGTGTTACTCTGCCCATTCAGTTTCATTTCTGAATTCCTGAAGAAAAAAAAAAAAATCCCCTTGTTGTTCTCCTGAGAATACTCACATATGTCAGTCTAATTAAAAAAAAAGTTGTAGCATTATCAAGTGTATGTTGTCCACGTTTTCTCAAGGATCAGTACAGTTGCAAACCCGTTCTGCTCATTTACAGTACCACTTTTTTCTTAGAACAAAAGTCTACCATTTAGCCAAGACAGAAGAAGTTATCTTCTGAAATAAAAACGTGTCAAACAGGAAAGGTATTTTAGGGAAGGGCAGCTCTTTCCCTCAAATGCTAAATATAAAACCTTGTTGTCAGCTAAAAGGTCCTTGACTGAAGCTGTGTCGATGCAATAGCACAAATTAGTGTGAACACATACACAATGACTGTGGTGAGTTCCCTCTGTCATGTTGACATCATCTTTACATTCGTTTTCAATGATGGTTTATTGTAACAAATTCATTGCCATCCATATTTTTAAAACACTTAAAGCTTTTCTCATGGGTGCTCACTGCAAGATTAGTGTCCTCTTTTGTTTTAACTACAGTTCAATAAACCGGGAAGAGCACTGCTGGGATCTGGATGTGAGCCTCGGGGAGCAACAGTTATATAGTGGTAGTCTCTCATCTTGCTGTACACAATTGATCAGCACAACTCCAATCATGTCTGCTGAGTCACATGCAGAAAGTGATGATCTGAGTAGGATCATGATCATCTGAGTAAGACAAAATCTGAGAAATTACAATCTTTCCACAAATATTAGGTGAGCAGAAAAAGATGTCAAATTTGCCACATAAACTGCGAAGTGTGAAACATTCATTCAGCTTAAATTAATATGTATATACCATATATAAACTATTGCTGTCATTCAAGCTGCACATGGATCCTGGCACCTAGGCAGACTCCCAACAGAAGTGAATGGGACTGTACATGGAGATACAGGATAAGATTTTTTTGTTTGATATTTTCTAGCATCCTCAATATCAGCATGGTGACTAGCAAGATATTAGAAGAATAAATCACTTGAAGAAAACCTTGTTTTAAATTATCATAGCAGTCTTAAAATGTTAGTCTGTTCACATGCCTGCTCTTTCAGAAGTCTACTAAAATGGCTATTACTGCTTATTTCTCCAAACCAGGAACATACCCTTAGTCATGATCTCCTCTAAGAACAAGCAAATTACTTCAAATAATTTTTTCCTGGGGGGCTACTCAGTGCAAACACCCTAGAGACTGGTTTCTTGTTAATGTAGACCTGCACAGTTCAGCAGCTCTTATAAATTATAGGATCTAATTATGCTTATTAAAACTACTTGAGAACTCAATAAGGGGGCACCAACCAGACCTCTGTGGTTACACCTGTTGTTGCAAAAGGCCAAGGTCCATTTTATGTCCATTCACATCTACAGCCCTGTTCGTGGAAAATCACCTGTCTATGTAAGAGATATACGTCTGAAGGAGGCCACTGGCCTGTCTAGTGAAATGGCTGTGGAAAATGCAGTGTTTGCAGAAAACAAAACAAGGTCCATTTATTTCTCTTTTAGAGTCAGTGGGAGTCTTCAATCTAAATTCTCCAGCAGTGTGGAAAATGTGACTTGCATAGAGACAGTTGCCATATGGTTACTTCTACATTTACCTGCTGTTGCAGTATGCTGTGGCTGCCCTCTCAGCTGTGCCTTTAAGCATCTTTGCCATGGATGTAAGGGCAAGGGCTGAGGCTACCCTAGGTATCACATTCACATGTGGCTACAGCACACAGCTGGTACTGCTCAGACCACGGCTGTATCTTCAACATTCATTGTTATGTTTGTGGGCCTTTCTCTTTAGGCTTTCCCCTGTGTCAGGTCCCCATGTTTCCTGCTCATAATGCTGTGGTGGCAGGATGGATGCCATCCTCCAGCCCAGGGTGTGGTACTGCTGGCTGGCTCCCCCTCAACTCAAACCCTCTGCCTGTGCCTGACCCCCAAGTTGCAGGATGCTCAAGGAAACACAGTCTCTCTCAGAACCCCTCTCTTCCCAGCTGGCACCAGCAGTCCCACCTGGCAGCTTTAGAGACTAGCACAAACCTGACAAATTCTCCTTTCCATGTTCCCTGGATGTTAAAGGAATTAGCCAGCATATCATTCTTGGGTATTCAGACCTTCCTGTCCAATTTTTTCAGTGGCACATGGTTGAAAGCAAATGCACAAACTCCTTGCAGGTTGAGCTGGGTCTTGCTGCTTCTTAAACACATAGACACTACACACGCCCATATCCACAGTTTCCTAGAGGCCTTCCTCCCATTGCACTGCAGTGCTCTTTTGGGTCTCCAGCTCCCAAGGTCTTTCTCCTGAGGCTTAGGACTTCTCTTCAAAATTGCAAAACTTCTTAGGTCAGCTATTTAGTCTAACTTTACTTCACCCTGAATGTAAATCCAAGCTTCAGATTTCCCTGTGAAAGCATACCCACCTAATTCTTTCTCTGCCTCAGAGCTGACTCTGTGTCTTTCCAGGTTTATATTTCACCTAACTCACATATGGCTTCATTTTGCTGTGTCTGGGAATTTGCCACTCCCAAGTCACCACACCCCGCAGAAAAGCTTTTCAAGAAAACTTTTTGTAGGCTTGAGCTTGCCTGATGTGGGTTTTTTTTCAGTCATTAAGGTTTTACAATTGATTTTTAACCCATTCTTGTTAAAGAATAGTGAATTTGTAACCATTAAGAAAGTTCATTATATTTTTTTGCATTGATATGTAGTATCAGCTGAATCCCTAGATTTTACACAGACAGATTTGCCAAATCATCACAAAAGTACGACTGTGGGAATCATGTCAGGTAGTTGGGTCTTTCTTCAGAACCAGTTTCTAATTTTTTGTGGTATTAAGATCTAAGAAAACTCAGAGTAAGGAAAGCGCCCTTCTTAATTTGGATGGGGCACGTGAGGCATTTGGTTAGAAACTACCCACTACTTTCATAAGCAAGTTTAAAAGACAGCTTAAGCAATGAATCAACGTTTTGGGCGCTCACATAATTTTCTGCCTCATTATCAGTGTCTGTTCTCTGCTAAAGACAACACTGTTCAGAGGTTTTCACTTATGTGTAACAAATTACATTATATTAAACAAAATGATGATTTATGCAATGACAGAAACTTTAAAAAATAATCACAAGAGCTGTTCATTTAAGTTAAATTTGCTGATGTTTTGGGGTTGTTTTGTTTTGTTTTCCAATATCACATAGCATGGCTCAGATACAAGATCCTGAGCTCCATTTCGGATCTGCCTTTCAGGCTCTGTTAAGACATAAAGGGAACTAATTACAGTAGAGGACATTGCAGAGACTAGAAAAAGGATCAATACATGTATTCCCCTAAGAGTGTTCAGCCATTAAACCAAAACAGGAATTTCCCAAGAGCTAATAAAGGCTTTCTGTTTTTACCCAGGAATTCTAATTTTGCTGTGTTTCCTCCCTGCTCACCAGCACAAAGCTTTTTCATCATCATATTCAGAACGCTTAATATTAATGGCACAATTTGGCTTCCCTTTGGTTATATTCAAGGTATTGCTTCTATGTTTGGCAGACCTTGGCTTTTTTTTTTAACAGAAAGGGTCTTATATTTTAGTGGTCTAAAGTGCAAACACAACTTATTAATCATAGTAAGAAGCACAGATTACTCCATAGCTAAAACTACTTTTAAGTCCAAATACCTAAATACAGAGCTTGACTTCTGAGTAGCCTCACTGTTGCTAGCAAAGGCTACCAACTAATTTCTCCAATTAAATTTGGAGTTCCTGGTGACTTGCCATGCTTTGGAAATATGTAGACCTCAGGCAAAGAGTTAGTTACAAAATCAGCAATTCTAGAGCAATGATTCTTTAACAGATTTCGCTGGTTTTATATATCAAAAAGGCCATGGTCCGAGTCAGGGAATTGAACATAACCATGGTTCCTCTCCAGTTTCTTGGATGCTTAGTCTGGATGTCTCTATAATGGTATACATGCCAAATAAAGCCCCCTAAAATATTTAATTCAAATCCAGACATTTCTGCTATGGCTGCCAGCTCAGTTGTGTTAACGTTAGGTTTAGCCATGATTAGAAACTGATTTATGCATTCTAATGCCTTCTTTTTACAACAGCATCATGAACCAAGTGACTTGGGAGGAGTTTTCAGAAGGGAAATTGCACTGGGAATATCAGTTATTACTGAAAATGTAATGAGGAAGTCTAGCAAGAATGCACACTCTCAGCTCTGAGGCTACAACAGGCTCATTAAAAGTAAAAAATAACTTAGTATTTAATGATGTTTTGAAACTGTTACATTTAATCTTTAGTAGAAACATGGTCATGGAAATAGTAATGTATTTCTGTCAGGCAGTCTACTGAACACCGCCTGCATACTGCTGTTTCCCTAGTTTGGGTAGGAAACCTTTTACAATATTGCTCTATTTTTGATGAGTCGTGTTCATGGAAAATTTATGTCTCCAGCATTCTGTATCACTGGCACACTCATTATTCCACTTTTTTGTTTATCCCAATGTTATTTATTCTATCAAATTAAATTATGATTAAGGCAATACATTTTGAAAGAAATATTCCTCTTTGTATACTACTGTTTTATTTCTACATAGCTCTGTAGGGACCTAGTGGAAATTTGCTTCATATCCAGGAAGTGTAAGTCTGAGGTTTGGGCCGAATGCTGATGGTTGCTTGCAGTCAACTGAGATGAAGAGAGGTTATCTGGGTATTTGGACTGGAAAGCTATGGGTGACCAAACACAGCACCATGCATATCATTTAGCGGTGTCTAAGATGAGATGGACTTTTGGTTTTGAAAAGACCTCATTAAATCAGTGAAGGTCATGTGAAGAAGGCTGAATCTGTTGGGTTTGCACCGTCAAAGGTGCTGCAGTAGCTCTAGGGTCCTGCCAGCTGCTTCAGGAGGCTGCTCCCCTCCCTCTGAACCAGGCATTCCCACTTCTGTGGAGACTAGGACCTGAGACCGCTGATCCTGATCCCAAGGGTAGAGACCTGGTTGAGATGCACACGTGCCTGCAGACACAGTTAGTATGTGATAAGATCATGGGAATGATGAGTGTCTCAACTCAATGTTTCAGTATTAAGTGCATACTAGTATTCCCTGTTATTTAATTCTCATTAAAGTGAGATGGGAGTGAGCTAACAATGCCTGATTTTGCAACATACCTAGATTTTTTTCTTCAAGACCAATTTTTGTTAAAAACCCCCCTATGAACATGATACAAAATTCTAGTTTCTTTTATACCAAGAATACAAAGCCATAAGGGTGAAATGCAAAGACTTATCATGGACTGGAAATTTTACAAAAGAGTAAACAAAGAATAGGAAAAAACAAACTGAAGTTATTGAAAAACTCCACCAAAACCAGACTGTCTGTGAGAAATTTTAAAATAAATAATTCTAAACACTTTTAAATTGTATGTTTATGAAACACACATTCAACTGAAGTGTCAAGTCTTAGTTTAATATCTAAACAATAATGTTAAATAATATTAAATTTCAAACTAGGGCAATTTATTGTAACCAGAAAGATCTCAAGAAAGGGGCTGAAAGTGAAAAATTAAGTGTTGGTTTCTCTGGTGAAAACATGAAACATTTTATTTT